>NC_053493.1:219819398-221019398 GCF_905171775.1 Rana temporaria | reverse complement strand
GATTGTACCTAGACACTCCTTTGTCCACTGCCCCATAACTCTACAGTATATCTGAAGTGTGAGATCCAAGGCACTAATGCCTCTGACTGCTAGCTAGCCATTAGACATGTGCATTCGACTTCTTTCGAATGCATTTTCGTCCGAATTTTCGTTATTTTCTTTATCGTTTTAACAAACTAAAATGAACCTGCAAAATCCGAAATCCAAAAGATCCGACATAAAAAAAATATTAATTTTAGTTTTCGTTGCTGCATCAGTTCGATATAGATAGAAGATTCGAAATGACAGTGACAATAGTGATCTGTGTCTATCGAATCTGTGGTCAAACCTAACCTTAACTTTATTAGTCCAAGATTATTCTACATAGAGAGAAAAGATTTGACATTATAGAGACAGTGTTGGGGTAGACCATTCGACATGAACGATGAAGATTCGACAAAGCAGCAAAAAATATACAAACGTCGAATCTGTCATTGAAGGCTTATGGTGTCTGTTGAAAGTTCTAATAGATTCGACAAGCAGCTCAACTGTACGACGCTGCAATTGCAATCAAATGCTCCACCCATAGGCTACAGAAGAATTCAAATGTTGGTTGACTAGTAATAATAATTTATAAATATAATTATTACTAGTCATACAACATTAGAATTCTTCTATAGCTTGTAGGCGGAACATTAGACCAGAAATGTATGATTGCGGCATCGTACAGTTTAGCTGCCCCGTCAAATCTTCTTAGAACATCCGACAGACACCATAAGCCTTCAATGACAGATTCAAACTTAATTAATTCGGATTTTCGGACGAATGCATTTTTTAACAAAACAAAATAAATAAAAAAAAAATTCGGGAGTAACTAAATAAATTTATTTTTCAGACAAAAACAAAATATTTCAGTGTGCACATGTCTACTAGCCATATGAGATTTGGAGTGATATTTGGTGATGTCACTACTGTGCAGCTCACTTTGCTCCTTGCTGGAGGCTCAGACATGAGAAAGAAAAGCCCTGACTGTACCAAGAGGGCAACCTTTACACAAAGACATAGCACAGAATGGAGCATGGTAAATCAGTAATGGGGTAAGATAATCAGCAGACAGTACTAGTGACTATTCCTAAAAATTGGTGTGCTTAACTAGGGAATCCTGGTTGAAATGCATCATCAATCTGCTGCAGTTAGAAGGACATTTCCTACCCTTCTTTTGAACACTAAGTTGTAATTTCATGGCACATCAGAAAAAACACACTTTAATGAATAAAAAAAAAACAGTAAAGTTAGCCCAATGTTTTTGTATAATGTGAAAGATGATGTTATGCCTAGAAAATAGATACCTAAATTGTCATGCTTTAAAATTGTTCATGGAATGAAGACGAACTATGGTACTTTAAATTAGCCATAATCGATGCTTTAAAAGCCTTTGCAGGTAACCAGTTTAGATTTACAGGAGATCTGGTGCTAGATATTTTGCTCTCACTCTGATGTTTGTGGTGATACCTCACTGTTTACATATGCGTGTGGGATGGACGCATGCTTTTGCCACTGCGTGTGATCATGGGATGAAGGGGGGGACTTCCTGATTGCTTGGGAGAGCCTGATATTGGCAGCAGTGGGAGGGGGGTGGAACCCTCTTCCGCCACCTGTAAAAGTAATCTAGTGGCTGCCCAGCTGCTCAGATTACTTTACCTGAAAGAGAATAATCGGCTGTAAAAAATGACACCAGGATAACGGTTGTAGCCTCAACCATGGTCCCGGTATAACAGCTTCCCTGCTGCGAGGCAGGGAATCTGTTATACCGGCAGTTAGGGAAGCGTTTTTAATTTTTGGATATTCTTATCGAATTAATATTGATTTGAATCAAATTCAATTAGCAAACAGAAGAAAGAAAGCGACATATATGCTGGGCTGGGAACGAGACCTTGAACTTGACTGGGTTCTAGACTCTTGGCACTCTAATTTTGCCCGTTCATACAAGGGCATCTTGAATATTTCCCTGATTGAGGCAAGTCTCAAGGTCATAACCCGCTGGTACCTAGTACCTACCCGCCTTGCCAGATATTACCCGCAAGCCTCCTCCTATGCTTTAGGGGATGCAGCCACATGGGCACCCTCCTTCATACTCTGTGGGAGTGTCTTAGATACAGAGTTTATTGGAACAAAATGTTCAATCTAATTCGCAAAACTACTGGAATTGCGATTAAGCAAGACCCTACAATTTCTTTACTTAATCGTCTAAACCATAAAACCCCCAAACCAACTCAGACTTGAATTGGCTTCATTCTTTTGGGTGCCAAGATGACTATTGCCTGGGTCTGGAAATCTCAGACAGTTTCCTATTGACTAACTAAACAAAAAATCTAATGGATAATGTCCCAGGAAAAGATTTCCAACACCATCCTCAACATGGTGGACAAAATTAAACTCACATGGGAACCCTGGGTCACACATATCGGGGTTCCTATTTGACCCTGATATGGAGAACGCAGGACACCTACCTATCCAATGCTATGCCCATGCTGCCCTTGGTCGCTAGCCTTCCATGTACCTCCTCCTCTCCTACCCCTCATCTTTTCTTCTGTTCTCCCCCTTTTTTCTCCTTCTTTCTCTATTTCCTCCTTTCTTATTGTTGAATTGCACCTGCACTTAGTGCAGGCACGAACCCCCACAGGCATTTAATACATTGTTCCTCGGAGGGGGTTCTGTTGTTATTTTGTCTTTTCCCACAAAATTGATCACTTGAGCCGGAGTGTGATTGACTTTCCTCTCCTACCTGGACTCACAGGCTAGCTTGTTTGTAAGGCTCTTAGCATTGATAATCCAGAGCTCTGTTTTACAAAGGCCTGACTCCCTGGACACACCTATGCTAATTTTCTTGGAGCATTTAATGTTTTTGTTTACTCTGTGGGTGACCTGACCTGGCTACTTCCTGCACAGCATGATCCCAGATGGGGTGCAGGAGGTGAAGGGGATGCAAACCACTAGACGACCCGTTGTTAACGGGTGAACTGTACCATCACATTCTAATGGTCAGTTTTTTTCTTTTTTTTTTACTCAAATCTGTTCTGGACTATTGTTGTTTGTCCATTCTTGTACTATTAAACATTTTCAATAAAAAATTGTTGAAAAAAAAGGAAAAGATGAAGGAATAGATAGAAGAGGGAAAAAAAGAAAACAGGAGAAAATGTTGAATCCAAAATTAAATAAACAAAACAGATTATGAAAACCATTCTATCAGAATGAATGTAACTAAACAATTTTTTTAACTTAATAAATTCATCCAAAGTAAAGTCACCAATTTGGTGTCACAAGTTTAGAGATTTCCTCCCATAGTGTTCTAACTCTGTCACTGTGGTCCCGACAGGTTGAGTCCCACAAGCCTGGCCTTTCATGGACCATGTTAATTAGGTCCTCATGGGAGACATCTCTGTCTATGTTTCTCCTTAGAGATGATCTACTTGGGATGCACTTCCTATTGTCCAACTACTGCCAGGGTCATAGGTTAAGTTCACAAATAAAGAAAAAAAATATTGAAAACGGATCTTAACTGATCGGACATTGACGGACATCGTCCGTTAATGTCTGTTAATATATGTTTTCACGGATCTGGACGTGGCCTTGTACATTAAAAACCCGGATAAAATCGGAAGTGGAGGTTAACGGGCGGTAACGGATGGTCATCCGTTTGCCCACAGGAATGCATTGCCGTCCATGATGGATGGAAGAAAAACGGATAGACTGTCCGCCCGTGTGAAAGGGGCCTTATAGGGACAGCCCAGTCTGGAAGTTCACAATCACGCACAGTGTTGACTGTTAGCTTTTAAATTGTAAAACATAGATTGACTTATTATCTGCATGGGGCATAAAAAAAGTGTGACACTACAGATCATAAATGTAAAGGTGGTAAAGTATCAAAAATAATTGCATAGTGACTGTTAAATTGTATTAACATCAACATTGTAAGTTGTAAGTTGTAACATCAAAGTTGCATATTAGCACAATTATAACAAATGTCCTGTTATACAGTATGTGTGTTTTAGCCTAAAAGCTCTTCCCCAGCAACTAACAAGGGAAAAACCATTGGGATTTCCAATCAGATCATCTTGTTACAAGGTTTAAAAGCTATTGATCTACTAACATACACAAAAGGGGGATATAAAAAAAAACATCCCTGTCAACTGTTAATACCTCCTTATTGGCATTTTTAAAATATGCTTTTAATTAAATGTATTGAAAAACACAATTTCAGAGTTTTACACTATAATGAGTTAAAATGAAACCTGACTGTAGCCAAAGCTAATTCAGTTTTTGTTTGTACACATCAACAAAGCCTTGAGTCAATTGTATGGCAGCAGGATGTCGCAATGATCTGCACTACACTCTCGCATTAATGAAGTCTTGGCCATGTTCAAATCCCACCACATTCTAATGACATTAAGTTTTAACATT
Organism: Rana temporaria; assembly: GCF_905171775.1. Classification (NCBI taxonomy): domain Eukaryota; kingdom Metazoa; phylum Chordata; class Amphibia; order Anura; family Ranidae; genus Rana; species Rana temporaria. The sequence goes on along the minus strand of NC_053493.1, from coordinate 221,014,958 downwards.
ATGGTGGATTGTGGGTTAAGCGACTTCAAAATAATTTGTTATCACCCTTCAATGATGCAAGGAATTATAAGTGTGCTCTAACATGATCATTTATGACAGATCTGCATTGTTATACAGTATATCAAATGTTCATTGTTGAGTGTTACAGCTTTCAAACTCTGCATTCAAATTTGGCATCAAGATGTTTTAACTTTTATGTTTGCCAACATCAAAGTAGTCTTTCAGATCTGTACATTTTATCAGTAGTATTTCTACTGGAGACTTGGTTAGACTTTAATTCTTGGTTGTAATGCTTCTTGAATATAACAACCTTTGAATGGTTAATATTCTTGAGTTAGTAAATAAAAACTTTACACAGAATTAGCAAATAAATAATTAAACATCATTGTGTTATGCTTCTAGTTGATATTATTGTTATTATTCTCGTTCTTGGTTTTACAGGTTTTACATTTTAAAAAGGGCTCAGTTCACAAAAATAAATGTACAATTTTAACTGCATCTGATTAGTTATCAGATGGTATTTCAATTTAGAATTTTATTACCACTACAAATGGTTCTTTGTTCTGCTCTCCTCAGTAAGCAAGTTTCATATATATATATGAAACAATCATGTTGATTTGTTTCTTTATATCACAGAAGCTAGCAGTAAGCTCTGTGGGCTTCCGGCCGTCAAGGCCTCCTGCCAGCAGAGTATAATAGGAGGCATTCCCCCAGCAACACTAACTGTGTTGATGGGGGATTTGGGCAATTTTCTTGCCTTTCACCCATGAAAATCAGGTAGTCTATGGGCTGCTTTAGTTTTGGTGCTGATCTGGATAACAGTTTCCTGTGGCATTTAGCAGTGCCACAACAATAAAATGCAGTTCGTCTTATACTTTTCATCGGTGGTGGTAGCAACTCTTCACTGCTCTGCCTGCCTTTAGAATTCTGATTTACAATGTATTACGGCACAGTTTCATGCTTAATGAGAGCTTTGCAGAACAAATTATCTCCCGGTGTCATGTCACTGCATCACATGTTACCAAAATGCTCCCCTGCTGCAATCTTCTACCTTGCATCTTCTGAACTACTGGAGGTAGAAGATCAGCAGGATCATGTAGCCTCAATTTACATTGACTTTTACTAAGCTAAATAAACATTCAAATTTGCTAAATTAACACTTTTTTCGAAGGTGTTAATCATTTGTCAAAATATCTCTCATTACAAAGCACATAGGTACAAGTGTTAATTATTTGTACTGTTTTATTTAACAGCTGTTCTTTTCATCCTGATTTTAAATTGTGTATTTGGGAATAATGAGGGAATAAGAACTGGCCTTTGGATTATAAACATAACATGACTTTCATCCTAGTCCAGTACTAAAGTAGGTAAAATCTGTCATACACTGTTTTACCTTCATTTTTATTTATCTAATTATAAAAACACAATCTGGTTCTAGTTGTCTTCATTATTGCCTCATGCTTCCTCCTAATTTCTTGTGTTTCTAAAGTAGCACATTCTTAGGTGAAGATTTAATGTGCTGCTATGTATCTACTTTATAGTGACTCCAGGGTAAAACAACACAATCACATAAACACAGGTGTAAAGTGTAAACCATGTTTGCTTTGTACTGGCGTGTTTAGCTGTCTGTTCTGCTAGAGAAATGGTTAGAGCAATATACACTGGCACAGAATCAATGCTCAAAGAACATGGCTTGTATGGGAAATAATGAAGCTCACTAAGGTATACTGATCAGTGTCACCTTTACTCTTGAAAGTTCAATTCAATTGAATGGTACCTTTTTCTTCTTTGTAAATACACTTTTCTCTGGCTAGTACAGTAAATCACAATTTATTTAACTTGACATTATAAACCAATGTAGGTCTTACTGCTCATTTAAAATTCACTTTGTGGCAAAGCAAGGCTGTGATGAAGAAGCCTGTGAAAACTTTTCCTTTGCAAGATATGGTAACTGGTAGCTTCAGGTTGTTAAATGACATGTGCTGGATTCTGTAATTGATCACTAGAGATGGGTGGGACATCCCAGTGTTCTGTTCGCATAGGGGAAAAATTATGACCTAAACGGTGATCCACATTGACGTCTATGGGACCCGAACAGAAAAGTGCTTATTTTGAAGGCTTATATGCAAGTATATGGCCATAAATGAGGTATGGGGGTCCTGGTACTGCCCTAGGGGAGATGTATCAATGCAAATATATATTTTTTTTTTTAAGGAGCAATGATTTTAATGATGTTTAAAGAAAAACAAAAAATAAAATATCCTTTACATATAGTGCCTTAGGGGTCCCCCTAGTCTGCCTGTAAAGTGGCACATCTGTAGCATGTATAGCACATGCTGCAGAAAAAATTACATAGAAAAAAAAAACAGTCAAATCACATTTTAAATTGTTGGCGCCTGGCTATTCAACAAGAAAAAAGAAAAGAATGGCATGGGTTCCCCCCAAAGTATAGTTTAGGAGGAGAGGGCAATTGCTCGTCTCCCCCCCCTCCTTCCAGACCTGCCAGGCTGCATTTTGGATAAGGGTCTGGTATGGACTGGGAGGGACCCCAAGCATTTTTTTTTTACTACTTTTTTACCGGCAAATTTGTTTTTTTCAGCTGTCAGCCCATTGACATTGAGGACAATGTTTGCTTGATACTGTCTAAGAGAAGAGCACTCACTGTACAGAGCGACAAGCAAGGGACCACTTATAGTGTAGTATATTTACCAAAGGGTAATCACAAATAGGCTTCATCTAAATACCAGCAAATACAAATGTCATGACAAATCAAACAGTGCAACTACAAAAAGAGCCACCTGTTCCAAGCGCAAAAGTGGTAGCATTACATCAGTTAAAGAAAATAAGGAAGCCCTAGGGATAATGCTGCTTTTCAGAAATTAATACAAATTAAAATATATAAAATTGAAAAAAAAGCAGACAGCACCTATAAGTTCATTACAAAAAACTTAAACAAGATAAATATTATAAGTGAGTGCAGCACTATATATAAATGTGTTATCAAACAAGTGCGGATGAAACTTAAAAATGTATACTAGACATATATCAAAAACGAAGAAAAAAAATGTGAAAAAAAGAAAACTAAGGCAAAGTCCCATTCGAATTCCAAACAATAAAAGTCTGTGAAAAGTTGATATCAAATCAAATAGAGATAAATTGCAGAAAAAAAGATTGTGACACAAATCTTTCCAAAAATCAAAAAGTGTGTTCAGGTCGACACCCAAGTGAAGGTACCCTGCTTACCAGAAAGCCGTGACTGCCGAAAACAGTCTCACTCAGCACAGGGAAATACAGGTCTCCCCAAAACCAATAAGGTATCCGGAGCAGCAGCCAATGCTCTAATATTGCTCAAAGATACAAAAGAAAGCTCCCATAGTACAATATATTGATTCAAATGGGTTAATAAAATAATATTTTACACTTACAGGAACTATGTGTGTTAGTCAGCAGTGGTATCATAAGAGAGCTGTGGCGTCTCTATTTATTTCTCCCTATTTCCTATATGATTCGTCTCATCACCGTCTCGATGGTGATGTCATCACGCTTTCCTTTTGAGGTGGTGGTATGACGAATCATATAGGAAATAGGGAAAAACAAATAGAGACGCTGCACCTCTCTTATAATACCACTGCTGACTACCACACATCGTTCTTGTAAGTGTAAACTATTCTTTAATTAAACCATTTGAATCAATATATTGCACTATGGGAGCGTTCTTTCTTATCTCTGAGCAATATTAGAACATTGGCTGCTGCTCCAGATACCTTATGAAATCAAAATGAGGGTATATTACTACACAGAGAAAATAATTATTGAACTGACCTGACGCACACTATGGGGGCTGTGTATAAAAAAAAAAATTCTATGCAAATGCATTCACACACAAGTCACAAATAATACCCATATTGTTTGTAATATGTGTGAAATATAATTTTCTACATTCCTGAACGAAAAAAAGCCTTAAGAACATTTGACCAGAAGAATTAAATAATATTCAAATAATAGAGAAAATAGTAATTTATTAATATTATTCCTGTGATACCAAGTGTGGAAAGAGAAATGAACAGTGGAACTGCTGCAGACACCGAAAAGGGTCAGACCATACCCATGGACAATGAGATAGAGTGGGGGTTGGTGCTGCACAATTCATAATGGATATATTGTCACTAGGCTAAAAATATAAATCAGTAAGTGTACTTTTAAGTTCAATCATTTTTAATAAAAAATTTAAAATGATAACAGAAGAATAAAAAAGGAATCAATGTCATGCAAGTAGACAGTACATTCCAAATCCTGAGAATACATTCTGTATACCTTTTATTAATTACATAAGTTAATCTAGTGGGCCAACATATACACCTCAATCATAGCGACTCAACCCATAACAGAACTGTGAGCTACCAGAAATATCCTGAGGTAACGCCCAAACGGATCAAGCGCCGTGACCCTCATCCTCCGAAAAGGGAACACACTGCATCCCAGGAGATGGGATCACAACGCCTTCACACCCGTCCTGAGTATAATCAGATAGATAGGTAAGGATTTCATTCAACCTTGTTGAGTACACATAATCATGTATGTTGGAACAGAGAGCAACCAATCTCAGTAACAAAAAATAACTCAGATACACCAAGGGAGACGACAGAAAGAAGAAGTAAAGAAAAATGTGGGAGAGGAAAGAAAGGAATCGCACAAGTTCCATCAAGGAGTGACATGATTGTTCAAGCTTCCGGGCTTAACTCCAGGTATGAGAGAAATATTGCAGAAGGTGGCCCAAGTTTCCCATGTGGCCATAAATCTCTCTGTTTTGTCGTTAAGTTTAGCTACAATCTGTTCTTGCACCATGATCCAGGAGACTTAACTCCTGAACCCTCGGAAGGAGATGGTGGGTTTCTTCCAGGCCTTGGCTATGGTAATGTTGGATCCCAATAGAATGAAATACGATAAAGCCTGGGAGTGTTTGGATAAATCAGGAATACACTGGTTTAGAAGTGCTATGCCGGGTTGGGGAGTTACCACTACCCCGGTCAAGGAGCTAATGGTACAGAATACCTTCCGCCAGAAGGATCAGTAAGTGTACCTTTATACTGATTAAAATTTTCTTTCAAATATTTTTTATTGAAGTTATCAAAGTGTACAGTTATACAAGAACATCAATGAAATGCATCAAAGAACATATAAGGAGTAGGTATTGACGTTAAATACGTAAGTAAACTCAAAGTGGGCGCGTCCCTAACCTGGAACGCACAAAGACACAAAGCTAAGTTAACAGTAGTCAGCAGAACAATGAAAAACTGGTGGTATACTAGTAGTAAGTTTGGATTTTTAACAAAGTGCATGTGGAGCACTGGAAAATGAGACAAGGGGATGGGAGGGGGGGGTAAGGGTAGGGAAAATGGAGGAAAGGGAGGAGTGGGGGGGGGGAAGAGCAGCACTGAAAGAGCAACCGTGTCATAGGTAATAATTCATCAATGGTTAAACTTGGTCGAGTACCAAATGGTCCAGGGGTTCCAGAGGTTCAGTAGGCCGGTGTAAGTGGGTTTGCCCCTAGCTAGGACAGTTTCATAGGTGTAATGAGTTTGTACTAAGGTAACCACTTCTGTAAGTTTGGGAGCCACACTAGTCTTCCATTTCCTGGCGATCAAAAGTTTGGCCGCCAGGAGAACGTGCGTAGCCACAAGTCGGAGGTCAGGCGGTATGTCACTAATAGTCAGATTGAGGATAGCAAGGTGGGGAGTTAATGTAATGGAGAGGGAAAGGATTTCCTGCAACAACATCTCTACATCGGTCCAAAATTGTCTAATGTGTGGACAGGACCAAAAGATATGAAGGAGGGTGCCCTGGGAGCCGCATTCCCTCCAGCAGTTGCTCGAGGTGCGCTTGTCGAACTGGGCCAGTCTATGTGGTGTCAGATACCATCTCAACAGCAGTCTCTGATTTAGTTCCCATAAGGAGGTGCAGGACGTGTATTTGTAAATAGATTTAACAGCTGTCTGCCATTGTGAATCGGAGAATTCGGCCTGTACATCCATTTCCCAGTCAGTAATGGGTTTTGTTTTTTGAAATATGCATTTGTTTTGTAAGGATGAGTATATTAAGGATGTGCCCCTGGGTTGAGGGTTGGCAGAGAAGAAATAGTTCCATAAGTGTAAGGGTAGAGAGTCTTCTAGTGAGGGGTTAGCCAACAGGCACCTTTGTATCCTGTAGTAAGTAAAATAATCTGTCTTAGGGGCCTGAAAGTGTTCCTGTAATTGTAGGAATGACGTGTTTTCAGTAGTGTTGCGTAGTTCATATGTGAAGGACATATGGTCCGAAATCCAGTCTGGGATACGTAGGTCCGGTGACAGCAATTGTAAGGTATCGAGGGGGATGGGTACTGGTTTGGTCACAAGAGAGAGCCATTTGTTGTGGTGTAGTGACTTCCAAGCTTTGACAGTGGCTTGGATGGTAGGAGAGTGGAGACGCAGTAGTGTAGATTTGGTTGTCAAGCTAAATAGCCAGGTAGACAGGTTGACTCCAGGAGTCATTGTGTTTTCTATATCACTCCACAGCGTAACAGGGTGCGCTGTGAACCATTCAGTCATTTGTGAGAGTACAGTAGCTAAGTAGTAATCCCTGATGTCTACTTGTCCCATTCCCCCCACAGATCTATGTTTAATAAGCTTTGAGTGGCTGCACCTGGATTTTTTGCCTTGCCATACAAATTGGGTGACAACGGATTGCAGGGAGTTCAGGAAAGAGTTCGACAAAGGTATAGGCAATGTACGGAAGCAGTATAACAACCTGGGTAGCACTAACATTTTAAAGGCTGCTAAGCGGCCCGCCCAAGAGAATTCAAATTTAGATATTTTCGTAGTTTCCTGAACCAGAATTTGCTTGAGGCCCGAGTAATTAGAAGCGAAGAGACCCTTCGTTGACTTGGTGAGGGTGACACCCAGGTATGGTATACCCTCGTCCGCCCAGGAGTACGGGTATGCATTTCTAAGAAGGTTACTAGTGATTGCATCTAAACCCAAGTCAAGAATGTGTGATTTGTGTTCATTCACTTTGTAGTAGGATATATTACTAAACTCTTGCAACAGTAGTTGTACCGAAGCCAGGGAGGATGTGGGGTCTGTAAGCATCAGTATCACGTCATCCGCAAATAAATTGATTTTGTGTTCAACGGTGCCGATTTTAAAACCTGTGATTTTGGGATTGGACCTGACATGTTCTGCTAGGGGTTCCATAACTAGATTAAAGATTAGTGGGGATAAGGGGCAACCTTGACGGGTGCCATTAGAGATGGCGAATGGCTTGGAGAGCATCTCAGAGGTGTAACCTCGCGCTGAGGGAGAGGAGTATAATGCCAGTATGGCAGATAAGATATGGCCCTGAAAACCAAATTTGATGAGGGTTGCTTTCATGTATTCCCAGTTGACTCTGTCGAACGCCTTCTCCGCATCCAAAGACAGAAGCAGAGAAGGCGTCCGAGTTGACTCAGCGTTGTGGATAATATTTATAACCTGCCGAGTCGCATCGAATGTTTGTCGTCCTTTCGTAAAGCCAGACTGGTCTCTATGTATGAGGAGGGGCATTAAATCAATTAAGGGATTGGCTATGAGCTTAGCATATATCTTGGTATCGAGGTTGAGGAGAGAGATAGGTCGAAAGTTCTGCGCGTATGTGGGTTCCTTGCCTGGCTTTGGCAGTGTAACAATTAGGGCGGACAGCATTTCTGGAGGGAGAGAAGAGGAGGAGGCAGCGTCATTGCAGACCTTGGATAGGAGGGGCGACAATATCATCCCAAATTTTTTGTAGTACTCGCTAGTGAGTCCATCAGGCCCTGGGGATTTACTGGCGGGCAGTTTAGCTATCGTGAGCATAATTTCTTGGGAGGTGAACGGGGCGTTGAGTTTTCCTAAGTGGTCCTCAGAAAGTTTAGGGAGATTAATCGCTTCAAGGAACGAAGCTATATCGTGGGGCGATGGTTGTGGCACAGTGGCATCATCTTTCAAGTTGTAAAGCGTATCGTAGTAATGTCGAAAAGCATCAGCAATAGCTGTAGGATCAATACGTTTTTGTTTCGAGGAAGGGTGGTGAAGATGAGCAATTTTAGTTTTAGAATAGTGACCTTTAATTCTAGTGGCCATGGCCCTCCCCGCCTTATTACCAGTGGAGTAATGTTTAGCCTTGAAATGAGCATGGGTTTTCTCATAGGAGTCTAACAAGTGAGATCTCAGTTCTTCTCTGAGAAGTCCTAGTTTACGTTTAGTGTCAGGGTCAGGGTTAGATTGGTTTTGGGATTCTAGGGATTGTATTTCAGACGTGAGGGTATCCAGGCGCTGTGATCTCCTCCTTCTCTCTCTAGCTCCTAGTTGGATAAAAATTCCTCTAATGAACGCCTTATGGGCATTCCAAAGAACTGAGTTGTCATCGACAGTGCCAGTATTAATCGCAAAGAATTCATCCAATTTATCTCTGATATATCCTGAATAAGTTGGGGAATGGATGATAGCAGCATTGGCTCTCCAAATGCGTGTAGGGGAAGTAGACAGCGAGTCGTTCACAGTTAACGAGACAGGGGCATGGTCCGACCATGTAATGGTGGAGATCTCTGATGCGGAAATTTTTGGCAATGTCCATTTGTCAACTAGAAAGTAGTCAATCCTGGTGTAGGAGTTGTGACGCGGAGAGAAGTAAGTGTAGCCTCTTTCGGTGGTATGGTGGCATCTCCAGACATCGTACAAGTCATTAGATCGTATAAAGGAGCACATAGGCGAAGGGATCCTATTGGATCTGGACGAAGTGTCAATAGTATTATCTGGAACTATGTTAAAGTCTCCGCAGATGATGAGGATCCCCTGCTTGAAGCGGTTGATCTTCTTCAGCAGGCTGGATAGAAAGTGAATTTGTTTTTTGTTGGGGGCATAAATCGTCACAATGGTGTACCTGGTGTTGTTCAGGGTGCAGTCCAGGGCAAGATATCTACCGCCTTTGTCCGTCATGCTGTTGTGAAGTTGGAAGGACAGTGTATTTTTGATAGCTATTAGTACCCCATTCTTTTTACCAGGTCCTGAGGCTTTGAAGACATTGGGGAAATTTTTATTAGTGCAAGCGGGTTCGGCATTGAGTTTGAAGTGAGCCTCTTGCACACACAGAACGTCGCAGATGGAGCTCTGTGCGGTCTTCCATAGAGAAGATCTCTTTGCCGGGTGATTGAGACCTTTTGCGTTTAGAGATAAGAATTTCGGCATCTTGGAAGGATAAAATTTGTAGAAGAAGAGAGAGGCGGTACTCACAGTTCGTGGGCAGTCGATTGAAGTTCAGTAGGGGAGTATGCGGGGCCTCCCGTTTCACGGGTCACAGGGGGTGGTGTGGTCCGGAGAAGATCGTATTTCAGACTTCGTGTGCTCTTCAAGGAGGGGGTGGAGACGGGAGACAAAATGGGGGGGCAGTAGACAAGGAGGGAACAAGAGTCACAAGGATCAGTAGTGCACTGAACAGACTACTGAATGCACTTGGGGGGTAAAAGTTCGTGGGTAAACCGCAACGAGCCGGCACTGAACCGGAGTGAAAATTTGCACAGTGGCCTGGGAAGTTCACTAACCTGAGATTCATCTGGTGGTGTGTGATTGAGGTCCAGTGTTGAGGACGGGGCCCTCATTCGCAGTAGACAAGCGGGCGGAGGTGGGTCCGTCCGGGACGATTTTCCATTTCTTGAGGAGATGCAGGCCCTCCTCTACTGTGTGGATAGCGTGTTTCACACCATTTCTAGTGACCAGTAGCTTGGTCGGGTAGCCCCATTGATACGGGATTTTGTGATTTTGTAGTGGCTTGGTGATGGTTTGAAGTTGTCGCCGCTGTTGGCGGGTGTACTGGGAAATGTCCGCAAACAGTTGCAACTTCGCATACGGCGGCGGCAGTTGGTCAAGGCGCCGTGTTTTGGACATGAGCATGTCCTTGGCATGGAAGAAATGGACCCTCATGAGCGTGTCGCGGGGTACCTCGGCAGGGAGATGAGGCGGCTTGGGTAGACGGTGGATACGGTCAACGATGGTCTCCATCGGAGAGAGATCAGGTAAAAGCGTGGATATCATCTTTCTGGCAAATGAGTGAAGGTCAGCTGGTACGACCGTTTCGGGTATACCGCAAATTTTGACGTTGTTGCACCTCGAGCGGTCTTCAAGGTCCGCCATTTTGGCCCGCACCCATTGCTATTCATCGCGGGAGTGGTCATGAGCATCGACCAGGTCATTGACCGTGACCGTCATAGCGCTCATCTGTTGTTCAACGCGGCCTATTTTGCTGCCCATGACCATCACTTCAGATTTAAATGCTGAGACCATAGAGGATATCTCAGTATGCAGTGAGCTGTGCAGGGAGATCAGCATCTCCTTCAGCATGGTGTCTATGACAGGCTGGTTGCTGGTAGGGAAGGCCGCTATAGGGGATGGTGCAGGCGCCTGTGTGAGGAGATCATCCAGGATAGGTCTTACCTCTGAGGCTTTGTCCCCTGCATCTAAGCGCATCCGCGCTTTCGCTGGACTGGTGGGGGAAGAAGAGGATCCCGGAGTGAAGAGAGGAGTCTGAGGTGGCGTCCTGAGGCAGAACGGGAGGGATGTCAGCGTCTGGCAGGTCAGTGTAAGCCCTGTCTCCCAGCGGGGAGCGATCGCGGGCGCCATCTTGGACATATCCCCCTGGAGACAGAGAGAAGAAATCTGTCAATTTCTTCGGTTGCTGGTAATCCTTCCTTTTCCGGGAGGAACCGGGCGTGTTCCCGAGTGTTTGAGGGTCGGAACGGTGCATTTTCGGTGCGCAGGTTAGCGATGCTTGTCTCTGGATCTCCGGTCCGTGCAGGAGCTAAGGATTCAAGCCGCCATTCAGCTCGGCGGTTGGACACGCCCCCCCTGATTAAAATTTTTAGCATAGTGGCACTATATCCATTGGGAACAGCGCAGCATCAACCCCCACTCTATCTCATTGTCCAATAGAGAAAATAGCCTAACAATATGGGCTAAAATCATTCAATAAGAAGGAGATGAGCTGCGGGCTTATTCGCTGTTTGTGACTGGACTGGTCAGCCATTTGTTAAATAAGAACATATCTATGCATGAGTAAGAATTGTGTCGTGTGGAGTAGAAAGTGAAGTCAAGTTTGTTAGCATGAAGGCATAATCATACATTGTGAACATCCTTCTTGTGTATGAGCCCATTTAGGGACGGAGAGTGAGTTTTTGGGGGAGGAGAGATGTCCATGGGTGGGTCAGAATAAAGTCCTCACACAAAATCAAATAACCCTGTCACACTTTTGAGATTCTGACAAAAGCTTGCCCATGAATCTCAACTGGTGTGAGTTGGGGGCATAAACATTTACCACAGTTTACCAAAAATTATTACTAGCGCAACCAATTATACTATATCTGCCATTTGGATCAAGTACAGAGGTTAAATGCATAAAGGATACCAAGATTTGTATGGCAAGCATTGCTCCCCTCTTTTTTGCTGGGAGGGAAGACAAAAAGACATGAGGAAAAAGTTTGTGAGAACATTTAGGCGTAGATCTATTGTCTCGCCAAAGTGAGTGACTTTTGCTGGGTGATTTAGACCTTGGACATTCAGAGACATTATCTTAAGTCCCATGAGAAGAGAGATGATTGATGTGTGATGGGTTGATGAGGACCTGGATCAGATAGGAATGGCTGGTAATGGGAAAGGACAGGAGCAGTGAGCTATACATGAAGCTGGAGCAGATGAATGTCTTGTAGGCAGTGGGTTGAGTAGACGAGCAATGTCAACATTCTTGAAGATGCCGATTAGTCTTGAGGAAAAGTGTGGTGAAGGCAAGGAAAAACAAACTGTGTCAAGAAACACCCGCCAAAAGCGTGTATGTTAATACAAAACATGTTACACTCCTGAGAAAAGGGACCTGACGGTCTCTGATTAGTGCTGTAACTTAGGTAAAAAAAAAGGTTCAAAAGAACAGATGCAGCGCCCACTGAAAAAAGATGCAGGGAGTTGAGTATGGTGGATGGTACTCCTATTTACTCTGGATTCCGCTTCAGGAACAGGGCTGGGTCGTGGATAGTTGCATCTAGGTTTTTCGTGAGGAAGAGGATTTCTTTGATATAACTTGCCAGTCCGATGTTAGATGTTTGGGTGCCTGTCCAGCAGGCATAATTCCCCAAGATGTGAGGAGTTTCAGGCCTTCCTATAAGGAGGTGACTAAATGAGAATTGCCTTTATAAGTTATGCTCAATTTGGCTGGGTACTTCCACTTACAGTCTAAGTTGTAGTTTTGTAGTGCTGTGGGGCCTGCTTTGTAAGGTGAATTGAGAAAAGTCATTTGAGACTTGTAGGTTGGTGGCTTGAGTGGGTAATTGAACCATGTGGCAGAAGGCTTCCAATATTTTTTCTTTAACTTGAAAAAAATGTATGCGTAACAAGACATCACTTGGTACTTCTGGTGATATGAATGTCGGCTTAGGGATATGGTGCACTCTATCGATAGTAAGATCAGCTAATGTAAGGTTGGGTACTACTGTTTTGGATAGGTCATGGACATAATGAGGCAGTTATTGTGCTTGGACAGATTCCAGAATGCTCCTAATTTTATGTTTTTTTATGAGGGAATCTGTCCTTCAAATCTGCCAGTTTTGCTTTGATCAGAGACAAGTCATCTTGTTGAGAAGAATGGGAGTCCACCAGCATATTAAAGGAAGAAGTCACCCCACACATCTTATCTTTTATATTTCTCACCCGCTCCCTGTAAGGTACCTGTGGTAGGTAATGTTCAAAGTAGAGCTTGTGTGCTGAGGATCCAGGTGAAAACTTATTCAGGCAGGTCAGGTCATTAACGGATCAGATGGGGCTAGTGAGTCCAAGGTAATGCTTTAAACTGAGAGGACATTGCCATAACTCCAGATCTCCTCAGTGGCACAACAAGTAAAACTGCAGCTGTGGGACCAGGAAGATCTTGGTTTGAATACACCCAGGTACATGACACTCCCCTAGATCCTGTATGCTATACATTGATGGATTCATGAGATAAGATCAGATTGAAGGGGGGTTCGGAGAGAGAGTAACATTTCTTTTAGAGTGACATCTGATATAGGCTGACAAGTAGTGGGAAAAGCCTGAAACAGATAAGAACTGGGCTGCCTATGGGGGTCTCTGATAAGCAGGGTTGCTCACCTTCATAAATGAAGTATCATCAGTGTCCTCAACAGAGCCCCTCCTGTGCCTTGATTTTGTAGAGCTGCTGGTGGATGTAGTGGATTGGCCCTCCAGTGTGGGGTAATTTGCTGGCTCCATCCCTGTCCCCCCATGGATTGCAATGCAGGGGCTGGCACTATAGGTCCATGATTGGAGCCTTCAGGGTGATCTGTGACAAGCCTTGGGTGCATGGAAGGAAAGAAACTTGAGCAGGGCCGATCCTAGGGTCACAGGCACCCGGGTGCAGAAATATTTCTGGCGCCCCCACATTGGCGTGGTCATTTTACTAACTCCCTCCCCTTATAAATGTTTCTATGGCAATGACTCAATCACAGAGATGCTCCCCCACTAAGTCTTCATTAACCTGGGATCCTCACATGATCTCTTAACAATAAACAAAATACAGGAAGAGAAGCAGAGTAACTTATTGGGACCTGGAGGGGGGCATCTCTGATGGGCACAGAGAGGGCTTCTGTTAGAGAGTCTGTTAGAAAGAGCCCCCGGACATACTACAGACATGATACAGGAGATGGTCAGAGACTGCAGACATAGTAGAGGAGACGGTCACAGACTGCAGACATGGTACAGGAGATGGTCAGAGACTGCAGACATAGTACAGCAGACAGTCAGGCCGCGTACACACGGTCGGTCCAAACCGATGAGAATGGACCAAAGTTCAGTTTCATCGGTCCAAACCGTCCGTGTGTACGGCCCATCGGTCTGTTGTCCTTCGGACCAAAATTTTAAAACTTGCTTTAAAAAATGAACCGATGGTTAGTACACAAAAGCATCGGTTCTAAACCCGCGCATGCTCAGAATCAAGTCGACGCATGCTTGGAAGCATTGAACTTCGCTTTTTTCAGCACGTTGTTGTGTTTTACATCACTGCGTTGGACTCGATCGTTTTTTTAACTGATGGTGTGTACACACATCAGAACATCAGGCCACTTCTCGTCGGTTTGGACCGACCGTGTGTACGCGGCCTCAGAGACTGCAGACATGGTACAGGAGATGGTCAGAGACTTCAGACATAGTACAGGAGATGGGCAGGGGCTGTGTATTCTATGCAATCTATCATGCCATAAAACATCTAGAGCAGGGGCAGCCCAGAGCCTGTGTAAAGGGATGCTGGGGATGCCATCCCCCAGCACACAGCACACTGAACACCATGACTCATCTCGGTTCTCTCTCTGTGCAGCCCAAGATAGAGATGGGAGGGGGAGGCATTCCAACTGGAGTTGGTGGAGACAGTGCGGGATCCAAGACTCCCAGTGTGATGAATTCATTCCTGCACTCAGCAGCCACTGAAAACTAGAACCCTTGTGTCAGGAAGAGGAGCGGCCCCTCCCCCGAGCACTGCCAGGCTGGACGGGCTGCCCTATGCTCACACATCAGTTCTGGACTGACACACACCTATGCTCAGAACACTAGTTCTGGACGGACACAAACAAGGATAGAATGAGGGAAGGAGGGATGGGAGAACTCTGGCACTTTGGCGCCCTCACCTCTGCAGGCGCATGTGCACCCTGCCTAGGATCGGCCCTGAACTTGAGAGTACTGGAACTAGCTCCTATCTTCTCATCCTTTACATAGTGTGCATAAAGTAAGTTCAATATGTGTGCCTTTTACTGTGAAATAATATACTCTATTTGTTTTTTTTTTTATCATGATATAAGCTTCCTCTCATCCCTCTCTTATATTGTATCACAGTCAAACTGCTTGCATATTTAATTTTTTTTTATATATATAATGTTAGAATATCAAAGAAAACACCAAGGTAATTTAAAATTAATCTTTTATTGTATTTTTTTTATCAATTATTAGTATTGTTATCATTGGGGTTGTTGTTGTTATTACTATTGTTAATATTAATCATCATATTATTTTTTTTCTTTTTGGTGTATACGGGCAGTAGCTGGTAGAAGCAGCAGTTCTACTAAGTGAGGCTCATTTGGAGCTTTATAAATGATCCATGAGCCTTGTAGTTGGATGGTGAACTTGATGATCATGCCAAGATTGTGTATATGACATCACAGCCGAAAACCAGGGAATGTCTTTTATTATATATCTCATATTGAGTGAATTAATGGCCATAAAAGCGTTACCTTCTGAAAAAGCACTCACTGTGATGCACCCGATTCATTAGGATTAGATAAGTGTGAAACGGCCAGGCTATGGTTCAGAAAGCATTCTGCAGAATCGCTTGAGATATTAATGGTTTCTGAAAACTGTTCCAGTAAATCTTTTGTACGCATGAGATGCATTGTAAACACAGTGTTTAAGGATTTTCTGGACCATGGGGGGAAATTATGATGCAAATCCATGTAATTACTTTCTCGGCTGCTAAGCAATATTGCATCTCCTCTCTAATCAAAAAAGATACAATGTAAAAGGTTTTTTCAATGTTATTTATCCTTTGCCCCACTGCTAGCCTTCTGTTTATGCACTGTAAGTTTAAAATGTTTTATGCACAGGATTGTCATAATTAATATTATCTTTATAAATTATTGATAAATAAATCAAACTGCCATATTTTGTTTTGTTTCAGAAATGTTTTACCCCCTCACAGACTAACGTTTAATACACTTAATTGAGAGCAAGGCTATTTCTAGAACATAAACAAAACAGTAAATGTTTAACTGAATAATTTTTTTTTCATCCACTCTTACAAATAAATACATGAAATGTAATTACTGTACTTTTTCTGCAATTGCTATTTTTTGCTTCTTATACTGACCCACTGGTTTCACTACATTCATAATCACTGATCTAGAATGAGTATTTAGAATTGAAACACATTTAAGCCAGTGGGTGAGAATGACATCTAGAAAGCTAAATGGTGGAAGTCCTTTAAACACCTCAGCTCATATACAATGCCTGTATATGCTTTAAAAACCGGAAAACATTTTTAATTTTTTTTTACATTTCTACTCTAGATCTTTTTATTCAGTAATAACTTCATGAACTTCTATGTAACCCTAAAACAAAAAAAAAATCCTGTTTCCTTAAAGCCTGCATAACAGCACAGTGCCCGTGCTGTGCAAATTGGCCCCTTGTATAATCTAAAATACCTGGTTTATCCTGCCCCCCCCTGTAAACTGACCATGGTTTATCATGTCTGCTGAGCCCTGACACTGTGGTCATCTGCTGTTTCTCCTCTGCCCCTCCCCCCCCCGCTTGTCAGCTCATGTCAGTGCCACTCTGCTTCCTGTCCCTTTCCTTGCTGATGCTATAATAACTGTGTTATACAATCTCCTCTGTTAGATGATGTGCCCCACTGTGTGTGCTAAAATATGTTGATTTCTACCTTATTTCAGAGCCCTGCTCAGCGCTCACGTGACCATCTGCCACTCGTCTCCTCTCCTTCTCCCATCTGATGCCAGCGGGAGTTCTCGGCCCCTCCAACTGTATTTATCAAACTAGGAGAGAAGACTGGCGAGCAGTCACATGAGCACCAGGAAGCGCTCTGAAATATGATTGAAATCTGCATATTTTTTATATACAGTATAACATACACTGGGACAAAAAACTTGGTGGAACATAGGAGCATCTATTAAATACACAAATAGGCCCGGATTCTCAGTGGAGATACGACGGCATATCTCCAGATACGCCATTGTATCTCTACGTTGCGCCGTCGTATCTATGCGCCTAATTATTAGTCTCTTACGCCATCGGATCGTAACGGCATTTTTACGCTGGCCGCTAGGTGGCGCTTCCATCGAATTCCGCGTTGAGTATGCAAATTAGCTAGATACGCAAATTCCCTAATGTACGCCCGGCCGACGCAGTAAAGTTACGCCGTTTACGTTAGGCTTTTCCCGGCGTATAGTTGCCCCTGCTATATGGTGGCATAAGTGCGGCGTAACAATGTTAAGTATGGCCGTCATTCCCGCGTCAAAATTTGAAAAAGTTAAGTTGTTTGCGTAAGTCATCCGTGAATGGTGCTGGACGTCATTTACATTCACGTCGAAACCAATGACGTCCTTGCGGCATACTTTGGAGCAATGCACACTGGCAAATTCCACGGACGGCGCATGCGCCGTTCGGGAAAAACGTCAATCACGTCGGGTCACAGTGCATTTACATAAAACATGCCCCCCTGATCCAAATTTGAATTAGGCGGGCTTACACCGGCCGATTTATGCTACGCCGCCGCAACTTACAGAGCAAGTGCTTTGAGAATACAGCACTTGCCCGTCTAAGTTGCGGCGGCGTAACATAAATCGGATATGTTACGCTGCCGCAGAGATACGCCGATGGACGTGAATCTGGGCCAGTGGCTTTACAACCACTTTAAACCTTGATTTTTTGTAATCTATAGACAAATAACATGTAAGAACACAAAATATATATTTTTTCTATTTTGACAAATATAAGTTCAATTTGACTGTACTGTATACATTTTATTTTAAAATGTTTCCTTTAAAAATTACACACAAATTCTGTTTCTGGTACAAAGAATGGTGGAATTTAAAGATTTAACCTCCTCAGCTCTGAAAGGTTTTAGCCCCTTCATGTCTTGGCCAAATTCTGCTATTTAGCACTGGGCTACTTGACCTGGTAATTGCGCGGTCATGCAACGCTGTACCCAAACAACATTTGTATAATTTTTTTCACACAAATAGAGATTTATTTTGGTTGCATTTGATCACCACTGAGTTATTATTTGTTATTATATAAATAACCCCCCCCCCCAAAAAAAAATGGAAAAAAAAAATTCTGCTATAAAACAAATCCAAAAAAGAATCAGAAATGTTGGCTAAACTGTAATTTTCTACATGTCTTTGGTTAAAAAAATTCCAATAAGTGTATATTGATTGGTTTGCATTAAAGTTATAGCATCTAAAAACTATGGTAGATACACTGGAATTTTTATTTATTTTTCTTTTATACTACTAATGGCGGTGATCACCAACTTATAATGAGACTGCAATAGTGCAGCGGGCAATCTTACACTAACTGACATTGAGTGGAAATTGATTAACTAACACTGAAATCACCAGTTACATTAATACAGTGATCATGATATGTGTTGCTTGTCAACACAGGGCCCTGGACTGTTATTCGACACAGTTAATCAACAGGACCCAGCCATGAATCATTGGCCAGGACCTTCTGACAAACTTCTGCTGTGTACAAACATATGGGTAGTCGGCAGGTGGGGGTGCAGATGCGTGCCCTGTACCCAGAAGAGGCCAGCGACATACAGGTAAGTTATTGTGCCTGTATGGCCCACTCACCAGGTGTTGGCCGGGTGGTTCATAAGTGATTAAAAAGTCTTTTTTTAAATGTGTGTAAAAAGGCTAAAAAGAAAAAGAAAAATGGCAATAGCAATTAATGGTAATAACAATTGAAATAAAAAACAAAAACAATAATAGATAAATATTAGTTAAAGCGGATGTGCCATGGGAAAAACATATTAAAAGCCAGCAGCTACAAATACTGCAGCTGCTGACTTTTAATACTAGGACACTTACCTGTCCTGGAGTCCAGCGCCGATCGCAGCAGAGGATGAGCGATCGCTCGTCTCTCTGCTGCTCCCCCAGCCATCCACGCTGAGGGAACCAGGAAGTGAAGCGCTGCGGCTTCACTGCCCGGTTCCCTACGGCGCATGCACGAGTCGCGCCGCACCCACCGATTGGCTCCCGCTGTGTGCTGGGAGCCGAGTGTTCCCAGCACACAACGGGGGGGGGGGTGACGGGAAGTGACGGAATGCCCGTCTTTTGCCCGTGAATGCCGGGCCGGAAGTGGGTGAAAATACCTGTCTTTAGACAGGTATCTGCACCCCCCTCCCCCCTGAAAGGTGTCAAATGTGACACCGGAGGGGGGAGGGTTCCGATCAGCGGGACTCCACTTTAGGGTGGAGAACCGCTTTAAGGGGGGAAAGAAAGGGAGTCTTCTTTAGGGTTAATGAGGGTCTAAGTGGGAAGTATTTATTTTTTGCTTGTAAGGTTTTGTTAACTGATGCTGTGTGCAGATCAAAGATCACAGCAGTATTTACACATTGTTAAAATAGTACATACAATGTAACAATATATTGTTACACTGTATTGCGCAATGACACTTACAAAAATGTCATATTTTAAAGCAGTGGCTAAACTTTGACAGTTAAAAGCGGGGGTTCACCTGAATTTTTTTTTTTAACAGGCAGCTACAAATACAGCAGCTGCTGACTTTTAAAACATGGAGACTTACCTGTCCAGGTCGCCCACGACGTCGGCAGCCGAAGCCGAGTGGTAGCTCGGCTTTCGGCTTCCCCATCGCCATCCTCGTTGAGGGAATTGGGAAGTGAAGCGCTGCGCATGTGCGAGTTCCCACTGGTCCCCGTTGTGTTCTGGGAGCCGAGTGTTTCTCAGAACACAACTGGGGGGGGGTGACACGGAGGGGCTGGACTCCCGTGGGAGTCTATACCAGGAAGTGGTGCAAATACCTGTTTTATACAGGTATCTGCACCCCCTCCCCCTGAAAGATGTCAAATGTGACACTGGAGGGGGGGGGGTTCCGAAAAGCGGAGGTCCACTTTTGAGTGAACCTCCGCATTAAGTGGCCAACCTTAAACTTAACATTAAGTTGTTTAAATGTTTCTTTTAGTGTGGTACAACATAAAACATGTAATTGTATTACAAGCAAAAGCGCAATCCAAACAGTATGCAATATTTATTTTTAGCAGGTTGGATAAATATCATAATCTCTAAACTTGCAGCTGCAACTCCTCCTATTTTGATATTATCACATATTTTTGGCATGTTACTGACATGTTAATCCTACATATATGCACTTTAAATTTGTACTAAATATTCCTCTATACTTTTAATACAGTTTGAATCCAGTAAACACAACATAACAACACTTGCATGTATTCACTTGTGAGTAGTGTGTTGTGTTCTCTTGCAAAGCAGCCCAGCTCTCCATGGTCTTTATTGACTATGTATTTATGTGGTGGGGTTGATTTAATAAAACTGCAGAGTGCAAAATCCGGTGCAGCTTTGTAAAGAAACCAATTAGCTTCCAGCTTTTTTTGTCAAAGCTTAATTGAACAAGCTGAAGTTAAAAGCTGATTGGCTATCATGCAACAGATTTTGCACTCTCCAGTTTTAGTAAACAATCCTAGGATTGCCAGGTATCAAGTATACTGACCAACATGCAGATTTCGGTGCAGTAATATCCCATGGATTAAACCTGAATAGACATTACCGTATTTGCCGGCCTAAAAGACGACCTTTTACACTTAAAAATATGGCTAAAAAATCGGGGGTCATCTTATACGCCGGATGCAGACTGGGGGCGCCAATTTTTTAAAAGCCGCGCCTCCTCCTCATGGTGTTTTGTGATAGGCGGAATACTCAGTTTCCCAGCAGAGCCTGTGTTTAGTGTTCTGCCTATCACAGACATTGTCTCATCCTCGGAACACTGAACACAGGCTCTTCTGGGAAACTGAGTGTTACGCCTATCACAGAACAGCACGAGCAGGAGGCGCGGCTTTTAAAAAATGGACGCCCGCAGTCTGACTCACTCTGCCAGGCATAAAGGAATGAAGATCGGCAAAATGAGGTGAGGCAATGGCACAGTGAGGCAATGGCACAGTGAGGCGAGGTGAGGCAATAGCACAGTGAGGTGAGATGAGGCAATGGCACAGTAAGGTGAGGTAATGGCACAGGGAGGTGAGGTGAGGCATTGGCACAGTGAGGTGAGGCATTGGCACAGTGAGGTGAGGCAATGGCACAGTGAGGTGGGAAAGGGGGTCGTCTTAAACAGCGAGTATATCCCAAAACCAACATTTTAGCTGGAAAATTAGGGGGTCGTCTTATAAGCCCAGTCGCCTTATACACCAGCAAATACGGTAGGTAATATAGTGGGGTTGACTTAATAAAACTTCCGAGTGCAACATGTGATGCAGCTGTGCATATCCAATCAGCTTCTAACTTAAACCGAACAGCTTGTTCAAGTAAGCTTTGACACAAAAAAAATGGAAGCTGATTCTATACAGAGCTGCATCAGATTTTGCATCTCCAATTTTAGTATATCAACCCCAGAGTTTCATAAATCATGTACTCAATTCTTTCAACAATGCATGCTTTATCGGTAGTGCCACCTATTATTTTACAGGAATTTTCACCTTTCCATGGTTAGAAATCAAATAATTAAAGTTTTACAATAAGGAAATTAAAATAAAATTGTTAATAGACATTTTAAAGTACCGTATATCTAAATCCCCCCAAAAAATTCTTGCTGATAGAATAGGGAGTAAATATACTTTTTTTTGTGTATGTGTCCTTCTGGGGACTTTTCATTTACTCCTTGTCCTGGACATACAGCATTAATTGTGACTCAAACAAGTGTCACTTAACCACTTCAGCCCCAGAAGAATTTACCCCCTTCCTGGCAAGACCATGTTTTGCAATATGGCACTGCGTCGCTTTAACTGACTAATGCGAGATCAAAATTTACGTCCTTTTTTCCCCACAGATAGAGCTTTTTTTTGTAGTATTTGATCACCTCTGTGGTTTTTATTTTTTGTACTATAAACAAAAAATTGCGACAATTTTTTTTTTTGCTATAATAAATATCCCCAAAAATGTATTTAAAAATCAAATTTCTTCATCAGTTTTGGTCAATATATATTCTTCTACATATTTTTGGTAATAGAAATTGCAATAAGCCAGCTCAGTCCTCATGGCCCCCCGTTCACAGGGTGGCTTAGGAGCTCCCGATATATTTAAATACTATTATGCTACTCACTTAAAAGCCATAACCTCCTGAACGTCTAGATTTGCCCCAAACAGATGGTCTAAAATAGAGATGGGAATTGCAGTCCCTGCCCACCCATGCTCTTTGTTGTGGCCCTCGCACGACAAATCTATTGCTCACTTACGAAAGGTCTGTCTGAACTTGATGCTATTTTCTCCTTAAATTTGGAGACGTTGTTCTAGTAAAAAAAAATATCGTCCCCTTGCCGCCTAATAAATATTCTATTTAACCCGGAAATTCCTGACAGCTTATTCTATGACTCAATGTTGCCCTGGACTCAAGCAAACCTATTTCAACTATGTCACCTAGTGCACCCAGTAACGCGTAAATTATTATCTTTCACAGACCTACAGTCAAAGCATAAAATCCCAAAAACTCTTTTTTTATCCCTTCCTTCAGATTAGACATTTTTTTGCTTCCTGGTCCCCCCAACTGACCCTTAGCGTCCCTACTGACTTTGAACTGATATGTTCTAGAGGCCCTCACAAACTCCACCAGATTTCCACTATCTACAAAATCTTACATTCAGCTTCTCCCCTCTCTGAATATACCCATTCATATATGAGGAGATAGTCCCGCATATTGCGTAAGCCCATCTCATTGGGAGATTGGAGACGCATTTGGGACGCTGCCTCTAGGGTCTCTAGATGTGTAGCCCAGAAAGAAACTACATATAAAATACTTATGTTCTGGTACAGAACCCCTGAATTTTTAGCAGCACATAAATTGACCCCACATAGCCAATGTTGGAGATGTGGCTCCTCTGTGGGATTTGGGATTTTGGGATTGTCCGGTAATAACTCCCTTTTGGTCACAAATCCATGATCTCTTGGAGAAGATCCTAGAGATAAACGTACCCTTTCAGCCTTCATATATGTTACTAGGCTTACCTCTCCCGAAAATCTCAAAAAATCTTTACCAACTGATGACTTTTCTTTTACTGGCAGCCAAACGTGTCATTCCTCATCGCTGGAGAACTACCTCCCATCCCACTTTTGCACAATTCTTATCGACAATTGCTGCTATTAGAAGGATGGAACATCTTACAGCTATTATAGATGATTCTTTACCCAAATTCGAAGCTATTTGGGAGAGATGGGACTCTTCTGATTTTAACACAGAGCCTCATTCCACCCCACCATGACTGCTTACCCATTGCCCATATCCCCTACAGATTTGTATAGGATGATTCCTTTTTTTTTTCTCTTTTTTATATATACTGTAGGTAATTGATTGTTTATATATGCTTCTGCTCTGCAGAGCCATGATAAGTTGTTCATGTTGAACCCGCCACGTATTTTCTATTTGATGGTATAACTATCTTGTATACAACCAGACTTGTATGTTTCCTGCTGAAAGTGTGACTGTTTATTTCTTGTAATATTAATCATTCAAATGTCTGGATTATGTAAGTACTTTGTCTGATTTGAAAATCTATAAATAAACAATAAAAAAAAAAAAAAAATTGCTTATAGTTATACAGGCATACCCCACTTTTAAGTACACAATGGGGTTTATTTACTATCGCTGGAGAGTCCAAAATCAGGCTCACTTCTGCATATAAACCAATGAGCTTCCAGGTTTTATTACCAGGCCTAATTGATCACGCTGGGGTTAGAAGCTCATTGGTTTCTATGCAGAAGTGAGCCATATTTTGCACTCTCCAGCGATAGTAAATAAATAAACCCAATTGTGTACTTAAAACTGGGGTATGCCTGTAATATATTGATTGGTTTGTGCAAAAGTTATAGCTCTACAAACTGAGAAAGATTTTTGGAATTTTTATGGCATTTTTTTTTACTAATAATGGCAGTGATCTGCAATTTTTATCAGGACTGTGACATTGTGGTGGACAGATCGGATACTTTTGAGACATTTTTGGGACCATTGACATGTATACAGTGAGACACTGATTACTGTGCAATTGTCACTGGCAGGGAAGGGGTTAACACTAGGGGGCGATCAAGAGGTTTACTGTGTTCCCTTACACACACACACGTCCCTGTTCTGGCTCTCGTGCCCACGATCGCGCGTGGCCGGCAGTCATCACAACCGCCAGTCATGCGCATCAGTTCCCCCCGCAGTGCAGCTGCTATCCCTGCTTAAAGGGCCAACATACAGCTATGATGGCTCGTGGGAACCTGCAACCGTATAATGATGGCGGCTGGACGGCAAGCGGTTAAACAAATGTTTATCTCAATTCCTATTCTGGTGTCAACTAAAACATTATTGATGTCTCTTTACTTTCTGTCTTGTGACCGTTGTCACCAGTGGCGGTGCATCCATAGTGGGCGCAGGAGCGCCGCCCCCTCTCTCTTGCACCTACCAATCAACAATACATAGATTCATGCATTGCATGAATCTATGTATTGTTGCCGCTGCCGCCCACTATTCAGATGTCCGGCTCCCTGTTGAGCGTCGGCCATCTGAATAACAGTGGTGGGCGTGTTTTGGAAGTGCCAGATTAGAGCAAGATGCTCTAATAGGCTTCCAAATTAGAACCTGCGGGCTTTAATCGGCTTTGAAATGGTTAACAAGAGGGCGCACAGGATGTGCGTTCCCAGGTTAAACAGTGGCATGTTAGGGAATCGCTTCCCTAACACTGACCCGCCTCTCAGCTAATCAGGTGCACTGGGTCTGGTTACTGGTCACCTGATTGGCTGAAGCGACACCGAAGGCGGGAGAAGACATCAAGGGAGCATGGAGAGGACGGCGCTGACCTGAGGAAGGTAAGTGCTGGGCTGGGGTGGAAACTGGCTGCATTTGGGGGCACAAACTGGCTGCAATTGAGGGACAAATTGGCGGCAATTGGGGTCACAAACTGGCGGCAATTGGGGGCATTATTAAGTGATTATTTTACTGCTATTGAATGTTCCATCACATGGTATTTCAAATCCAGTATACCATTTTATATAGATATTTTTCTATGTAATAATTTTATATTTTTCATTATTATTTTTGAAAAGTATTTTCACCTAGTTTTTTACGCACAGGTGTATATTGGCATTTTTACTATATATTAGAATTTAGCCATCGTTCTTTCAATTATTTAGCGCAACTATATTGTTTTTTCTAATGTCTTTTCACATGATTATCACATGTTGTTTGTGTTTCAGCTTTCTTTTCACTATTTAGATCACATCAATACTTTTACTATTAGCACAGGATTACCCCTCTGTTTTTCCAATTGGGGGCAAAAACTGGTGGCAATTAGGGGCACAAACTGACTGCATTTGAGGAGACAAACTGGCTGCATTTGAGGGGGAAAACTGGCGGCGTATGATAGGCACATTGGCTGCGTTTTATGGGCACAGTGGCGGCATTTGATTTTTTTTTTTAGTTTGTTTGCGCCCCCCAAAAATTTTGAGCACCAGCCGCCACTGGTTGTCACCAAAAAGACAAAGATAAATGTCAAAGTCTCTATAGCAGGGTTTCAGACAGCAGTAAGCACCTAACTATTTCCCTAATAATCCCAAAACCTAAATAAAAAATAATAATAATTGAATGTGGCTTTAGACATACCGGTACATTGTGGACTTTTGTTTGTACCTGAAACAAACAATGCTATGAAATTAGTAAAATTTAGGACATTTGATTCATATTTGTCAAACTGTTATACTTTGCAGATCAAAATGTGTCCAGCATTGGTACTACCAATCTGTTGGTTCATCATGTGTCTAGTTTCAATAGAAATGTGTTTTAAAATAGTTTTGGGTGGCCATCAATACCTGTGTGCAGTCGCAAGAGGGCTTTGGGAATCTTGTCTGGAATTCAAGATAACAGTGAGTTCAAAGACAATCATGAGAGATAACAATGACCTAAGTTAAAGCTTTAAATATCAGAAAACAGAAAATCAATCGCTGAACCCTTAGTGACCCACTAAGCTGCTGATTCTTTAATACATCATACAGCTTGTGCTGAAAGGGCTTCACCTTAGGACCAATTACTGAGGAGATCTTCTATATTATTGTATAATTTTAACACTTTGACCTTTGTGTATTTAAATTAGGAGAATTTATTATTTGCAGCATATATTTTAAATCATTGCCCAGGTATCATTTTAATTTCCCAGTCGGTCTTTATATATATATTTAATGGTATTAATATTGCATACAATTTTGTACAGACAATATGTTGCCCTCCCTGCCTTTTCATTGATTTAAAAACAGAAATTTAGTGTCATCCTTTTTATCCAGGACATCCCATGGGTCTGACAAACCAATCCTAGGCCTCTATGTTGTCATTTTCACAGTGGGTTGTTTGCCAATCTTTTAGAAATGCTAAATTAAATATTATAATCACCATTCTACCATTGCGGAAAAAAATAAAACTATTTGAGAAAGAAACTTAATTGATTGCTGCCAGCATCAACACGTGTTCTCACACCAAGCGACTATTAGTAATAGTTATATGAAGAATGCAGCACAACCCTTCATTATATGCAAAAGAGGTGCAAAATATATATATAAGTGTAAATGTGTAAATATGTCACCTAATGCAGGGCTCAAAATTTAAAGTTCTGAGCTACTAGCCAGGTCTCAAGGGTTATTCGCCACCCAATCCCCCACCGCCACCCAACCCCATCCCCCTCCTGCCCCATCCCTAATTCTGCCCCTAAACACTATCTCATGAAATTACACCTGCAGAATTAAGTTATAAAAATAAATATTAACAACAACTTTATCTGTGCCCAACAATGCTGCTTCACCTGTGTCCAACAATGCAGCCTCACTGTGTCCATCAATGCAGCCTGCCAATGCCCATCAATGCAGCCTGCCTGTTCCCACCAATGCAGCATGTGCCCACCAATGCACCCCATGCCTAACAATACAGCCTGTGCCCACAATGCAGCCTGTGCCCATAGATGCAGCCTATGCTCACCATGCCGCCTGTGTCCACCAATGCAGCCTGTGTCCACCAATGCAGCCTGTGTTCACCATGGAGCCTGTGTCCATCAATGCAGCCTGTGTCTACCATGCAGCCTGTGTCCACCATTCAGCCTGTGTCTATCAATGCATCCCAGGCCCATCATGCAGCCTATGCCCACTATGCAGTCTGCCTGTGCAGAGGAAGAAAGGAGAAGAACAGGAATGCCGCTGGGATGATGAGGATGGTGAGGAACACAGCGATACCAGCTTTTATTTCAATTGCTGTGTTAACGCAACTCGCTGTCACACACATCCTTCCTCCTGTCCAGGGAACTTTGATAGACAGATCACCCATTCTGGGATTGGACAGGTGATCTGTCTATCAAAGTCGCAGGACCAGGAGGAGGGGCTGTATTTGACAGCGAGTGGAGGGGAACACAGCAGTTGAAATGAAAGCTGTTATTTCTGTGTTCCTCATGCTCTGATCATCCGGGTGGCTCTCCTCTCTCTTCCCCTCCACAATCGCTGGAAGAAGGACTCCCATTCAACCCAGGCTGCCAGCAGGGCTCGCCCTCCCCCCTAGGCAACACTTCCTTGCCAGCCCTTAAATTCCAAATTTGCATTTTGCAAGCAAGCAAGTGTTATTTTTGAGGGCTGACCTAATGAATAGTGATGAAAACATCCTCAACTTCTCAATGGTGATGAAAACCACCTCAACTCACACTCTTAAACCTCGTACACACGCATGGTTTTCTCGGCAAGAACCAGCAAGGAAACTTCTGGCAGAGTAAACCGTGTGTGTGTACGAGGCTTTGAGGTTTCTCATCAAGAAAACTGCCCAGAATCTAGACGAAAAAAATAGTGGACCTGTTTTCTATGTGTGTATACTTACCTCTCCATGGAAACCCACGCATGCTCGAAATGACTTTGACGCATGCGCGGTAGCTTCCAATGCATAGGTAGGGTAACGGCAATGAATGTGATGAGCGCATGCTCATCATAGTCGATGACGTCACCGTGTTCATGCCATTCAAATGAACAGCGGTTCTTTTAAATGGAGTATGTGTACACTTGGCTGGCAAGAGATTCTTGCAAAGAATCTTGTCAGGAAAAACAACAGCGCGTGGGGAATGCAAATAAAAGGATGTCCAGGGACGTCCACCCGGCAGTTGAGAGCCGCGCTGTGGACGTCTTTCACAGAAAGACTATAAGAAAGAATTCCATTAAAGGGTAGCTCCGCTTCAGTAGGAAAAAATAGCAAATATAAAAAAATATATATATATATATATATATATATATATATATATATATATATATATATATATATATATATATATATATATATATATATATATATATATATATAAAAAATAGCATATGCAATTGTGACTCAAGTCATATTGTAATTGAATGTTATTAAAAGTTACTTTTCCTTCTCAATATGCAGCTCTGTAATGTGGCTACCTATAGGTGTCCTATACACAGAATGTTTACAGAACACCCCCAAGAAACATAATTTCCTGCTTGTGTTATTTTCTCATTGCTTTTCCCAGAAGTCTACACTAAGATACAAGTCAGATTTCAGGAATTCCCTGCAGCAAAAAATGTAATTTTTGGTGAAATACTCCCATTAAGAAATCAAGTCTAAAGGAATGCAGACCCTGCAATTTTTTTCATTAATGCCCTACAGGTGCAACAGTTGCTTGATAATTATGAAACTATTCCCACAAGTCTCACATGGACTCAGACAGAGATTTCTTCAGAATAGAAAAAGGTAGAAATCTGCAACAAAGTTTGTTAAAATCCTTGCAATGTACATAGATCACCCAGAGAGAAGTGTTTTTTTCTCAACAAAAGTGGAGTTACTCTTTAAGTGAATAGGTAAGTGGGGTAAGAAACCCCTTGCTTACCTACTAACTGTTGGAGACTTAAAAAACAAACAAAAAAACTAAGTTGTTCCTATAATTAACTAAAAGACTCCACTTAAGAATTAAATATTTCCCAGTATAAAATATTCAACACACATAAATAACCCTTAAATATCAATATAGTCCACAAATAGAATATTCTTCTCTTTCCACCTTGCAAAGTAATAACTGAACTTGGATCACAATGTGCTCCCCTTCTCCACATCTCCAACTGCTCACCTCACAAAATGACCTATGCATTATACAAGTCCAATTGCACTTTCCCCTTTAAATTGGGGTGTTTCTCTCCACATCGAGACTTCCCCAAATGCATCCAGCCAGATCCTCCTTGCACTGTGGATCTGATTTGTGAATCTGCACAAGTTAGTATGTGAACTAGGGGGTTCTATCACCACTCACCTATTTACTTAATGATATTTATTCATACACTGTTGTTTGAGTTGTTATTTATGCATAATATATATATATATATATATATATATATATATATATATATATATATATATATATATATATATATATATATATATATATATATATATATATATATATATATATATATGTTTATTTTCACCACCATTGACAAGTTGATATGGTTTTCACCACTTTTTATTAAGTGTGACATACTTACACATTTACTCTAGTATATTTTACACCTGTTATTTTACTTATAGAATGGTGGGTCACCCTGCATTCTTTATATTACTGTTTGCTCTTTTAGAAATATTTTGCTGTTTTTTTTCTTTTCTTATTGCTCATTTTGCCTATAGCTGTCTATTTTTTTGGACTTTAAGTCGTAACTTTTTTGTTACTCACTAACTATTTTCTAATGCCACTTGTGGTAAAAGAAAGTTTAACAATATATAACCCTAGCAATATGCCAGCCTATTTTAAATTACTAAATAGAAAGAGATCCTGTGAGCCATCACTACTAAATGCTTAAATGGAATGTGGTAGTGCAAACATCTGCTAGCGTTAAACACGTCTTATAAATCGTGCAGTATCAAATACATAAACTAAATATGCTGTTCTAAGAAATATTTTTATATACTAATGAATGTAGTGCACACTCTATCAGTGTAAGTACCAAAGTGCATATATTGCTATTAATAAATAAGTAAATAATAATATATCCAATGTGATCAATAAATACTAAATAAATTAATAGATATATATATATGTAAATTACACAACTCGCTCCAAAGTGCTCATATGCATTAATGAGTATATAAATAATAAAAATATATGATGTAATCATAAACATAAGTGCCCATGTGCATATATGTAATATCCAGCTGTGCTAAACAAGTCCATACACAAGTACAAATCAAAGTGCTTCTGTGCATATATATGGCTCTCAGCGGCGTCACTGCTGATTGTGATGAAAAAGTTCTTAAATTTCAAACAGCCCGGTAGGTGCTCCAAAACATGTTATGGTGTTGTCACTCAGTTGCCCCTCTTAGGTAGTGAACGCTCACCTTGGAGTGTGCGACTTTGCAACTAAGCTCAGTCAAAACACACTTTTTGAACCACTTCTGGGCTCTTTTAATGGTACCGGGATCCTGGTCTCCTCAGTATGTTCCTCCGAGGTATATGGAATAAGAAACGTTTTATAACATTTATTATACAAAACAAATCCCCTTCAGGGGTACTCACACAGAACAGGCGCACCAGGGAAATACTCTATGATAAGCGTGATCGGGTTTATACCAAACAGGTATCAGGATGTTATGAGCCTCCTCCTCCTCCGCAGACAACTGTCTATCCTGCCGTACTGTTTATATTCTCATTAATGCTCATGAGCACTTTGGAGTGAGTTGTATAATATATATATATATATATATATATATATATATATATATATATATATATATATATATATATATATATATATTGTATTTATTGATCACATTGGATATATTTATTATTTACTTATTTATTAATAGCAATGTGTGCACGTTGGTACTTACACTGATAGAGTATGCACTACATTCATTAGTATATAAACATATTTCTTAGTGCAGCATATTTAGTTTACGTATTCTAATTTACCGCTTTTTGATCTTTAGATGAGTAAAACTGGTTTCCATTGAGAAATAAACATCTAAAAATATGTATCTTAAAATGTAGTTGTTGAGATGTGAGTCATGCTTTTTCTTTAAGCATTTTAAAATCATGCGTGCATAAAGGATTGCATGTTCTACCATGCTCATAAATTCCATGCAATATCTATATAATGACAACTATAGCCTCAGCTCATTTGTCAATGTCAGTTTTGATTAAAGCACTCCAAAATCTGAACAAAACCATTTGTCACCTGCTGCTCCCTGACAAGACCAATGTACAGTAGGGTTTCCATATGAGAAAATTCAGTGAGTAAAAGGCATATGCACATAATCATTCTCTGCAGGTGGAATGCGATCTTTTTTCTCATGCAGTGAAGGACAGATGGTATCTGAACTGAAATAACGTAGACTATACACATACTGATTGTAGACCTCATGGACTGAAACTATATGCATAATTTATGAATGTTGTTGGATATTATATAAAACAACCAAAATACTTTTATATTGATTTATGAAATGCATAGCATTTACTTGCCAAAGTAATTTTTCTTCCTAATAAAACTGAAGTAATCACAGCTTTGCCAAATGAACTATATGGCCTTGTGCATCAAAGTTTTTATACAAAGAATTGTCATCATTTACTTGCAGCCACTAAGCGGATTTTAACTTTTAATGGAAAAGAGCTGACATCTAAATGTTTTGATCTGGTAGGTAGCGGTAAACAAATAGTTCTGTACTGACAATAAAATTGTATGCAAGGTTAAAAAATACATATTTAGTATACCTCTCCTCTCTAAGTTTAAATATAACAGAATAACTGTTCCCTGTTTGGGATAACAAGCCTTGGCTGCACTGAAATCCTAACTATTGGGCATGGTATCATAGGGTGTAATAAAAAAAATATGTCTTACTTTCGGAAAATTAAAATATAATTGGAACATGCTCTAGAGTGGGTTTGAAAAAAGTGGGGATACGTGTGGGCAATGCCTAGACGAACAAACTATACACACACAAAAATAAAAGATCTATATCAAAATGACACCAGCAGCTATCAACCACTACACTCCAGAACAAGTTGTTTATCTACTTCAATACCCCCTTCCTGCCTGGGTAAATTTTCAGCTTTCAGCACTGTTGCACAGTCATGCAACTCTGTACCCATATGGATTTTTTTTTTAATTCACACAGAGTTTTTTTAGGTATTTAATCTGGGTTTTAAACTTACCGTATATACTCGAGTATAAGCCCACACGAGTATAAGCCGAGGACCTAATTTTACCACAAAAAAAAATTGGGAAAACTTATTGACTTGAGTATAAGCCGAGGGTGAGAATGCAGCAGCTACAGTAAGCGGAAAAGAGGGTCAACAATGCCCATTTGCAGCCTGACTTCACTGTGCCCATTTGCAGCCTGACCTTACTGTGCCCATTTGCAGCCTGACCTCACTGTACCCATTGCAGCCTGACCTCACTGTACCCATTGCAGCCTGACCTCACTGTGCCCATTGCAGCTCTTCAACTCGACCATCCTCTCACCTACATTCTCTCTATTGTTTGTAATGGCAGGATCCAGTTGGTTCCCCCGGCAGGTCCCATTACCTTTGCAGCCTGACCTCACCATGCCCATTGCAGAATCTGATCTGTGCACACGAGTCCGTGACATATTTAGACGGTGACATATTCAGACGCTCCTCTTTGTGCTGTTCCATGATAGGCGGAACACTTGATTTCCCAGCAAACACTGTGTTCAGTGTTCGGCCTATCACGATCGCCCTCTCGTCTATCACGAACGAGAGGGCGATCGTGATAGGCGGAACACTGAACACAGTGTTTGCTGGGAAACCGAGTGTTCCGCCTGTGTTCAGTTTACCGCCTATCACGATCGGTACACAGATGGGATTCTGCAATGGGCATGGTGAGGTCAGGCGACAATGAACTGGGGTCATTTTCAGCCCAAAGTAAGGGCTGAAAAACTTGGCTTATACTCGAGTATATACGGTAAATTTTAATTTAAACTGGGTTTTTCTTATTTTTTGCTAAATAAACAAAAAATACTGAAAATGTTATTTAAAAATTAGTTTTTCTTCATTTCTGTTAGACAATTATGCAAATAAATAATCTTTCTTCAAACATTTAAGCCAAACTATATGTTACTAGTCTGTAGCAAAGTTATAGTCTACAAACTATGTTATTTACTGTATATCTAAAAATGTATCGAACCTGATGAACTGATTGACATAGCTAATTTCTTGAGGCCTAAAAATGCCAGGACAGTACAAATATACCCAAAATGACCCCTTTTTTGGAAAGTAGACAGTCAAATGTATTTAATAAGAGGCATGGTGAGTTTTTTGATGTTGTACTTTTTTGTCACAGTGTGTTGTAAAATGAAAAAAAAAAAAAATGTTTGCATATTTTTTTTTTTTTTACATATTCTCAGCAGTGCCCCAGTGCATTACATTGTCATCATATAACTGGTGTGGCGGTAACCAGGGAAGTTGTCTGGTGACAATATGTAAAAAATGTAATAAATGTTCTCTTTTTTTTTCATTTTATTAATTGGTTTTCAATTTTTATGATTTTTTAACACACTGTGACCAGAGTAATACAGTGTTACCTTAGTAACATCATACTACTCTGGGGAAGACATTGGGATTTTTTTTTACACATTATGATTGCTTATACCATTGGATTTTACTGTAATCAGCAACAATTTTTAGTGAATGAAATCGATTCATTCAGTGTGTCTTGTTGTGATTATCTGTGATTGGCCACAGCTAATCACATGGTATATATGAACCCTGAATGGCTCTGTCTGTACCATGTGATCACTGTGACCGATCCCAGCTAGCAACACCAGTACTGGTGACAACCCAACATTTTGGGTTTCCTTTACAGTGGTCATCGAGATTTAAAAGGGGTGAATCTCCTTAGTTTTGACAAGGACAGAAGTGCTTTCCTCTTTGTCCTTCACAAGAAATTGTCCCGTGAGTCCCACTTGTTTTGACAGCAGCCCAGATTTTTTAAAGTGTCATAAAATAAACCTAATAATAGTCCAGCTACCAGTCAGTCATTACATTTGTGTCTAATGCACTGGCATAGTTTCCACCACATACTGGATTTACTTGTTTTATTGTTATTTGACAGCTTTAAATATTATCTTTTTAAGGGGTGTCTATTATCACAAAATATGCTATGTATCACTGGTGTGAGATGAAGTTAATCACTACTATGATCTACTGTACTACTACAATCACTACTATGATATCATGGTAAATAGCTCAGTAATAAAGTGCAGAGACCCAACTACAAATGTGACTTTTGAAACCTCCAATAGGAATATCAATGCAGCTACTGCTTGATAAGTCAGTTTGTTTGGCAATAGTCATACCAATTACTGTATTGCTAAACATAAGTTTATTGTTGTATTAAAGCCATTGTTTGTTTGTAGGCTGCTTGATAAACCCAATGGGGTTGATTTACTAAAGGGAAATAGACTGTTCACTTTACAAGTACACTTTGACTCTGTGGATAATTAGTTCTAAGGCCTACCATACACAGTTCAAATCTCAATAAATCAATTCACTTGGGTGCAACCAGCCACCTGATTCTCTTGCAATTATTGCTAGTGGCTGCTATAGCCACTAGCTCAGGGATCCTCAAACTATGGCCCTCCAGCTGTTGTAGACCTACACATCCCATGAGACATTGTAACAAACTGACATTCACAGACATGACTAGGCATGATGGGAATTGTAGTTCCTGAACAACTGGAGCGCCGTAGTTTGAAGACCCATGCACTAGCTATAATCACTATCTGCTCCCAGTGGGAGGGGGGTGAGCAGATGGGGGAAGTCATACTCTCTGGGAGCAGACAATTTCTCGGCAGGAGGGATTTCTCCTGTCAGCACTGTCTATGTTAATGGGGGAACTTGTGAATTGGGTTGCCTTAGCTTAGTATATGGGATAAAGCCTTGCTGACTACAGTCATCTAATAATGAGCAAACAAAAATACATTTTTTTTCTTTGCAAGTGAATGAGTCTTTTTTAGAATGTGAATGTTCACCACACTCACTAAGCTTAGAAAGAATCCTCAAGCAAAATAAATAGCCTATTTACATTTAGTATATAAACCCCTGTGTGTTCAATGTAGAAGTTTTTTTTTGTAGATTGAAAAGAGGCATTACTGAGCTTATTGGCAAAGGCCAAGTGGGCTTTATGCCTAATAGATAAGCAATAGATAATGTGTACCAATTACTCCAGCTCATTTATAAAGCTAAGAAATGCCAGATCCCCAGCCAATTATTACAACTCGATATACAAAAGGCATTTGATACACTTGTATGGCCATATGAACACAGGTGCTGCATACAGGTTCTAAAGCTTTTGTTCAATATGCAAGATTAAGTAAGCGTTGCAATTTCTAGAGGCATGCACTAGAGATGTCCAGTATTCCCTCTCCTCTTTGCCCATGCCCTTAAAGGGTAACTCCACTTTTGTGGAATAAAAATATAGCAAATAACAAGTATGGCATATACAATTGCTAAACAAGCTACATTGTAATGTAATGTTATTGAAAATAACCATTCCATTTTGTGCTAAGTCCCTGTAACTTTCTGTAAAAATGAATGCAATTCTTAAGCCTGGAGGCATTATTTACAAAGTTGGTGTACATAATTCCTTAAAAAAAAATATTTCCTGATTGTGTCACTGGATGACTGATTTTCCTAGAAGTCTAAACTATGATAGAAGTCAGTTATTGGGCATCCTCTGCAACAGAAATATAATTTTTGGTGAGATACTCCCTAAGAGTAATTACTTCTAAAAGGGATGCAAACACATCAACTATTCTCATCAGAATACTGAGGGTACACCAGGTGGTTTAAATGAACCTGACCCTTCTTTTCAATACCAGTTGACACAGGAAATGGTCAGGCAAACAGTTATTTCTTCAGAGCAGGTAGAAATCTGCAACAACATTTGGTAAATCCTTGCAATGTACATTGATTTGTTCTCAACAAAAGTCTTTAAACCTCTTGCTATTGTAATCCAACATCATTTTAATATAAAGGACTTTGAAGATGCAGCATATGAATACAATATCTATGTGTTTGCAGATGACACTACTCTCTAAGATACAAATCCTCTCATTTCAATGGCCAGTTGGCCAAATATGTTAACCAGATTTAAGAGTATTTCACCTTAACAATTAAAGCAAAATATTCAAAAGTAAACCTAAACATCAACTGATTTTTCACTATTGCAATTTAACCCCTTCCCACCAACAGTACACAGATATGTGGCCTCCTGGAAGTGGGCCTTTATCTATGAGGCCGCATATCTTTGTACCTGTCTTTGTGCTGGGTGTACACCACACAGTGTGCTCCCAGCACATAGACTGGGCTCTCTCACTGAGAGGTCTCGTACACAGATTGGGAAAGGTTCCCAGTCACCTTATTGGCCTCTGGATATGACAATGAGTTTTTTAGCCTGAGAAGGAAAGATGTCTTCACTGTTGGAGTTAAATAAATTTTGCACAATGAAAGTCAACTTTTTACTCTGGCCCACTCCTGAGAAGCAGTCTAGCCAGCGCACTTGAGGAGATTTAAAGGTATCAAGACACAACAGTGTTCCCTCTCAGGATTACCAAAGATTACCAAAGACCATTAAACCAACGTCGTGATCAGACCCTGAGGGGTTGTTTCCTAAGGTTATCAGGCAATTCACCTGGTGGTGGAGGTGGTGGATGTACATCACTAAATTTTATTACTAAATGGCACATATTGAAGCACAGTGTCTAAAGAAGACACTACTACTAGACTCATTATCATTGTGTGGAACATTTTCACTGGAACTTTTTACCACTTATCACTATTGTGTACATTTTACATTTTTATTTGTTTGCATGGTAATGGTAGTGGGAGTTTGTACCTTTCTTATATAATATTGATTCATATACTGTATAAGTGGAATTAGCATACTATGAATTAATTATTTAATGCTCACTGTTTAACATTTAATAGAATAGTGTGGTCCAGGCTCCTTTCCTCCTATCCCCTTTCAGTTTATTTTATTTTATGCTTGATCCTTTTTGGCTTTTCTATCTCTATACTACTTTACTGTAGTCTTTTATTTGTATGTCAATGGTAAATACTGAATGCAGCTTTAGTTCTCTACATAAAAAAAAAAAAAAAAAATTGTCATCTGTTCACTAAAAATGTATTAAAAATTTGAGATTTGACTGTACCTCTTAGTTTTTGGTACTACTTCCCTGTACTGATCCTTCTACTATTGGTTGTAACCTACTCTATGTAGTACTCTACTATACTTTTTACAATCAATAAAAACTATTGTAACAGAAAGGTGATGCCGGGTATACACTACAACTTTTTTTGTGCAACCCAGCAGGTTGCACGGAAAATAAACTGTCAGCTCTGGTCGGAGCCACTGTACTAACTATGTACAACAATCTCCCCCGCAGAGCTGTTGTGTTCTGACAAGGGTCCCCCCCCCCCACCAGAACACTCCAATCAGCGCTCTCTGCCATTGACTGAGAGCACTGATCGTGAGTCTGTCAGCTGCTGGTTTTCAAGCATGCACATCCGACAGAAGCCAGCTTCTGTCAGACAGATCGACATACACACAGGCATAATGACAGCCTTTTTTTGTATTGGCCATTGTCTCCCAACATTCAGCAGTGTGTACGGGGCTTTACTTTTGACCTTCTTAGGCTAACAGATTGTTTGCAAAAGGTCATTTTCACAGTCAGTCTTTTACAATTGGTGTTTGGAAGCAATAATAAAATGTCATGTTTTCTTGTTTCCAAGTCCCATATGTAAGCAGTGTTGTTAAACATTATAGAAATGTTAGTTTAAAACCAAATATAAAGATACTACCTCAAATCAAGCAAAGCCTGTCAAGATCTGAAATGAAATACATTCATGCAGTGGGAATTCAGCCTTTGTGTCAATGATAAATTCTTACTGTTAGAGGCAAAGTGTAAGAGCAAAAATAGGATTTTCCATCACTTTTCTATCACCTAGTTTATATGTAGTGCTTAGAGAAGACTTCCAATATATCAGAATATTTTATATGGACAAGATGTAGCACAGCAAGTTTCTCACTGAATAAAAATGTACAACAGATTCCCAAGAGTTACTTTGCATATTACTTTATGCAAATTCTGTTTGATGGAATATCATGAGAATATTCTCCTCCATGATATTATTAGCATTTTTCCGCCAATAGAAAGTAATGGCAATTTATATAACACTATCCCTAGGGAAGAAAAGGGGGAAAAAACTTTGTACAGGTAACAGTACAATAGAACTGAAAAAAAGGATCCCCGTAAAGATCTGCATGTATAATATACATGATGACATTAGAATAAAATATGGTATGAGAAACATATAAACATATATTAACTGTAGACATGTTTTACATAATTTTATTCTTAACTCTTTCAGAAGGTTGTTTGCTTTTGCAACTTGAAGAAGCACAAGGGATAAAGCAAATTTCCACAGCATTTTCCCAACTACTTTGCTTCACAAGGATGCTTTGCCTCAAGCCTCAAAAGCTAATATAAGAAAAGAAGACATGGAAGAACACCTTGTAACACACATACAGAAGAATGTAGTCCAGATACAATTTTAAACCAACCTACAAATGCTACAATAGCACAAGCATTGTAGTGCCTGCAAAAGATGACGTAGCAGTCAGTTCATTTAAGTTTAAAGCTATGCAAAAAGAAGCACCACGTTTATATCTTAACCATATTTACTGAGACATTGGTCACAAAAAATTCTGTAGAAACCAGCATAGATGAGAGTCTAGGATGGAAAAGGGTTCTACCGAGAGGCAGCTGTTACAAGAATGCCCTAATGTCTCACTATCTTAAAGCAATGCCCACTTACCACTTCTGGATTCTGTAAGACAAGATAGTAGAAAATCCAACCTTTTCTTCTTACCTGGGCCCCCTCACATATCTCCCACGTGTGGAAATTCTCCCACTTGTGGAAATTCTATATGCAAACTTCTTCCATTTAGTTTTTTTTATAAGAACGTTTTTTTTTTGTATAATAATAATTTAGGGTTATGAAAGCTGATAAGACCTGTGCAAGATTTGTTTTATACATTTTTTTATATTTTTAAAAATGATCGTCTGTGGGGAAATCTATCAGTAAAAAATACAGGCATGCTCAGTATCAAGCGATAAGCGGTATCATTTTTCATGCTCAGAATCAAGTCGACGCATTCTCGGAAGCATTGAACATTTTCTCAGCACGTCGTTGTGTTTTACGTCACCACGTTGGACACCATTGGATTATTAACCGAAGGTGTGTAGGAAAGACTGATGAAAGTCGGCTTCATCGGATATCTGATGAAAAAATCCATCGGTCCGTTTTCATCGGATGAACCAATAGTGTGTACAGGGCATAAGAGATTTAGAATAACTTTGGGCAATGGACATTAAAGTGGTTCTAAAGGCAGGACCTTTTTATCTTAATGAATTTCTTGTATTAAGGTAAAAAATTTCACATTGGTTATATTACCCATTCACCTCCCTAAATACTTACCACAGTCCTATCGCGATCCAGCACTGTGCCCAAGCTCAGTGGCAATGCTCTCTCTTCCTCTCCTCACAGAACTCAATATTATTAGCTCCTGCTACTGTAAATACAACCCTTTGATGAGAGCCAGGGCCAAACCATACTGTGTGTGTCAATAAATCCACACAACCCAGCTTGGGAGAGAACCCACAGGTGCACCCTCATAAGAAGCAGCTTCCTATGGTGGCACATCAAGAACAGAAGTAGCCTAAAGTGCCAGTGGGTGACCCAAGAAGTGGAGGTTGAGGGCTGCTGTGTGCAATACAATTGCACACAGCACGTAAGGGTAGCATGTTTATTATTTTCATTTAAAAAATACAATCACTTTAACAAATTAACATTTTTGTGCTGAAGAAGGTTAACATAAAGTGAGAAAATGATGTTGGCTAAGTACACCCTTTAAACACTAAGGAGAATAAACCCTATCCATCGTGTAAAATCCTTGTGGTATCTAGTTTAATTGGTGGAAGCTATTGAGTTCAATCCTTGCATAAATAACTATACTCATATACATGTCTTTGAAATTAGAACACATCTCATGTTTATTGTGAGAGCCAGTTCACACTGGGGCGACCTGGGATCCGACTTGAAGTTGCCCCAAATCGTCCCAAGTTGTGTGGTTGAGAAAATCAATGAAAGTGAATGGAGCCGTCTTAATACACACTACTGAAGTCGCTCCGACTTCAGAAAAGGTTCCTGTACTACTTCAATCCGACTTGTAGGCAACTTGTACCCATTGGAAGTTGCCTCAGAAGTCTGATCACTGTCTTAACTGAAGCAACAATACAGGAAGATAACATACATTTCTCAGGCAAACCCCTCCCTCCCCCTCCCTTCCACAGAGTTGATTGTTGTTTGATTGGCCACTGGAAAGACTCCTGTCCTGGAGGTGACTTGAAGTTGCCTTGTACTGTCCTGGAGGCAATGTGAAGTTGCCTTGTACTGTCCTGGAGGCAATATAATTAAAGGGTACCCAGAACACAGCGTGTCTAAGCATTTTGACTTGTACCACAACAGGGACCCGAGTCTGTTAAAATTCTATGGAATTGATAGGATTACCAAACATTGGCGTGGTACTGACCTTACTAAGGCAGTATCTCAGAACGAGACTCAATGGATACATTGTCTAAGGACTATGCGACCACTAGGGCTCAATATAGAGCTTGACCTTAATTGTTTTTTAACTGATGTGTGAACGGCAGACCTATGGGGTGAGCAAACAAACAGTTTAGTGCATCATTCCATACACACACCCAGAGGACTTTGGGAGATCCCCACTCCAAGGGGCTGGGCAGTTTGCACATCACCCATCGGCCAACCCATCTTGAATTGGGCTCACACAAAACAAAAGGGTAGAGGGAAAACACACATTCCTTGCACCACCCGAGCCTTGGAGTGTAGAATTTTGATTGTTTTATAACTAAAGTTACATACACACTCCTTGTACTACTCGAGTTGGATTGTATAATTTTTATTATTTTTTATTATTTTATAACCTATTTTAACTAATTTACAGGCTACGCAAATGGCACACATATTAAATAATAATATAACTGGGAGAACTAAAAACGCACTGCATCTAGATTTAGAATACTGGTGCTGTTTTGCACAATACCACATAACCCCTCTAGATGGCGCACAGAACACTATGGACCGATTGCATAGCATATGAAAAATGCCAGAGTTTTAAACAAATTCAACATGTCCAAATAAGAATTCAAAGATACATTTCAGGTATTTTAAGCAGCGAGCAGATCCATGTATGTATTGATTTATGATTGGAGACAGTTTGCACAGCCATAATGTGTTTAATATGTGAGCTTTGGTAACTGGAACAGAGGCTGTCACATGATCCGATTGCCCCTCCCACAGGCTGATAGACAGACCTATATAATAGATGTCTGTTGCGTGTGCTGGATACGCTTCCTGAAGACGGTTTAACTGAAATGTGACGTCGAGGCGGTATCCGTGCACGTACGCACACACAGCCACGCACTTCCGGTCTCACTGGTTGATGGACAACTAGCGGTGGAACGCACGCTAGTGGACCAGGACGCAGCCATCTCTTATCTTGTCTTACTATCCCCACCACCTACAGCCTCAGTGCCGGGAACGGGCACCAGCAACAGTAAGAGGCCATTTGGCATTGTAATTTTAACTTTCGTATATTAAATGGTTTTACACTATGGTGGTATCTCTTCTCCTTTCTTGGTACACCATTTGCTGCAATCGCTGACATTGGAATCCAATGAGACCCTGCTGATCCTCATCTAAAACAAGCCTGATTGACCATATTTTAAGTAATCTGGTCAACACCGTGTGGTAAGGAGCCATCCATTATTATTCTGGTGACCTATAGGTGAAGGCGGATCACTTCTTTCTCGCACTTTGGCTATTTTGAAGATTCACAAGCACTTTAGCATTTGCACTTTTCCCTGCGATTTGGGATTGGATTATTTGCATTTTGCACCTGGACTTGATACAACACTGGATCCATTTTGCACTTAACTATTTATTTGCTGGACATTCTTTTACATTTTTTTTTTTATATATTTTATTTATTTTCCACGGCATTTGGCACTATTGTACTTATAGAGTTTAGACTATAATC
This sequence comes from Rana temporaria, assembly GCF_905171775.1. Classification (NCBI taxonomy): domain Eukaryota; kingdom Metazoa; phylum Chordata; class Amphibia; order Anura; family Ranidae; genus Rana; species Rana temporaria. The sequence continues at coordinate 220,972,930 of NC_053493.1, read as the reverse complement.
TGTTTGGTTTTTCACATAGATTTGGGTACACAGTTACACTGTGTACTACTCAAATGCACATTGTGACACGCATCCACTATTTTCATATAGCGCCCCTCACCTCACTATACAATATATGCAAGTCAGTCACCTGATTTTATTTGGGAGCAGCTTCACTCAGTTAGTCACTTGATTTATCAAGTATATAATTTAGTGTAATTCATTTGGTGCGAGATTTATTTTTCCTTTTTGCCTTCTTAGTTGCCTGATGATTCATATTCAAGTCATGTCCAAGTTGCCTCCCAAAGCCGTGCTGGAAGTCATGTTGCCCCAGTGTGAACCGGCTCTAAGGGTTTTTTATTTATTTTTTACTATTAAAAACAAGAAATATCTGGTATTTTTCTTCCTCTTACTATTCCTGTGAAATATTAGTTATTTAAGCTCTGTATGAATGAAACTTAAAAACTAAGAACCAAACTCATGCATACTTGAATTGAAGGTAGTTGAAAATCATTAGAACCTTAAATTCTTGTTTGTATTTGGCAACATGTTTTAAAACCTTCAGTTTTGAAATGTTTATATGCATATTATACCCCTTATGAACCACAAAGGCTCATGTTTGGAAAATAGTAAATTCCATTATGATTATTTTTGAGGAATAGGGTGATTTCCATATTAGGAGATTTGCAGTACAGGCATACCCCACTTTTAAGTACACAATCAGGTTTATTTACTAAAGCTGGAAAGCACAAAATCAGGCTCACTTCTGCATAGAAATCAATGAGCTTCCAGGTTTTATTACCAAAGCTTAATTGAACAAGCTGGGGTCTATGCAGAAGTGAGCCTGATTTTGCAATTTCCAGCTTTAGTAAATAAACCCCATTGTGTACTTAAACGTGGGGTATGCCTGTATATGCATTTCTAGAGAAAAAGATGGCCAAGTCACAAGAAGTAACCAGTAGCATTGTCAATCAATAAATATACTAGTTAGGAATTGATCTTGCAATTGGGTGTATTGGTAATTACATGAATATCAGAGCCAATCTGGAAGCTCCCTGTTTCAATATTGGTAGTGCTTGATTGCCACTGTCCCCAGTGTGGTACCACCCTGAAGTATAGTGAAAGCCCTTGAACTGAATGGCTAGTCATTCATAAAGAAAGCTTAATTACTCTCACTACAGTACCAGTGATACTAAAAAAATAGCACACACACAGGTGCCCCACAGTAGAGTTTAGTGCCATTTGTATTGATACAGGGAAAGGGAGTGTTGTCAGAATGAAGCTCCTGTTCTGAGTTAAAAAACATAGACTGCAGTATGGGAAACAGGAGCCTTATTATGACTTGCAAAGTAAATTATTCTTTATTTACGTTCACATTCATTGACAAATAAGGATTTACTGTGTAAGTCAGAGCAAGGCCCCATTCCAAGTGAATGAAAAACACAGACTGTGGTAAAGGAAGCAGGAGTATCCTTCTGACTTGCATAGTAAATCATGCTTCTTCAATCAATGTGATAGTCAATAAAGAACGATTCACTATAAAAGTCAAAATTAGTTTCCTGTACAGCAGTGGTAAAAAGATCATTTTCGCGCCAAAGAGAATATTGTGGGTGAAAACATAAATTGAATAATTAAATAAGAGCTGCTCCCCTGGAAATGGAGTGGTATACTCCAATTTAGTGGATGATAGGGTGATAGGGGGCTCTAGTGGAAAAAGGAAGTGAGGATCACTTGACAGTGTCCATGGTAAATACAATTGAGTATAAGCAAATAAGTATAAACAAATAAAAAACAGTGATATGGATGGATTGATAACCAGTGTACACACAAATATTAATCAGTGAAAAAGGTACAATCCTGTGAAAATAATTCTGGAACCAATGTGATGTGACCTACAAAGCCCAAAATCAATTATAAAAATGTCCAATAAAATGATAACAATGTCCGTGAATTAGGATAGGGTAAGTGCACTGATACAATTGATAACGATTCCACTCTGTAATCAGAAATGGTCAAGCAAAAAATCTTCTCATAAAGTTTGTGCTTCTTCACCATTAAGCAATCGACACCCAAAAGTGTTCCTATATGGTAATGCGCTTACCAGAGCAATTGGACCTCTTTAACCTCCCTGGCCGTATTATTCCCTCCCTGGCGGTATGATTCTGTCTGGAATTACGTACCAAAAGCGGTACCATTATTTTGCAAGGAAATTTGGCGTTTTATACTGTAGGCCTGCAATTCTTATGAATAACTCACTTAAATCTGACCAAACAAGAGTCTTGTAGGCATCCCGGGTATGATTTTTAAAAAAAAACAAAATTATAAATTATAATATAATAAATAATTATAAATAATTATAACAAATAATAATATAATTATAATAAAAATTATTCAATAATGTAATCAACTCAAAATCACTGAAATTTGCTCAGTTGCAGAATTGTCGCTGTCATTACTTTTATTTTTTTATGACGAATTTCCCCACAAATCGCTATCGCACAATTCTGCAAGTGATTATAATTTATTATCGCTGTTTTCTAGCTTCTCTAATTCTATTTTTGACATAAAGGGACACTTTTGGTTGCTATGGACAATCTACAGTTTGCAGGCAGAAATAACAGTTTTTTATTATACAAAAGTACATGCAGGACACTAGGGACAAGGGGATGTGTATTTTTTACATACAGTACTATAATCTATAAGATTACAGTATACTGTATGTAATGTGTTTGTTTACTTTTTTAAATTTGGCGCCGTTCTCCGCCCCTGTGTGTCGTAACGTCGCAGGGAACGGAGATCGGCGGCACACGGGGACACTGTGAATCGAGCGAGGACCGGCTCGCTCACACAGCGGGGATGCATCGCTGGATCCAGGGACAAGGTAAGTAACTTGTCTGTGGATTCAGCGAGCAGGTAAGCTGTGCCGCTGCACACTCTGCACAGCTACCCCGAGCGTGACTCGGGGATACCGATCCTGGCATAGAAAAACAACCCCGAGTCACGCTCGGGGATCCCGCCAGGGAGGTTAATAAAAAAGAAGGTCAGACTTGCTTGTGCAGATTAATGCCTGCAAGCATATGGTACGTTCTCAGCTGCTAGCATAGACACTTCTTCCTCCAAGGATCTCACAGATGAAACATGAAACAGAAAGGCAGCTCCATCGTGCAACCAGTTTATTTAAAAAAATATAAAAACAAAACATGGGCCAAGTGGCCACTTACACTAAAAAGTGCCCATCCCGAAACTGGGTCTGCAGGCTCCTCAGTGCAAACAGGAACCTCCACCTCCGTGTTGTCGTGTGACACTCCTGCTCGCCCCCTCCCCCCTCAAGAGGCTTTCTCCACACCAGGGAGAAAGCCTTGCATTACTGTGTGTAGTTACAGACAGAAGAACAGGAAATTAGTATTTCTCAGAATAAATAAGGACATTTAAAAGCAAAATCTAAGGATGAGGTACGTGAAGGAGGACTGCACTAAGGTAAAGGAAGCTATTTAGGGTAAACAAATACCTTTACAACCCCTTTAAGTACTCTAGGTATATGGTGGAATGCATTAGCCAGCAAATACAGAAAAGTAGGAAAATATATATTTTTTAATTAAAACAATTCTTCCCTTTATGATCACTAAAAGGGCATTGATTTTTCTTGCCTTAGCCTGAAAAGAATTTAGCAATATTATTATTTTCACCATATTGGCAACTACACTTAATGGAGAAATAAAATGGTTTTCTTTAAAATGTGTGTAAACCCATAATAATTTGTTTTATATATCTTTGGCACTGTGCCTCACTGTATGAGCAAATATTTTTTGAATCTTTTGAATCTTAAATTTTTTTGTGAATCTGTACAAAATGATGTGATATGCTTGACAGAAGGCATTAAAGCTTTACTATTAACACAACCAGATGCACAATGCAGAAGGTTCATTTGTCAGAACAATTTTTATGCATCCTGTCTAAAAAAGATTTTTTTTAACTTGTGTGATTTTTGCTTTAAGTAAAGCTGTAAGCCTGCATACTTTTATTTCTGGAATCTAGATCTATTTTGAAAGCAATTAGTATCCACCCTTCCTTAGAGGTTCAGAAAGAAACAGGAGTCCTTTCACATTTCTAAATCCATCAGTCTCGAAAACACAATTGAAAATTTGTATAGTGAAAGCTGGGTCAGAGCCTACTACGTCTATCACGTTTTAGATTGAGGACAGAATATCCTGACTAGACATTTTAGTGTTATGGGTGGTAAAACAAATCATTACATGTGATTTTAGGCTATTGCTTTCACACTGGAAAACAAGCTAAACATTTAGTTTTAATGGATACAGCTTACTTGTTAAAATAGCTAGGCATTCTCATCTAGTGGCAATGTTTTATGACCACACACATTTTTAGCAATGTTTTTTAATATTAGTGTAGACTGTATATTGTATGCTAGAAAATTACTTGGCACCCCCAAAAATTTTATATATATATATATATATATATATATATATATATATATATATATATATATATATATATATATATATATAGCAGAGACCCTAGAGAATAAAATGGTTTTCAAATCCAATTTTTGGGGAAAAAATATATTTTTCATGAATTTAAAAAAAGTCAGCCCATTTGTTTCATATAATGTGAAAGATTATGTTACGCTGAGTAAATAGATACCTAACATGTCATGCTTTGAAATTGCAGACACTCGTGGAATGGCGACAAACTATGGTAGAAATAATATGGACAAATATATAGCGCAACTCCCAATGTGAAAAAACTGCAACACTCAATGAAGAATGTAACAAGTGTAACCAATAATAAATAAATAGTGAACCAGTGTATCCATTATATCAAATCAAATAAAATGTATAGAGTCCAAACTATGGTACCTAATAATCTCCATAGGCGACGATTTAAAAAAAAAATGATGATCTTGTCGATACCTCACATGTGTGATTTGAACACTGTTTACATATGCAGGTGTGACTTATGTATGCATTTTCTTTGCTGTGCAAACTCACGGGGAAGGGGGCGCTTTAAAACTTTTTTTTTTCTTATTTATTTATTTTTACATTGTAAAAAAAAAAGATCACTTTTAATGACCCAAAATCACTCCTTTGCACTTTAAAGTATTCAGTTTGCCAAAAACAGTGATTCTGAATACTGCAGTTTAAAAAAAAATCTGCACCATTGTTAGCCGATTTTACACATAGGAGACTGGAACTAAGCCATTTCCAGCTTTGATTCAGTCTCTCTCTAGCCGGTGGAAGTGTCGGATCGTGGATTGAGTTTCCCGGTGGGACGGGAGGCCCAGGAACAGCGGCAGAAGGCAGTGGGGGGGACGTACCCTCCTGCTCCTGTGGCATAACAACCAAGCAGCTTTTAGCCACATTGGTCATTATCCCTAAAGAGCCGACCACCTACTCTAAAAAACGGCACTGGGGGGATGCATGCAGCTGCATGCATCATGCAGGTATAACCCTTGAAAACCAAAGCAGCATATGTGGGGTTATAAATATACAGAATTTACAAAGCGCCAACAGTTTGCACAGTGCTTTAAAAAATTAGGGCAGACAGTACAGTTACAATGCAATTCAATACAGGAGGAATCAGAGGGCCCTGCTTGTTAGAGCTTACAATGTAGAAGGTTATGCATTCAAACACAGTGGGGCAGATCCACAAAGATCTGCCCCGGCGCAGCGTATCTGAGATACGCTACACCGCCGTAACTTACTTCAGTTTGGTTCGAATCCATAAAGAATTTGCGCCGCAAGTTACGGCAGCGTAGTCTATCTCTCGCGGCGTAATGGCGCGTAATTCAAATCGGAGAGATGGGGGAGTGTTTCATTTAAATGAAGCGCGTCCCCGCGCCAAACAAACTGCGCATGCGCCGTCCCTATATTTCCCGCTGTGCATTGCCCTAAGGACGTCATTGTTTTGACGTGGATGTAAATTACGTCCATCCCGATTCACGACTTACGCAAACAAAATATAAATTTTAAAATTATACGCGGGAACGACGGCCATACTTAACATTGCATAGGCCACCAAATAGCAGCTTTAACTATACGCCAAAAAAAGCAGACTAGAGACGACGTAAAAAAATGTGACGGACGCTCGTACGTTCGTGGGTCGTCAGAAATAGCTAATTTGCAAACTCGACGCGGAAAACTACAGGAACGCCACCCAGCGGACGCCGAAGAATTGCATCTAAGATCCGAAGGCATACGAAGACGTACGCCTGTCGGATCTAACCCAGATGCCGTCGTATCTTGTTTTGAGGATTCAAAACAAAGATACGACGCAGGAAATTTGAAAGTACGCCGGCGTATCAGTAGATACCCCGACATACTCTCTTTGTGGATCTGCCCCAATATTTCTAAAACTAGTGTGCTCACATAGTAGAAAATCTTAGAAAACATTTTACTTGGCAATTCTCCTATTACTATGCCCTCTCTCAATATCCAGCATGCTAAACAAATCAAGTAAGTCACTATCATTTCTAGATTGTAGAAGAATGTCAGAATTTACAATACTGCCATAGCATATATTGCAGCACAATATCATATTGCTTTTTGCAGCAGCAGGCCAGAAAGCTTTATAAGCAAAAGAGTAGGATGGCCAGATGAGGCTTTATTGACAGGTTTGCTGACATTGATAGATTTTTTTAGGAGGGACTGATCATAGTCTGCTTTACCAGTTTTCTATAGAATGGAGAGCTAGGCAGTGTACCATACAGGTATACACCCCACTTTTAAGTACACAATGGGGTTTATTTACTAGAGCTGGAAAGTGAAAAATCAGGCTCACTTCTGCATAAAAAACAATGAGCTTTCAGGTTTTATTACCAAAGCTTAATTGAACAAGCTGGGGTTAGAAGTTCATTGGTTTCCATGCAGACATGAGCCTAATTTTGCGCTTTCCAGCTTTAGTAAATAAACCCCACTGTGTACTTAAAAGTTGGGTATGTATGTGTACCTATCAGCTGGAAGTCATTTGTTTAGTGACTGTTCTACTATTGCAACCAAATGGGATCTTTAATTTGTAAACATGCCAGTGGGCTTAATGTGTGGCATCTTTGACCAAATAGGGTCAGGGCCATATTCAGCTGAGAACATTAGCCAGCATCCTCAGCCACTTTGTTGACATTCAGCAGCTATCTTTTGCAATGCGAGTAGTGATGGGAGTTGATCATCTTAGTGTGGGATCTTCGTGTTTATGTGAGTAGGTCAAGTTGGTCAAAATGTAGACAAGGTGTCTTGGCTCTGGACAGTGTAGGAGAGAGTGTAACAGACACTCTCCACTGAAAACTGCAGCCAGCAACCTCGCCGTAGTTACATAGAGCAGGTACCCCCCCCACATCAGTTTTTGTCAAAATTGTGACTGCTGTGACCCTGGTATTTCCTCCACTGCCATTGATTCTAAGCACTGGTGGATACAGTACATTTATGGTAATGTAAAGCGCTCTAACTGTGATGTGCTTTGCCTTTAATACACAGCTACTAATCTTCACATTTAAAAGCTCAATCAATTAATTTTAATGTCATTACAATAACAATTAGTATTGACATACCTCTAGAGTTTTTGAAAAAATAAATTCTGCATAGTTCTTAATCCATCATTCTCAGAAGCACAACAGAAAATTAATGTTGTGAACACTGGGTCGTAACCTTTTGCATCTATTTACATTTTAGTTTCAGGACAGAACACTGGACTGCGGTAGATGGAAAATGGAGACATTAGATGCAATTTTAGTTATTTGATAATAGCAGAAATGATCTACAAAATGATCAAATGCATTATTTACTGACAATTAAGAAATTTATGGTTAGCACGCTTAGTTGATAGGTAATATATGTATTTACTGCTTTCACTCCTTATTAGGACTTTGCAAAGGGATTTTATAATGTATACACATATTTTCTCAATTATCCTTTGAACCTCTCAATCTCAAAAGATAAGAAAACACAATTCTATTTAGAGTTCCCTATAATAATTCATCCTGAAAGATATTAGTTTATTGTTCACATTTTCTCTGTGGGCAGGAACATTGAGCTGTGTATTTTATAGGCCATGGGCATTTTTTCATTGTTCTTGGTGATTACAATTTACTCATCTTTGATAAATCTTTTAAAGTACAAGTGAAACCTTAACAGAATGATATCTAATTTACTGTGTGTCATAAACAATTGTCATTTTATAAAAAAAAAAATGTATTACATCCCCCTTTTCTCATCCTTTGTTGCATCTCAGGCTTCTTTCAGACTTGTAGTACTGCTTACCATACTCTGAAAAGTGACCCAAGGTTGCTTTTCTTTTCACTTGTATTTTTTCAATTGCTGAATGGCAATTTTACACTGTGGCTCATGGTGGCGGTGCAGCCCAATTGAAATCACCCCATTGGGTGAGTTTGACAGGCAGTGCTACCTGTCAAACTTTGCGCCCTGAGTTAAAAATGCTACAGCCATGCTGCAAAGCATCATAACTGTGGCAAGTGTACAGCCCTTTCCAGCTGCACTATTACAATTAGGGTGGGCAGTCAGGGATGGGTAAAACCATGGACTCAGCCCCCTGTTTTTTACCCCCTGGCCACCAATCTGCAATAGAAATTATTATACTGATTTTCTGCAGTCACTTTGCAGCTACCTTCTGTCTGATTTTAGGACATATTTCCTTTGTGTGACAACAGTGATCTATACCTGCATAATACATACAGTAGTACACTGTGGTAGTTCTAGAGACTTGAATAGCTTGGAAACAATATAATAAGGATGCAACTCCTTTTCAAATGGGTAAGAAAATGAAGTGTTTCCATTGGTCATGGAAAAAAAATTGTAGCTGTTGGTCTGTTTTTGATGAATTAAATCTATAATTTAACTGGAAAAGGTGATGTAATAGAATTAAATAATTGAGCCATAGGGATCAATCTAGGCATTATTTATACATGTCACAATATAAAAATGTCCCCCTGCATCAAGGCTGAATTTTATTGTGCAGGAAGAGTAGATAATCCTTGGATTTAATCCTTAGTGAACTGTAGCTAAATGTTATTAGCTTGCGACAATTAAAAGTTATATCTTGATTCATCCCTAAAGCTTGGCACTTTCATCTTTTCACTTCACATAAACTAACTCTCCCAGGAACCCTTTAGGAGTACCAACAGGCATTAGAAAGCTGTCACATGTTGGCAATCATTTCATTCATTCTAAACGTTCAACAAGCTTAGAGTCCTGTGCTTCACCACCCTCTGGATCATCTAATTGGAGACAACAGGCAACCATTTGAATACCCTTTTCGTGTTTCTTTGTTTGCTTGACGTCTTTTTAAATGATTCTTCTAAAATTATTATCACGCAGATGGAAAAGTGAGACATATCCCGCCTTGTTTTCCCATGGTTATATAAGCAAATAACAAAGCAAACTGTTTTTATTTTTAAGACATAGCATGAATACATCTGTTGTTATAGCTTCATGTTGATGTAGCAAAATTCAAGATTTTTTTTCATTTTGAACAACACAAAAAGAAAATGAAGTCACAAAACTCAAAAATAAACACAGAGCACGCTAGATAATAATATGCATGTGTATGTCATCTCTAACAATTCCAGGAGTTTTGGTTGTAAAGGCTAAAGGTTTTTCATGTTTTACTTCTGACATGCTACCCAAAATACTTACTTGAGCCCAATCTCAATCCAGCACTGTACCCAAGAGAAGCAGGACTGCTGTCTCTCTCTCTTCTCACTGGCTCAGAGATAGCAGTGGGAGCCATTGGCTCCTGTTGTTCCTGTCAATTACAGCCCGTGAGGAGAGAGCGGGGGGGGGGGGGGGGGGGGGGTTATGAGGTCAAGCCTTACTTTATGTGTCTATAGAAAAAGGTAACGTGGAACAGCATCATGACCGTAGGTGTGCCACAATGAGAGGAGCCATGAGCACTGGCACAGGGACCTGAGAAGAGGAGAATGAGGGCTGCTTTGTGCTGCTGCTATGAACCTGTTTGTTTTTTAAAATAAAAATTAAAAATGTAGCCTTTACAATTACTTTAGGTTATGTCCTCCCCAGATGCTCTAACTAGTGAAAATCACTATCCAAGATTACATATATTAGCAGAATAACAGCTAAAATGTGATGTGTTGCTATGGATGTAAGTTTGGACATATGTGGATTCCTGTTCCCACAGCATACTTCCCATAAAAAAAACAGTTTTGAACATACTGTATCTATGGTTTAAACTGTCATCATATATTCATTTACACATTTTTCCCTAGCCTGCTCCTTTTAATCTTAATGATTTTGAAGATTTTAAACTTACTTTACAGACAATCCCACACTTTAACTCTCTTGGATTTATGACACATATTTACTATGCCCTATGGGTATAGTCACATAATCTGCCTTCTGAACAACAGAAGTGCTAAGAGGAAGAATTTCAGGAGGCAGAAATAATACAGAAATCACTGCTATCAGGCAGCAAGGTATCATGGGATATGTAGTCCTTATAAATGGAAAGTAAATTGCAGAGCATTGAGCAAGGGCAACAAGAAGGATAAAAGATTGTGTACTTAGCCTGAAACGTTATCCTTTAAACATTAACTACTGGTCATTATTTTAAACATTAATTGCAACTACCATAATCTATCTGTCTGTCTGTCTGTCTGTCTGTCTGTCTGTCTGTCTGTCTGTCTATCTATCTAGTTCAAAAGTATAGATTAATGTAGGTCCGAAGCTACATTTTAGCCCAGGTTGGTTTAGTCAGAGGCAGTGGAGAGCACATCTGGTGGAGTGACCTCGTCCGATGATGCTGGTGGGGGTGAATTATAGTATGAGAAGGAATATTGGTCGAAGGTGTTGTAGTCCTCTTGTGATAGCGTTGCGATCATAAAAGATTGCCAGGTAGATAGGAAACGGGACTTTGCCTTGGCTTGTTTGAAATCCGTGGTGGATCGTTCCTTGTAGAGGAGGAGAAGGAGATCTCGTACTACCATATTAGCAGAGGGGGGATGAGAAGAGATCCAATTTCTCAGAATGGCCCTTCGAGCGACAAGGAAGCATAGGAGTGGCCAGGTCTTGATAGCCTGAGATGAGTGCGGCAAGGCATTAGTGGGGGGTGTAGCTCCCTGAGATCTTTGAAGGAGTAGGGGATCCCAGTATCCGAAAATTAGGACGAAAGGGTCCTTTGGTATCTTCAGTAAGGTGATCTGGAAGACGTAGGCCAGGACTTGGTCCCAGAACGCTGAGATAAATGAGCATGACCAGAACCGGTGTGTCAGAGAAGGTCTCGGGTGCTGGCACAGGGGACAGGAGGCGCCTGACTGGGCCTGAGAAGAGTGTAGAAATGGGATGTGGGCCCGGTGGAGGATCTTTAGCTGGGTTTCCCTCCAGATTTCGTTCGGGGTTAACCGCTGGACTGTATTGAGACCTTGTAGTAACTTGGGTATCAGATTCACGTCAGGAAAGTCCTTGCCCCAGTTTGCGGCAGATGAGGACAATAAGGAGGGTGTGGCTTTAAGGAGTAGGGGTTTGTAGATGTCAGAAATTTTGTAAGCAGCCGGTCAGTGAAAGTGGGTGAGAAGCGTTTCGAAGGTTCACAACAAGAGTATCGTAGGTAGTTGGCGCATTGCCAATAATGGAAAATATGGGCCTTGGGTAAATCAAATGTTGCAGCAGTCTTCGCGAAGGACAGAGGGATGCCGGTTGAAGTATCACACAGTGACGAGAAAAGTGTAAGTCCCTTTTCCTGACATATTTTAAAGGGCTTGTGCTCCATACCTGCAGGGAAGCTGGGGTTGCCTTGAATAGGCAGGTGGGATGATACGAAAGGGGATAGACCAAGGAGTTTTCTAGTTTCCCTCCAGGCAATGACCGTGTCTATAAGCAGCAGGTTATGTTGCAGTGTGGAGGTGGTCGATTTCCACTTGCAGTGGAGGAAGGCTACTAGGGAGAAGGGGTATACCATAGCCGATTCCATCGAATAGTTAGAGTACCTAGAGGAGCATGAGATCCAATCTAGACCTGTTCTCAGTAAACATGCTAAATTGTATAATCTAACATTAGGAAGACTGACCCCCCCCCTCGCGTCTGGGAAGATAACGTTTTTTCATAGCTATGCGTGGTCTCTTTCCATGCCATATGAATGTGGAAATAGCTGACTCAATAAGTTTAGTGTCTTTATGGCGTAGGAGCAGGGGTATGGTCTGTAACGGGTACAATAGTCTGGCAAAGCTGACCATTTTGACCAAGTGGCATCTTCCCAGGAGCGAGAGGGGCAGATCCGACCAGTTAAATAGTTCCTGAGACAGTTTTGAAAACAGAGGGGGGTAGTTTAGGTGATATAGAGATGAGGGCAGTTTGCCTATTTTTATGCCGAGGTATGTGATGTGTGAGGTAGCTATCTTGAAGATGGAGTGACGTGTCCAAGGGGGATCAGGGAGGGCACCGAGAGGCAATATTTCACTTTTGGAGTAATTTATCCGAAGGCCCGAGCAGAGACGGAACATGTCGAAGACCGTTTTAATGGTGAGTATATCCGAGGAGGGGTCCGAAGAAAAAATAAGGACATCATCAGCAAACAGAGACGAACGTAAGTCATGAGGGCCTGAGCGTATGCCATGAAGGGGGGCCTTTTGGATGAGGTGTCTGGACAGGGGTTCCAATGCTATATTAAAAAGAAGGGGGGAGAGGGGGCAGCCCTGCCGGGTCCCCTTGTGAAGGCGGAATTCCTCTGAGAGAATTCCAGCGGTCACCAATTTTGCGGAAGGAGTCATGTACATGGCATCAATAAGGTGGCAGAAGGGGCCGGAGAAACCCATTTTTGTCATAGACAAAGAAAGCCATTCGAAGCTGACATTGTCGAAGGCTTTCTCCGCGTCTAAAGTGATGATGGCGAAGTCACCTTCTGGGTGTCGTTTGGCATGTTCTAAGGCCAGCATAACTTTGCGAATATTTAGGGTGGCCGTCCTACCTTTTACAAAGCCTGACTGTGCCGGGTGAATCAGGGAAGGGATGATGTCTGACAGTCTATTGGCGATTATCTTGGATAGAATTTTTACATCAAGGTTTAGGAGGGATATTGGTCTGTATGAGCCAGGCTCAAGGGGATCTTTTCCTTTTTTTGACAGTAGTTTGACAATAGCTTGATTTCCCGAGGGGAGGTAGGGGCCGCCTGACCAGATGCCGCTATACACTTTATGTAAGGTGGGTTCTACTATGTTTTGTAGGGTCTTATAGAATTCGCTTGTAAACCCGTCCGGGCCCGGGGCCTTAGAGGGTGTGAGCTTGCGTATGGTTTCGGAAATTTCAAGGATGGAAATAGGGGCGTTTAGACTTTCTAATTGAGATGGGGTGAGCTTGGGAATGTCCAGGTTGTCTAGAAATGCAGTCGCCGTCGGTCTGTCAATGGGGTCAGGTGCGTAGAGGGCCGAGTAGTATTGGAGCATTGCCTTATTTATCGCCGGGGGCGTGGTTTTAACGGAGCCGTTGGAGTCCCTGAGGGAGGTGATATGGGTAGGGGTGAAAGAGCCTTTGCATAATCTAGCGAGTAGTTTACCCGATTTATTTCCAAATTTGTGGAACGTGGCATCTAGGTTTGCTTTGTTGACTGTTTCTAAAGTGTCTGCCCAGGTATCGAAGGATCGCTTGGCTGCGTGCCATTCATCTCTGTTGTCGGGGGAGTCAGCTAGGTAGAGGGTTCTTGTAGATGGGAGCTGGCTAATTTGTACTTGGACAGGGTGTTTCTCTTGAAAGAGGAGGCGTAGGAAATTATTTGACCCCTAAGGAAGGCCTTGCCGGCGTCCCAGAAGAGGTTAGGGTCATCTGAGTGGGGGGCATTCGCCGAGGAGTACTCCTGCCAGGCTTTCTCCATAAAATGTTGGAAATCGGAGTGATTGTGGAGGTAGGAGGGAAAGCGCCAAAGCTTCGGGTGGGGAGGAAGATCTAGGTTGTCCAGGGAGACAGAAATCGGGGCGTGGTCTGAAATCGCGATGTCTAAGATGTCGGTGGTTGAAATTAAGGGAATAAGGTCGTCTGATCCGAAAAAATAGTCTATCCTAGTAAATAGAGTGTGGGGATTTGAATAAAAAGTAAATTCTCTGTCAGCAGGGTGGGCCAAGCGCCATAGGTCACGTAGGTGGAGCGAGTCCATCGTGGAGGCAAAAAGTAAAGGTTGCGATGAGTCGAGACCCGAGCGAGAGTTTTTAGGAGAAGATCTGTCATCTACCAGGTGCATGGTGTCATTAAAGTCGCCTCCGACCAGGTGTGGGAGAGTGGTGTTTTTCAGCAGCCAGGAGGATAGGTCGCAATAGAAAGGTTTTCCAGGGCTATTAGGGGCGTATACATTAGAAATGACCAGGTCTTTGGAACCTATTTTGAGGTGGGCAGAGACCAGACGGCCTTGGGAGTCGGCATTCACTGCCAGGACTGTGCAGGGAAGGTTCCTATGGATCAGCAGGAGGACACCGGCCTTGTGGCCAACAGCTTCTGAGCCCAAGACCGTGCCCACCCAAAGCTTTTTCATGCGTGGGAAATCAGATGCGGAGAGATGGGTCTCCTGTAACAGCGCTATGTCTGCCTTTAGTCTTTTTAGATGTCTGAGGATCTTCATTCTCTTATTAGGGGACCTAAGGCCCTTGACATTCCATGAAAAAACTTTCATGTAGGGGGTTCTAGAAATAGGTTCTGTGAGGAACTTTCATAGTGAGCATGCCTATGGGAGGAGCGCGGGAGGTCACCGCGGAAAGGGCATGGTAGGACTTGTCTGTCACGGGGGGGAGGGGGTGTGTACGAAGCAAGGGAGTATGTGCCAGGGGGGAGGTGGGTAGAGAGGTGTAAAGGGGGGACCTGAAATGTGGTCAACAAGAAGAACCAAACTAGTAACAAGCACTTCACTTTTTTCCACATGGAGTCACTGTGCGAGCAGGCCCCCTTGTCACGACATAGGTATCGTGTGCCCGGAAGCCCAGAGTAAGAGGCCAGGCTTCATGCGGGTGACATTTAAAGCCCGTATCGGGGAGGAAGCAGTGTCAGAGCGTACAGTGAGCCCAGGAGGCGTTAAAGTTACAAATATAATATTTACAGTGGTATCATAATACATAGAAGGAGAGGGTGCCCCGGGGGGGACATATAGGGAGAACCGTGGCTGGATTAGGTTCATCACCGTTGGAAGAAGCATAGGTATAAGCAGAGGCATGCACACATCTTAACTAAAGATCAAGATAGGTGGACTATGCAGGTAAAATCACAAAAGGAAGTAAAACGAAAAAGGATACGCTCTATAATGAAGCACTCAATGCTACCTGTCCCGGCGATGAAGGGGGGGTGAGGTACCGCCAGTAAGTTCAGGACCAAGTGGTGTAGGAGCAGGATCCGTTCGGCGGGGACCTCATACGTGTAGCAGAGTGTTCAGGCGTAGACAAAGGGAAGCAAACCCGTGGAGGGAGGTGATAACATGGGAATCATCTCACGGTGGCCCAGGCTGGTTCTTGGGCCGAGGCCCTGAAGCGCTTTGGTGATTCCTTTCTCTGGCTTCTTTGGTCCAGAGGGCGATTAAGTGCGGAAGCCTTGGATGGTGTCTGGTGGTCGGGGTGAGCATGACGCGCCCGCAGTGGCTCCGGGAGCCCGATTTTTCCAGGTAACGGTCCATCAGGTAGCGGGGACGTGCCCAGAGGTGTAGGGGGGCTCAGATGGCTGTCCGGGCTGGATGTAGAAGCCGGTTTGTGTCGTGCGGCGGGAGCTGCTGAGGACAGCAGTCACTCCATGCGGCGCCGGAACCGGAAGTGCAAATTATATTTTAATGTATAAAACATGTGGATCACCAGCATTAATTAAATGTGTCATGTGTTCAAAACATTAACCACAAAACAACTTAAATCAAACCAAACCAAACCAAACCTTATAGGTATGGAGACTACAAACCGTACACACACACACACACACACACATATATATATATATATATATATATATATATATTAGTAAAGAAAAATCCACTCTGCACTACAAGAGCACTACAAGTGCCCTTGAAAGTGTACTTGTTGTAAATCTGAGGGGAAGATCTGAAATCAGGGGAAGCTCTGCTGATTTTATCATCCAATCATGTACAATCAAAAATGCTGTTTTGATTTTTTCCTTGCATGTCCCCCTTTGGATCTCCAGCAACTGCACTTCCAGGTGCCCTTACATGGCACTTGTAGTGCAAAGTGGATTTGCCTTTAGTAAATAACCCCCACAGTGTTATAAAAAAATCAGAATAAAACCAACAACGTGTAAATAAATGAATAAATATATATAGTCCCAGTGAATATCTTCAGTGTTTTTCAACTTTTTCCTGTGTGTTCATTCCTCATCCGTGACTCAGCGCAACTATTTTTCCACCAATTTGTGACAGCACCCTTATGAATTGACCACTCACCAGAGGTAAACTTCATATGCACCTTTGGTTCATCTATGGGATAACCGCTGCACTTAAAGGATCAGTCTGCACCTTTTCCAGTCAGTGTATCAGTAAAGTTGGCTTCTCAAGCTTTCTCACTGGTTGTTATCAGTATCTCATAGGAAAATAAATAGCAATCATTGTGTAGTATGTCTACTATTTATTAGTAAACAAGTTAAAAAACTATTGCACAAAATGATAATTTACGAAACATGTGCACACTGAAATATTTTGTTTCGGAATTTCGCTTTCGTCCGAAAAATACATTTATTTAGTTACTCCCGAAATTAATTTTTAATTATTTTGTTTTTCTTTGGAAATTGCATTCGTCCAAAAATCCAAACAAATTAAGGTTGAATCTGTCATTGAAGGCTTATGGTGTCTGTCGAATGTTCAAAGAAGATTAGACGGAGCAGCGAAACTGTACGACACCGCAATCATACTTTTCCGGTCGAATGTTCTGCCTACAAGCTATAGTAGAATTCTAATGTTGTATGACACTAGTAATAATTATATTTATCAATTATTATTACTAGTTAACCAACATTGGAATTTTTCTATAGCCTATGGGCCAAGCATTTGACCGGAAATGTAAGATTGCAGAGTCGTACAGTTTAGCTGCTCCGTCGAATCTTCTTAGAACTATCAACAGACACCATAAGCCTTCAATGACAGATTCAACGTTTGTATGTTTTTCGCTGCTTTGTCGAATCTTCGTCATTCATGTTGAATTGTCAAGTTAGTTCTAGCTATTTTACTGCTCCTCCTCTTTGGTTACAATCAGCCAATAACATTCATCATCATCATTATTTTTATTTTACTTCCCCCACCCAATTTCAGCAACAATCTTTTCTCTCTATAATGTCAAATCTTGTCTCTCTATGTCGAATCTTTTCTCTCTATGTAGAATAATATTGGACTAATAGAGTTAAGGTTAGGCACATTCGACATACAAAAACTAAAATAAAACATTTGTTTATGATCTTTCGGTTTTCGTATTCTGTGCGTTCATTTTCGTTTGTTAAAACGATAACGAAAATACCTGAAATTCAGACGAAAATGCATTCGGACGAAAACAAATGCACATGTCTATAATTTACCATCAAATCTTCATCACATCATATGCAGTCTATATTCATCTGTATGGAATGTGTATTTTAGGAAAATATGGAAAAAAAATAGGTGTCAATTGTAAAAATGTTTGGCTTCAAATGTGATATCTGCATTTCACAGGAGAAAGAAAAAAAAAGAAATCTAGGGGACATGTTTATAAAACAGTGAGTTTGATGCCGTGTACACACGATTGAATTTCTGATGGAATTAGATCCGATGGACTTTTTCGTCGGAATTCCGATGAAGCTGACTTTCATCAGTTTTGCATACACACTATCAGACTAAATTCTGACTACGAGAAGCCCAAAAAAATGAAGTTCAATGCTTCCGAGCATGCGTCGACTTGATTCTGAGCATGCATGGATTTTTCTAATTTACTATCGTTTTTTTTTTCATCTGAAAAATTTAAAACATGTTCTATTTTTTTACACCGAAGGGGCCCACACACGATCGGTCTCTCAAATGAAAAAAGTCCATCTGACTTTTTTCATCTAAAAAAAGCGATCGTTGGGCCAGATTCACGGGCCAGATCATTGGGCCAGATTCAAGTACAGCGGCGTATCTTTGAGCGGGCGTATCGCATCTCATATGCGCTACGCCGATGTAGCATAGAGAGGCAAGACCAGTATTCACAAAGCACTTGCTCCCTAAGTTACGGCGGCGTAGCGTCAAATTAGGAAGGTAGTGGGCGTGTTGTATTAAAATTTACCGTGTAAATGAATGGCCGAACGAATGGCGCATGCGCGAGCATGCTCAGAATCACGTTGCATATACTCCCTAAGATACAACAGCTCAATGCGTACGACGTGAACGTAAACTACGCCCAGCCCCATTCACGTACGGCTTACATAAACGACGTAAAATATGACAGCTGTTCCGACGTCTATACCCTAACATAACTTACCCCTGCTTTAGGTGGGTTAACTTTACGCCGGACGTACGCCTTACGTAAACGGCGTTGCTTACTACGACGGGCGCAAGTACGTTCATGAATCGGTGTATCTAGGTCATTTACATATTCGACACGTAAATCAATGGAAGCGCCCCTAGCGGCCAGCGTAAATATGCACCTAAGATATGACGGCGTAGGAGACTTACGTCGGTCGGATCAAGCGAAAATTCAGGCGTATCTCATTTCAAGAATAAGGCGCATAGATACGACGGCGCATCCTAGAACTTACACGGCGTATCAGAAGATACGTCGGCGTAAGTCGTACTCGAATCTGGCCCATTGTTTTAAAAATATGACCCATGATACTGGTTGAACTATAGCCAATATATCAATAACGGGTGGAGGTGAATATGTTTTATAAATGCAGAACATTTTTCCATAAGTATTCAGTGTAAAAAAGAACAAACAGTCAAAATTAAATGGCAACTAAATCAAAAGCTAAAAAAAAAATATATATATATATTTACTTATACGGTAGTTGTAGAATTTTTTACATGTTTGACAAGAAAATATAGACTGGATCTCCCTTTACTATTTGTCTCTTGTTAGTATTCAAAAAATGTCCAGAATTAATAACTTTGTATTTATTACACTCAAATGAAGTGATTAAAAAAGAATGGGTAATTAAAATATCTGATTGAATACTGGAGAAAGACCCAAAGTGGTTTAGCTGAAAAATGAAAATGACCATAAAACTCCAACATATGTTAGTTAATTATTAATATTGATTTAATAGTTTATACATTTAGGGAGTGTACCCCTGGGCATTTCTGTTGTGCTGATTAAATCAGCCATGAGTCTGGTAACAAGGTTCAAGATTATTTAACAGTTTCCAAGAGCAAAAGGGAGAGACAGAAAGAGCAAATTGGTAAAGATACAGAAATATTTTCTGTAAATATGGTGGTTGAGCTTGTGCTTTTTGGAGAAAAAATTAAGTACAGTAAAATCATGTTGTTTGACAATTGCAGGAAATTATATCAGTTGATTATATCATCTCCGGACAATTCCCAGAACATTGTGTGCAACAATCTAGGTGTCTTTTTTCAGTCTAAATTAACCTGGTAATATTTAATGTCACGCAAAAGATGATGAGATGTGAAAACAGAATTGGAACCCAATAGGATTGCTTTACTAAATGAATATAGGCTTTTAACCTAACCAAGTGAATGGTCACTAAGCGTATTAAATAAGACAAAGCAGTGTTCCCTTTACTATCCAATTAGGTGGAAGAGAAACATGATTTTCTTGCACATGACTGGGTAACTGAAGTAAGAACTGCTTTACCCTATTGTATGTACTTAGTGAACTTTCACACTGCAATGCGAACATTCACCTTGGTAACTGAATAATCTCAACTCTTTGTTAAATCATCCCTACTGTTTCTCAGACCCTTTTTGGAGTTTCTTTTTTTTTGTGAGAACAGCAAAAGGAAAAATTGGAAATATAAATATTTACCACATTATACCATCTCCAATCACAGAACAAAAGTTGGGGCTTGCTTGTCTGCTGTTTGCAGCAAAGCAAGTGGCAGTGTGCTCTCAAAGTCACTATCTCCAGTATGTATTAATTGTGCTGTCCCAATAAATGGAAGTTCTAATTGTCTTGTTAGAAACATAGGCTTCTAAAAGGCAAGCCACTGTATCTTAGATTTTATTTTTTAGGATTTTCTTCTATTATTTTCACCTAGTGATCCTGCCAGTAACACACTTTCTTTCCTAGAGTGACAATGCTCCCTTACTAGTGTGTATCATTGAACGAGTAGCATTGTCACCCTAGGAAATACAATTTGTAAAGACAACAGAACACATCCCTTCTCCTCTTCGCTATCACACTAAGGGATACATTTTTAAAGTCTTAACACACTTCCTGATAACATTCTTTGTGAAAAGACTGCAGCACCCACAATCCACAGGAAAGCACTGGAATTCTTGCATGATTAACAGGTATTTTTTGCATTTATTAGAACAATAAACAAAATGCCTACACTTGTGTATATAGCCAATCAAATGGAACAAACGAGATAAGTTCATTGTTAAAGTTTACATATTCCTTAAAGAGGTGTTCCAGCCTGGGAAAAAAAAAAGTCAGCAGCTACAAATACTGTAGCTGCTGACTTTTAATATATGGACACTTACACTTATCTGTTCAGGGAGCTCGCAATGTTGCTTCCCCAGACGATCTTCGGGTTGACTGTTGGGGTCTGCCGCTGCCATCTCAACTTTCAGCTTCACAAATGGTTCCCTAATGTGCTTCTACAGAGCACGCTGTGCTTTCTAATTGGCCAAGCGGCAAAGGAAGAAGGAGTAGGCCAGACTTCCAGAGGGACGGCACTACAGTGCCATGTCCAGAAGTGGGGATGGGGGACCTGTCAAAAATAGGTCCCAGTTCCCCCCTCCCCCCTGAAAGATACCAAATTTGGCACC
This sequence comes from Rana temporaria, assembly GCF_905171775.1. Lineage (NCBI taxonomy): Eukaryota > Metazoa > Chordata > Amphibia > Anura > Ranidae > Rana > Rana temporaria. The sequence continues at coordinate 220,952,053 of NC_053493.1, read as the reverse complement.
GGAGGAGGGGGGAGGAAGCAAATAATCGGAAGTTCCACTTTTGGGTGAAACTCAATTTTAAGAAGTTTTCCTGTATGTTCCTGCAGTGGCATTCTAAAATATGCCATATGTAGGCCACATGTATTTTGGTGGTCTGTTCCACACATAATTATATTATATCTGTATCTTGTGTAAGGCTCAATATTGCCTTGTACTTGGGGAGGTACAGCCAGCACTGAATCCACTAAAACCTTCTGTGTGATGTATGTTTCCTAGTCTTAGTAAAGGGCCCTAAAATTAGGGGATCCAGAACAGTTAGAATGTTTCTTGATTACATGATTGCAGGCACATTACTCTGTGTCTGTCAATAGGTAATCTAGAAGACATACGGGATACATGTACTGTACTGTGCTTTGTATATCACATTGGTTTTATACAAGAACATGATTGGTGCCTGCTCCCTCTGTACAACCACACTTGTGTGCTGGCTCTGTCTGTATCCCCCTCATTGTCTATTTTCCTGCATCTTCTTTCTCCAGACAGCTTTACACTCAGGCCAAGAGCCACCACCCAAAATCACACTATAGGTAGCTGCAGCCACATGAGTAAATAAACATTGCTGTGAGAAGCTATATATCCCAGTGCTGTTCATTATTTTTTATCACAAGCAGGGGAAATGTATTCTACACAAGGAACCTCACGTTGCCATGTCCTCCTTCCCTGCTGTGCTAACTGACAGTGCTCATTTCCAGTGGTGCAGCAGTATATGCTTGTGGAGCCAAAGATTTCACTAACACCAAATAAATATTTGTCTCCTTCAACCAGTGTGATCAGAAAGTGGTGGTGGGGGAGTTGGGAAAGCTGTCAGCAACCACAGCAAGAAATATAATGGGAGCAAGTGTCCCATGCACTAGGTCCCCTGGGGAGTTCATTTTTAATTTTTTATTTATGGTGATACTTCTTCCTTATTAGTTAAAAAAGTATAGGTTTTAGGTTTACACTGTTTTAGTTTGCAAATGTATTTATGCAGACCCATAAAGGTAACTGTGATACATTTGCCTATATGTCTCAGTTTACTGCTCCCTGCTAGCCAGGTTATTGATGTGCTAATGTCCCCTCACTATTTCTAAAGGTTAATTGATCTATTGTGTTGTGTGAAGGAGAGCTGGATTTAAGTGGCTTGTGTTAATTATTCTGATTGCTTCATTGTGGTAATTATCTCTCTATATGCGGGGTCGAGCGGTCTGGTTGATGTATTCAGTACAGCTAGTGCTCAGCGTCATTGATGTCATTGTCTAAAGAAAATGTGTTTCAGCATCGGCCCCGTCGTGTCTACCTACTCATCTGTATGGAAGCCCCAGTGTGAGGGGGGCGGAGATTTGTCATTGTAACAGTTTTGGAAATGACATATAAGCTGTGTGTTATAACATTAAAGTCTGTGTTGTTCAAGCAGTAAGCTGGTCTCATGTGTGGCTTTCTGGGCGATTCCAGGGATATCCCTCCTCGTGGAATATTGGGGTGATTTTCGTTATGGGAAGAAGGGAACGTTGACGGGGATATCATACCGATACCGTCACAATTGGTTGGTAGCGGTGGGATTTTTCCCTTCTATTCCCCTTCACACCCGGATTCCAAGCAGACACTGGAAGAACTACTGGAAGTTCGTGGAAGGATTGCTAGCAACAAAACCAAGCGGGTCATCATAGCAGAATCAATGGAGCTAGACCAGGAGGACGGGATTGCAGCAACGCCAGCAGTACAAGAGATGGAGACACCAGTGATTCAGGAGGAGGAATCGCCAGCCAACAAGCTAATGAGAGAGAAGCTAGCGTGGTTCGGCCCGAACCCAACGCCAGATGTGGTACTGAAAGTGATGGACCTGTTAGCGAAGGAGGCTAAAGAAATAAGAGACGCGGAGCTACAGAAGGATAAACAAATAAGGGACGCAGAACTACAGTTAAAACTGGCAGCAGTCCAACAAGCAGCCGCACATTCTCCAAACAGTGAGTACAGCACAGCAGACGCAAGGAAGATTCCGTTTAGCGCTTTTAAAGCTTTTGATGAAAAGGACTGTGAGATTGATAACTTCCTGGCGGATTTTGAGCGACAATGTAACCTGCACCGAATAGCTAGAGGAGACTGGGTTGCAATATTGTCAGGCAAACTGTCAGGCAAAGCTTCTGATGCTTTCCGGACCGTGCCAGATCAGGATATTCATAGCTACGCCCGGGTTAAAGAAGTGCTCCTGGCTCGTTATGCAGTAACCCCAGAGTCCCACCGACAGAAGTTCAGGGACTCACGCAAAACCACGAAAGACTCTTATGCGGAATGGGCATGCCAATTGTCCCGGTCGGCCTCTAACTGGGCTAACAGCAGCCAGGCCACCACCGCAGAGGACATTGTGCAACTAATGCTCCTGGAGCAATTTTACAATCACATCCAGACGGACGTCAAAGATTGGGTGAGAGATCGCAGGCCCATGACTCTACCAGAGGCCGCGAAGTTGGCGGATGAATATGCAGATACTCGCAAGACGAACCAGGTCACACCACAGGAACAACCTCCACCACAAACGGTGCCCTCACACCCACCAACCGCTAGATACCAACCTCCTAACAGACCGGTGACATCTAGCCCTCGCTATCATCGCCAGGAGGGCAACGAACAACGCTGCTTCCGGTGCAAACAGCTGGGTCACTTCAAGCAGAATTGCCCCATGAATGACAACACCAGGTCAAATTGGTCTCAACCTGGGTACCGCCCACCAGCAGCAGCCCATTGTGTAGACTCGGCTTGGGATCCCCAGGAGCTGGGTCAGGAAGAACCATTGGGCACCCCTTACGAAGCCCTCATGGTACAATCTGTTATTACGGACAACAGGGAACACCATTGTCAGCTGGTCATGGGCGACAGCCCTGAGCCGGAAGGGCCCTGGAGGGAGCTGGGCAGAAAGAGGCACCGCCGGCCACCCTTCAAGAAGAAGAGGTCCTGGAAGCCGTATAACAAGCTGACCTGGGAGGAGAAGAAGCGACTGGAGGAGAGGGAGTCGCAGCGGGCGTCCCAGATGCGTGCCGAGATTTTCGCCAAGGGCCTACCGGTGGCCCCTTACACCACCACCCAGTTCCTGATGATGAAGGACCACGTGGAGAGCCTGCAGGACATGAGCAAGCAGGAGCTGATCCGTGAGTACATAGAGCTGGAGGAGTGCATAAGCCGCATGGAGGAGGAGAACAACCACCTGAGGTCACAGCAGCATGAACTAGAGATGGAGCTGGAGAAGCTCCAAGAGGAGAACCGGCGGCTGCGGAGGGAGCAGGGGGTGGCTGACCTTATGGGGCTCTGATTCCCCTCCCCCCCCCCCGGACTCTGAGCACCAGTGCTACAGCATTTCAACAAATATAACTTTTTCTTTTTATGAATCTCCTGGGATTGTCACTTCAGAGCCATAACCTGCCCCCTCCCATAGCGGGACACCTAGACGGCGGCGCACAGACCCATTCGCTGTCTTCACACTGACTTCTGGTGACTTTGCAGATCGCACAAAGACTTGGGGACTGACCGGCGTGTGATCTGACGACCCGGTGACATACCTGAGTCTGAAGCAGTTGCCAAGGGAGGTCAGTCATGCCAAACGGAGTTAACCTCTGACTAATATCTCTGAACCCGTCAACCCTACTGGACCAGGGAAGGTCCAACCGGGTTTGCCGGAGCAGGGAGCAAAAGGGGGGCCATTGTGATACATTTGCCTATATGTCTCAGTTTACTGCTCCCTGCTAGCCAGGTTATTGATGTGCTAATGTCCCCTCACTATTTCTAAAGGTTAATTGATCTATTGTGTTGTGTGAAGGAGAGCTGGGTTTAAGTGGCTTGTGTTAATTATTCTGATTGCTTCATTGTGGTAATTATCTCTCTATATGCGGGGTCGAGCGGTCTGGTTGATGTATTCAGTACAGCTAGTGCTCAGCGTCATTGATGTCATTGTCTAAAGAAAATGTGTTTCAGCATCGGCCCCGTCGTGTCTACCTACTCATCTGTATGGAAGCCCCAGTGTGAGGGGGGCGGAGATTTGTCATTGTAACAGTTTTGGAAATGACATATAAGCTGTGTGTTATAACATTAAAGTCTGTGTTGTTCAAGCAGTAAGCTGGTCTCATGTGTGGCTTTCTGGGCGATTCCAGGGATATCCCTCCTCGTGGAATATTGGGGTGATTTTCGTTATGGGAAGAAGGGAACGTTGACGGGGATATCATACCGATACCGTCACAGTAACATTTCTATTTAAGTGCCACCAGGCCAAATAATGGCTGTGACAAACATTAGGCCTGAAGACCTGCTGATTTTAGTAAGTTATCTAGACAAGACTGATTAGTGAGAAAGAAACCCATTGCTTCAGTGTTTAGAACCTCTGCCTGTGACTTTTGGCATTAAAGACCTTTTTAATTACGGTAATGGGAATGATGGGCAGCCTATGGCTGTAGGCTTATGGCATGAATTTTGTAGCTGCCTGCTTCCTCCCTTCAATCATGTGCCCTTGGCAAGGATAAGGAGGCAAATGTCATCATAGCAGGTCTCAAAAAATAGCTGACATACATTGTTGAAGAGACACAGAAGGAAAAGAGCCAGAATCTTCCACTAGATTATATGTGAAGGGTTGCAGAGCATGGACTTATAAAAAGACATTTACTCTTGCTTGACTTTACCACTTTAGTTATCGTGCTGAATATAGCTGGTCTTATTCCAGGGTAAAAATTTGACACTTGTAAACCAATATTAATAAAAGTTTTACTGATTCATGTCCAGGGCCGGTGCTAGACTTTTTTGCGCCCTAGGTGAGACCAGCTACTTGCGCCCCCCCCCCCCCCCCCAAAAAAAAAAAAACTTCTATACTGCTAAAATATAATTTATATATCTCTATAGGGTATAGAAAGGGCGCAAAAGTCTAGCACCGGCCCTGTCTATACCCCCTGTGATGTTTGTTGACCCTCATTGAACTGCCGTACACAGCGAGCATAGTTGTCAACATTTTTTTTTTTTTTTTAGAGAGAACTGGGTGACAGCAGGGGACAGGATGACAGCATAGGGCTGGGTGACAGTATGGCGGAGGACTGTGTGACAGCATGGCAGAGGACTGTGTGACAGCAGGGCAGAGGACTGGGTGACAGCAGGGCAGAGGACTGGGTGACAGCATGGCTGAGGACTGGGTGACAGCATGGCTGAGGACTGGGTGACAGCAGGGCGGAGGAGTGGGTGACAGCAGGGCGGAGGAGTGGGTGACAGCAAGGCGGAGGACTGGGTGACAGCAGGGCAGAGAACTGGTTGACAGCAGGGCGGAGGACTGGGTGACAGCAAGGCTGAGGACTGGGTGACAGCAGGGCAGAGGAGAGGACTGGGTGACAGCATGGCTGAGGACTGGGTGACAGCATGGCTGAGTACTGGGTGACAGCAGGGCGGAGGAGTGGGTGACAGCAAGGCTGAGGACTGGGTGACAGCAGGGCAGAGGAGAGGACTGGGTGACAGCATGGCTGAGGACTGGGTGACAGCATGGCTGAGTACTGGGTGACAGCAGGGCGGAGGAGTGGGTGACAGCAAGGCAGAGGAGTGGGTGACAGCAAGGAGGAGGAGTGGGTGACAGCAAGGCAGAGGACTGGGTGACAGCAGGGCAGAGAACTGGGTGATAGCAGGGCGGAGGACTGGGTGACAGCATGGCTGAGGACTGGGTGACAGCATGGCGGAGGACTGGGTGACAGCAGGGCGGAGGAGTGGGTGACAGCAGGGCGGAGGAGTGGGTGACAGCAAGGCGGAGGAGTGGGTGACAGCAAGGTGGAGGACTGGGTGACAGCAGGGCAGAGAACTGGGTGACAGCAGGGCGGAGGACTGGGTGACAGCAAGGCTGAGGACTGGGTGACAGCAGGGCAGAGGAGAGGACTGGGTGACAGCATGGCTGAGGACTAGGTGACAGCATGGCTGAGGACTGGGTGACAGCAGGGCGGAGGAGTGGGTGACAGCAGGGCAGAGGAGTGGGTGACAGCAAGGCGGAGGAATGGGTGACAGCAAGGCAGAGGACTGGGTGACAGCAGGGCAGAGAACTGGGTGACAGCAGGGCAGAGGACTTGGTGACAGCAAGGCTGAGGACTGGATGACAGCAGGGCAGAGGAGAGAACTGGGTGACAGCAGGGCAGAGGACTGGGTGACAGCAGGGCAGAGGACTGGGTGACAGCAGGGCGGAGGAGAGGACTGGGTGACAGCAGGGCAGAGGACTGGGTGACAGCAGGGCAGAGGACTGGGTGACAGCAGGGCAGAGGAGAGGACGGGTGACAGCATGGCAGAGGACTGGGTGACAGCAGGGCAGAGGACTGGGTGACAGCAGGGCAGAGGACTGGGTGACAGAAGGGCAGAGGACTGGGTGACAGCAGGGCAGAGGACTGGGTGACAGAAGGGCAGAGGACTGGGTGACAGCAGGGCAAAGGACTGGGAGAAATTGAGTTGAAAATTGCTCAGTCAGTAGATATCAGATACCATCTTGATCTTTGTCAGCTAATAGCACTTTTTACTTCTATGTAAAAGTCTAAAGATATAAGTCATATAGTTGACAAAGATCAAGATGATATATGTGTTTTCCTGTAGCCCTGTCCTGACTGAGCAATTTTCAACTCAATTTCTCCTAGTCCAGTGGCTTCATCAAAAACAAAACAGCATTTTTAAAACCATTCTTTTTTACCTGCTGCTCTGCCCAGAAAGACCTGCGATCATCCCTGAGGCCGCCCACTCCGTTCTCCGTCCCCCAGTGACAGGCGGGATCATCGCTTGGCTGGCCACACCCACTCACAAGTCCCGACCAGTGACTGTGAAGGAGGCGGCCCAGCTCTTCAGCTTTAGAGCCCTGAGCCGCCGAACAACTCTGCCGCTGTGGGAGCCGGGGGAGGGATCTATCAGTGTGTACTGCATGTTGATGTGAAAGTTCCCTCCCCGCGCCCCTGCACTATCCCCAGCAGCAGACATTCCCTCTCCTCCGGACCGCTCCAGTACAGTGCACACTCCTAAAGACACACCGCACAGGGACCGCACCGCAACGCACCGCACCGCTCCAGAGGTTACTTCCAGCGGGGATGAGTAGGTGACTGGCCATGGCTGCGCTCTAGGCGGCAGTGCGCTCTAGGCGGCTGCCTAATCTGCCTAGTGGAAGCGGCGGCCCTGTTCATGTCCCTACTTGGTTGGGTCATTTATAAGTTTGGCTCTAATGAAGAGAGTTCTCACTCAGAATGCGTTAGCCATTACGAATGCTTCCTAGTCTTCCAACATCATCATGTGATTATAGCAGACCTGGAGACAATCCCAATTGTGTTTCATGGCATGCACACCTGTGTCATACATTTGTGAGTATAATACCTTTTGTTATCTGTATTCTTCAGTACATGTTACAGTATTATGGTAATGTGGTAGGTCTGTGTGCCCTCTCTTTGTTGTTGTTTTTCAGTATATAAAAGGATTCCCATTGTCCTGAGGGGGCATCAAGGCATAATGGCACTGGTCCTTAGTCTGTTTAAAGAACAGCAGACATCATAAGCCTCAAAGAATATCATACAGTAGAAGAGCAAAACAAGTACTTTCTGGGCATATCCCTACTTACCTGCTCTCTAGATACTACTGTAGGTACACATACATTAAACATTGATTCATGTGTTATTTATTGTAAAAAAAAAAAAAAAACTTCCAGTGCAGAAGAATACTCATAGTTGGATTCAGAAAGCTTTACGCCGGTGTATCAGTAGATATGCCGACGTAACTCTGAATCAATGCCGTCCTAAATTTAAGTGTATTCTGGAAACCAGATACGCTTAAATTAGGCTAAGATACGAGCGGCGTAAGTCTCCTACGCCGTCGTATCTTAGGGTGCAATTTTTCTGCTGGCTGCTAGGTGGCACTTCCGTTGAGTTCGGCGTAGAATATGTAAATGACTAGATACGCCGATTCACGAACGTACGTGCGCCCGGTGCATTTTTTTTACGTCGTTTACGTATGTCTTTTTGCGGTGTAAAGTTAGTCGAACAAATAGCTGGCCTAGTCAATGTCAAGTATGGCCGTCGTTTCCGCGTCAAAATTTGAAATGTTTACGTAGTTTCCGTAAGTCGTCAGTGAATGGGGCTGGACGTAATTTACATTCACGTTGAAACCAATACGTCCTTGCGGCGTACTTTGGAGCAATACACACTGGGATATGTACACGTAAAAAACGTCAATCACGTCGGGTCACCACCCATTTACATAAACACGCCCCCTCATCCTCATTTGAATTAGGCGCGATTACGCCGGCCCCATTTACGCTACGCCGCCGTAACTTAGGAGGCAAGTGCTTTGTGAATACAGCACTTGCCTCTCTGACTTACAGCGGCGTAGTGTAAATACGATACGCTACGCCGCCGCAAAGATACACACATGTACCTGAATCTAGCTAACAGTGTGTCAATAAAGCCCTGTACACACGATCAGAATTTCTGATGGAAAAAGTCAGACAGAATTTTTCCATCAGAATTTACGACCATGTGTATGCCCCATCGGATCATTTCCATGTTCTCTTTTACTTTGATGGAATTCCATCGGAATTCCGATGTGATTTTGGTCGGACAAAGGTCCGACCGTGTGTACGGGGCTTTATACTGAACAGTAAAAGAAAAAAAAAGTATTTTGTAAAAAAAAATGTTCTATGTTGCATAGATGTTGTCTGCAATGCAAACACAATAAAACCACCAATCTGAAAGCAATCAGCTTAGTTGCAAAATCTCATTACTTACCAAAACAAAATTATGATATCCCTTCTTTTGCATGTAATAGCCATTTTAAATTTTATCCTAAATACCATAATGAATATTTTAGCAGCTGCTAGAACTTTTGCTGAGTTTAGCACTTTTCCCACATTGTCCGTTTGGAAAGTTTGCTACAGTTAATTTAAGCCATATTCTGAAATATGAAATGCCCTACTACTAGCCAGGAAATGTAATTGTAGGTATGAGTCATCCTGCAAATGTTACCACAGCTGTTTAAACAGCCCAGGACAATCATGAATAAAATAATCATTTACTTACAAGAAGTAATTACTATCATCTTTATGGATTACTCTAAATTCACAAAAAAATGTTTTACTCATTACATGTTTTTTGTTGCTATATCTGTTACATTGATTATACATTCTTGTGATTGGCTGAATAAGTAAATTCTCTGTGACTTTTGTTTTACACTGGTAGAATACTAGATGTAATACAGTGCCATTATACCTGAGTTAGAAAAAAAATGCAGGTGTTTATTTAACGGGATGAATACGAAGTCATGTCAGGCACCTGTAATAAAAAAATGTGATAAAAATAAAGCAATTTGCATTTTCTGAAGGCATAAATGTCACTATTGGATTATAAAGAATAATTTTTTGACTAGTGAAATTATAACCCTGTTTATTTCTCTTCATGATATTGCTGTGACCAACTTTGCAACATAATAATCATACACCCCATTATCACGGATATACTGTAAATGCTCTGAGCCCAAAGTGCATGCTAAGAATATAGAAACCCACATTACATTATATTACACATGATCAATTCTGCAGTTCCTCTTATTCAAAAACCACAAAGACACTTGGAGAAAGTGCGCTGCTATATTAATAAATGAAAGCTATAGAACATATGTAACTAACCATATGCAGCTACAGTATGAGCACCACTATAGCAGTTATTAGTGAAGGACAAATGTTTGGCATAGACATTTTAGTGAAGGTGCTTCAGAAGAAAGCTTCAGTCCAGGCATGTGAGTTTTATAAGTGCTAGTACTGGAATGATGTTGTAATATTTCTTGCAATAGTTTTAACAAAAACAGAATTGACCTTAGAGTGACAGATTGATTAGATTTAGGGTTTGATTATAGTTAAAGTGATTGTAAATCCCATTCATGGAAGTTGAACCAAACACAGTAAATATGTAGTGTTTACTTTCCTCTCTCCAAAGCTCTGTGTCGTTTGTTTCTGGTGCTCTGTTCCTCTGTTATCAGCATTAATCACTTCTGACATGTTTTCCGATATATAAGATAACAGTAGCTGAAAATGTGTGTCAGGGATGGAGCTTAGAGGTAAATAAACAAATAACTTGTCCATTCAGACTATAGCTATGCATGTGCCTTCATTGCTCTGCCTATATGGAGAGGAGATGTGTAATTTTCCTCCAATCAGTGCTCACACAGTGTAAGTCCAGTCTCCCCACCCACCGCTATGTGCTGCTGAAAGAGGCAGAAAGATTTTTACCATGATCTGCACTTTCCAAAGAGTGTAGAAAGGGGAAGACAGCTGATATACATGTAAAACTTATATAGGGAGATTTGTTTCATCTCTGTGTATCATCTGAGGCTATTCACTTCACTGAGTATATGTGAGGGTTTACATCCACTGTAATAGTTAGATCTAGGGGTAGGGCTCAAGTAAGGTTTAGGTGAAAAGTTACGCCTAAAAGTTTGGTTGAAGTTAAAGGCTTTATAAAGTTTCCTACCTGCACTTTTAAATCTTCACATTCTTGTGTCAGCAGTTTCTGTTTGTGTTCAATACATTCAGTATGACACTGCACAGGGTAATGTATGATCCCTGTCTGTAGTTTAAGAGCTAACACTTCCTGTGAAGAAACTATACATACAACAATCCGTCGATCTCTCAGTCTACTGTTCTGCAGCTAAACAGTAATTAGATCTGACACATGCACAAGCAGGCAGAGCAATGCTTGTAAAGAAATGTGTTTTATTGCAATAGCACTCCACATTTGTTTTTTTTTTCCAATTTATTTTTTTTATTTTATATTTCTTTCTTGCTTTACAAAAATATAATATATTACAAACAAGGATCAACACTTGTATATAAAAATTACATAGTTCACACATTCAAAGTGACATTTATCCTGTTGCCTGTATGTATAATATCTTGCCCACATTCCCCTCCCCCCACCCCACCTCTACCCTCCCTCCCCCCTACCCCTTCCCCCCCCCCCCTCAGGTAGCACCCGTATCATCTTAGTTCAAAGCAAAAGCAAAGGGAGTCAGGAAGGAAGGAGAGAGAAGGAGCACTCCACATTTGTAATGCAGCACAAATGAAAAGATAAGGAAAAGATTGGACTCTGTGTGATCAAAACAAGAGATTTCCTGTGATTTTAGCAAAAACCAATAAGCTAGATGAATGAGTATGCAGACATAAGGGAATCAATAAGCTATGACACTACAAACTGCAGTCACAACATATGAGCCCATCAATGCAAGGTAAGGCAAAAACAACAACACAGGGAATATAGCTACACTAATACCTGGTCAAAACAACAAATACATTTAAAAGTGTACAATGCCTTTAAGGCTAAGTATACTAGTGCCCAATAAAGCTGCAGTAGTTCTTAAAATATTTATAAATCTGAAACTTTATGGTTACAATCAGTTATTGTTCTATTTACCATTGGGGATTTTTCCTTTCACGTCATGGCGTAAATAAATAACAGAACGTAATAGTGTTGGATTATTTAGTGGCAACAATTGTAAAATATTGAATTTTCAATCACTTTCTGTCCTGGGAACCAGCACAAATAGAGAGGGGGAATCTTTTTACTGGCAAGGGGGTGAATCTTTCCTGCAGGTCACAGATAATAGCATAACCTGACCAGAGTTTTAACCCTTCCTCTTCTATTGAAAGCTAAGAAATTGTATTAGATAGTCTTTAATGCACCTTAATGTGCACCTAAGTCATGTTTAAGTGCCTGTTCAATCAATATTATTGTATGTTATTGTATCATTCCTTAAGTGTTTTTTAGCATGCTTAAAGTGTCCTTGAATTTTGGGAGCCTTATTAGGTTGGGTGTCACAAATATATAAGCACCAAAATACTATAGCTAATAGAAATTCATTATTCTAATGATGATTAGTGCCAAACACTAATGTAACAAAAATGTAGTGCTGGTAATGCTAGTGAGAAGCTAGAAAACAGTACGCTGTCCTGCTTCTTCCAGGTTTTTCAACCTATAGAACCATTATAATTCCCTTTCCTGCTCCACTGACCACAAGCGCTCTGGAAACAGCAGCTTACATGCTTCTAAGGATACATGAGGCCTGATTTTGACTATAATTATTAAAGTGTAAAGTGTAAGTCAAACCTTTCTTTTTTATAGTTTTGGATAACGCAGGGAAGGGTTAGATGCTCCATCAAGTTTTTGTTGTTGTCATAATTTCTACACCCCTTCATTTGTCACGATGACCATTGTAACTCAAACATAAGTGAGTAAAATTCCCAAATTTTACAGCTGTCAACAAAGCAACTGCCCCCATGGCTAAGTACTAATAGTACATGGCATAGTAATTTGCTGTTACTAAGGTTTATCACATGCTGTTCGTAGGTAATGAAAATAAGTGCTGTTGTTAATGAAATAACCTCTACTGGTCATTATATACATCCCCACACCTATTGCAGAGAAAACACAAGAAAATATACCTTGTAAAGATTAATTCAGCCTCGGGAGAGTGGAAATAATCATAGGAAAGTGTGAGTATCCAGGAACTAGTATCTGATAGAAACCAAGGGCCAGATTCACGAACAATTACGGCGGCGTAACGTATCCCCTTTACGTTACTCCGCCACAAGTTTTCGTCGTAAGTGCTTGATTCACAAAGCACTTGCGTGTAAACTTGTGGCGGCGTAGCATAAAGCCGTCCGGCACAAGCCCGCCTAATTCAAATGGGGCGTGTACCATTTAAATTAGGCGCGTTCCCGCGCCGAACGTTCTGCGCATGCTCCGTTAGGAAATTTCCGGCCGTGCTTTGCGTGAAATTACGGCGCCCCAACGTGTTTTTTGAACGGCGACCTGCATTACGTCCTTTCGTATACCCGGACGTCTTACGCAAAAAGAAAAAAAAATTGAAATTAGACGCGGGAACGACGGCCATACTTTAACATGGCTGGTCTAAATCTAAGCCATGAAATAGCAGCCAGGCTTAAGTTTGCGAAGGGAAAAACCGACTAGCGTTGACGTAAGAGAATGCGACGAACGCGCGTACCTTCGTGGATCGCCGTAAACAGCTAATTTGCATACCCAACGCGTAAAACGACGCAAACTCCACCCAGCGGTCGCCGAAGTATTGCATCCTAAGATCCGAAGGCGTACGAAGCCGTACGCCTGTCGGATCTTAGCCAAAAGCCGTTGTATCTTTGTTTGTGAATTACAAATAAAGATACAACACGGCAAATTTGAAAGTACGCCGGAGTATCAGCAGATACTCCGGCGTACTTTTTCTGTGAATCTGGCCCCAAGGGCCTAATACTTCCTTTGGTATTCTACCTACTTTTTCACTACTACAAAATGAAAGTTTACAGCCTAACACTATCTATGCTTAAAAATCCCCCCCCCCCCCACTGCTACCTATCCGACCTAACCTGTGTAAAAAAAGATCTGTTTACTTATCTTTTTTTTTTAGTTTGCTCTGGTCTGGTTACATGTTACCCTGTGTCAGTAAGTGGCAGCTGCAGAGGAAAGCGGTAAATAATGGCTGGGAATTCCAAGACCCATAATATCATTTATAAGCTCTCATGTCGCAGCCATTGTCGGTGCTCCATATTCTACTCTGCAGCTGCCTGTCACTGACACAGGGAGCTGTGAGATCATGTGACCAAACCAGAGCAAGCTAAAAATAGGTAAGTATATGCCTCTTTTTAACACAGGGTAGGCAGGATAGGTAGCGGGAAGGAGCAATCTTAAGTTTCAAATAATAATAATACAGAAGATATAATATTTCTGGGGAAAATAGTGAAAAATATTGGTATTGTATTTGAAATAAAACATTTATATTAAAAATATAATTAATAAAGAATACATTTTGATGTTGGCATTCTATAGAGTGGCTGCCACATTGAAATACTTCCATGGTAATTGAGTTGGCAGGCAACTTGGTGTTTGGATTCCCTCTTTCTCTTAGCCCAAAAGTATGCACCTCCTCCCCCTTACCTTGGGAACACACACAATGTTCACAGAACTCCCAGGGGCAAGAGGTGTACTGCCCTTTACAAGCTGCACTGAGGAGGAACTGATGTCACCAGAGGGATAATTAAATAGGAAGAGAGTCCATAAACACCAAACTCAGCCTTCCCTCCTATTAGTATGTTCCTGTAAAGGTGACAAGGGGAGTAAGGACAAGGGGGCAGTGGTGGAAAATGCACTGGCAGAGTTGCTAGCTGACAAAAGTTACTCACACTAAAGCTTCATAAGCTTATAGGACTTGTACTTTGGACATTTTATTCATTATGTTTTTCTGCATGCGCTATCATTGTAACCATTTGTGTCTATATTGGAAGCTGACAAAAGTTGCAGTATCTGGAGCATTGGGGTTCAGTGTCAGAAATGCTGGTGAGTAGGGAGGGGTGCTGTGCCTGTGGTCCAGGATGCTGCAATGTCAGGGGTTTGGGTAAGCAGAAAGGTTGGTGCTGGGTGACAGGTAGATTCAATCTCAGAGTGCTGTGTGTCCTGGGTTCTTCATATGCCCAAATACAAAAGCTTTCTGCTTGCATGCCTGCAGGGATGCTTCTCTGACTGATTGCCCCCTATATGGTGCAGGCTCCTTGACTCCATTGCCCTAAGGTAAGTGCAAATGGATTTACTGTAGTGTCGGAAGAGGGGTCATTAAAAACGCATTATTTATATATATATATATATATATATATATATATATATATATATATATATATATATATATATATATATATATATATATATATATATATATATATATATATATATATATATATATATATATATACACAGTATATATATATATATATATATATATATATATATATATATATATATACAGTATATATATATATATATATATACTGTATGGTTAAGTTTACCTTAGTGGATAAGTAAACTTTCTGCCCTGATCTAAGCTACCCTTCTTTACTGTGACAATGCTGATGATCTCCTCAAACCGCCAGCGATCCCTTCACATTAAAACAATAAGCTCATGGCACAGATAATCTACAGTATCTCCTATTATTTGTTTCAGGTCTCTTCAGAAGATTATATGACATGTAGGTGCAACAGATAAGTTATTAGTGATGGTAGACTTCCTGTGCTAGGAGCTGATTAGCACCTTCAAAGATCTTTGAAGGTGTGAAAATATCAGCAACACTTACTAAATGCCAGGTCCACTATAAAGGTAGTGTAGATAGAGTCTTTGGGGCGAGTCAAATTGTGCCAATGCCTGGTGCATGTGCAGTAGTTTTAAGGAAGGTAGTTACATTTTGTTGCTACTATGCAAGCACAACAGCATCAATATTTAAATGTACACCAGCACTATCCACAACACCCATACTTAGCAGGAAGCCAATCCAGGGTGATCCCTGCAACAGGGAACTCTGTGTTGCAATAGAACATATTCTTATTATTTCTGAACCCATTAGCTCACACCATCTCAGTATCCCAATCATCTTCTGTGGATATCACAGGCACTATAATCTACATCCTTGCAGCACACACTGCTGATCCCCCTTACCTAACCTCTGTGAGGCACTACTCAGCATTGTGTCTGCAACCATCCCACATCACCACCACTGCTTCTAAAACCCACTATCCCTCCATTATCACAGTGCAAGAACTCTTTTTTTGACCACTAAGCCTAATATCTCCCCATCCTTGCACCTTCATGCAACACCCAAGCATTCTCACCAGCACATTTGACCACCATCTTCCTTCCTCCACAGCATCTCTGCATAGGAACCCCCAATTTTAACATTGCACCTAACCTCCATCCTTCCTATAATCCCTCCAACTCTCCCACATGCCTCCACTTTACTTTAAACGGTACCAATGCCTACTTCTGTGCTCATTGTCACTGCATCAATGCATGTTTTGGCACTCACCCCCACTGTAGTAATGTGCACTGTTGTGATATCCAGGCACTAAAGTGCCTTACCCTTTTGTCTCCACCATATTCAATGAATGGCCACAATATTGCTAGTGCCTTCATTCAAGAGCAAATAAAAAAGGTGGAACTGACTGGGGATAATAATATGTTTCTCAATTGAGAGTCCCAGTTGAATTCACAGGGCCCAAATGAGAGGAGGCATTTCCAGAGATATTTAAAGAGAAAAGACTCATTCTCCATAATGAACAGATGATCAGCCTTTAGTGCATTAGTTGTACGATAAGTTAAAGAAAAAGTACACCCACAGCTCACTTGGCTGTACTTCTCCTGTGGATCACAGGAGTGCATTTTTTCTGCACTCCTGTTACCCATTTTCAGCAGACAGCAGGCTGAAACCCGCTGTCAGCTGATGTCACATAGCTGGCGCCTGGCTCAGCCTCTAAGCGAGCCACTAAGAACTTGATCTGGTCCTTCTGCCCCCTCCACAGCCCAGTGCTCCAGTCAGTGAGGGGGAGGCAGAACAGACAGTGGTGACTGACAGTCACCTGCTCCCTGCTCAGGGAGCCCTAAGAACCAAGTTATCAGCGGTGTTTGATCGATGGGTTCTCAGTCTTAGAGCTGGCTGGGACAGATGTGGCATCAGACTGATGCTGCATACGCCTATGTACCGGTAAGTATGATTCTGCAAAAATATATGAACATGCTAAAGAAATTCTAAATAGGCTCCCAAGGGGGTTCACAACCACACACTGAAGAACTAGAGGGAAAGACCAAGGGCTCCCAACCACACACTGAATAACTAGAGGGAAAGACTAACCTAAATGTTTTTTAGCAGTTTTTGTTGCACCAGATTCTTCCATCAATGATTCTAATATAACTTACCCACTCGAAAGTACAGTATTTGTAAATGGTAATGGTGGAGTTTTGAGAAGATTAAGTTGTGTTAGCCTTTTCCATGACAATTTTACTTTAAACTGTAATGGTCCAGCCTGTGTTTTTACGATGCTAGAGTCTTGTGTTTTTAAATAATTTTGGACTTATAAAGATATATTAAATCTACAGCGTTACATCTGAATTGTAAATCATTGTGAGATGCTCTGAGTCAATATCACATCCAAGATGGTAGCTCCCAGCAGCAGTCCACGCAAAGGAGGCCTTTACAGGGATTCAGGGAAATAAAAAAGTTGAACTATGTTAAATGCACATATATTCTTGTGGGAAGATTTTAGTTAAAATGAATGGTCTCGAGACAGAGTCTGTAGTTAGTTGTAGGTAGATTAAATGTATATATATATATATATTTGTTTTTAAATAAACAACTGCATACAGGGGATTTAGTTTATATGTGCTTAACGTTTCCATTTAAAGTAATATATTAATAACAGTTGAACATGATCAAAAAGTGAATAATTTATATAATAGTTTAAGTACAAAGTTTTAATAAAACAAAAAAATATACAGTAATATAAGGTAATGTGTTAAAGCATTTTACATTCCTGGGGATAGAAACAATACGTTTGTGCACATAAAGGTTACTTGATGTAAGGTGATCCATAGCATTGAGTACTTACTAAACACTGGCTATTAAAAACTGATTTAAACTGTGAGTATTTTTAAGCTTATTTTAATAAACTTTACACAAAAGTGTTTGTATTTGTTCATAAAATTAACATATACAGTAATACAGTATGGTTCATTTAAATCATCTTACTTTTTAGTATTATATTTTCTGTCTATGTTTACTCCTCGTTTGTGCAATAAGTCAAAAACATGATTAAGGTAGCTGCAAAAATATATTTTATTCATATTGTTAACACAGAAAACATAGTATGTTTCATAATTACAAGCTATTTAAAATGCAGCCAATGCTAGATTTACAGACTCTCCCTTGTGGTTTCTCCATGGTGTTTCATTGCTATCCCTGCTTTCATGCATGTGACAGCAAAGAAGAGCAGAACTAAAATCTAAAATAAGCTTTATAGATAATGAAACACACTGTATAAAGGAAGGGTTGTCAAGGGAGCAGTGCTGGAATGCTGGCTGAGCATTTTTTTTTGTCTGGACGTTAGTAACTCTATGCTCACAATATAATGAGAGGTTAATATGCAAATAAGTAAAAATAGATATTAAAGTGAGACTCTGGCTAAATGATAAAATACATAATGTGGGGGTTAGCTCAAATAGGGATCACCTTCTCTGGGAAAAAGGCAGTCCAGATGGCAGGTCTTTCTTAAAAGTCTGACTTGTAGCCAGTTTTATTTAAATGGTTGCATGGAACACAAAGAAAACAAATCAGAAAAAAATAAAAAATAAATAATGTAACTTCTTCAAATACAGAATATTACAAACTTAAAGTGTGCGCTATCAGCACAGCATTCATAATATTCTATATTTGGAGGTGCTGCATTATTTTCTTTGTTGGTTTGTTTGGGTACTGTATATTTACTTATTGCAAGCTGCCCATTTCTTTTCTTTACAGTTGACCCCCTTTTATGTTTTCTTTATTTAGATATAGATATTAATACATGCTATAAATGAAAATTATTAGGCTATACTGTTTAACTCTATAACGACTTGACTTTTAGGGTTCAAAATGCATACTCTAGACAGAATCTACACTGCCTAGGACTTTTGTGTTACCAAAATTGCCTTGGAAATGGTTGATGGCAATCTAGTGTTCTACTAATTGGCAAGCGCAAAAGTTACATACAGTATCTAAAGAATAGTGCAGCTACTGGTGCCTGCACTTTACCAGTAATGTTGATTCATAATTGTTTTGAGGTTATGACAGGTATACATTAAAAAAAATTGTAGCCAATAAAAATATCTGCATTCAGTAAATCATCACTCTACCTTAATTTTGTCTTTAATACATGTTATCACACATAAGCATTTAGTGGCAAGTGCTAATTAAGTGCTATCTCTAATTTGTCTTTTGAAATATTCTGTGTAAAAGCACTATTTTTAATTATGTATGTATTTTACTAAATGTCACTGTTTGAATTCAAAAGACCACTAAAATAAGCAATAACAAATGGAAATTCTTCTGGAAATCTGTGCACAATGATCCTTCTCCTAACTATTGGCCATTGTAATGAAGACATAAACATGTGGACAGTGTTGCAGTCTAAATTTTTCCATAACCTTCTCCCATTTATCATACCCTGTTCTTCACAAATCCTACTTCTGTGTTGTCATTTTATTTTGTGCTTTCTATTGGTCTATACATTGCCTTAATTACATTCTATCAGTTGGCATCTTAAAAGGCCAAGGCAATCAAAAAGCTATGTCCATTCTTCAAGTATTTATACCATACAAAAAACATAGCTTGAAAATACACGGTAACAATCTTTACTAAAATAAACAGTAAATGGAACACCTCTTTGTTTACCCTCAAATTATACATTATTGCAAATAAACCAAGGGTAGTGTAGTAAGAAGAAGGGCGGTCAATGGTTTTGAACATTTTCAAAAATACACTCTACCCAAAATCATGTATTATGTGGAAGAGCTACTATGAGATATTTGGTTTTTAAAGTCTGTGCAGCCACAAAGCAACACTAAATATTAACAGAATGAACATAACTTACATTCAGTAGGATGTGTCACTTGTACTTTTGTTAAGTGAAATCCTCCCCCTCCCATGCCCCCCCATCACTGCCGCCATAATCTTTCTGTGTGGTGGGGGTTAATAGAACTAAGGGGCTGTCATATGCTCTCATCAAGAGTGCCTAACTATGTCTGTCCCTTCTGCCCTGATCTGCCATCCATAGAAGCAATACTACAGTTTCTATGAATGAAGCAGAATGTATTAATACTGCTTCTACCATTTTAATAACCACTGGCACACCAGAAATTAGGGCAGCATTCGTGGAGGGGGAGGGCGCACACGCATTCCCATGCAGCCGCGCGATCCCAATGCGCTTGTGTCACCCGGACACGATGCATCTCAGATCGGCAGGATAGCTCTGTAAATGGCCCTCCTGATCACATGACGGCCGTGTCCAATCACAACTGTCATGTGATGTAAACATAGAGCCGTTTGCTAGGCGATCGCTCTCCTCTCCTCACGCATTAGTTGTAGTTGAGGTGAGGAGATAAGACCGGATCGCTGCAGCCGGCCGGTGATCAGTGTGTATGGGTTGTTTTTTACAGCTTTTTACACACTAATCACCAGTGTAAAACATGTACACAATGAAAAACGCACACGTCCCCACACAATGTCCCCAAAACACATGACCACACACATGTCCCTACACACATGTTTCCACGCACATGTCCCCACATAGTAAAAACACCTGTCCCCCACATATGTAACAGTATATGTGCCACATCACACTAGTGTGAACCTAGTCTTAAAGTTAGGCTGACAACTGATCACATGGTAAGGGGTCAGGATCGGCCCTTTACTCCAATCTATGATCAGCCATGTTAATCATTAAGAAAAGGGGGACATTTTGGACTTTGAATGAGGTATGTGTTGGACGAAAATAAATAAATTGCACAATAAAGAGAAAGTTTATTCATATAAATGCTCATGGGACATGGTACATAGCAGATATGACGAGCTGATTGGCATATGATAGACAATGTGAAAATTCCCTTATTGCACATGATAAATAAAATCAAAGGACAGGGTATAATATACAAGCATGATTGAATAATAACTGCATTTAAAAGCTTGACGTGTTTCAAGGATGAAGTTCAACTTCTTCAGAAGCAAATGAAGAATGCGTATCTATAAAAAATATTCCAAATTACTCCATTAAAGTAAATAAATATATACGTGAGGCATACATTTTTCCACTCATCCAAATATTAAGTAAATATGTGGTTTGCCATTTTTTTGGGGCATGCGGTCTGGTGGTTTTATTCGGCTGGTTTTATTCCAGGTCCGGGAGCTGCGATGCACACCGGGGCCTCCCCTCACTGGGGGATTGGGTGGGCATTCCTGCTGTGCATCGGCACCATGCCCCGTGGCGTAGTGCATGACATAACCTTCCCCTTCCAGTGATTCAGCATCGGCAGCATTTGTTTCATTCCCAGTGTGTGTTGGGCATTTCCCCAGATGCTGGCCACATTGTGTCAGCTGTTCTGGCAGAAATGCCTCTATTTAAACACACCCAGAATGATGCTGGGGGCATCATGTGCAAAAGCCTTGGTAGGTATATATGGCAGTCTTGTGGGAGGCACAGTTTCTAATTTCATGTTGGACACTTCCTCGATCACACATTGAATCCATGTCACTAGCACTGGGATCAACAGGTAAACTCACTCAAAAAACCCTCTCCCCTTTGGGGTTTCTTTATTTTCTCGTCACTATATTTAGTCCCTGAATCTCTGGACAGGATTGGTCTGTCGTTATTTCAGGATATTGTACCATATCACCTTTTGTCTTTTGTTTGTTCTGCCTTGTCTTGGTTCTCTGGTAGTCTCCACTACACTTTCCTGCTCTCTTACTTTTACACTTTTGCCAGTCCTGAATCCCTGGACAGGATTGGTCTGTCATAATTTCAGGAATGTTGTCCCATGCCACCTTTGTTTGTTTTGGTGTGAAGTTCTCTGGTGGTCTTCACACTTATCTCTTTTTCTTCCCTATCACTATAGGCTCCAGGCCCTTCGCCAGTTACACTCCACATTCTACTTTGACCACATTCATTTTACATTTCACACAGATTGGAGCGATTTTCAGGCATCATCATGCAGCTCACTATGGACACTTTCCATCTCTCCCCTCGAGTGTGGTTTTCTCCGCCTTGGCTGTCTTCAGTTTCATGCCCCCTCAGCTCCCGGCAGGCATATCTCCCAGCTTTCCTCAACCATCAGGTTTAAGCATTCCATGACCATTTTTAGAGCTGATATGTAAGTAATTTTGGAGTGTTTTGGTTTTCTCCTCCCCCTACATTCTTATTTAATTTATTGGGGTATTTTTTTATGGATACGCATTCTGCATTTGCTTCTGAAGAAGTGGAACTTCATCCATGAAATGCGTCAAGCTTTTAAATGCAGTTTTTTTTATTCAATCATGCTTGTATATTATACCCTGTCCTTTGGTTTTATTTATCATGTGCAATAATGGAATTTTCACATTGTCCCCAATCAGCTTGTCATATCTGCTATGTACCATGTCCCATGTGTTTTTATACGAATAAACTTTCTCTTTCTCGTGCAATTTATTTGTTTTTATCCAACACACATCTCATTCAAAGTCCCAAATTTCCCACTTTTCTTAATGATTAACAGGGATGGAAGTGTATTCTCTTTTGGACCATATACCTATAGTCCCAATTCCCCCCTTTTTATATCATCTATGATCAGCCAAGTCTCCTTGACTCACTGATCATACAGCGCACCGTGCTCGCCCTGCAGGAGGCTGTAGCTGTCAGTCGGCTATAGTATGGGTGGGAAGAGGTTAAATAATAAATAAACCCAAGAGTAAAATGTTGCAGCTTACAGTCTATAGATATAGAGACTCCCTTAGTTTTCTTTTTTTCAAGCTAAGAACATTTTTAGGAGAAACTTTCTGATCTTATAGAATCTTGCCGTATGCTTGTCACTTTTTGTGAGCTTCACAGAAGAATATCTTCTTTCATAGCTATCTTTTGTAATATAGCAGTTGTCCTGCCCACATGTAATACCCAGTTGTCCTGCCCACATGTAGTGTGTTTTTTGCAGGATTATTAACTGAAAATAAAGCAAAGAAGCTTGAATCAAGAAAACAAATGCAGCCAATACATCAATGGAATTGTACGCCAGAATATATTACACTTTTGGTTCTGGGTTTAGATATACTTTGACAGCTCAGAAGGGGGACATAAGATTTTTTTTAAGGTTTACATACAGTTTAAGCCGCAGTTATCAAACATTAAGCATTTATGATGCATAAATCCTAAATGTAAGCTTACAAAACAAGACCCAGGCAAGTGTAAACATAATTGTGCTTATTTTCTCCCTGTCTGCAGTTTACATTGCTGAGTGTAGATAGCACCATGGCTGCAGACCAGGACTGATAACACTATTGGAGGCAGATCTTTTATATACCCATCTGATTTAATGTTGTCAATGTCATGCACCATAAATTATGATTTCTATAATACACTAGAACTTAGTCCAGTCAGAGCCTGAATAATTTTAACTGAGTCTTGCTTATCCCACTAACCTATGCTATTCTATGATAGGAAATTGTGAAACACAGAATGTATCTATTAGTGCCTTTTATACCTTCCTATTTCAAAATTCTGGTCTACAGACATATTACTGTCTATACTGTAAAATGCTAACTGCAGATAGAATGAATGTAAAAACAAAAAAAATTACACTTACTTAGGGCTATAATGGTGCTTCTAAAAACACAGGAAAGAAAAAGGCAGAGGTAAAATGTTTTATGCACAGATGTATGTTTTGTTTCTGTATTAAAGGGCTAATATTTTTTCAAAGCATAGTTTTCCTTTAATTACACAGGGCAAATATATTCATGAGACCATAACAATTCATACGATGCAAGCAAAATATTTTTTGTGTTTGCATTTGACTTTAGCTCTTTTATCAGAGTACTAAAATGTTCTCGGCACAAGAAACTAAAGCTAGCTAATACAAATCTAAAATGTTAAAAGAGACAAAGTTCATTCAACAAGCTTGTCATAAATGTATAATATAGGTGAGTGATTTACTTTTAAGATATAAAACCATGATGAAACATGTTGAAAGGCATAGAATCCATAATTTAATATTTACTTCTATTATTTTGCCAGTGCTCGGTTTTATGTTCTGTGAAGAAATTTTTATGAAAATATAGAGACTCAGGAACATCTGGCAAGCATATATTCTTTACTACCAGAGCCTCTTGACACGATTTAAATCAAATCACATATGTAATGGTGCTTTTAATACATTTTATGTATGTGACTATATTTCACTGATGGCATTTTCTAAACTCATATACTGTGTGAATAGACATTTGATTTTCCTAAACTCGATATTTACTACTGAGAAAGGGAAAGCCATTTTCTTTTCTCTTACCTTGCAGCGTCTAATAAGACTGGAACTGTTCACAATTCAATGATGACAACTTGTTATAATTTTCAAACATAGCCTTGGCTCTCTGGCAGAAAACTGTGAAGAGCAATAGTCCAAGTATATTGTGTAATCTATTTAAGCAGCAAGGACACTAAGCTAGCTGATGCAGGACTCCACTATGTCTAAAGCAGCATCTCTTCAAGTGCAATATGGATATATGTTGTAGTTAGGAAGGAAACTAATGTTTGTTCAGTACTATAACTGTTAAAGGGATATGTAGATGTAAGTATATCTGGAGTATTGTGTTAAATTATTGTGTTGTTACTGAGAATAGTCTCTTATAGCTACTAAGGCTTTGTTTTAAAGCGGTTGTAAACCGCATATATAATTTTTTTTTAAACCTGCAAGGCAAAAGGCATAATCAGCTAGTATGCACCGCATAATAGCTGATTATGAAATACTTACCTCGGAACGAGGTGTGTAGCACTTACCTGGTCCACGCCGAGCGAGATGTCATCTTGCTCTGGCGTGTCTTCCGGGTATCGCCGCTCCAGCGCTGTGATTGGCTGGAGCAGCGATGACGTCACTCCCGCGCGTGTGCGCGGGATATTTAAAATTGGCAAGGTCCGGCGGCTGCCGGATCTTTCGCCATGGATTCCCCCTGTGCATGCGCCGCTGCAATCAGCGGCGCATTGCGAGGGGAATATCTCCTAAACCGTACAGGTTTGGGAGATATTCTTTATACCTACAGGTGAGCCGTATTATAGGCTTACCTGTAGGTAAAAGTGAAAAATAAGGGTTTACAACCACTTTAACTGTTGAGCTCTTAAAATGCACACTCTATTGGGTTTATTTACTAAAACTCGAGAGTCCAAAATCTGGTGTATCTGTGCATGGTAGCCAATCAGCTTCTAACTTCAGCTTGTTCAATTAAGCTTTCACAAAAAAATGGAAACTGATTCCAGGCAGAGCTGCACCAGATTTTTCACTCTCCGGTTTTAGTAAATCGACCCCTATGCCTGTTTGGTGTTCGGTAAACAGACAAAGTAGAAGGGATTTTTGCCCACCCATTGAATTGAATCACTGGCAGCAGCAGTACAATACAAATACATTTAGAGAGTGATAGGTGTCCTGGAAGTTAAATGCCGGCTGTGTGTTAGTAAATGGCAGTCTGAGCCTGGGCCCCCACCAGGCCATGTCCTCAACATGTTTCATTCCACCCACCAGAGTTTACTCATGGGGATCCCCATTGATTGACTTGGTGTGCGGCTTCTGGGACAGCTATCACTATATACCGGTGCTTGGAGCAGTTTTTCTCAACTCCAGTCCTCAAGGCGCCCCAACAGGTCATGTTTTCAAGGTTTCCATTATTTTGCACAGGTGATTTAATCAATTTCACTGTCTTAGTAATTACCACAGCGGTTTCATCTAAGGGGAAATTCTGAAAACATGACCTGTTTGTGCGTCTTGAGGACTGGAGTTGAGAAACACTGGCCTGGAGCATATACAAGCTCCCTTCCCAGCCAGCACTCACAGTAGTGGGCACAGGACTTCATTCCCAAACAGCCTGAGCAGCCCACATGCATATCTTGGTTTGCAGTGAGTACTTTTAGCAACATTATTACTTCTGCTGCTAAATGTGAAAGCTTCCTACTCACACTGATTGTTAGGGATCTGGAGGCTAACAGCTTCCTAGCAACTAGTGAAGCATCGCTGCCCAGCCCATTCAGATGTTACCTGCAGATTCCTGGCTGACAGGTAAATTGAACCCCTTTCACGACCAGGGTCAAAACAAACTTTAATGTCCAAGACCAATGGCATGTGTTAGTATAACCATACATATCATCACAACTACTTAGTGTATCCAGGTGGATTATACCTTGTTTTATGTTTCAGGACAGATTGGGCTTTTGTTTGGTGAGAAATATTTTTTTTCATTAATAAAGGTAAACTAACCTATAATAATAAATAAATTAATAAAAAAAAAAAAACATTTTATCATGACCCACCACCAAAAAAACCCTGAAAAATAAATTATTTTACTCATGATGATTACAGCAATACCCCATATATGTGCGTCATTTGTTCTGTGTACCCATAGTAGTACCTAGAAACAATTGTATGTATTTTGTTTTGTTTCTTTGTACTCCCAACTAGGCTTACTCTGACACTAACACTCACACTTACATTAACCTCCCTGGCGGTATGATTCTTTCAGAAAAAGGTGCTGAAAGCGATACCATTATTTGCAAGGAGATTTGGCGTTTTATACTGTAGGCCTGTAATTTTTAGGAATAACTCACTTAAATCTGACCAAACAAGAGGCTTGTAGGCATCCCGGGTATGACATTTAAAAAAAAAACAAAATTATAAATTATAATATAATAAATAATTATAAATAATTATAACAAATAATAATATAATTATAATAAAAATTATTCAATAATGTAATCAACTCAAAATCACTGAAATTTGCTCAGTTGCAGAATTGTGGCTGTCATTACTTTTATTTTTATATGACGGATTTCCCCACAAATCGCTATCGCACAATTCTACAAGTGTATATAATTTATTATCGCTGTTTTCTAGCTGCTCTAAAACCATTTTTGACATAAAGGGACACTTTTGGTTGCTATGGACAATCTACAGTTTGCAGGGGGCGGTATAGTCAGAATTTTTGTTTCACCTTAATGCATAGAATGCATTAAGGTGAAAAATCTTTTTCCATTACAACCCCTTTAAATATAAATCATTTTTTCTTACCTAAAACACACTGGCCCTATCACTGCTACTAATTGACACTAACACTGCCACTAATTGTCATTAAAGCGGATCTCCACTCTAAAGTGGAGTCCCGCTGATCGGCACCCTCCCCCCTCCGGTGTCACATTTGACACCTTTCAGGGGGGAGGGGGGTGCAGATACCTGTCTACAGACAGGTATCTGCACCCACTTCCGGCCCTACGATACGGGCAAAGGACGGGTTTTTTCTCCGCTTCCCGTCGCCCCCCCCGTTGTATGCTGGGAACACTCGGCTCCCAGCACACAGCGGGAGCCAATCGGCGGGCGCAGCGCGACTCGCGCATGCGCCGTAGGGAACCGGGCAGTGAAGCCGGAGCGCTTCACTTCCTGGTTCCCTCACCGTGGATGGAGGGGGGAGCAGCAGGGTGACGAGCGATCGGCTCGTCATCTGCTGCGATCACCGCTGGACTCCAGGACAGGTAAGTGTCCTTATATTAAAAGTCAGCAGCTGCAGTATTTGTAGCTGCTTGCTTTTAATATAGTTTTTTAGTGGCACATCCGCTTTAACTGACACTTGCACTGTTGCTAACTGACAATGACACTACCTGGTACTAACACTGACATTAACTGACACATGGGGCCTGATTCCCAAAAGAGATACGCAGACTTAACTGCTGTTCAGTCTGTGCCTAACTTTGGAAACGATTCTCAAAAGGCTTTTTCCAAAGTTAGGCAGAAAATCTGACATGTGTAAGACACTTACACGGTCAGATCTTAGGATGCAGTACCGCATCCGCCGCTGGGGGCATTTCTCATGGAAATGCAGCTTTGAGTATGCAAATGAGGACTTAAGCAGATTCTCAAAGCATTTCAGCATTGTGATTTCTGCGTAAGTTCCGATTTTGCTTGCGCAAAACTAGGGCTGGTTTTACAATGTGTAAAGTTAGTCACACCTTGTAAAGGCCCATTCAAGCGACGGCATTTGGTATGCATTCCTGAGGGAGAACTCCACGGCAATTTTTAAATTAAAAACCGGCATGGGTTCCCCCCCCAGGAGCATACCAGGCCCTTAGGTCTGGTATGGGTTGTAAGGAGACCCCCCCTACGCCGAAAAATCGACGTAGGGGGTCCCCCTACAATCCATACCAGACCCGTATCCAAAGCACGCTACCCGGCCGGTCAGGAAGGGAGTGGGGACGAGCGAGCGCCCCCCCCTCCTGAGCCGTGCCAGGCCGCATGCCCTCAACATGGGGGGGTTGGGTGCTCTGGGGCAGGGGGGCGCACTGCGGGCCCCCCCACCCCAGAGCACCCTGTCCCCATGTTGATGAGGACAGGACCTCTTCCCGACAACCCTTTCCGTTGGTTGTCGGGGTCTGCGGGCGGGGGCTTATCGGAATCTAGGAGTCCCCTCAAATAAGGGGGCCCCCAGATACCGGCCCCCCACCCTAAGTGAATGGATATGGGGTACATCGTACCCCTACCCATTCACCTGGAGGCAAAAAGTAAAAGTTAGTAAACACACAACACAAGGGTTTTTAAAATAATTTATTATTCTGCTCCGGAGGCCCCCCCTGTCTTCTTTATTAGCTCTATTAGCTCTATTACCAGGGGGGCTTCTTCTTCCACTCTCCGGGGGTCTTCTTCCACTCTCCGGGGGGGGTTTCTTATTCCGCTCTCTGGGGGGGCTTCTCCGCACTCCGGGGGTCTTCTTCTATCTTCGCCGCTCTCCGCTGTTGACTCGGCGAACCCCGGTTCTTCTGCAGATGTCCGGTGCCTTCTTCTTCAGCGCTGGCTGCCTGCTATCTTTGTGTGTTAGCTCAATTAGTAACAGGCAGCCAGCGCAGTCTTCTGTGACGTCAGGTTCTTCTCTTCTGTTCTTCTCCCCTCTTCCGATGTTGACTCGTCGCCTCTTGACACTGCAATGATGGAAGCGCGCCTTGCATCCCATTTATATAGGCATCACCGTCCCATCATCTTTCGGCAGGTACCCACGTGGTGGGTGCACGTGGGTAGGCACCCACCACGTGGGTACCTGCCGAAGCATGATGGGACGGTGATGCCTATATAAATGGGATGCAAGGCGCGCTTCCATCATTGCAGTGTCAAGAGGCGACGAGTCAACATCGGAAGAGGGGAGAAGAACAGAAGAGAAGAACCTGACGTCACAGAAGACCGCGCTGGCTGCCTGTTACTAATTGAGCTAACACACAAAGATAGCAGGCAGCCAGCGCTGAAGAAGAAGGCACCGGACATCTGCAGAAGAACCGGGGTTCGCCGAGTCAACAGCGGAGAGCGGCGAAGATAGAAGAAGACCCCCGGAGAGCGGAGAAGCCCCCCCCGGAGAGCGGAAGAAGAAACCCCCCCCGGAGAGTGGAAGAAGACCCCCGGAGAGTGGAAGAAGACCCCCGGAGAGTGGAAGAAGAAGCCCCCCCTGGTAATAGAGCTAATAAAGAAGACAGGGGGGGCCTCCGGAGCAGAATAATAAATTATTTTAAAAACCCTTGTGTTGTGTGTTTACTAACTTTTACTTTTTGCCTCCAGGTGAATGGGTAGGGGTACGATGTACCCCATATCCATTCACTTAGGGTGGGGGGCCGGTATCTGGGGGCCCCCTTATTTGAGGGGACTCCCAGATTCCGATAAGCCCCCGCCCGCAGACCCCGACAACCAACGGCAAGGGTTGTCGGGAAGAGGTCCTGTCCTCATCAACATGGGGACAGGGTGCTCTGGGGTGGGGGGGCCCGCAGTGCGCCCCCCTGCCCCAGAGCACCCAACCCCCCCATGTTGAGGGCATGCGGCCTGGCACGGCTCAGGAGGGGGGGGGCGCTCGCTCGTCCCCACTCCCTTCCTGACCGGCCGGGTAGCGTGCTTTGGATACGGGTCTGGTATGGATTGTAGGGGGACCCCCTACGTCGATTTTTCGGCGTAGGGGGGGTCTCCTTACAACCCATACCAGACCTAAGGGCCTGGTATGCTCCTGGGGGGGGAACCCATGCCGGTTTTTTCTTTGAAAATTGGCATGGAGTTCTCCCTCTCAGGAATGCATGCTGAGCGACGCTGTCATTTTTTTTAATAATTATTTGTTTTCCCGACATGTATATTTTTTTTCACCCGTCGCAACTTTAGTGTCCCGTCGCAATCTTTAAAGCCGCCCGGCGTCAATTACGTTCGCGCGCTGCACGTCGGGAAAATTACGTCACACGCATGCGCAGTACGGCCGGCGCGGGAGCGCGCCTCATTTAAATTTTAAACGCCCCCCGGAGAGGAGGACCGCCTTGCGACGGCGGCACTTAAGTTACACGGCCTGAAATTTCTAGGTAAGTGCTTTGAAGATCGGGCACTTAGGTAGAGATTTTAAGTCAGTGTAACTTAACTGCTGAAAGTTAAGTTAGGCAGCTTTTTTGAGAATTTGGCCCATTGACACTAACTGCCACTAACACTGATACCTACACTGCCACTAGCATTGACACATACATTCATAAAAACTAGATAAAGCACTGGACTAGATAATCAATTTTTTTTCTTCAGCAGACATTTTGTTACAAACATTTCCTCCAGCAATGAGGAAGAGATGCATTGTAACTATCTCTATATGTCTGTTGTTTTTCCTCCCCACAGAGAACAACATGATGGGCTACAGAATTAATAATCACTGTGATGGCAAATCAGAGGCTATCACAGTGATTATGTGATCAGGCGCTGTGCTGTGTTTCTGAGTTGGGTAAATCTCAGAACTGGATAGACAAAAACACAAACAACATGGAAAGTAAAACAGTTCCCTTATATGTATTTTATTTGTTTTTCTAATGCTGTATGTTCTGGTTTCAGATCCTGCAAGTGTAAAATCTATGCAACTTCTATGTCCACCCATCCACTTCTCCTGCCCAATCACAGAAGCATTTGTATTATGTCTACTCAAAATACACAAAATTCACAAAATACAAAGGCTTCAGTAAATGTGCAGCAGGGGAGAAGGTGAGCATAAATTCTGTGTGCGCTTCTCATCTCTCACAGCCTCAAGTGTCTTCTCTGGGAGCACAATTAACCTGTCATATATAAATGATAGAGATAAGTCTAGGAGGTGGTAGGCACCTCGTTGGACTTAACTTATAGTATACCTGTGCTTTTTACAATGTTGCTGAATTCTTTTTTTTTATTAGGTGGGTTTTATGTCTACCATAGACATGTGCACTGCAGAAAAATGTGTTTGTTTTTGTTTCATTATTTATTTATTTTTCATTTTTCAGGTCGTTATGACTGTAAATTTGTAAATTTGTGAATTTGAAAACAAAAAAAATTGTGAATTTGAAAATTTAAAAATGTGAAAACCCGAAAATTAGAAAGAATATCCCCAAATTCTAAAGAATAACTAACTGACTAATAATAACTAACTATTAAATTATATATATTGGAATTTCCTTACAAATTTGTCTGTTAGTGAACGTATTACGTACTAATTAAGTTACAAATTATCCGAAATAACGAATACCGTATCTAAACAAATGGAACAGAACAAATGAATTCTAAATATTAATAATAATAATAATAATAATAATAATAATAATAATAATAATAATAATAATAATAATAATAATATTAATAATACTAATAATAATAATACATGTGTATTATTATTATTATTGTTATTTATTGTTATTAATTTGTTACATTCCATTCGTTTGGATACGGCATTCATTATTTCAGATAATTTGTAACTTTGGATAAATTTGTATTTATTACATTCACTAACAGACAAATTTGAAAAGAAATTCCAATACCTATAATTTAATAGTTAGTAATAGTTAATTAATAATTATTATTAGTTTGTTATTATTTAAAAAAAAAATTTTTTCGGGGTGTTTGGATTTTCGAATTTTGATTTTATACATTTTTGAATTTTCGAATTTACTGATTTACAAATTTTCGAATGTTAACATTTAGGAATATTCGTGAACATTTGTTTAACAGGTTTTCGTAAATGTGAATATGTACGAATTAACGAATTAGAAAAAATTTGTTAAAAAAACGAATTTGGCACAAAACAAATTGTACATGTCTAGTCGACCTATTTCAGCTTTTGAAAGAAAGTTTGAATACGCTAAGACATATTTCTTGCTTATCCACAAAGTTAGTTAACCTTTTTTGACATAATAGGTGATTTTATTTATATGGTATTGTATAAATTTGATACTGACTCCATACATCATATAAAATAATAATAGCATTAAGTTACGGTTCACTGACTGTATGGTACCTTATTTTCTTTGCTACAAAGGAAAGTCAAACAAGTATAGTAGTGTTGGCTGTATTCTACTGATAACAGCATTAAGTGTGTGTTTGTGTGTGTTATCAAAGGGTCATCATATCTGAACCACTGTAGCTTCAATGATTAATTATTGGTCTTGTATTCTTTTGTTTTTAGTTACTGACATTTCTTATCTCAGGGCTGTTATTATATGTATTGCAGCACAAACTTTGCTGAATGTTTCATTGTGGCAAAGTGTCTTTTTTGTAATTTCATTGGAAGTAGCAACCCCTTTAATAACTGCTTTATATAAACTAGGTTGAATAAATATCCACTTTGGGATATTATGCAACACAGGTGGAAAATGTTCCTTTTTTGTACATTTTCCTGCATTTGTTTTATAATTTTACTTTAGCATGTACATGGTACTAAAAATACTTTTACATCAGCATCATATATTATGGATGGTTACAGAATAAATAACACATGCTGTACTACCCCTCATACTTTTCACTTTTCAGATTAAATATTGTATCTATCTTCTCCATTTGGTGCATGAAATATTAAACAGTGAAGGCAGAAAACACTGGGCCAAATTACAAGTCTTGACATGTCAAGGGACATAGAACAGGAAGATAAGAAAAAGAACAGCTTAATTGGCAACGAGTGGTTTCATGGCTGATACAGAAATGATAAAGTATTTTATTGTATATAAGGTCTTTCTATAGACCCATATACTGCTAGAATAAGCCTACGTGGACTCACAAATCAAAGGTGAAAAGTAATTGTTTTAATAATAGTAATTTGGATATGGTGGGCTCTTTTGCTGACTGCCTTACTTTACAAATAACATAAGCAATAACTGTTTGTTACCCTACAAAAAAAAGGATCCTATCCCTTTAAAGCATGTTATACAACACATTGCTTGTGCTCTGTAATTTGGCTCCTTCTATCACCTGAAATACCTGGCTGACCCATACCCCTTTTATGGCCAAGGCCCCCATAGACTTCAATGGAGTTCTGGTCATTTACTTTGCCTATTCTGTAAATTGCAAATTACTTTGGATTGGGTCAAACTCATTGTGCAACCTCTATAGGATCCAAGCGTCGCCTTGTGCTACCAGTAGTGACACTGACCCGAGCCAAATTCAAAACTAGTGAAAAACTGTCAGAAAAGATGAGTAGGAAAAATAATGTCGGTGGCATCCACCTGTAATACCATTCCTGTTTTTGAGGTTGTCTCATTGTTGCCCATCTAGTGCACCTGTTATTAGTTTCATTAACACCAAAGCAGCTAAAACTGATTAACAACCCCCTCTGCTACGTAATTGACCAGATCAATACCCAAGGAGTTTAATTGACTTGATGCTATACTCTGATTAAAAAGTGTTCCTTTAATTTTTTGGAGCAGTGTATATGTTGAAGGTACCTCTGTGTTAGTCCCATTATTTGTAATATAGTTCATAGTATTTTTTTGAATTGAACAAATATTTTATTTGTGAATGTTGGAACAACAAATGTTAAAGGTACAAAGAAATGTACTTTGTAGGCACCAATTATAAAAATACAAATACATTTATTAACACATAACCCATAGAGGTTATTAGAAAAGAAAACAATACAATAAAATAAACATTAAAAAACTGCAGTAGCAACTGCAATGACAACAGATTAATCCAATGAAAGTCCAGAAAAGGTCAACACATCTCCCAAGGGATGTGTATGACTATGATACATGATAGGACGAATGTTAGCTTGACATGTTTCGAGGGGACCGCTTCTTCAGGAGCTAGTAGTACCTCTGGAGAAAAACAGACTGTTACTGGTTTTTGGATTATACAATGTTATAAAAATGAAAATAAAAATAAAAATGTATGTAAGAATGAGTTTGATTTTTCACGTGCACTGAAGCACCATTAGAACCAATCAGGATATGCGAGTAGAACAAAGAAACACCCAAACCGTCAGCACATCAGAACCGCATGCATTAGGCCCAGCGGGGAGATGTGGGGACACACCAGGAAAGTGATGTTAAAGAGATGTAATATTTCATAGAAACAGTGCATGGATGTTAGTTGGTTGAATAGATCAATACCATAAGGTATACCATCCACAACTGACAATAGAAAAAGGGCGGACCAACAGGGAAGTGTGCGCTTATAAAGGTATGTTGCAACAAACACCACTAAGAGAAATGAAAAGTGGATGTAGTGGATACAAAAACACATACGATAAGTATGCATACCATACAGAGTAGCAGGATCTATCTGAAGGTAAATTCATAAAGATAATTGGTGGTGAATTACTAGGTTTCCAAAATAGGCCTCATTGATCTTCAAATAAGACAATTCTGTCATTAAAAGAGAATAATAATGATAGATGTATGGTTAAATATAAACTAAAAAACCACAGACAGAACTTTTGTGAAGAATACAGTTCCAGCCCTTACCTATCTAGCAGCCACAGAATAGTAAAAAGTGGCATCCGAGCTGGATATGTCAAAGTGGCTTTAAACCCTTATATAATTAGGAACGTGTGCCATAAGACTTATGAGGTAAACCTGAAGTTAAACTTTGCAAGGCAGGTTACCGTGGAAGTTGTAGCAATGATGTGATGCCTATTGAAAATAGACAGAGACAGTCAACATGTGGGTTATTGATAGCAATTATTATTATTATTTGTGAATGTGATTTTTTAAAGGTATATAAACCCTAGCAATGAACTCCTCTTATTGTATCCCTTTTAGTTTGTTATGTATACCACTAAAAGTTTTCCATCATATAATTAAAGTTTTGTTGCACTTAATTCAGGGTGTTTTACACTACATTGTCTAAAAAAAGAACCTCAGTTCCCTGAAGCTTCCAAGATATTTTTGAACTTAAATACCAAATACTAACTCTTGATTTTAGTCTAGATAATTGTAGCATTGAAAAAGACATTGACTGCAGTTTGTGAAAACATGTTCATACTATACACTAAACACTTTTAGGGATTGGTATTTCAACCTTTTTCATAGCAAAAAGTACACCATGGGAAGATCACCGCACTCCAAGCCACTGCTACTCAATGCTTTATTTATGAAAACAGAAAGAGAGATGCAATACCACTGCTCCTCCATGCTTTATTTATGAAAACGCAGACACAACTTTAAATGGCTGCACAAACAAGAGTTTTTGAAGTTGCCCCTGTGTTTTCATAAATAAAGTATTGAAAAGAAGCAGGGTGGAGAACAATGATCTTGCTTTTGTTTACAGTTGAGTCAAGCCATAATTAGGTTGCTAACCGCTACCTGCTGAGCTCCCTGCCTAAGTGACATAGCCAGACTTGTAGCAGTCTATTCTGTGTTTTGTATAGAAAGATGTTATTTTTAAATGTGTAACTGAAATCAAAGTTTAGCTTATTCCATATCGTTAAAGGGAAGATTCAACATGTGTCAAAGAAATGTTCTGCCAAACTTGGCATCCTTCAAGAACAACAGAAGGAGCAGTAAAGCTGCAGCCATCTGTTCTCTTTTCTTTGTAGTGCATTATTATATGTTATTAGCCACCTTTTACTTAAGGAAGGAGTAAATTGCTATAATGTATTTATAAATAGATACAGATTGTACAGCTTTGTCCATATAGTTGGACAACTAACTTTATGATCCACTTTAACAGTATGTGTTCTATTGGAGCAGTGCTTTTACTATCCTCCCTAACTAGCAATTCTTATTTTAAGCAGAAATCTAAATCATACCATATCCGGCATCAATCAAAAACGTTTTATGCACTAAATGAAATAGAGTGTCTTACACGGTACTTCAGAGACATTAGTCAGATCAGTTACTTTATATACATAGATACATATATCTGTAATGATGACTAGGTACTATGATACTTTTTCTAATGAACATTTTCTAATGGATTATGTCTCACAGTGGCAACTATATGTTATACCCTATATTAGTTCTATAACCGTACTACACTGCTGCATTTTTCATTAGAAGATGTTGCTATGATTCATGCATGCGTTTGTGGTGAATTAAACTCTTAGTGAACAAGCACAATATTTTCTATGCAAGCTTTTTAAATATTTAGGCTGAAACAGTCTGCATTTATATGTTGAGCTTCTTCAATTTAATGCACATTCAAGTATTTTTAGACTTGAAAGCTTCAGAAAAAAGTTGGAGAATTAAGCAGTTGGGGCCAAATTCTCAAAAACTGTGCGTAACTTAAATTTCAGCAGTTAAGTTACACTGACTTAAAATTTCTACCTAAGTACCTGATCGTCAAAGCACTTAGGTAGAAATTACACGCAGTGTTACTTAAGTGCCGCCGTCGTAAGGCGGTCCTCCTCTCCTGGGGGCGTTTAAAATTTAAATGAGGCGCGCTCCCGCGCCGGCCGTACTGCGCATGCGTGTGACGTAATTTTCCCGACGTGCAGCGCGCGAACGTAATTAACGCCGGTCGGCTTTGAGAATTTCGACGGGACACTAAAGTTGCGACGGGTGAAAAAAAAAGACGCGCCGGGAAAACAAATAATTATAAAAAAAAATGACAGCGTCGCTCAGCATGCATTCCTGAGAGGGTGAACTCCATGCCAATTTTCAAATAAAAAACCGGCATGGGTTCCCCCCCCAGGAGCATACCAGGCCCTTAGGTCTGGTATGGGTTGTAAGGAGACCCCCCCACGCCGAAAAATTGACGTAGGGGGTCCCCCTACAATCCATACCAGACCCGTATCCAAAGCACGCTACCCGGCCGGCCAGGAATGGGAGTGGGGACGAGCGAGCGTCCCCCCCCCTCCTGAGCCGTGCCAGGCCGCATGCCCTCAACATGGGGGGGTTGGGTGCTCTGGGGCAGGGGGGCGCACTGCGGGCCCCCCCACCCCAGAGCACCCTGTCCCCATGTTGATGAGGACAGGACCTCTTCCCGACAACCCTTGCCATTGGTTGTCGGGGTCTGCGGGAGGGGACTTATCGGAATCTGGGAGTCCCCTTTAATAAGGGGGCCCCCAGATACCGGCCCCCCACCCTAAGTGAATGGATATGGGGTACATCGTACCCCTATCCATTCA
Source organism: Rana temporaria (assembly GCF_905171775.1). Lineage (NCBI taxonomy): Eukaryota > Metazoa > Chordata > Amphibia > Anura > Ranidae > Rana > Rana temporaria. The sequence continues at coordinate 220,915,098 of NC_053493.1, read as the reverse complement.
CCTGGAGGCAAAAAGTAAAATGTAGTAAACACACAACACAAGGCTTTTTAAAATATTTTATTATTCTGCTCCGGATGCCCCCCCTGTCTTCGTTATTAGCTCAATTACCAGGGGGGGCTTCTTCTTCCGCTCTCCGGGGGTCTTCTCCGCTCTCCGGGGGGGCTTCTCCGGGCTCCGGTAGGTACCCACGTGGTGGGTGCACGTGGGTAGGCACCCACCACGTGGGTACCTACCGGAGCATGATGGGACGGTGATGCCTATATAAATGGGATGCAAGGCGCGCTTCCATCATTACAGCGACAACCGGCGACGAGGCAACATCGGAAGAACAGAAGACCAGAAGACCCTGACGCCACAGAAGACCGCGCCGGCTGCCTGTTTGAAATCGAGCTAACACACAAACATAGCAGGCAGCCAGCGCTGAAGAAGAAGGCACCGGAGAGCTGCAGAAGAACCGGGGTTCGCCGAGTCAAGAGCGGAAGAGGGGAGAAGATGGAAGAAGACCCCCGGAGAGCGGAGAAGCCCCCCCGGAGTCCGGAGAAGCCCCCCCGGAGAGCGGAGAAGACCCCCGGAGAGCGGAAGAAGAAGCCCCCCCTGGTAATTGAGCTAATAACGAAGACAGGGGGGGCATCCGGAGCAGAATAATAAAATATTTTAAAAAGCCTTGTGTTGTGTGTTTACTACATTTTACTTTTTGCCTCCAGGTGAATGGATAGGGGTACGATGTACCCCATATCCATTCACTTAGGGTGGGGGGCCGGTATCTGGGGGCCCCCTTATTAAAGGGGACTCCCAGATTCCGATAAGTCCCCTCCCGCAGACCCCGACAACCAATGGCAAGGGTTGTCGGGAAGAGGTCCTGTCCTCATCAACATGGGGACAGGGTGCTCTGGGGTGGGGGGGCCCGCAGTGCGCCCCCCTGCCCCAGAGCACCCAACCCCCCCATGTTGAGGGCATGCGGCCTGGCATGGCTCAGGAGGGGGGGGGACGCTCGCTCGTCCCCACTCCCATTCCTGGCCGGCCGGGTAGCGTGCTTTGGATACGGGTCTGGTATGGATTGTAGGGGGACCCCCTACGTCAATTTTTCGGCGTGGGGGGGTCTCCTTACAACCCATACCAGACCTAAGGGCCTGGTATGCTCCTGGGGGGGAACCCATGCCGGTTTTGAATTTAAAAATTGCCGTGGAGTTCTCCCTCAGGAATGCATACCAAATGCCGTCGCTGAAATGGGCCTTTACAAGGTTTGGCTAACTTTCCACATTGTAAACCCAGCCCTAATTTTGCGCCGGCAAATTCGGAACTTAGGCAGAAATCAAAGTGCTGAAATGCTTTGAAAATCTACTTAAGTCCTCATTTGCATACGCAAAGCTGGATTTCAATGAGAAATGCCCCCAGTGGCGGATGCGGTACTGCATCCTAAAATCTGACCGTGTAAGTGTCTTACACATGCCGGATTTTCTGCCTAACTTTGGAAAAAGCCTTTTGAGAATCGTTTCCAAAGTTAGGCACAGAGATACGCAGGCTGAACAGCAGTTAAGTCTGCGTATCTCTTTTGAGAATTTGGCCCTTAGATTTTTATACATCAGATTAGTGTTTTATCTGGCTATATAAATCCTGCATTTTATTATTAATAATAATAATAATAATAATAATAATAATAATAATAATAAATCTTGATTTTTTTTTTCTTGTCTTGTCTAATTTTTAACAACAAGAAACTGCAAGTCATTTTCAGCTTGGGAAAGGATGGTAATGGATGGTCATTTTGGATCCTTAGCATTCAACAAACTGGAGTGGTAGATAGTCATCCACTGGTAGGGCATGCCTGGGGTTGATAATAAGTCTGAAGGATAATCATTTGTGATTTAAGCGTGCAACCTAGAGTTTTAGTGTACTGCACTTGGTTTTATTTAACCCATTGCACTGCCAGAACAGCTTTTGCGTTTTTGCGCACATGACAAAATAATATTTTTAGGCCTGAAGATTTGTTTAAAACCTCCTAAATTCAGAGATACTGGAAAATAAAATGGCAGTAGTTCAAATGTTTTATGTTTTGTAATATTTGTTCAAAAGTTTTCAATAAAAAGTATACATACTGCTATAGCAGCTTGGAGTATGTGTAAACCCCCTCTGCTGCTGATGATTTTAGAACATACATCGTTGAAAGTGAAAGGATTAAAGTCTTTTGCAGTGACGGCCAGTTTGCAGGGTCATCTGTTTTTTGTATAAAAAAGGGAGAGATTACTTTGTTAGAGAGAGTTTTCAAGTGTAATTTTATTGAGTCGCCACTTATTTGTAATAATAGTCTTTTTATATTCCTCTTGTATTCAATTTCCCAAATCTTTACAATCAGAATTGCATCCAAATCAGATTGTGTAGGTTTTATGTCATTTTTTCATCAGCACTCAACATCATCTCATAACATGTCTTTAGTGGATATTTATTTGCTATCCCTTTCTTTTAACAAAGTATTTTTAACACTCCTTGTATAATATTTTGCATGCTAGAACAAATTTGACACATTTTCTTGACTTTGGCCCAGATTCACAGAGAGCAAGGTGCACATTACGTAGAGTAACCAATGTACGCTACGCCAACGCAGCGCAGAGAGGCAAGCAATGCATTCAGCAAGCCAGTGCTCCCAACGCTGCGCCAGCTTAGCGTTAGATTCGAAGGCGTACGCCGATGTAGGTGGAAGTGGGCGTGACCCATGCAAATGAGGCGTGACCCCATGCAAATGATGGGCCGAGCGCCAGACAGATACGTATCACGAACTGCGCATGCGCCATGACGTGGATGCATCCCCCTGCGCCTGCTCACAACCACGTCCGAACAACAGCCTAAACTACGCCAGATCACTGCGTACGGCGTGAACGTAACCTACGCCCAGCCAGACACACGTCCAACGTAAAATACGCCGGCTTGTGTTCCCTGGTGCAGACCTTTGCATGTCTGCTGCTGGGTTGCACCTCCTTTATGGGGAATAACTTTACACGGAAGTACAACTTACGCGCACCTTGCGTAGCCTGAGTCGGGCGCGCGCAGGTTCGTGATTTGCCGTATTTCCCTCATTTGCATGTTTGAATGGCTAATCAATGGGAACGGCACCATGCACCTAGCCTAAATGTGTGCCCACCCTACGCCGGCGTAATCAAGCTACTTTGGCGGGGTGTAGCCTGGTTTTAGGCACATATCTGTTTGTGGGTCTGGCGCACAGATACGACGGCGCACATTTGCACTTACGTCGGCGTAACTTGTTATACGTCGGCGTAAGTGCTTTGTGAATCTGGGCCATAGTCTTTAATTTGTCTGTAAGAAAAATAGAAATCCTCCTGGATTCTAGAATAAAATTTCAGTTTCTTGAAGAAGATAATGTTATTCTTTCCCTCCAAGAAATACTGGACTGTAAATATACCAGTCTTAAGGGGCTTCATAAATCAAGTGAGACTCAAATATGGGGTTCCCTTTAGGGGACAAAATACAAATTGAATGTTTGCATTTTTGTCCTAATTGTTTCCAAAAACATCTTCAATCCTTTTTCTTTTTATCACTGAAATAAAATAATATCTCAATTGTAGTGTAGTTTCGATTTTCTTTGCATGCAGCAAATGCTGCAAAAAGCTAGCGCTGATCCCTCTGTAAGATGCTCTTTTCCTCCAGAGCTAAAAACTACCTCCCATCCAAGCAAATGGGTGCCTAACAAAAGAAAGCATATTACACCAACAAAAATTTAGAAGTCTCAACCCTGTCACACTAGTTGCCATTACACACTTTGTCCCTGTAGAATTTACATTCTATAAATATCATGGTTAATCTACATATAGCAGCCACCTTTCTGTAAAGGCTAATATACCTCCAGTACTTAAGGTATGATGCTAAATTTACAGAACTGTAATATTACCCAGCAACTGATAGAGAGAGTAATGTACCATGTCAGATGACTTTTAGAATGTAAAGTTCAGGCAGGCAAAAAGCCAGGGCAGGTGGCAATAACAAAGATTGACAAAGAGTAATCTGTTATCCAGGTAAGGGATCAGTAACAAGAGAATCCAGAGACAACAAGCCAAGGAAGACAGGAACAAAAAAGGCAAGGTCAGGGTACAGGGGACAGATAGCAAAACACTATGACAAACCCAGACACCTGAGCTTGTTATGCCATCAACAGGGGAGAAGCGTTGGAGACAGAGTCAGGGGTGTGTAGCACTGGGCAAATCAGTGGGTAGGAGTCTAGGCAGATAGAGTCAATTTGCTGCCTAGAAATGAAGATAACTTCTGTTTCCCAGCAACTGACTGTGCTCAGGCCAAAGAATAGAAGGAGGCTGGAGTGCAACTTCTGGGAAAGTGAAAAACAGGGTAGGGACATCTTTCACGCTTCCAACATTACCCCACATTTCACAGCCAGTAGATTTCAGCTTCAAAAGTCATACCTGCACTCAGAGGGAGAATTGTAGCAGAGAAAATAACATGCAATGATACCAGTCACTGTTGGAAGTATGTTGTGACAAAACTGCTCCTCTTCCAATCTGTGAAGCAGCAAGATGGGATAGTACAATAGGTAGGTCAATCTCTAAAGAATCTTGGGGTCACAACATAATATTAGCACCATTCTTTGTAAGATCAGTGATGGGCACTATTAGGGTGGAGAAACCTTGAAAAGATTTTCCATAAAAACTTGAAAATTCTAAAGAAGTGTCATAAAGATCATTTCAGCAGAAGTGACTATAAAATAGTCTGGACATTGGCAAGATCCATGCCTAAACCATTGTTGGAGATAATGTACTCTGGAAATGAAAGCTCAGAATAAAAACACTTTTCCCGTTTGGCATAAAGCGAAAGATCTTAAAACCTAGTCACGACTGCTTCAACATGACTTTGTTGGTTTGCAAACGACTGGAATAAATAAAAATGTCATTCAGATAAATGACAAGGAATATGTCTGAAGAAACATGGAATATATTGTTAACAAATTTATGAATATTGAAAACCAAAGAGCAATGCTCATAATGCCTATCTATGAATTGAAGGGTGTCTTCCATCCATCTATGGCCACTGAACTAAAGAAGAACATTTTATAAGGCTGGTTTAATTGTAACCCCTGGGACTTCTAACTTCAATCACTCTTGAAAATTGTTTTTTCAGATCTTTCTCTGGTTAAATGGTTCTGAACAACTGCAAGTTAAGATTTAATATCTTTTCTCCAAGGGTATCCATTGTCCTGTGTCTTCAATTTACTATCCTGGCTCTGGGTTTTGTGGACACAATCTTCAACACTTTAGGTCTCTTCTATAATAACTCTGATTATGTGCAAAATCTGTAAGCAAATTTTCTTTCTTTATATCAAGAAGAAAGACCCAGCTTTGCAAAGCTTTAAAGTGGGGAGACATGTCGCAGGCACAGCCAAGGATGTGTGACTGCTGACCATTCAGTGTGGAAGAGGTTAGGCATGTGGAGGCAACACTATGGGGGTTATTTACGAAAGGCAAATCCACTTTGCACTACAAGTCATTTCCAACTCATAAATGTGTGAGAGGGAGGCTAGTTAAAGGGTCACTAAAGGAATTTTTTTTTTAGCTAAATAGCTTCCTTTACCTTACTGCAGTCCTGGTCTCATGTCCTCATTGTTCGTTTTTGCTTTGATGTTGCTGTAATTCCTCTCTGTTCTGGACACTTCCTGGTTGTCTGTTTCCTGATCACCACAGTACTGGGAGATTTCTCACTGTGGTGACTAATCAAGGAGGTGTGTCTAAAACCCCTCAGCACCAATCCAGTTTTGTTTTGCAAAACCTTCCCTGCCCTCTATTGGCTCTCTGGCTCTGTACATCAGAGAACCAGGAAACAACAGCAAAAACAAAACTAAACTGCAGGCACATTATATAATTGTTTTGATGTATTTTTAATCATTTTTAAAAGGAATCAGTTAACTATTATGTCTATATACCCTGTAAACAGTAATTTCAGCAAAAAAATGTTTTTCCTTTAGTGACCCTTTAAGCTTATATACTGTATTTTGCATAGGTGTTTGCCAATCTTCGGCCTCCAAAAATTTTACTTTTCAGAACAATCCCATCCCTTTATGGTAGTCCTGTCTACTATTGCTAACTAATTCATATTTTTCTACATTTATATGATAGCTTGCAAACGTTCCACATTTTTTAAGGAAAGACATAACTCTAGGCATATATATATAATTGGTTCTGTCTTCTACTTGCTGTTTTATCAGATAGGATAATTCAAACTTCTAAGTTTAGGATGTCTAACCTGTAAATAGTTTATTTAAATGGCATAGCAGTTATGAAGTGTATTGGCATTTAAACAAAGGGAGGTTACCCAAATGTTTTCCTTATCTTTTGACTCACAAATGATTACTAGAGCTATGGACATCTTGCAAGCACTTTACATCAGTACTTAGACTGGGAGAGATAGAGGCAGTACTTGAGAGGTCATTCATACTGTACGTCCTGCATTCACATGTTCTGAGAAGGAAAACTCTGACTGGAGAAAGACAGAGAGATGACCCTTTTGTTTGTTGCTGCTCCCTCATTATCCAAACACAGGCTCTTGCAGGAAGGTGGACTAGTTCTATTACTTAGCTGTAGCTGTAGCTGTAGCTGTAGAAGAGATGAGTCAGGTTACTAGGCTGGTAGTGCTCTCTGGTAATGCTGTGTAAGCCTCAGGACAAAATGCCAATACTTTGGCAGGTAAAACAGCTAACGTAAATGTATTTCAACAGTGTATTTATCATTTTGCCAGGCATTCAGCTTTATTGGGAAAACATTTTTAATTTATTGAGCATCAACACAGTTGTTAAAAGTTATTGCTAGCATCCTTGTCAGCAAACAGTTCTGTCCCTCTGGCCTTTGATAGAAAAGTCTCAAGTAGAGTTTCCCTTCTGTTGAAAATTACAAATCTCTTTTAGACATTTTTATTTGGCTACAGCATACTATATTTGGATTTGCATATTTACATACTGTAGTTATTAGGTTGCAAAAGACACAAGTCCACTAAGTTTAAACAGTAGGCAGATATGATTAAATAAATAAATAAATAAATACACACATAAATAAATAAAAAAACCTACATATATGAAAACTTGCTATATATTATGTTCCAATTTTGCTCCAGAAGGAGAAAAAACACTGTTGTCATTACCCAGCTATATGTTGTATATTCAGAAATACATCCAACATATTTGAAATGGTTAACTGAGCTGGCTAAAACTAGTTTCCAAGATAGTCCACATTTTACAGCTCCTACTGTGAAGAAGCCTTTCCATATGGCCTTCTGTGAAGAAGCCTTTCCATATGGCCTTCTGTGAAGAAGCCTTTCTATATGGGAAAGTTAAACCCCTTTACTTTCAGATACATAGGGCCAGATTCACAAAAGGGATACGACGGCGTATCTGCTGATTTGCCGTCGTATCCCTGTTTCTATCTATGCGACTGATTCATAGAATCAGTTGCGCATAGATATCCCTAAGATCCGACAGGTGTAATAGTTTTACACTGTCGGATCTTAGGATGCAGTACCGCGGCCGCCGCTGGGGGGGTTTTGCGTCGTAAACCAGTGTCGGGTATGCAAATTAGCAGTTACGGCGATCCACAAAATTGTTTCCCGGCGTTTGGTCGCCGCAAGTGTTAGTTTGCCGTCGCAAAGATAGGGCTGCTTTTACAAAGTGTAAACTTAGTACACCATGTAAAAGTATACCCGTCTTTCCCGCGTCGCTTTCAAATTTTTTAAATTTTTTTTTTTTTCCGGCGCAAGTCTTTTTTACCCGTCGCGATTCACAAAACGTTGGCGCATCGTAACTTCGCGCAAAGCACGTAGGGAAATTTATGTCGGGAGCATGTGCAGTACGTCCGGCGCGGGAGCGCACCTAATTTAAATGGGACTCTCCCCATTTGAATTGGCCCGCCTTGCGCCGGAGGGATTTAGGATACACTGCCGCAAATTTCCAGGTAAGTGCTTTGTGGATCGGGCACTAACTTGGAAAATTTGCGGCGGTGTAACTTAAATCGTTTAAGTTACGTTGCGCCCAGGATACGTGAATCTGGCCCAAAGAGTCCCCCCTTGCTATTTGCAATGTCCTTAACCACTTGTGCTGTAGCTGTGTGTACAGTGCTAACCTGTACATGCCCTCTAATTATCAGGCCATATTTCAGTTTTCAGTGTTTTTCATGCAACACTGTACCTAAATGCATTTAATAAATTGTTTTGAGAAAGATAGAATTTTATTTTTATGGAACTGTATAAGAACCACTGGAAATTAATTTTTTTAGTATAGAAAAGGACCAACACATTTATATTACTCACTTTCATTTTTTTTTAAATAATGACACAATCGTCCTTGGTCAGTGGCCAAGTAAAATCCCACTACTTAAAAAAAATTATTAAAGACAGTTGGCTATAGGCAATAGGGACAGCATTACACCATTTTTCAAGCTACTGTTCAGGAGTAGGGGAGCAAAGATGGAAGAATTAAAAAAAAAATTAGAGGTGCTGCAAAAATGTACTGACTTTTTCCAAGTGTTAAGTGAGTACAACATTTTGGGCTGCTCTCTAATGTCCTAGACTGGACTGTCCCCAAACAGAGATCCTCTTTATTCCTATATGCCAGAAAGGACAAAATTCCACTCACCTTTAAGAAACCTGCCACCCTGCAAAATTATGGCTTAAAGGGGTTGTAAAGGTACATTTTTTTCCTAAATAGCTTCCTTTACCTTAGTGCAGTCCTCCTTCACTTACCTCATCCTTCAATTGTGCTTTTAAATGTCCTTATTTCTTCTGAGAAATCCTCACTTCCTGTTCTTCTGTCTGTAACTACACGCAGCAATGCAAGACTTTCTCCCTGGTGTGGAGTGTCGTACTCGCCCCCTCCCTTGGACTACAGGAGAGTCAGGACGCTCTCTACATTGCAGATAGAGAAAGGAGCTGTGTGTTAGTGGGTGTCCTGACTCTCCTGTAGTCAAAGGGAGAGGACAGAAGAACAGGAAGTGAGGATTTCTCAGAAGAAATAAGGACATTTAAAAGCAAAATCAAGGGATGAGGTAAGTAAAGGAGGACTGCACTAAGGTAAAGCATACCTATGACTAAGTAGCATTGATCTGCTACGCAACGCGTCAGGTGAAGGAAAGTGCAGTCGGTGACGTCATCTCCGCTCGCGGCCGAGAGCGGAGATCTGCTACCTTGTATACAACACTCGCTGCATGCTGTTTTACATCTTGGTAAATGTGAGTGTAATATTTATTTTAATCGTTTTATTAAAATCTTGATGAACATATTACACTATGGAGCTTGCATTTACTTTCATGTGAGTGGTCTGGAGTAACCCTTTGTTGGACGTTTTGGAGTGACCCATAGCTTCCTTGGATTGAGAGTGTATATTGCTGAATCCTTAATTACATCTAACAGGCTGGTTTAACCTGTTCTGAGGTGAGAGGCTAGAATTACCTTCACGTTTGGGTCTGCACTAACTACACTGGAGTATCGTGCGGTGGATTGCAGCACTTATTTATCTGCTTTAAAACACTATTTGCACTTTTTTGGAAAAGTTTGGACTTGCACTTTATTATAAGTCTTTTTGCACCTTTTTTTGGAACTTTTTATCAAAAGCTGAGATTGACTTGGAACACTATATAAACTTGAATTTATTAATTATAATATTTTTTAATATTTTTTATGTATGTATATATAATTTTTTACTTGAACGTATTTATTCACAATTATTGATGTTTTGCCTTTTTACATTATTTATCACCCAGAGTTTACACTGTGTGTTTTTGGATTTTCTTATGGAAACTATCACTCACGTTATCACTGTTTGGTGACAATATTGGATTGCTATTAATGTATTGACTATCAATTAATATTTTTAGTCTTTATTTTAATTCTATTAATTCTCACTATTTCCACCTTGCACATCTCAATGTAGATGTTTTGAAGGTTATTGGAAAAAAGGAGTGGAACATATATATTGGATCTAATGATCATTATCCATACGTTGCTGTGCGATATTTGGCATTATAGTTATTTATTTATTTTAACTGGCAAGCGCCTCTACATACCCTTTTTACTAAGGTAAAGGAAGCTATGTAGGGAAAAAAATTGTACCTTTACAACCCCTTTAAGATGACCAAATAGCGACAGCAAGTACTGTATATGTGCCTGACCGTGTGGAAAAATCTTGATATGCTATTATTTATTAACCACTTCCATACCACGTCATAGGGAAATGACGGCGGCAGGAACCCCTCGCCGATCCGGGTGGACGTCATATGACGTCCTGTGTTCCCGGCGATCAAGGGCGCGCGATCACCCGCGGCAACGCTCGTGACCCGGCGCGGGTGCCCGGCGGCCACGATTTCCGCTGGGTGCCCGCTATTGCCAGTAATCACGGCAGGAGTGTGGATCTGTGTGTGTAAACACACAGATCCACCTCCTGTCAGCGGTGAGGAGACCAATGTGTGTTCCCAGTACAGAGGAACACACATTGGTCTCCTCCCCTTGCGAGTCCCCTCCCCCCCACAGTTAGAACACACCTTAGGGAACATATTAACCCCTTCAACCCCTTCCCTGCCAGTCACATTTACACAGTAATCAATGCATATTAATAGCATTAATCGCTGTATAAATGTGAATGGTCCCAAAAACGTGTCAAAAGTGTCCGTTGTGTTCACCGCAATGTCACGGTCACAGTAAAAAATCGCAAATCGCCGCCAATACTAGTAAAAAAATTTATAAAATAAAAATGCCATAAATCTATCACCTATTTTGTAGACGCTATAACTTTTGCGCAAACCAATCAATATACGATTATTGCGATTTTTTACCAAAAATATGTAGAAGAATACGTATCGGTCTAAACTGAGGAAATTTTTTTTTTCGAAATTGTGATATTTATTAAATAAAAAAGTAAAAAATATTGTGTTTTTTTAAAAATTGTCGCTCTTCTTTTGTTTATAGCGCAAAAAATAAAAACCACAGAGATGATCAAATACCACCAAACAAAGCTCTATTTGTGGGGGGAAAAAAACATAAAGATTTAGTTTGGGTACAGTGTTGCATGATCACGCAGTGCAACAGCGCTAAAAACTAAAAATTGGTCTGGGCAGGAAGGGGGTGAAAATGCCCTGTATGGAAGGGGTTAACCAAATGAAAATGGAAATCAATGATATTGGTGAAAGGGTTAACTATTATGAAAATAAGATGGGAAAGCCCATAATAAACTTGTTGATGCACATAATGAAATGAAGATGATTTTCAATTTTTTTTTTAACTGAAACAAGCAACTCTTGAGGATAGTTCCTGTGCAAACAGCATCAAATTTAAAGGCATTTCCAAATGAGTTGCTTCTACTGAGCTCAGCCAATATATACAGAAAATTAAATGTGCTTTGTTGGCTTCTACCTTTCCTTAGAAAATAGTAATAGACATAGCCTTAAGCTGCCTAAGCCTTCACATCTGCCCAGAAATGTTCTTGGAAAAAAACATTGTTGTTATGTACTGTAAATGGACAACATAAGCAAATTGCACAGAATCCACATATCCTGATCCCCACTCTCGATTCCTGCTGTTGATGTATCACAAACTACCATCTTGACACACAAAAGTCTTTTCCCTGTAACTAAGTTGTTACAGAACAGCAATGTTCCTTATAGATAGGGCAACCTGACTAAACTTAACAAGAGTCTCTTTTGTTAGTGGAGGACTTACACCTTAGGCCCCTTTCACACTGGGGTGGGGGCGGCGTTGGCAGTAAAGCACAGCTATTTTTAGCGCCGTTTTAGTGGCGCTATTCGGCCAATAGCTGGGGGGTTTTAACCCCCGCTAGTGGCCAAGAAATGGTTAATACCAGAGGTGCTTTGCCCGTTGTATAGCCACGGTGCCCCATTGATTTCAATGGGCAGGAGTGGTGGAGAAGCGGTATACACACCGCTCCAAAGTTGCTGCTAGAAGGACTTTTTTTACCATCCTGCTCGCGCACCGCTCCAGTGTGAAAGCCCCCGGGGCTTTCACACTGGAGAGACAGCAGCGGCTGTTTCAGGTCTCTTTGCAGGCGCTATTTTTAGCGTTGTAGCGCCTGCAAACAGATCAAATAAAAATTAAAATACTATTTACTAGCAGAGCATCACTGACTTGGAAATGCCTGGTTAAACATATGCTGTGACTGTATGTATCTGCTCATTTAAACTTGGACTCATTGAAACTGATTCAATTGTTTAACCCTTATATACATTTAAAATTGCTTACATGTTTAAAATGTCTAAAACACATATATGGCTATACCAGACTGGTATACTTCAAGTTTTCTTTCCCCCAAAAAAATTGTAGCATGATGCCCCTCAAGGACACTCGACTGTTCAAAAATGTTGTTCTACGGTTGACTGTGTTGCTGACTTCTCCGATACAGTGGTCCACTCCCACATCCACGTGCCACTTTTACTGGGCTTTCCCAAGTAATCAGGGAGCCTGGTACCAACACTGCTTGCTGTCAATTTATTCTGAGAGGGGAGGAAGGTGCATACATATCTGTCATCTGTGAGTTAAGAAACTGGGAGCGAAAAGGATTTTTTCCACTTCTGGTTTTGGTTTGAAGATTGCATGCCATTATCGGCTTTTAAAGCATCTGATCAAGCCAATCTTGATTTTATCAGATGCTTTTGATGGCAGATGAGAGATTGGGGGTCTTATAGACCCCCAATCTCTCCATAAAGAGAACTTGTCATGCTTATTGAAATCACAAGGGATGTTGTTTATCCTTTGTAATAGCAATAAAGTAAGAAAAATAAAGGGACTGTGTAAAAAGAGTTTTAAATAAAATAAATAATAAAATGAAAAATAAAATAAAGCTCCCCATTTCCCCAGTGCTCAGATGCGAAAACAAAAATAAATCTGCGCTATCCAAATACTTAGCAGCCACAAACAATCCAGTGAAACAAGAAAGCAGTGAAAAAACAGAAAACAATTTTGTGGCGCTAAAAATAATAATAATGATAATGATATGGTACTAATAGTCTGTGTTAACACCAATTGACAGTGTAATCAAATGAAAAAGTCCATATATAATAAATCAATGACAGTAGATAGTTGAAATTAAACTGTTGATGGATTAGTAATCAAGTGAATGGTTCCAAACACCACAGTGAATCAAAGTAAATGATTTGTGAAAATGACCACCACCAGAAGTGGAGGCTTACCAGAGGTATTGAACCCAAATAAGCATACGCTTAAAGGGTCAATACAAGCTGAATGTAAGTTGGTGAAGACCACATCAACCGGATCTGGATATACGATTGGGAGGATACCCTGAAGACATCACGTAAACCAGCACAGGGGGGAATGGCAGCAACTTGGAGGTAATTCTCAAAGGATCAGGCCGTATCCAAAGTGCATAAAGGAAAACGAAGGCACATAGTGTGATACCGTAACAATGTTGAGATTTAATAACGGTTAAAAACACTTACAGTTTTGCTGAATAAAAAGGACATCAATAAGAAATAGTGTAAAGGGTGGGGGGGTGTAATGGCGCTTGCCATTAATAAATTAATAATGGATAAAATAATTAATTATAATAATTAATAAAAATGTGTTTCACTCCTTATTCCTTAAAGAAACCTCCAAACATCAATAACAAATGATGAGAAGGATGAATACCGTGAAAAATAATGAATATCCAAAATATGATGGATATTCATTATTTTTCACGGTATTCATCCTTCTCATCATTTGTTATTGATGTTTGGAGGTTTCTTTAAGGAATAAGGAGTGAAACACATTTTTATTAATTATTATAATTAATTATTTTATCCATTATTAATTTATTAATGGCAAGCGCCATTACACCCCCCCACACTTTACATTGTTGCTGGTGCGTGAGCATCTTTTAGTAGTGGCTGCTGCCTTCATATTTTATCTATTTTATCGTTTCCTATTCATATATTTATATTAGGTTTTAGTGTCCTGGAGTGGTTTTGCGCATTAGTTCCCCCCTTACAAATAAGAAATAGTGCATGGCAGCAGCAGAGTCCCCAGATGCGAATGTGAGCACATACGTAAGTTCTGCACACACATGTAAACTGTGATTGCGCCACACATGTAAGATATTACTGTGAACATCAGAGTGAGAGCAATAATTTTAGTGCCAGACCCTCTGTGTAACTCTAAATGCCCGTACACACAATTGGATTTTCCGACAACAAATATGTGATGGCAGGGTTTTGTCTGATAATCCGACCATTTGTACTCTCCATCGGGCATTTACCGCAACAAATGTGGGATAGCATGCTTTAAAATTTTCCGCCAACAAATGTGTCTTGTCGGATTATCCGATCATGTGTACACAAATCCAAAGTACAAACATGCAGGTTCTGAACCAATGCTAACTATGAATGAATGAATGAATGACTTGTATAGCGCAACTCGTGCGAACTGAATCGCCTCTGGGCGCTTTTTCCAGCCAGAGTCTGCTTGGCTGGTGCGGTCATTTTACCCCGTAGGATCGTGACACGCTTGGGACACACAGTCATACATATATATACTGGGCCAATTTGGACAAGACCCAATTTGCCTACCAGCATGTCTTTGGAGTAAGACAGCATTAGCAGAAGCTGACCAAAGGGTGGCGCTAAAGAGCTGAAAAAACACGTAGTACGTCTAGTATGTCACTACGTTTGTGTTTGTTGTCTGACAACGTTTTGACGTCTGTATGCAGAACAAGTTCACGGCCAACGCCCTTCACACAAAATTCCACGTATTTCTCAGTTTGAGATTGCGTGTATGAGGCCCCGTACACACGACCAAACATGTATGCTGAAACTGGTCCGCGGGCCAGTTTCAGCATACATGTTCGGTCGCGTGTGGGCGCGAGCGGGCCGAATTCCAGCAAACATTTGCCCGCCGGGCCTTTTCCCAGCGGGCAAATATTCCTGGACGTGTTTTAAAACCGTCCGCTGGAATCCTGCCCGCTCGGACATGTACGGTCGTCAGTACAGACCTACCGTACATGTCCAGGCGCCCGCCGTCCCTCGCATGCGTCGAATGACTTCGACGCATGCGTGGATGCCTTTAAATGGCAGGCCCGCCCACGTCTCCGCGTCATCGCCGCGTCATCGTCGCGGCGACGACGCGGACACGCCCCGCGTATTGTTTACGCGCGGACTTCTGTACGATGGTGTGTACAACCATCGTACAGAAGCCCTCTGGCAGACATGTATGGTGAAAATGGTCCGACGGACCGCTTTCACCATACATGTTTGTTCGTGTGTACCCGGCCTGAGGCTTTAAACTGGTTACCCTTTAAAGACTTTTAAAGCGTCTTCCATGGAGATTTTTAGATATTGTAGTTTGGTGCTGTTCCACAGGCATAAGCCATTGTAAAGCATGACATGTTAGGTATCTATTTACTCAGCATAACATGATATTTTACCAAAATTGGGCTATACATTGTGTTTGCACTACAATTCATTAGGGTGAATTTCCCCTAATAATTGGCATTCTAAAAATGTCTGAACAAACATTGTGCAACATAAAAAAATTGCAACAGCACATATTCAAATACTCTCAGAACTACTTAAATGTGATGAATACACACTAATGCTACCTTTGGGCTGCTGCCTGAACCAGAGTTAAACACTTAACATTCTACAACACTTGCCTGTTCAAGTGATACTAATATAGGCAATTGTTGTATGAAACACTCACTGAATTGCTTTTAGTACAAAGAGTGATACCCCCTTTCTACTCTATCCTTTTCATCTCCTTATTTTCTTTCTCTTTTTACGATATTCTTTCCTTCCTCTCCCTTTTGCATGCTATATGCATGAGAGCTGATTGTCTCGCATGTATTGACAAAGGAGTCCTACACACATCCCAAGGATCTATTTCAGGTCATGTTAATCCGGACGTTTGAATTTTGTAAAATCTAAGTTTACTCATGTTTTCCAACAATACGGCTTTTCATCTGTATGATATTTGCTTATTTTGAGCTGTGACTCCTTCTTTGTATATATTTTTTTTTTTCTTCAATAAACGTTGATATTAAAAAAAAAAAAAAAAACAGCCAACATTTTATTCTCCAGGGTCCATGCTTTCAAAATATATATAATGTTTGGAGGTTATAAGCAATTTACTAACAACATTTTTTGGGGATTTTTTATAAGTATGACAGAAATGTCAAAATTGGCGCGGTGGTAAAATGGTAAAATTCAGTCAAAAAGTCCAGTGCCTAAAATATATGCAGCTGTTTCTTCAATCAATCAACAGGTACACATATCCACTAAATTTAATCTTAAATTTTCTTACCAGATTTTCAAACTCATACATACATCAATGGGTCTAATTTAACTATTTTCTCACTCCGCATCTAGCTTAAACCTCTTCACACTCTCTGTAGTGTATCCCCCCCAAACAAAAAAAAAACGTGTATAGTGCAGTTTCTTCCAGAATATAAAATACTTTCCACTCATGTGCTCACATGCATGCATACCATCATGTATGTGTAGCCACCAGTGATCAGTGGCTTTGTGGTTCCCCTGTTGTCTAAATCCTTGTCAAACAGAAAAAATCATCATGCCCATCATTCCAAATCTCTTCTTCCTCCCATGGACAACCCCTCGCTTTGAAATCCTTTTTACACTCATGCCCCGTGCACACGTCCGAGAAACTCGACGGGCAAAACACATCGTTTTGCTCGTCGAGTTCCTTGTGAAGCCGCCGAGGATCTCGGTGAGCCAAGTTTCTTCATTGACTAACGAGGACATAGAGAACATGTTCTTTATTTGGCTCGACGAGTTCCTCGTCGGTTTCCTAGGCCAAAAGTGTACACATGCCCGGGTTTCTCGGCGGAATACGGCTCCGATCGAGTTTCTGGATGAATTCTGCCGAGAAACTCGGTCGTGTGTACGGGGCCTCACATGTAAAAAGAAACATTCAATAGTGCAGTATATTCAAAACTCCACTATTGTGCTTATACTCTCTTGTGCTCATAAGACGCAGGGTTGGCTGATTTTGCTTGCATAAGGCTGCTCTACATATACTTGCTCCACCTGCATATAAATTCTCAAATCCCCATAAGTAAATTGCAGGCAGGACATAGAATGAAAAGGGGGACTACTAGTGTAGAAAGTACCACTAAAGCCCCGTACACACGATCGGGCCTTTGTCCGACCAAAATCACATCGGAAATCCGACGGAATTCCATCGGAGTAAAAGAGAACATGTTCTCTATCCAAACTCCGATGGAATTCATTGAAATTTCCGATGGATTTACTCCGATGGGGCATACACATGGTCGGAAGGTATGGTGCTTGTTTCTGTTTGGTAAGAATTTAGACAAAGGGACAAAGTCACTGAACACTGGTGGTTACACATGCATGATGGTATGCACAAATGTGAGCCCATTATGTTCTTGTACATGATACTGCACCATATAAGTATTTGTTGGAGGGCTACACTGCAGAGATTGTGAAGAAAGATGCAGAGACGTTGAAGTGATAAAAAAGCTTTATTCGACCCATTGATTGGTGTATGGGTTGGAAAATCCGGTAAGAATCTTTGAGATTGAGCCTACTGGATATACAGTACTTACCTGGTGACTGATTGAAGAAACAGTTGCATAAAATTGAACACTACGCCTTTTAATTTTGAATACTGAAATTCACCTGAGGGCATTATTATGCAGTCTAGCAGCTAATTGGAGAGACTTGAGTCCTGGTTAAATACTTTTAAAATGGTTAAATTGCTTCCTGATTTCTTATGGAACTTAACATGCTTTCAATTAATGAAAAAGGGAAATATCAGTCTATATAAAAGGAAATCTATATGGAGTAAAGCTAAGAAGTTGAATGCTGATATGCTGTTTGTGCAAGAAACCCACTTCTACTCCCTAAAATCAACCACAATGTTCGCACAAGAATTTCCCACAACTGTTTTTCAATACTGCTGCGAGGAAGGGGGAGTTGGGGGGGGGGGGGTGTTTGATGATTTCCATTATGGATTCTGTATCTTTCCAAATCCACAAACCAATTATAGATCAACATGGCATATACATTATTCTTGTAAGCAACATTAATAATATGATCTATATGTGTATGAACGTGTATGCCCCTAAATCAAAACTGCTATTTTATTCAGCTTACTGAAATGTACCAAGAATATACAATGTAGTTATTTACTTTAGCTCTCACAAAAGTGAGTTCACCCCTCACATTTTTGTAAATATTTTATTATACCTTTTAATGTGACAATACTGTGACAATACTGACAAAAGGACACTTTGCTACAGTGTAAAATAGTGAGGATCTCTCCACAGGTGTTCAATGGGATTTAGATCTGAACTCATTGCTGGCCACTTTAGAACTCTCCAGCGTTTTGTTGCCATCCATTTCTGGGTACTTTTTGACATATGTTTGGGGTCATTGTCCTGCTGGAAGACCCAAGATCTCAGACGCAAACCCAGCTTTCTGACACCGGGCTCTAAAGTGCGACCCAAAATCCTTTGTTAATCCTCAGATTTCATAATGCCTTGCACACATTCAAGGCACCCAGTGCCAGAGGCAGCAAAACAACCCCAAAACATCATTGAACCTCCACCATATTTCCCTGTAGGTACTGTGTTCTTTTCTTTGTAGGCCTCATTCCATTTTTGGTAAACAGTATAATGTTGTGCTTTACCAAAAAGCTCTATCTTGGTCTCATATGTCCACAAGACGTTTTCCCAGAAGCATTTTGGCTTACTGAAGTACATTTTGGAAAATGGTAGTCTTGCTTTTTTATGTCTCTGTGTCAGCAGTGAGGTCCTCCTGGGTCTCCTGCTATAGTGTTTCATTTCATTGAAATGTCGACGGATAGTTGGCGCTGACACTGGTGCTCCCTGAGCCTGCAGAACAGCTTGAATTTCTTTGGAACTTGTTTGGGGCTGCTTATCCACCATCTGGACTATCCTGTATTGCAACCTTTCATCAATTTTTCTCTTCAATCAACGACCAGAGAGATTAGCTACAGTGCCATGGGTTGCAAACTTCTTGATAATGTTGCACACTGTGGACAAAGGCAAATCTAGATCTCTGGAGATGGACTTGTAAGCTTGAGATTGTTGATACTTTTCCACAATTTTGGTTCTCAAGTCCTCAGACAGTTCTCGTCTCCTCTTTCTGTTGTCCATGCTTAGTGTGGCACACACAGACACACAATGCAAAGACTAAGTGAACTTCTCTCCTTTTTATCTACTTTCAGGTGTGATTTGTATATTGCCCACACCTGTAACTTGCCACATGTGAGTTTAAAGGAGCATTACATGCTTGAAAAAAACTTATTTATCCACAATTTTGAAAGGGTGCCAATTATTTTGACCAGCCCATTTTTGGAGTTTTGTGTGACATTATGTCCAATTTTCTTTTTTTTCCCTCACTTTTTTTGTTTTGTTCCAATGCACACAAAGGGAATAAACATGTGTATAGCAAAACATGTGTTACTGCAATACTTTTCTGCGAGAAATACTTAATTTTCTGGAAAAAATTGTGGGGTGCCAACAATTTCGGCCATGACTGTATAACAGTATACATTTGCTGTTCCCTCAGAATAACTAAACACAAAGCCATTAATGTCTAAACCACTGGCAACCAAAAGTGAGTACACCCTCAGTGAAAATGTCCAAATTGGGGCAATTAGCCATTTTCCTCCACAATGTCATGTGACTCGTTAGTGTTACAAGGTCTCAGGTGTGAATGGGTTAACGACATGGCTGGGGGGGCAGAGACTAGAGGTCAGCTGACTGGTGAGGAATGTGAAGTGTGAGGGGCTAGAGAAGACCCTATCTCCTGATTTCAGCATAGGTGTCACTGCTACGAGACACCACCAAATCGGAGAGTAACACTACCTGTGATTATAGTTGCCCATTAAAGTCCCCACTACAGTTCTCAGATAAGCAGATGAGCTTCATCAAGAGCACCTATGTTGGCTGATCAGAACTTCCCCCAGCACTGCCACTGATCCCACCCCCCACCAGCACTGCCACTGATCCCATTCCCCACCAGCACTGCCACTGACCCAATTCCCCCCACCAACACTGCCACTCATCCCACCCCCCACCAGCACTGCCACTGATCCCATTCCCCCCACCAGCACTGCCACTCATCCCATTACCCCCACCAGCACTGCCACTCATCCCATTCCCCCACCAGCACTGCCACTCATCCCATTCCCCCCACCAAGGAGTAAGAGAAGAAATTAAATTGAGAATACATGGAAGAGAGAGGAAAAGAGGGGGAGGAACAAAGAAAAGGGGAGAGAAAGAACAAGAAAGACGGCTAGAGAGAGGGATGCGGAGGGGAATAAAGAAATTAGGAATGAGAGAGAGTGGTAGGTCCATAAAATGTACCATAAGAGGTTTTAATAATGTACGAGGGGAAGAGATCAGGAAGTGCTAAATGTCCGTGGGTTTTGGGCGCAAATGACCTGTCTTGCCTTGGGTGCTGACAAGCCCCTCAACTAGAAGGTTGAGACCCACTACTCTAGATAAGGATGGTCTAGACTATAAGAAGATTGCCAAGACCCTGAAACAGAGCTGCAGCACGGTGGCCAAGACCATAAAGCGGTTTAACATTACAGGTTCCACTCAGAACAGGCCACGTCATGGTCGACCAAAGGTGTTGAGTGCAAAATAGCCTTTCATTGGTCCATGACAACATGCCTGCTACACACTTCCCCCACCAAAGTACCTTTGGTCCCCAAAGGAACATCAGAGTCCATCAACATATAATTTCCACAACCTGTTACATGCTTTCAAGATATAACGGGAGGCAAAAACAGATTCGTTTGTGTAAGAAAACAAGCAATTACCATGCACGTATGAACCTGGCAAGGGAACCTCCCACCATTTGTCAGAGGTGTGGTTGTCTTGCCACAAGCCGCAGATATTGGGATGGCCCACCGAGATGTGCCAGGGGGTGAATTGGAGTAGATATCCACTAAAGTTGTAGTAGAAAGGGTCAGCGTGTTGTGAGTTCTTTGAGAGGTATAGATAGCTACCTTAGAACTTTCGATTAGAGTACTGTAAGTCAGTCTTTTTGGCAGGTGAATTGTTTTTTTTTTCTTTGCTCTTTGGACTCAGAGGGCCAGATTCAGAGACATTTACGTTACACCGCCGCAGGTTTACAGCGTAAGTGCCTGATTCACAAAGCTCTTACCTGTAAACTTGTGGCGGTGTAACGTAAATCCGCTCGGCGCAAGCCCGCCTAATTCAAATGGGGCGGGCACCATTTAAATTAGGCGCATTCTCAAGCCGAAGGTTCTACGCATGCTCCGTGTTAAAATTTCCCGACGTGCTTTGCGTGAAATTACGGCGCCCCAACGTTTTTTTTGAACGGTGATGCGCGTTACGGCGTTTCGTATTCCCGGACGTCTTACGCAAAAAAATTAAAAATTCAAAATTTGACGCGGGAACGACGGCCATACTTTAACATGGCTGATCTAAAGATAAGCCATGTTAAAGCAGGTGTAACTTTGCGACGGGAAAAACCAACTCGCGCCGACGTACGAGATTGCGACGAACGCGCAAATCTTCGTGGATCGCCGTAACTAGTCATTTGCATATTCTACGCCGACCGCTATGGAATCGCCACCTAGCGGCCGGCCTAGAATTGCATCCTAAGATCCGACGGTGTAAGTCAATTACACCTGTCAGATCTTAGGGCTATCTATGCGTAACTGATTCTATGAATCAGCCGCATAGTTAGGACGGGCGGATCACAGCGTATCAGGAGATACGCCGTCGTATCTCTTCTGTCAATCTGGCCCAGAGAGTTCTGGTATAGCAGCCTTTTCCTTTTCCACCATAGAAGGTTGAAGAATCTCTGTTTTCTCTGCATTTAGGGAAATCAGAAGATCTTCCTGGCCTGTCAGTGATTGGCTCTGTGGTATCAACTCTGGAGCCTCAGGTCTGAGGGTTCCAGTATCCGTTTCTCCAGAAGGATGGAAAATGGCAGTTTCCGATAGCATAGATTGACAAAGCTAGTCCATGCCCAGTTCTTCATCTTTACTGTCCTCTTTATCTGTGTTCAGTGGCACATACTGAGACCTGGTTATTGGACATGATCTCTGAGTAGTTTGAGTAGGCTGTGGATCTGGTTGTTGAGGCATACAAACTGCTCCTGATAAAGGTAGCAGATGATTCCAAAGCCAGGTCTTTAGCGGGCCTGTGCTTCCTTCTGGGCGAAACTGGTATACTTGTAATCCTGGTACCTGCTTACAGATGATGTGGGGCTGTGACTTCCAGCGATAAGCCAGTTTTTTTCTTCCCAGGGACACCCAAGTTTTTCAGTAACACTGTCTTCAGGCTGAAAATCATGTACTCTCACCTTCGGGTCAAAGTTTTGCTTGTTTTGCTGCCCTTGGGTGTCTGAGGCAGCCTGGGATTTTTCATATGCTTTTTTTAGACTCTTCCTCAGGAGTACCATGTACCCTCTATGTGACACCATTGAGGTATGATCTAAATGGGTGCCGAATGCTAAGTCGACTGGCAGTCAAGCTTCCCTTCCGAACATCAGCATGTACGGTGAATAGCCTATGCCATCGTTTTCAGTGCTATTATAGGCGTGTATGATAGCTGCAATGTGCCTGCTCCAATGTTGCTTCTTCTTAGCCATCAGCATATGCAGGACAGTGCGATTAAAGCATTCTGGCTGAGGATCCCCTTGAGGGGAGGTTCTTGACTTCTGAACACAACAGGTATAACAGTATTTTAACTGCTTGCCGTCCAATGCACGACTATATACGTCGACAGCATGGCATGGACAGGCAGAAGGACGTATATATACGTCCCCTTTAAGAAGCCGGCATTGTGGGCCCACGCGTGTCGGCGGTGGCGCACCCGCCGGGAGTTACGTGACTCCGACCGTGGGTCCCGCGGACTCGATGTCCACGGGCATCACTGCAATCGTGTCACGGGGAGGAAGAAGGGGGAAATGCTTATGTAAACAAGCATTTCCCCAGTCTTCCTAGTGACAGGACAGTGTACACAGCTTCCTGTAATCGGAAGCTGTGATCATTGTCGTGTGACAGATAGCCCAGCCCCCCTACAGTTAGAACACATCCTTAGGCACACTTAGCCCCTTCAGCGCCACCTAATGGTTAACCCCTTCACTGCCGGTGTCATTTTCACAGTAATCAGTGCATTTTTATAGCACTGATTACTGTGAAAATGACAATGGCTCCAAAAATATGTCAAAAGTGTCCGATGAATCCGCCATAATGTTGCAGTCATGATAAAAATTGCTGATCACCGCCATTAATAGTAAAAAAATATATATATTAATACAAATGCCATAACACTATCCCCTATTTTGTAAACTCTATACCTTGTGCGCAAACCGATCAATAGACGCTTATTGCGATTTTTTTACCAAAAATATGTAAAAGATAAACGTATCAGCCTAAACTGAGGAAAAAAAAATGTTTTTTATATATTCTTTGGGGATATTTATTATAGCAAAAAGTTTAAAATATTGTTTTTTTTTAAAAATTGTCGCTCTATTTTTGTTTATAGCGCAAAAAATAAAAACTGCAGAGGTGATCAAATATCACCAAAAGAAAGCTCTATTTGTGGGGAAAAAAGGATGTCAATTTTGTTTGGGAGCCACGTCGCACGACCACGCAATTGTCAGTTAAAGCAACACAGTGCCGAATCGCAAAAAGTGGCCCAGTCATTGACCGGTAAAATGGTCCGGGGCTTAAGTGGTTAATGAGTCTACTCTCAAAGTCTCTCCCCTAGTCAGAGTGAATATGCTGAGGTAGGCTGTAGTGGACAAAGAACTTCTCTACCAGTATTTTTGCCACCATAGGTGCTTGTTGTTCTTTAATAAGGATGAGCTGAACAGGCAACTTGCGAACAGGCAACAAATTTGTTCGAACACGTGACCACCGTTAATGTCTATGGGACACGAACATGAAAAACCAAAAGTGCTTATTTTAAAGGCTTATATGCATGGTATTGTCATAAAAAAGTGTTTGGGGACCTGGGTCCTTCCCCAGGGGACATGTATC
Organism: Rana temporaria; assembly: GCF_905171775.1. Classification (NCBI taxonomy): domain Eukaryota; kingdom Metazoa; phylum Chordata; class Amphibia; order Anura; family Ranidae; genus Rana; species Rana temporaria. The sequence continues at coordinate 220,891,065 of NC_053493.1, read as the reverse complement.
AATGCAAAAAAGTTTTAAAAACTGAAGTTTTTTTTTGGGAGCAATGATTTTATGTGAAACAATAAAAGTGAGATATTACTTCAAATTTAGTGCATGGGGGGTGTCTAAAGTATGCCTGTAAAGTGGTGCATTTTTCCCATGTTTAAAACAGTCCCGCAGCAAAATGACATTTCTAAAGGAAAAAAAGTCATTTAAAACTGATCACAGCTGTAATAAATTGCCAGGTCTTGGCAATACAGATAAAAAAAATGGCATGGGTTCCACCCAGTCCACTACCAGGCTCTTTGGGTCTGGTATGATTATTAAGGGGTACCCCGAACAAAATAAAATGCGTGGGGGTCCCCCCAAACTCTATACCAGGCCCTTCAGGTCTGGTATGTATTTTAAGGGGAACCCTGCACCAAAATTTAAAAAAATGGCATAGGGGTCCCCACAAAAATCCATACCAGACTCTTATTTGAGCACGCAAAAATCCATGCATGCTCAGAATCAAGTCGACGCATGCTTGGAAGCATTGAACTTTGTTTTTTTCAGCACGTTGTTGTGTTTTATGTCACCACGCTCTGACACAATCGTTTTTTTAACTGATGGTGTGTAGGCAGGATGGACCATCAGTCAGCTTCATAGGTTAACCTAGGACAACGGTCCTTCAGACCGTTGTCCTCTGGTTAACCTATCGTGTGTACGAGGCCTTAATCTATTGATTGACTATTATAGCGTAAGTAGCAGGTGAACAGAATTGAACACACTCAGCAGGCAGGATAGCAATAAACAATGCAAATAAACTTTAAATGCAACAAGGGTACTTAGAAATCCACACTAGGTTTTGAATGCACTCAAACAAATAGACAGAGGTATAGTACCCCTTTGTAAACAAAAGTAGTAATGCGCTACCAAAAGTGTTCAACAAAATATACAATGATATTAATAAAGTGCTATAGTGAGGGCATAAACAGCAGCTGACTTCTGTAGTGTATCTAGCACCCAGAAAATGTTATAAATATATTGAAGTAGAGCTAAATACTGGTTTAACAAAGTGCTATGTGAATAAAATTAGTGCAAATAAATCTAATGATAAAGTGCATCACAACAGTGTAATGATAGCAATATAAAGTCCATAAAGATAAGATATAATTAAACTAAAACCAAGTCCATATGACAAGTGCTTATAAATAGTGCATCCACAAAAAATCTGATCATCCAGGGAGTAAATCAGTCCTTATCACAGCAAGATGGTTTCATAGATGAGCAAAATGAAGAGAGGGGGAAAGGGACGGGAAAGGGAGTCCAAGTCTGTAAAATATGTAGATTATAATGACAGATTCCTCATATCCTCCCCGGTGGTAATAGCCTCTAACCTTATAGATAGACCCCACTGGGTCTATTGGTGCATTGAACGATGATGGCTAGCCAGTGGTAGTTGCTCCTTTCTCCTCAGTGTGTTTTGGACAGGACACCACTGCAATACTGCCTCCAATCTCAGCACAGATTTCTTAGAAGGTGTATCTCCAGATCCGAGAATTTAAAAGCAAGAAAAAAGGATCTCCATAGTGTAGTAGATTAAAAGACAAAAAGGTCCAATTATTAAAATAAGTAATTGGCAATATAAAAGGCAAAAAAACACCATACAGGTAAAAACAGCATAAAAAATACATGGACTGTCATGTGACTTTATCAAGGTTATTGATAAAGTCACGTGACAGTGACGCAATGCATCAGGAAGAGCTTAGGTGACGTCACTTCACATAGCACTTTGTTAAACCAGTATTTTTTTTTTTTTTTTTTTTTTTTTTTTTTTTTTTTCTTCTTTTTTTTTTTCCTTTTTTTTTTCTTTCTTTTTTTTTTTCTTCCTTTTTTTTTTTCCTTCCTTAAACCAGTATTTAGCGCTACTTCAATATATTTATAATATCATACCCCTTTAACCTGGCTAGCAGATAGAGCTTCAAGGTAATTGCAAATAGGGGCAGTCCTTAGTCCTAAGTTTTGTTGAAGCTTGTTGGTGCACGTTGCAGCCGTCAGTAAGGCCTGCAGGCAGTGTTAGATCTATGGGTTCACTAGTTAAGTAGCTCCTAGTGACTTTATTCCCTAGCAGTAGTAGCAAGTATCGGCCGTAAGGCCTGCTCACTAGTCCCGGTAACACTGATTTAGTTGCCCCTTTGATCAGGCATCAACTCACTTAGGTTGCTTAGGGTGACTCTGGCAGGCAGCACAGCAAAGACATCATCCTGGGAGTTACTCCTTCTCTCCATGATCCGGTCCCAGAACTGCTTCCCCATACTGTAGAAGCTTCTAATGGTGCTTTGTCCTCTCTCCACACTGGTCCTGATAACTCGCTGTAAACTGCTTCCCCACACTGTGATAGCTTCCAATGTCACCTTGTCCTCTCTCCACACTGGCCCGATAACTCGCTGCAGACTTAGGAGATTCCCAAAATGGCTGTTATTTTCCTGGTCTCCTAGACTCTCTCTCTTCCTCTGAAATCACCTCAGCCTCCCCAGCTCTTATTGAAACTCCAATGTTTCCCAGTGTCCTCTCTGTCTGAGTTTTCTGGAAGGAAAAGTCAGAATCTCCCTATCTCCATCTTGTGGCCAAAAGGAGAAATTGCATGACAATAGCCTTTCATTGGTTCATGACAACAAGCCTGTTACAATAGTATACAAGTTATAAAATCAATTACACATTCAAAATATGTGTTGCCAGAATATTGTTGTACCATTCCATAACACAACATACAGTTTAAAGGCATATCCAAAACATGTTATTCAAAATGCTGGTGTTTTTCTCATGTCGCCCTCAAATTTGCATTACAAGAAAGACATTCACGTTCTTAAAATAGGCCTGAATTGAATAGTGTTAGCAGCAGACACAATTTACTGTAGCTAAAAGCATTATAAAACTGTACTCTTGAAGCCAAAGCCCTCAACTATGAACAAATTGGCCAGTGCATTGCCCCAAAAGTTTAATAAAATATCAAAATGTACAAAACACTTCACTTAAAATATCAAAGTGCACAAAAAACTTTAAAGTCACAACTCTCTGTTCCAAAAATCTCCCTCCACATCCCCACATCTTCAATTATTTTCAAAAAATTCTAAATATATAACATTATTATATATAATTGGCTGGCATCAGCACAGTAAATGGGCACAAATAGGCTGAAAATAAAAATAGTTCTGCAGTGCTTGTTGTGGTCTGCCTTTTTGTTACCACATGCATGAAGAAACACATGACTTTTTACCACAAAACTTGGTTGGAGTAGCACCTCAATGAGTCAAGTCAGCAGCAATAGGCCCACAACAGGAAACATAGCAGAAACTGTATTTTATAGTACTGTTATGTGCCTGTTTCTTCCTCATCCTTAAGAATGCATAGCATTCATTTTATTTTGAGGACTGTTAATGCTTCATCCTCCTTTTTTAGGACTGATAATGTGACTTTTTTCTCCTTTTCTTCAAGGGTGCATAGCAGCAATTTTTTTCTGAAAATTTCTAATGCATCTTTTCTTCCTCAATTGTGCAGAGTAGTCACTTTTTATAATGCTGATCGTGTACTATTTCCTCCTCCTCTTCAGCTAATTCATTGCTTTACCACCTGGCTATTAGGAGTTGGTAGAATTATGCCCAGAGCCTTAATGCCAGCTTTTCCAAACATCCTTTTATTTGAGTTTGTGGCCTATGCTACAATACAAAGTCAGGTACCTGGCCACCATATATTCCCAGAAGTTAATTTGCCAAATACCATTATTATGCACAGAATGCCATCCCCTCCAGAATGTGGAATGCCATGAGGAAGAAGAGGATGGTTGCAGTGCTGGTGGTAAGGAGTAGAAGTGCTGTGGTGTTGTGGTTGTTTGGTTTACCTCACCCCATGCTCATTCCAAACCTCATTCCTATTTGTAACAAGCAAATGTTTAATGGGGTCCCCCATCTATCTGTTGAAGTGAGCCACACGTAATATGACGTCCTTGCATTCCCCAGCCGCTAGGGGGCGATGTCCGCTGGGCACCTGCGATTGCCCACAATTACGGCAGGACCATGGATCTGTGTGTGTAAACATACAGATCCATGTCCTGTCAGCAGTGAGAAGACAGATTTGTGTTCCCAGTACAGAGGAACACACATCGATCTCCTCCCCTTGTGAGTCCCCTCCCCCTACAGTTAGAACACACTTTAGGGAACATATTTAACCCCTTCAGCGCCCCCTAGTGTTAACCCCTTCCCTGCCAGTCACATTTACACAGTAATCAGTGCAGTTTTATAGCACTAATCGCTGTGTAAATGTGAATGGTCCCAAAAATGTGTCAAAAGTGATATGTCCGCCGCAATGTCACGATCACAATCGCAGATCGCCACCATTACTAGTAAAGAAATAAAAATAAATAAAAATGCCATAATTCTATTCCCTATTTTGTAGACACTAGAACTTTTGTGCAAACCGATCAAATACGCTTAATGCGATTTTTTTTACCAAAAATATGTAGAAGAATACATATCGTTCTAAACTGAGGAAAAAAATATAAAAAAAAATGATGATATTTATTAATTCAAAAAGTAAAAGATATTGGGATAGATTCACGTAGATCGGCGTTTCTTTGTGCGGGTGTATCGTATTTACGTTACGCCTCCGCAACTTTTACAGGCAAGTGCCGTATTCTTAAAAGAAAGTTGCGGCGGCGTAGCGTAAATAGGCCGGCGTAAGCCTGCCTAAATCAAATAGTGAAGAGGTGGGCGTGTGTTATGTAACTTAGGCTTGACCCGACGTGATTGACGTTTTTCCCAAATGGCGTCCGTGGAATTTCCCAGTGTGCATTGCTCCAAAGTACGCCGTAAGGACGTCATTGGTTTCGACGTAAACCTATATGACGTCCAGCCCCATTCACGGACGAATTACGCAAACAACGTAAAAAAGTAAAAATTTGACGCAGGAACGATGGCCATACTTAACATTGGTACGCCGCACTTACGCCACCATATAGCAGGGGTAACTAGACGCCGGGAAAAGCCTAACGTAAACGGCGTAAATGTACGGCGTACGTTCGTGAATTTGCGTATCTTGCTGATTTACATATTTCGACGCGTAAATCAGCATACACGCCCCTAGAGACTTACGCTGATCGGATCTAAAAGAAATCAATGCGTAACTGATTCTATGAATCAGGCACATAGATACGACCGGCTGGACTCAGAGATACGACGGCGTATCTGGAGATACGCCTTCGTATCTTCTATCTGAATCTACCCCATTGTGTTTTTTTCAAAATTGTTGCTCTTCTTTTGTTTATAGCGCACAAAATAAAAACTGCAGAGGTAATCAAATACCACCAAAACAAAGCTCTATTTGTGGGGAAAAAAGGACGTCAATTTTGTTTGGGAGCGACGTCTCACGACTGTGCAATTGTTATTTAAAGTGCGACAGCGCTGAAAACTAAAAATTGGTCTGGGCAGGAAGGGGGTGAAAATGCCCTGTATGGAAGTGGTTTAAAAAAAAAAAAAAAAAAACTTTTACACAAATCTTCAATAAAAATATGCTAAAACTATAATAGAAGTTTTAAACAAGCACATTCAGATTTACAGAAAATATAATAAAACATGATAAACACATTTTTCATTAAACATTATGTAAGATAATTATATGTTAAAATGTATAATAATCTGAAATAAATGGAGAAAGAAGCAATGCAAAATTTGTATCACAAAATAATTATCAGCTTTGAATTTCTTTAAAATCTTCAACTTAACCTTAAAACTATTGCTTTTCAACCTATTACCTGCTGTAATACAATCGAAGAGAGTGCGGAATGTTAAAAAGATTATCTCTTGTAAATCCTTTTTCTGAAGGGCATAGAAGTGATGAACTACTTGAAATTCTACACCAATATTACTATTAACATTCTTATTTGTAAGTTAGCATATTCATATTTTAGTATAGAATATCCAATTTATATTGGAAGGTATGATAAAATGCCAGGCTATTTTAGCAATTGCTGCATTATTTCAGTTTTGCTGTAGAATACACATGTTAACAGATAATTTGTATGAATATTTAAAATGTAAAATTAAGTTCTTATGTAACGTATTGTGTCAGGGTGAGGCCATGCCAATGTGTTATAAGGTAGTCTGGGCCAGGTTATGGAGAAAAAAGGCCCACTAAAAGTTCAGGTGTGTGCTTTTTGTGATATCAGAATTTGAGATCAGTGCCACACCCTCCCGAAGATGTCAGTGATTGTAAGGTGAGAGGCACATGTATGCACCATGCTGTCCTGGGCAAGACAAGCCAAGAAACTGAGAGACAGGATCTCACCTCACCCAGGGGTTTGAGGTGCCCTAAGCCAGAGGCCCTAGTCAGAGTGATAGTCTATGATAGACGGAACAGCTGGGAGCTGTAAAGGCAAGACACAGAGCTGAAAGAGGTACAGCATTTGTGTGCTAGCCCTGCGGATGGGTGCTCGATGGTCTGGTCATGGCATGAGGCACGAGCAGTAGAGTTGCAAAAAGCAGTGGGATGCTTGAATATTGTCTGTTGACATTTTGATGTGAGATCCTCCTGTATGGGAAGCAATACATTTGTGAACTTTTGCTTTTTGTTTTTAAATAAAAAGTTGTCAGGAAAAGCCCACTATTTTGCACTACCAATGAGCTACACAACCCCCAACTTGCCACTGTATATAATGTATGATAATGCTAGGTCTGTTACACTTGTATGTCAAAAAATAGATGTTCAGTAGTTACACGTAAGGCCTCGTACAGACGACCGAACATGACCGTTTTCAGCGGACTGTCCCCTCGTCTGTACGAGGCCTAAGAAGTTAAATAGAAAGGTATTCTAGATTGCAAAAGAAGGTAGGTGCTCAATTTCAAAGAATTAGCTCTGTTTAAAGCTGAACTACAGCCAGCCTTCTGCACTTTAAGCTCCACCCCCACCACCACTACCCCTAATTGTGGATTTAATAAAAAAAAGGGTCTAAAAGCCTAATTTAAATCCATGGTTACACAATGTGCCAGGTCTTCTGCCCTGCAGAATAAGTGCCCATATTCCTGCTTGGGTGATGCTGGGATTTACCATTTACTGTCCAGCCACTTGGTCCTCCCAGGTCCTGCAGTTATATGATGACATCAAAAGGGTGGGGGGGGGCAAGACTCCACACTCCGTCGCTGGATCACTGATCTGCATTAACAGAAGAGGCACTTTAATGTGCTGTTTAACAGTAGACTTAAAGCTGGCCAAAGATGGGTAACTTTTTTAGAACTGAAAAAGTTCATGATGATACGTGATCACCATTTATGTATGCATGCAAGCTCTACAAGTGTGAGCACGGGGGAATGGGGCACTTTAAGTAAAAAAATATTATTTATTATATTTTTTTATGTTTTACTCTCTTTAAACCTGAAGTGATTAAATCTTTGTCGCTTCTGTTTTTTTAAGTCACAGAGGGGGCGGGTATGGATGTAACTTATTTTCCTATGTGTTCTATGGGCCACACAGATGGCAGCAGACCTGGGTTCCCTGATTTCCCCCCTTTCATGCCCTGCAAAAATGAGGGGCAAAGCCAGCTGCTGGTCATGCAGCTGGGCAGATGTCATGTTTTCTGCAGAGCCTGGACCAGTTCTATGACATCAGCCGACAGTGGGCTTTAGCCCTCTGGTGGCTGAATCTGGGTCACAAGTGTGCAGAATTAAGTGCACTCCTATGACTCACAGGAGAAGAATGGCCAGCGTTGGCCATATTTTTCCTTTAACCAATAAATATAGCCCCTAATATAAAGTGTAATTAATCCACAATTCATCCACAATTCATCCACCAGATGTCTGTTATCCCCAAAAACTTTCAAATGTGCTGCCAAGTATTCTTTTTCACACATATTAGACATCACATAAGAGGTGGGTTGAGAAAAAGCCTTTTCTTTCTCAAAAAGAACATTGTTCATTGGCATGAATAAAGTTTGCCATTAAACATACAGTATAGGCAAAGAACAGGTCTTCTGGGACACACGATGTAGACTGATCAATAAAAAAATAAATAATAATAATAATAATAATAATAATAATAAACATTTCAAAGGGAAAAATATTTGTGTGTGTTTTTATTTAATGTAATTCTTTTATTTTAACCTAATAGCTTCATCCTTGCTGTAGACTATATAGATAGATGTTTGTGTATAGATAGATATTATCAACTATACTCCAATAAATGTTATTGTGTTAACGCTTTCACTCTTGGTCAACAGAACTCTCATTTAACCGACATCATATCTTTGAGAAATTAAATCTTAAATATAATAAACGGGTAACAATATCTTGGTGGAGGGAGCAGTCCCCTGAACCCAGATATTTTTAACTCAGGAAGTCCGCTTGCCAGTTTTCCACTCACAGAATGTAGATAGCACAAGAGAGTTGGAATGTGGTTCTCCTTCTGGTGAGAGAATCACGCTTGCCTCTTTTAGAACCTATAGACCTCTGGTATCCCCCTGGTAATTTATGTAGGCTACTGCTGTGTCATTGTCTGACTGCACCTTGACTAGGTGACCATGTAGGAGAGGGGTCCAGTGTAGGAAATACAGTCTTATGCTCTCAGTTCCATAATGTTAATTGAGAGCATTGACTCTTGTGGGAACTGGGTTCTGGGACAGTCAGGAAATTCTATACCTCACACTAGCCTGTCAGGCTTGCAGTTATCAAAACCACATTCTATGAGGAGGGAAGGAATGACTTCCTGGGCTCTACGGCTGAGTTGAACATCCACCATGTCAGGTACATTTTTGCCTGGCTAGACAGCAGTAGTGAGAGATCAAGAGAAAAGATCTGCTTGTCACACGTTGTGATAATGTTAATCTGCAAAAGGGCTACCATGAGGCTCAGAGCCCTCATGCAGAATTGAGTAATGGAAGTTGACCTGAGAGTCCAACAGTTGGACCTCAGATAAGCAATCTTTTTTTGGGGAGGGGAAGGATATTTTTTTCTTGAGTGGTATTCAAGATCAGCCCCAAATACTCCAGATGATAGGAAGGCTAGAAAACAGACCTTTTGAAGATAATCACCCACCTACAAGTTTTAAAGAACTGAATTGTCTTTGAATGTTAAGAAAACGGGACAGTGGCTAAGAAATCCTTCAAAAGAAGGTCAACCAGTTACCCCATGACATAGATGTCCTAAGATCTTAGGAGAACCAGGAGCAGAGCCGTCAATATTGTGAAGACAACTGGTGCAGAGGAGAGGCTAAATGGCAGGGTGACAAATTGTTGACCGGGACATCTATGGTCCAGATTGGTGTAATTGACAACAGACGTCCTGTCACTTGAGAAAATGAGGGGGCCGTTTCAATGTGAAGAGGGTTTTTGGGTAGGCTTGGAGGGTTTTGTGGTTTAACACAACAAAAGGATGGACTAAATCTTGACTTGGATTTTAGCTTGAAGGAGGATGCCTGGGTGGAACAAAAATAGGTCATAGTAGAAATAGTAGTAGTAGTATTTTTTTGTTTGTGGGTGTTATCAGAAAAACTTTTGCTAAAGTCCAATCACTTGAAATTATACTGTGTAACCCATGATCTATGAATACAGGTCATGTGTCCTATACTGTTTGATTAGGATAAACAGTTACCTGTGATGTTACATAGGCACATTATGGAAACCGCAGCAAAGAGAGAATTGTACATATGAATTAGTCTGGTCCATTATTATCTCTGCACTGCATCGCAAATTTTACTGTGTAAACATTTATTTTGGGGCCCATATGGTAACACAGTTAAATGCGCATGTAGTGTTTATTACTGCATCCTAGCACGTCATCATTAACATGATGAGTAAACAAAGATTGTTTTAACAACTTAACAGCTCAAAAAACACATGCAAGAGAATTCAACAAAATGCATGTTAATATATGGAAAAAAAATAACAGCATTTTCGAAAGTGCATTAAAATGTACAAAACTAAAGCATTTCCACAATGTAAAATGGAAATCCAGCCTCAGTGTTCAAATGTCTGAAAACTTTGAGCTTAAAAGAAGCACAGTAAGGCCCCGTACACACGGTCGGTTTGGTCCAATGAGAATGAACCCGAAGTTCAGTTTCATCGGACCAAACCGACCGTGTGTATAGGCTATCGGTCTGGTTTCCTTCGGTCCAAAATTTCTAAACATGCTTCAAAACCGAACCGATGGACCACTGCCCGATCAGACCAAACCGATGGTTAGTACAGAAAAGCATCGGTTCAAAACCAGTGCATTCTCAGAATCAAGTAGACGCATGCTTGGAAGCATTGAACTTCGTTTTTTTCAGCACGTCGCGTGTTTTACATCACCGTGTTCTGACCCGATCGGATTTTGAACTGATGGTGTGTACACACATCAGACCATCAGGCCACTTCAGAGGTGAACCGATGAAAACGGTCCGAAGGGCCAGTCTCATTGGTTTGGTCCGACCGTGAGTACACGGCCTAAGCATCACAAAACCATCTTTAACCTCTTTGTAAACATTATACAACTTTTTAACACCAGATGTTAAATGCCTCTTGACAGGCGATAGCTTATTAACCTTGCAACAGAAAATGTGGAAAGTGCAACTGACTTGTCCTAGTTCTAGGGCATTCTGTCAAACAGAAAAACATTGGGGTTGATTTACTAAAGACAAATATGCTGTTCAGTGCAAGTGCACAGTGCAAGTGAAATTTGCAGAATGAAATGTTTAGTTTTGTTTAGTTTCGGATAGATTTGTTATGTTACTAATTTTGTTTTGTTGATTTGTTTTGGAATTCATTTTGGTTAGATTCATTTTCATAAAAACATTTTTGTTTATTAATTTTCTAACGAATTCCAAATTTTTGGAACAATTTGATTTTGGATCAGTTGAAAAATGATCAATCGATTCAAAATCTGTGTGAAGAATTGCTGATTGTTAAGCAGCGGGCTGGGAAGCTGGCCACCAAGTCCTTAACAACCGATGACTCATGAGCTGTCAGCCGGCAAAAGAAAATTCTGGAAAAATAAACAGCGTGGTTTCGATCCAGCATGCCCTGGTTGGTGACATCACAAGGGGGGCAGGGTTATCCTCTGACATCATTGGATTACTCCGCCCCTTAGCTATTTAAGAATTGTCAGATGGAGGAGAAGGCAGTCGATGGGAACCTTAGATGAGGCCAGAGGGCCTGGTATGGATTTTGGAGAGGACCCTATGCCATTTTAAAAAAAAATAATGCAGGGTTCCCTTTAAAATCAAAGCACTTGGTATGAGTTTGTGGGGGACCCCACGCTGATTTTTTCCAAGATTTTCCATTGCCGGCATTCTTTGTTTACATTTCGGCTCCCAGCTGATGAGTCATCGGTTGTTAAGAACTCATCGGCCAGCTTCCCGCCCTGCTTCTTAACAACCAGCTTTTCTTTACACAGAATTTTGAATCGGTCAATCATTTTTCGATCTATCCAATTTAAATTGTTCCAAACATTTGGAATTTGCTAGAAAACGTATAAACAAAACATTTTTTTTATGAATTTCAACAAAATTTGTTACTATTTCATTCAGAGATTTGGATAAATCCGAATCTCAGAATGACCCAAAATTTGGCCGAATTTGAATTGGGACCAAAACTAATTGCACGTGTCAAGTTCACTGCAAGTGCACTTGCTCCAGAGCTTAGTAAATGAGGGGGTGCTTCACTTTGCAAATAGAACCCAATCACATGCAAGAAAAAAAACAAAAACATTTTTGCTTGTACATGACTGCATGATACAAATCAGCAGAGCTCCCCCTCATTTCAGACCTCCCCCTGAGATCTAGAGCAAATGCACTTACAGTGCACAGAATATTTGCTTTTAGTAAATCAACCTTATAGCTTTATTGCCAAGGTAAATTATGCCTGCCAATGCTGCTTGAAGTGTTCTGGACATTTACACTTCAATGAAGTATTACCCTGGCCACGATGCATTAAAAAAAGTCTGTGGGTGGACTGATAATATATATTCTTCCAGTAGTCACTGTCAATCAGGCTCTGCTAGGCTGTCTAGGAGGAAGATCAGCCTGTGATGCCACAGGGGGACAAAGGAACTACAGATATGGCATGCATCACCACAAAATCCTATTTCTCCCAAGCCCAGGATGATGTGCACATATCTGTCAATGCTACCAGGGAATTTGCAGCCCCTGGTTAGCTTGAGATCATAACCCAGGAAGTGCTGCACTATACAAATAGAAAAGTTTAAAGCAGTAAAGGTAAAAATTATTGTATTTGTTTTGGATAGCATGCAGAGGGACTAGAATGCTTGTCAGTTTTTATTGCTATCTGTGCCCCCATTAAGGAGATACACCCTCTTTATTTCTCCTGTTACCTTTATCATTGAAATTTAAAGTAAAATAAATTCCCACATTTTGGGCTGTCCCCAGAAAAGTAGGAGACAGGAAATCTTACAATGGGGACACTAGTTCTGGTTAGCTGAGGGTTCCCAAGAAATTCCCTTAATTTTCAAGGATTTCCTCACACTTCCTGTTTGGTTATGGAACATGAAGTGAAGGAAACTCTCTGAAATGGGACACAGATGGTGAACAAAAATCTGACAGGGGTTATAACCCTCCCTTACGCTATCCAAAATATTACACAGGCTCTTTACCATGTGATTAGTTGTGTCCAATCACAGCTCATCATATAGTAACCAGGAAGTACCATTGATCAGCTTTTCCTCAACTCGTGCTGACAAGGCATGAGTAGAGGAGAGCCGATCATCTGCCCTCCTGACGGGGAGGTCTGCGCTGATAATCAGCCCATTGATTATCCGTGCAGACCCATCAACGGTGCCCACTAAAGCCCACCAGGGATGCCCACTAGAGCCCACCAAGTAGGCCTACTATAGACCACCAGGGGTGCCCACTAGATCCCACCAGGGATGCCAATCAGTGCCAATTAGTGCCCATTAGAATAGCCAATCTGTGACCATCAGTGTCAGTGTCTCCAAATCAGTACTGTCTATCAGTGCCACCTATTAGTGCCATCTATGAGTGCCCATCATTGCTGCATATAATCGCCTCATCATCAGTGCCCATCAGTGCCACCACAACAGTGCCCATCAGTGCCACCTCATCAGTGCCCATCAGTGCAGCCTCATCAGTGCTTATTAGAGAAGGAGAAAACATACTTATTTATAAAGTTTTATAACTCCCCCTTTTTCGTACCTGAGCCCGATCCAGAGATGTGCATGAGCACAGCAGCTCCAGCCACTGTCTTGCTCCTCATTGGACAGATTGATAGCAGAAGGACCATTGGCTCCCACTGCTGTCAATAAAATCCAGTGACAAGGAAGCAGGGGGCAGGGATGAGTCCCATTGTCTGTGTCAATGAACACAGCAGTGGGACTCGGGAGCAAGCCTGCACATGTGCCCCCCAGGGAAACAGCTTTGTGTGCAGGCATCTGGTGAAGAGGAGGAGCTTGGAGCACTGACAAGGCACTCCAGAAGAAGAGGATCAGGGCTGCTCTGTGCAAAGTGATTATCCACAGAAGGTAAGTATAGACATATTAGTTATTTTTCTTTTAAAAAAAAGAGGATTTACAACCCCTTTAACTTAGACTTGGAAAATACCAGTATATACATATATGGGAAAATATATACAAAAAAAATATGGCGCCTTGTGGGGATGAGAACATATAAACCAACAGCTGTCCCCTTTAAAGTGAACAAATCACTAAACTGTGTAGAATTATAGAGTAAAGAATAAGGCGCTATACATGTTCTTGTGAATAATTCACACAAAGAAAAACACTGCATCAAACTTAAATGTGCACATGAATGAAAAAATAAGCAAGCATAAAGTCCATAAGTGAATAAATCCCAACACCAAAACAGAATGCTCTGAGATAAAACTTCTAGATCTTCCACCATGAGTTCTCAGTATGAAACTAGCCACTCACCAGAGCTGTTTGACCCCTTTTTTACAGGACGGTCAAAAAACACTTTGGAGACACCAGATTGGTTCCGCTAATGGCATAAATCCACTCCAGTGGCCACAATGGCCACTCAGGAAGGGGCTAGCATGTAAAAAAATTCCCCACAGGAGACACGGATAGAAGTCTCATAGTGTAGTAATTTTTTAATAAAATAAAAACAGCAGCAATAATAGGAGTTACACTCACATGTTGTAATTCTGCCCTGGCACTAGGTGTAAACAGCGTGTGTGAGTCAGCTGATCCCTGGGGGTGGCACACGCAATTTATTCACTTATGGACTTTATGCTGGCTCATTTATTCATTAATGTGCACATTTAAGTTTGATGCAGTGTTTTTCTTTGTGCCAGTTTTTCACATGAACATGTATAGCGCCTTATTCTTTACTTTATAATTCTACATGTGTCAGCATATGCAGTAGGTGCAGGGCAAGTTTTCTCGGCTAGATGTGGTTGGTGATCACTAAGCATGAACCAGACAGTTACAGCAACAGTTTAGAAAGCAATCTAAAAACCAGACTTAAGGCAAAGTTATCTGTATCAAATATTGCATACCATACTGGCAGAAATGAAATGGAGAATGAAACTGGGTTCAAAGTTAAAAGATACACTATACCAGTAGAAAAAATCAGACAGCACAAAACCCAATCCTAACAGAAAGCAGCTGAACAATGGAGGTCAATATAAAACAATCCTTATATAACACATGTATAAAAAAGCAGTGCAGCGTTCCAGATAAACTAAAATCACATATAACAAAAAGTCCAAGGCCCAGATTCACAGAGAGCAGGCGCACATTACGCCGCCGTAGAGCAACCAATGTACGCTACGCCAACGCAGCGCAGAGAGGCAAGCATTGCATTCAGAAAGCTATTGCTCCCAACGCTGCGTCAGCGTGGCGTAGGTTTCGAGGGCGCAGGCCGGCATAGGTGGAAGTGGGTGTGACCCATGCAAATGAGGCGTGACCCCATGCAAATGATGGGCCGAGCGCCAGACAGATACGCATCACGAACTGCGCATGCACCGTGACGTGGACGCATCCCCTTTCGCCTGCTCACAACCACATCAGGAACAACTGCCTAAACTACGCCAGATCACTGCGTACGGCGTGAACGTAACCTACGCCCAGTCAGACACACGTCCAACGTAAAATACGCCGGCTTGTGTTCCCTGGTGCAGACCTTTGCATGTCTGCTGCTGGGTTGCACCTCCTTTATAGGGAATAACTTTATGCCGGACTTATGACTTACGCGCACCTCGCGTAGCCTGCGTCGGACGCACGCAGGTTCATGAATCGCCATATTTCCCTCATTTGCATGTTTGAATGGCTAATCAATGGGAGCGGCACCATGCTCCCAGCCTAAATGTACGCCCACCCTACGCCGGCATAAGCAAGATACGTCGGCGGGGTGTAGCCTGGTTTTAGGCGCATATCTGTTTGTGGGTCAGGCGCACAGATACGACAGCGCACATTTGCACTTACGTCGGCGTAACTTGTTATACGTTGGCGTAAGTGCTTTGTAAATCTGGGCCCAAGAGTGTAGAATTCAGGAGCCGAGGGGGATCGACAGCTGACATACCAACAGGGTGAGAGAGAAATCTTTAATGGTGAACAGGGTGCTTGAAAACAATCACTGTGCAAACACTTCAGTGCTTTCCGTCACCAGAGGTTCAGGCTGCTCAACTCAATGAATGGACCTCTGAGTCAACAGAAAGGTCATTCATGCAGTCCCTTAACAGGGGTAATGGTAAAGTTGAGAGGGCTGTCTTCATGTAAGGTCCTTCAATCAATCTCCTCATTCATTAAGTGACCCCTGGGCACACTCTTAGACATGCATTTGTTCATGTATAGTTCAATAGAAATACATAGTGCTCTCTGTATGTTTAAAAGACACTTATTTATTAAATAAAATGACTATTCACAGGAGCGGCACTGAGTCCCAGTGGTCGGAATTTAGTCATGTAACATATATAAAACCAGGTAGGTGGCTGTCCTGACATCACAAAGTCCACTGCACGCGTATCGTCTGTCGCTGAGGAAGTCCTTACCCACGGGCACATTCTTCCCAGTGTGGTCAGTTTTCTGGCTATGTGTGGAGCTCAGCCTTCATGTCTTCCAAACATCAGACTTGTGCTGACACCCCCCCCACACACATATTTATTCACTGAGAAAATCAGTATACTGCTGTTTCTCCACCCCCAACTCTCCAAGCTTCAGCTTAGAACAGAATTTAGTCACTAATAAAAAAAAAAAAAAAAATAATGTTGATTTTCAGGTTCTCCTTTGCACTCAGTAGGCCCTCCTGCCTACCTTCACCTCCCTATTGTGCCTGGCAGTGATGCAGAAGTGCACTGGGGGACCAGGGGGTCAAAACACCTGGAAATGCCAGTTTATAACGAGACTTCATCCAGAAATGGAAACTTGTTTTGCATTAGGGCAGCAGGATAAATAAGGGTTTATATTTATTTATTTTCACAGAAAGCTTTAATAGCGAGTTCAAGTTGATGACAGAATTGCTTTACGTATTATTATAGGATCATTTAGTAAAAGTTCATTACAAGCAGCCAACCATGTTTAGTGGAATTATGAAAGAACAGAATGTTTTTCTGTGCTCCTGGCTGCAAATACAGGTTTGCTTGGCTTACAAATCCATAGTAAAAGAACAAGCTAAAAAGATATGTTCTCCAAAAACAAACATCATGTTTAAATTCAACACAAGAATGGTTGCACACTTACAGATTTAAACATTACATGCTATTGTTTTATTTATTTGTATTTTTTTAACTTTGATTAAAAGCCCAAAAGCTTGCCAGATCAACAACAATTGGAAAGATTCTTGAAAGGAAATAAAATAAGCATAACATTCGAGTTGTTGCCAAAAGCAACCAATTACATTTTTCCTTTTTAAAAAATCAAAAATGTTTAACTTTCAAACTTGAAGGAATGTGAAATGCCGGAATCATCGAGTTAGCAGCTGAATTATGTGTGACTACACGTTAAACATAATGCTTCACTTTATAATGTAAAAACACACTTTTTTGGTGTCATTGTAGCCCATTGGCTATGGCAACTATATATTTTAGTCATAATAAACTATACATATGTTTGTAGTCTTCCAGTATAATGATAATAACTCCTTCATTAGGTGTTTTCTGCTTATAAATCTGTAGATTAACCACTTGTCTACAAGCGCTGTTTATGAATGGCAGCTGTTAGACAGAGGTAATAAACACAATCCTGGCAGCCTGGAGTGTGTGTGAATTTTTTCAGCAAGTGATGGGCTTTCTAATGGAAGTGACAACTTCTATAGCCCACCAAAGGTACCCCCCTGCCCAATAGTCCCTGTCATGTGCATGGTGGGTCTTATGCCGCGTACACACCATCACTTTATGTGATGAAAAAAAATGACGTTTTTAAAAACGTCACTTTAATTGACTGTGTGTGGGGGAAAACGTCATTTTATGTCTTGTAAAAAACGACCAAAAAAAATTGAAGCATGCTTCAATTTTATGTGTCGTTTTTCAAAAGTGCACTTTTTACTTCACAGAAATTGACCGTGTGTAGCAAAAAACGTCGTTTTCTAAGACGTTTTTTCATCCACGCATGCCCAGAAGCTACTTATGAAACAAGCTTCAATGGTAAAACGTGGTGAACGTAACCTCGCTTTGCAAGAACATTGTGAGAAAAACGATGGTGTGTAGGCAACTTCGTCTTTGAAAATTGAAGTTTCAAAAACGTCATTTTTTACTTCACAGAAAGTGTCGTTTTTTTTCATCACATAAAGTGATGGTGTGTACGGGGCATTAGGCCTCGTACACACGACCGTTTTCCTCGGCAAAATTCATCACGAAAAATGCTGGCAGAGCATTTTTGCCGGGAAAAACGGTCGTGTGTATGTTTTTCGTTGAGAAAACTGTTGTGGATCTCGACAAAAAAAAAGGGAACATGTTCTCTTATTTTCTCGTCAGGAGTCTCAATTTCCTCATCGTGTTTCTCGTCGGGCTGGTGTAACGACGAGAAACACGTTCGTGTGTATGCTTAGAAACCCGCGCATGCTCAGAATAAAGTATGAGACAGGAGCGCACCTTCGGTAAAAGTAGCGTTCATAATGGAGATAGCACATTCGTTATGCTGTAACAGACTCAAAAGCTCGAATCGTCTCTCACCAAACTTTTACTTAACATGCAGTAACATGAGATTAGCAAAAGCAGCCCCAAGGGTGGCGCCAGTGGAATCAAACTTCCCCTTATAGTGCCGTTGTACGTGTTGTACGTCACCGCGTTTGAGAACAAGAGATTTTGTCTTGACAGTGTGTATGCAAGGGAAGCTTGACAAGATTCTCGTCAAGCTTGACAAGAACCTCGTCGAGGAAAACAACGTTTCTTTTACGACGAGATTCTCGGTTTGTGGGTGGAAACGAGGGAAATCAGCAAATAAAATGTTCTAATCTTCCTGCCATTGAATGAAGAAGTAAGTGACATGTATTACATCACTTACGGGTTTCAGATGTCACTTTCCCTGGTGTGGCCAGAGAAGAAGCTAGTGGAGTACAATCTGTACTCCATTAGCTTCAGTGGAAGGCAGGAAAGACATCACAAACCTAATAGACCCCTGATGTCTCAGTAAAGAAACCCCACAATTTTGAGCAACATAGTGCCGCAAATGTCGGAGTGAGAGGTATAGTTTGTGGTCAAATCTAAACTGATAAACTGTAAAGTATTTTAAAGCAATGCCTATGGACATCTGTAAATGAGGTACAACTCTAATTTACAAAGAATACCCAATCACTTGCAAGGAAAAAAATAATAATTTTGCTTGCACATGATTGCATAATGGAAGTCAACAGAGCTTTACTAAGCTTTGGAGCAACTGCACTTACAGAGTGCAACTGCACTTTCAAAAGTTCACAGTCTATTTGCCTTTAGTAAATCAACCCCCCTGTGCAATGCAAGTGCAATTACTCCAGAATTTAGTAGATTAGGTAACGCTTCACTTTGCAAAGAATACTCAATCGCATGCAAGGAGAATAAAAAACAGAATTTTTACTTGTACATGATTGGATCAGTGTTTTTCAACTCCAGTCCTCAAGGCTCCTGAACAGGTCATGTTTTCAGGATTACCCTCAGATGAAACTGAAAAATTATCAAATCACCTGTTCAAAATAATGGAGAGCCTAAAAACACGACCTGTTGGGGCGACTAGAGGACTGGAGTTTAGAAACACTGGATTGGATGATAGAAATCAGCAGAGCTTTCCCTCATTGTACAGCTTCCCCCCAGATCTAGAACACATGCACTTGCAGTGCACTTGCAGTACACAGTATATTTAGACAAAACCCAAGCTCTACTGCATGATTGTAGAATGATGAGCAAAATAACAGTGCTCAGGCTTGTTGTGTCCCATAAACATCAAAATAGCAAAAGATGTTGGCAACTCGATTGCTTCTTCTAAATCTTTATTGAGCACTAACAGCAGAGCAACATCTAAAGTGCTAACATGAGCCTTTCTTATATAAAATAGAGATTGTGGTGATCTGATTGGGAACTCCTCTGCCACCAGTAAGAGGACATGTTTCCGTGGGCGAAGAAGTGCTCACTTTGTGACCACTTACTACAACAATTTAACCACTGCCTTCCTGTCTTATATGCGGATAGACTGTGCATGATATTTTAAGACAGGGATTACATTGTTTTCCAGTAAGAAAGCTCCCACTTTAGGTACTATGCTATCCCCCTCTTTATTTCATTCCACTCCCCCTTCCATTTCATCGTTAGGGACAGTGAGCTCTTATCCCTCTGGTTATAACACCTATAAACAGCGTAAAAGACACAGAAAAATCAAGTCTGGCATTTATTTTTCAACAGGTAGAACATATCCAGTTAAAAGTTTTATAAATTGTAATTCAAAGATAATTGTTTATCTAATTGATTGTAGTATTTGTAGAGTACAGTATGTGGGATGCACTATTCCCAATCTACGTATTAGAATATCAGAACACCACAATGACACTCTTACTAGCAACACGAAAAAAATAATCAAATGTGTCTAAACACTTTAGAACAGTTCATGGTGGTAATCTGGAGTCTTTTTTTGTGGTCTGGAACAGGTGAGAAGATCTGTTAGGGGAGGGGGATACACACCATACCCTACTTCAGAGGAAGATGTGGTGGATACTAGACATGTGCACAGTGAAATATTTTGTTTTCGTCCGAAAAATACATTTATTTAGTTACTCCCATTTTTAGTTATTTAGTTTCGTTAAAAAACGCATTCGTCCGAAAATCAGAATTAATTAAGGTCAAATCTGTCATTGAAGGCTTATGGTGTCTGTCGAATGTTCTAAGAAGATTGGACGGAGCAGCTAAACTGTAGGACGCAATTGTACATTTCCGGTCGAATGTTCCGCCTACAAGCTATAGAAGAATTCTAATGTTGTATGCCACTAGTAATAATTATATTTATAAATTATTATTACTAGTAAACCAACATTTGAATTCTTCTATAGCCTATGGGTCGAGCATTTGACCGGAAATTTATGATTGTGGCGTCGTACAGTTTAGCTGCTTGTCAAATCTTTTTAGATCTTTCGACAGACACCATAAGCCTTCAATGACAGATTCAACTTTTGTATGTTTTTCGCTGCTTCTTTGAATCTTCGCCGTTCATGTCGAATGGTTTACCCCAACACTGTTTCTATAATGTCAAATCTTTTCTCTTTATGTAGAATAATCTTGGACTAATAGAGTAAGGCCTCGTACACACGATAGGATCGCCAGAGGACAATGGTCTGAAGGACAGTTTTCATCAGTCCAAACCGATCGTGTGTAGTTGTGTGGTTATTTAACCTTCGGTCAAAAAAATGAGAACTTGCTTTAAAATTGAACCGATGGACGCCTATCCGATCGTTAGTATGCAAAACCATTGGTTAAAAACCCGTGCATGCTCAGAATCAAGTCGATGCATGCTTGGAAGCATTGAACTTCGTTTTTTTCAGCACGTTGTTGTGTTTTACGTCACCGCGCTCTGACATGATCGTTTTTTTATCTGATGGTGTGTACGCACAACGGACCATCAGTCAGCTTCATAGGTTAACCGATGACAATGGTCCTTCAGACCGTTCTCATCAGATGGACTGATCGTGTGTACGAGGCTTTAAGGTTAGGCACATTTGACCGCAAATTCGATAGACACAGATTGCTATTGTCAGCGTCATGTCGAGTCTCCTATCTATATCGAACTGCTGTAGCAACGAAAATGAAAATAAAGTATTTTTTTATGTCGGATCTTTCGTGTTTTCTGATTCTGCATGTTCGTTTTCGTTTGTTAAATGATAACAAAAATACCTGAAATTCTGACGAAAATGCATTCGGACGAAAATGAATGCACATGTCCAGTGGATACACAGATTGAATACTCGATTTCCAATGGAATCAACAGTAGAATGGCTGTACATTTGTTTTTAAAGTGATACAATTTGATTCCACAATGGATTAATTATTTTTTTTGGTTTGTGTTTCCAATTTTTCCTCCCCTATTTCTCTGGTTCTGCTTACTTCACATGATTTAAATAGTTGATTGATTTTAAATTGGATTGTACAGCCCCCCTTTTTTAAGGAATGGATATCTTTTCTATATAAACTTGATTTTATTGTAAACCTGTATGCTATGAAGAAGGCTCCGGCAAAAAAACGTTAGCACTTTAGATGTTACACTGCTGTAGCCTGTTAGTACTCAAAAAAGATTTGGAAGAAGCAATTAAGTTGCCAGCATTTTTTTGCTAAACAGTATATTTGCCTTTAGTAAATCAACCTCATTGTGTTTGTGTGCACTAAAATTAGTGACCACCATGCAAGCTCTCGCATGACTGTGGCGACTAATTGCGGGGAGGACCAGAGACAGCCGCCGAGGGACCCCAGAAGACATGGATCGGGGGCACTCTGTGAAAAACGAACTGCACAGTGGAGGTAATTATGACATGTTTGTTATTTAAAAAAAAAAAAATCCTTTAGTGACCCTTTAAATAAACCTCTCCTGGCTCTAGCTGTCAAACTATTTCTTACTCACTGTGCAGACAGAAATGCCGCGTACACACCATCACTTTATGTGATGAAAAAAAACGACACTTTCTGTGAAGTAAAAAATGACGTTTTTGAAACTTCAATTTTCAAAGACGAAGTTGCCTACACACCATCGTTTTTCTCACAATGTTCTTGCAAAGTGAGGTTACGTTCCACCACGTTTTACCATTGAAGCTTGCTTCATAAGTAGCTTCTGGGCATGCGTGGATGAAAAAACATCTTAGAAAACGTCGTTTTTTGCTACACACGGTCAATTTCTGTGAAGTAAAAAGTGCACTTTTGAAAAACGACACATAAAATTGAAGCATGCTTCAATTTTTTTTGGTCGTTTTTTACAAGACATAAAACGACGTTTTCCCCCACACACAGTCAATTAAAGTGACGTTTTTAAAAACGTCATTTTTTTTCATCACATAAAGTGATGGTGTGTACGCGGCATAAGAAACATATTGTTTAACCACTTAAGGACTGGAAGGATTTTCCCCCTTAATGACCAAGCTATTTTTTGCAATACAGCACTGCGTAGCTTTAAATGATAATTGCGTGGTTGTATGACACTATACCCAAACAAAATTTATGTCCTTTTTTCCAACAAATAGAGATTTCTTTTGGTGGTATTTGATCACCTCTGTGTTTTTATTTTTTTGCGCTATAAACAAAAAAAGAGCGACCATTTTGAAAAAAATCAATATTTTTTTACTTTTTACTATAATAAATATCCTCCCCCAAAAAATATTAAAAAAAAAATTCTTCCTCAGTTTAGGCTGATATAGATTCTTCTACATATTTTTGGTAAAAAAAAAAAACACGCAATAAGGCCCAGATTCTCATACATTTACGTTGCTCCTGGGCAGCGTAACGTATGTGATTTACGTTACATCGCCGCAGGTTTACAGGTTTACAGCCTGATTCTCAGAACACTTACCTGTAAACTTGCGGCAGTGTATCGTTAAATCGCTCGGCGCAAGCCCGCCCAATTCAAATGGGGCGGGCACTCCCGCGCCGAGCATACTGCGCATGCTCCGTCGGGTAAATTACCCGACGTGCATTGCGCTAAATGACGTCGCCCCAACGTCATTTGCTTAGACGTTTACGTAAATGGCGTCCAGCGCCATTCACTGATGTCTTACCCAAGCGACGTATTTTTTTTAAATTCGACGCGGGAACGACGGCCATACTTAACATTGGTTGCCCCTCCTAATAGCAGGAGCAACCTTACGCGTCACGTACGCTACGGAAAAAACATAAATTCTCAGCGTCGACCGCGCGTATGTTCGGGAATCTCGCGTAATTACCTCATTTGCATAGACGACGGGGAAAACGACGATGCGACACCTAGCGGCGGGAAAAAAAATTGCTTTTAAGATCTGACAGCGTAAGAGCCTTACGCCTGTCAGATCTAATGGGTATCTATGCGTAACTGATTCTAAGAATCAGTCGCATAGATACCCGGGGCCAGATGAGAAGTTACGACGGCGCAAATGGTGTTGCGCCGTCGTAACGCCTTTGAGAATCTGGGCCTAAGTGTATATTGATTGGTTTGCACATGAAGCATCTACAAAATAGGGAATAGATTTTTATCATTTTTTTTTTACTAGTAATGGTGGGGATCTGCAATTTTTTGTGGGACTGCAACATTGTGGCTGACAGATCGGACACTTTTGACACTTTTTTGGGACCATGGACATTTATACAGTGATCAGGCTATAAATAGCCATTGATTACTATATAAATGACACTGGCAGGGAAGAGGTTAATGCTAGGGAGTGATCAATGGTATTAAATGTGTTACCTAGGGAGTGTTTCTAACTGTGGGGGATGGGACTGCCTGGAAGAGGAGACCAATAGCTGTTCCTAATCAGTAGGAACAGGAGATCTGTTTTTCCTCCCCATTGACAGATCTCTGTCTCTGTCTGTTCTGTGGAGTGATTGCTGGTGACCGGAGAGGATCGCGCCCACCGGCCACGTGCATCGCCTTCCAGTGTCACGCCCCCTAAAGCTTTTAAAATGCCTGATGTACAGAAATGGCAATTCAACCAGGGGAGCCAACCTGCCACAGTATAACTGCAGCGGCTGGTCCTTAAGTAGTTAAAGAGACAAGTAAAGTGTTAGTAAAATATACAAAAGAAAGTTTACACTTTGTTTATTTGACAGACTATACAAAATCCTGAGCAGGGTACTTATTCGAACAAGACACCAAAAAAGCCTTATGTCATTAAAAAATTATTTAGGTGGGCAAATTCAAGTTTGATTTTTTTTTTCTCAAATTAACCAACACATACTAATACTGCTAATCTCTGTATCAGCATAGGTTATTTACTACAGCGTGCTGGTAGGGGACATCCTTTCCTACCAGGGCTCCAAGGCTGTGGTTACTTTCTAAAAAAAAAAATTAAAAGACTTTGGACATTATTTTTTGTATGTGATTCCAAAGTATTTAGCTGATTTAAACTGGAAGTTCAACTGAGATTGTATATGCATGTCTTGGATTTTCCTACTAGCTGTTTCCTGTTTGTGTTTATTGAACACATGAAAAATGATGGTTACAGTATGGCTTGTTGCTTCCCCCCAACAAGTATATCTGCAACCTCATATTCTATCTGTAAACATTATTTTCATTCCAGTAGAACATTTGTGCTTTAAAATACATTTTAAATCTCTGAGTCTGGTTGATAGATTAATTTATAGGGTGCTTAAAGTCCCAATGTAAAGGCATGGGACTTTTAGCCACTGATAGTGACTTTTACTAAAGAGTAGACCTGGTACAGACTGAATGAAGCCTGAAGATCCCATTGATTGTCTTAAAATATGTTTTTTTTTAAAAATGGCGAATGGTGGTCATGGATAATGTATCCAAATGAACCTTATAGCAGTTCACAGAGAACAGATACGTTTTAAAAAAAAAAACATTATTATCTAAGGTCACTGGAGGTGGGCTGACCATAATGCCAGGATGAGTTTGGAGAAAGGTGGGGTGCTGAAAGGTTCATAAGCTGATATCAAAGTGAATGAGGTGTGCAAGTTCTTGGCTGTCCAGCTATAGGAATATAACATGTTATGGGTGGTTTGCAGGTTCATATCTGTTGTGAGCAATAACTAATAATAAATTGGTGGGTAGCTCACATTGTGGGGGTTGCGTGGGCAAATAAGCTTGGAAAAGAGGTAATTGATTATTCTTTCACGTCTAATAATGACCATGTGTGATACATTTGATATTCCTGGAAAATACAATTGTGTACCCTTCTAGTACAGTATATAGTTGCCATACTTCATCAGAACAGAGAGAAAATTATACAAAATGCAAAAACTCAAAATGAAATTTTTTATTATTTCCTTTTTATCATGTAAATGTTTTATTGTTGATATGCTCTATACATTTGTTTCAATAGAATATTAAAACAAATGTGCTTACGTTTATGACTTGTTGTGTTATGTTTTCTTCTGGTATATTTTAAACTTGCATTCCTGTATATCTTCGATAATGAAAAAAACAATAAAATCTTGGATATTTTAGATTATAAAAAAAATAGACACCTAGACTCACATAATTTATAGAGTGAGCTTGCTCGGCTTTATGTATTTTCTCTACTGTAACATTTGGTAGTTTGCTGCAGTATCATAAATTTGCAGCACTGTTCACATTTGGTTTCCAAATAATTTGCAAACTGCACACAGGAGCACACAGTTTCCATTGTCGCCAGTTTTAAAAAATGTGGCACTGCCTGCAGATATTTATTTGAATTATTTTCACTTCACTATCAGTTTTTTTAATAATGATCTTTTAATAAGCTAGCAAAACATAAATTAAAGCCTTACAGCACTTAATGTGAGATATTTAATTCTAAAATCGCATTATCACTTGAGGTAGAGTTGTAAATTAACTCTTAGCTTGAAGCTCAATGCAAGAGGGAATTTCTTGCGGTTACAAATCAGAAAAATCACATGCAGCAAATAAGCCATATGTTTCAACATATATTGCAAATGTGCAGCCACTGAGGAAATCCTATTCTTCCCTATTGTGCAAGTTTGCAGTTATCATAAATTTTATAGCATTATCAATAATATAATAATAGGAATATTTACTGCCATTAAACTAGTCTACATCAAAATTTCAGAAATATTATAGTGATATGTTATGCCATTAAAAGGGTTTATTCAGTACCAACAATGAATGTGTATAATATATATATATATATATATATATATATATATATATATATATATATATATATATATATACAGCTGTGCTCAAAAGTTTGCATACCCTGGCAGAAATTGAGAAATGTTGCCATTAATATTGAACATGTGACTGACCATGCCAAAAAAATATATTTTATTTAAGCATAGCAATCACATGAAGACATTTATTATCACATCATTTTTTGGATCCTTTTTAAATCATAATGATAACAGAAATCACACAAATGGCCCAGATAAAAAGTTGGCATACCCTGGAATGTCTGGCCTTGGTACAGACACAAAAGGTGGCACACACGGGTTAAAATGGCAATTAAAGGTTAATTTCCCACATTTGTGGCTTTTTAAATCACAATTAAGGCCCATACACACAGTCAGACTTTTTGCCAACAAACTTCAAAATGAGCAGGTTTTCAAAAAAATCCGACCGTGTGTACGCTCCATCGGACAAACTTTTTCTGTTTTCATCGGACAAAGTTCGCTCTGCAAATGGACAAACTTTTCGGCAACAAAAGTCCGATGGTGCAAAGTCCGACCGTGTGTACAGAAATCCATCAGACTTTTGTCCAAAGTACAAACACACATGCCCAGAACCAATGTTAAAATCAACCAACAATAGCAGAAGTTGACCAAAGGGTGGCGGTAAAGAGTAGAAAAGAGCAGAAAAACCATGTGATGTTGGTAAAGTTTTGGGAAAGTTTGCAGAAAAGTCCTGCCGTGTGTATGCTATGGGTGTGCCCCACCAACTCCCTTCGGACAAAAATCCACAGAAAAGTTTGTTTGAAGTCTGATCGTGTGTATAAGGCTTTAGTGTCTGTGTATAAATAGTCAAGGAGTTTGTTATCTCCCACATGGATGCACTAAGCAGGCTAGACACTGAGCCATGAGGAGTTAGAAAAGAACAGTCAAAAGACCTGCAAAATCTTTCCTGGTCAACCTGACCTTGGCTTGGTATCAAAAGAGCCCCTAATTTTCCACTTCTTAAAAAGTGATTATATAGTACTGACTTGCATATTTAAGGCTTTGGATATCTTTTTATATCCTTTTCTTTCTTTGTAAAGTTTCATTACCTTGTTACGCAGGTCTTTTGACTGTTCTTTTCTACCTCCTCATGGCTCACTGTTTAGCCTGCTTAGTGTAACCATGTGAGAGCTAACAAACTCATTGACTATTTCTACACAGACACATATTGTGATTTAACCTCCCTGGCAGTATGATTATGTCAGATTTTAGGTGCTGAAAGCGGCACCATTATTTTGCATGGAAATTTTGCGTTTTATATTGTAGGCCTGTAATTCTTATGAATAACTCACTTAAATCTCTATGATAAAGTTTGAAACCCAAAATCATAAATTATAATATAATAAAGTTGCAGAATTGTCGCTGTCAGTACAGTACTTTTAGTGTTTGATGACAAATTTCCCCACAAATCACTATTGCTTAATTCTGCAAGTGATTCTAATTTATTATTGCTGTTTTCTAGCTAGTCTAAAACCACTTTTGACAGAAAGGAACACTTTTTGGTTGCTATGGACAATCTACAGTTTCCAGGCAGAAAAACAGTCTTTATTTAATAAAAGTGCATGCAGGACACTGGACAGACCACTAGGGACAAAGGGGATGTGTATTTATTTTATACAGTACTGTAATCTGTAAGATCTGTGTTTTTACTTTTTTGAATTTGCCACCAGTCTCCGCCCCCGTGCGTTGCAACGTCGCAGGGAACGGAGCTCGACGGCACTCGGGCACTGTGTGAATCAAGCGAGATGATGGCTCGCACACACACAGCGGGAAGACATTGCAAGATCCAGGGGACAAGGTAAGTTACTTTGCCTGGATACTGCGATGCGATCCCGAGTCTGGATCGGGGATACCACTAATGGTACTGAAATTCCACCCCGAGCCAGACTCAGGAATACCGCCAGGGAGGTTAAAAAAAACACACATGTGGGAAATTAACCTTTAGTTGACATTTTAACCTGTGTTGCCACCTTCTGTGTCTGTACCAAGGACAAACATTCCGGGGTATGTAAACTTTTTATCAGGGCCATTTGGGTGATTTCTGTTATCATCATGATTTGAAAGCATCCAAAAAAACTATGTGATAATAAATGGCTGATTGCTATCCTTAAATAAAAGACAGTTTTAAGTCATAATTTCAATATTAATGTCAAGATTTTACAACTTCTGACAAGGTATGCAAACCCTATAACACTATATTATTGCACATTGAACCGCTTGGAAAAACAACTGGGAACAGGTGAACAGGTGCTGGCAATCGCATCTCAATGAACAATTTTCATACCACACACACACACACACATCCCTGCAAGCCTAATTGACCCTCTAATTACTCCTCATGCATTTGTTCTATGGAACAGTAATATCTCCGAGTGATGATACAGTATTTCAGGATCAGGTCCAAAGGACCAAACAGTGCCCAAGGTCAAGAGCATGCAATAGATGTGACAGAAAGCTAAACATTATTTCTACAGTCCCAAAAACTCATTATAATAATGTTCCCCTCAATTAAACCTTTGCTTTTCCCTGTAATGCAAAAAATAAATAAAGTAAAACTAGCTATGGGATCCAATGAACATAGTTTGATTTTGTCCTTTAGTTTTGAAAGGTGGAGCAAATTCAAAGAAAAATTGACAGTAGCCTCTATATAGAAGTTTAAGTCTAAGCCCTTGTACACACGACCGAGAAACTCGACAGAATCCATCAAGAAACTTGGTGGGAGAGCTTTTTTGCAGAGGAAACCGGTCGTGTGTAGGTATTTCATCGAGGAAACCGTGGAGGAACTTGACGAGGAAAAAAGTGAACAAGTTCCCTTTTTCCTCGACGCGAGTCTCAATTTCCTCGTCGGAGTGGTGTATGCTAAGAAACCCACGCATGCTCAGAATAAAGTATGAGAAGGGAGTAAAAGTAGAATTTGTAATGGAGATAACACATTTTCACGCTGTAACAGACTGAAAAGTGCAAATAGTCTCCGACCAAACTTTTACTTAACACGCAGTAACATGAATTAGTAAAAGCAGCCCCAAGGGTTGTGCCAGTGGAATCGAACTTCCCCTGACATTGTATGTGTTGTACGTCACCGCGTTTGAGAACGAGGAGATTTTGTCTTGACAGTGTGTACGCAAAGCAAGCTTGTCGAGTTCCTCGACAAGCCTAACAAGAAACTCTTCGAGGAAAACGATGTGTCTCGCCCGACGAGTTTCTCGGTCGTGTGTATGAGGCCTTAGAAAAGTTTTCTAGCAAAAAAATAAAAATAAAACTGTGTTGCTTATGAGCTGTTATTTCTAGTCTGTAGTTTGAAAAAAGAAAACAAGGATTCTGACAGATTGCCATGGGCAAAAATATATTTCCCTCACATGAAACCCAAAGTGAGTGAAGATTTTTTTTTTTTAAATCAAAAGATGTTTATTGGTATAGACAATGTAAATCACACATTACACAATACACTGTTATACATATTTCTGGATACCAGTATAAACATTTTAACATTTACATCATAAGGGAGAGAGACATTTCCCCACAAAAGAGATACACGGAGAATTCCACCCAGCAAAACAACCCGCTCCTCGTGCCAGATAAAAATTGCAATTAAACATCCTGTATTGATTTTTTCACATCAACATATATAGAAGTACGAAACATATATAAACAGTGCCCTTCTGGGGCGGAACTAAGCACGACCTGGGTGATACCAATACCAACTTGTCTGTCTCCCCCCATTTTTTTTTTTCCCCTTCTAAATTTTACCCAAGATCAATTAGCACTACCACCTAAAACATATACAGTGAGGCCTGACTGCAAAAGGTAAAGGCCGGGGAAGGGAGGATGTCGGGGGAGGGGGTAAACGAATGAGGGAGGGGGGGGGGGGGGGCACAAACCCAGATCTTAGTGGACTCCAAACTACCATAGATTTTCATAGGTTCAATGCGGTAAGGGATTATCCCATCAACAATCTATCCATAATGAGTTGTGGGGGCCCTAGTCCCGGCACATTGAGCCAGGGTTGCCACATAGAATAAAATTTTCGTGACGCATTTCTATGTTGGTAGGTAATTTTTTCCCTGATCAGCAATCTATTAACATCATCCGTCCATTGCTTGTTTGTCGGTACCCTAGGAGATATCCAGAGCCTCGCAATCGCCGTTCTAGCTATGTATAGCAGGCGGAGTATTGCAGTGTGGCCATTAGGCGAGAGCGATGGAATCTCCAGAGCACCGAGCAAACATATAATCGGATCTTGCGGGATTGGCACTTGATATGCCTGGGAAATGGTGGTAACAACAAAGTTCCAATAACGGAATAATTTTGGACATTTCCACAGCATATGTAGCAAATCCCCTTCTTGTGCACTACATTTTGGACAAAGGGGAGAGTCCCGACACCCCCATCTATGCAAGCGTACTGGGGTCCTGTACACCCTATGAAGCATAAACAAGTGAGAAAGTCTGCGAGACGCCGATACAGAAACCAATGGGGCTGAGGTAAGGCACAGCTCCCAAGTTTCTCCGTCTATTGGACCTAAATCCCTCTCCCAACCCCTCCTACACGGTAGGGAGGAGGCGTCGTGTGTGCAGTCAAGCAATATCTTATACACATTAGAGATCATACCCTTCCTGTCCTTGTTCATAAATACCTCTGCCATTAAGGGGTGAGTTGAAAGTCTAAGTTGTGAAAGCCTAGTTTCAGCTTGTACCGCATGCCTCAGTTGTAGATAACGATAGAATTGGGATCTATTTAGTGCAAATTCCTCTCTAAGATCTGTAAATGATTTAAAAATTGCTCCTCTATATAGCTGTGGAATGTATCGTATGCCTGCCAACTCCCAAGACCGAAAGTCCTTAAGTTTAAAGAGTTCAGTCAAGTATTTGTTGTTCCATATTGGTGTAAATGAACATATACCTGTTATGCGTAGCAACGTCCTGGTGTACTTCCATACCGAATTCAATAGCTTAACAGTGGGCAACGAGCTCGAAATGTGCGTAAGTCCTGCCTCTAAATGGGAAAGCGCGGTCAGCTCCGAGCCACCAGGCGTCACCAACAAGCGGATAGGATCTTCTGCGTCCTCGCCACCCCAGCCCCCGAGGTGCTGAAGCTGCGAGGCCACAAAGTAATATCTAGCGTGAGGAACCGCCATACCACCCCGATCCTTAGCTAGCTGTAAAGAGGAGAGACCGATACGAGCCACCTTGTTGCCCCATATCAGACTCCTGAATTGGGCATCTATTTGAGCAAACCACATATGGGGGATCCATATCGGGGCGTTATGAAATATGTAAAGCAGCTGCGGGGCCCAAATCATCTTGACCAAGTTAGTCCTTCCCGTAACTGAAAGAGGTAACTTAAGCCAGGCTGAGCACTTTGCCCGAAACTTTCGTAAGAGTGGGGCCAAATTAAGCTGGAGATATTGGTTCGGGTCAGCCGTAACCTGGATGCCTAGATATTTGAATTCCTCCACTAATTGTATATCTCTAGCACACTCGGGTAACCGATGTGTCAGGGGGTCAAGCGGTAGAAGCACCGACTTATTCCAATTTATACTAAACCCTGACAACTGCCCGAAGGCGGCAATCAGGGACATCACCTTGCTCAGTGAGGGACCCATGTCCCCAAGATATATTAGGGTGTCATCCGCGTATAAGGAGACTATGTCCTGCCTAGGTCCTCTGCAAAAGCCTACTATATCTCGTGTGGCTCTAATATGTATGGCCAGTGGTTCTAGGGCCAAGGCAAACAACAGGGGTGAAAGAGGGCACCCCTGCCGCGTGCCTCGAAAAAGTCGAAATGGTTCGGAAAGCTCGCCATTTACCCGCATCCTGGCCATTGGGGCGCTATACAATAGTTGAACCCACTTAATAAATGTACTACCCACTCCAAATCTCTCCAGGACCTCCCAGAGATAGGGCCATTCAACGCTATCAAACGCTTTAGCTGCGTCCAGCGAAAAAATGGCCCGATCTCCGGGATTGTCAACTGGCACCTGCAAATTGAGAAACAGTCTGCGCAGATTCTGGGCAGTAGACCTGGTTGGGATGAATCCTGATTGATCCCTGTGCACCACCTGTTGGATGCACTTGGACAATCTGTTAGCGAGAACCCTTGCAAGTAATTTAATGTCGAACG
Source organism: Rana temporaria (assembly GCF_905171775.1). Taxonomy (NCBI): domain Eukaryota; kingdom Metazoa; phylum Chordata; class Amphibia; order Anura; family Ranidae; genus Rana; species Rana temporaria. The sequence goes on along the minus strand of NC_053493.1, from coordinate 220,858,733 downwards.
TTAATAAGGAGATCGGCCTATATGCATCCGGTGACATTGCATCTTTGCCAGGTTTCAATATCACTACTATGATAGCCTCACTCATAGAGGGGGGGAGCACACCGGTTTCAAGGGCACAGTTATAGACTTTCAGGAGCATTGGTAGAAGCTGTTCTGAATATCTCTTAAAAACCTCAGCAGGCAGACCATCCGCTCCCGGTGCCTTGCCGTTTTGTGCATGTGCCAAGGCTTCCAATAGTTCATCCTCAGTCAACGGGGCGTTCAAGAGCGCCGCGTCGGATGGGGACAACTTAGGAATGGGATACCTATCCAGAAAGGAAGAAAGCTCCCCCTGGGTAGGCTGTACCTTAGACGTATATACATCCTGAAAAAAATTAGAAAACGTGTCTAGGATAGATCGGGTGGAGTAACACGTGTTCCCCCTCGCGTCCTGAATTGCCAATATATGTGAGGTGGGCTGCTGAGACTTGGCCAGCATCGCCAGCATGTGCCCTGTATTCTCCCCTTCTTCAAAGTGTGATTGCTGTAAAAAGAACCTTTTGTTTTCTGCCAGTTGTAGGGAAAGCTGCTCTAACAATGACTGGGAAGCCAACCAGGATCTCTTAGTAGAATCATTAGGATTCTCTATATAGGCAGCTTCCAGCCTTTGGGCTTCAGCTAACACGAACTTTTCCCATTCTTTGGTTTTAGTTTTGATCTGGGAAATGACCCTAATAAATTGGCCACGTAAAAATGCCTTGGCCGCCTCCCACACCGTACCCAGTCCCGCAGAGTCCATATTATGAATAAAAAACTCCTTCAACAATGCCGGGATTGGATCAGGGTCCGGTATGAGAGACAGCCAGAAGGGATTAAGTTTCCATAGACAATTTCCCCTGACGGCCCCTAATTTAACGTCTACTGTGATCGGGGAATGATCGGAAATTTGCCTGGGATGATATTGGGAGGACAGGACCAAGGGCAACATCATGTTAGTACCAAGTACCATATCAATTCTCGACAAGCCTCCAACCGATGCCGATTGGCATGAATATACTTTTGCCTCCGGGTTACGCACCCTCCAGACGTCAGTAAGGCCCATTTCTATCAGAAGGCGGGCAAAGGGAGTAGGGCCCGTAGGCCCCCCCCCCAGCCCAGCAAGACGTGAGGCCAGTTTATCCTTTGTGTAATCTAAGTAATTGTTAAAGTCCCCCAGGACCATTGCAGGTACCCCTGGATATTTGGCCACATAATCAGCCAGCACCTTAAGTATGCTAGATGAGTACGGGGGGGGGATATACAGACCGGCTAATATACACTTAGTCCCATAGAGGGAGCATAAAATAAATACAAAACGGCCCTCCGGGTCGGTTTTAACATCTAAAGGTGAAAACTGTGTATCCCGCTTAATAAGGATGCTCACTCCTCTCGAGTACACTGAACCGGTGGCGTGGTACTGGTGACAGAACTGTCGAGCCCCAAACTGTGGTGTGGAGGTCGGGGAGAAGTGAGTCTCCTGCAGGCAGACCACGTCTGCCCCGAGCCGTTTAATCGTACGTGTCACCGCTAAGCGCTTAACTGGGCTCCCCAATCCCCTAACGTTCCAGGACATGAATCTAGTTACCTTAGCCATAAGAGAAAAACGAATCTGAGATTAAACCAGGATATTACAGAGCATAAATACCCAAATAATAGGAGCAGTAAGTAGGCAGTTCGAGGAGGTAGATCCTGAGGGTATAGCAGGCAAAGAATTTCAATGGGCCACATTTCTCGTTGCCGGACATGTACTAGTTCAATTCTTCTGATATGTTCGGTGAGCTGAGATGGTATTAGAGACAAAAACAAAAAGGACAGTAGGGCAAAAAAATTATGATAATAAAAAATAAAAATTGCAGGCATTATCGGACAGGTGGTAGCTTTATCAAAGTTGTGGTAATAAGAACTGACCAACATGGTCAAACGAGCAGAGCAATAATCTGTTCTAGGCCAATGCTGGGCCATCGTGGGGGCAACAGTGGAAGCGCACCACAGTGTCTTAAATACTTCTCGTGCAACAGCGGTAAATAGACCGTAGTAAATCCAAAGATGCCAACATGGCAACAGAGTGTTCCACCTTGAGAAAGTACCGTGGAACATATATCCATAATATGGATCAAGTGAACTCAGCTCTACATATGAGCCTGTCGCCTATTTCGGACCTCACGTAGCGAGTGTTCTTCCCTATCTAGCCACTGTGCAGCCGCTGAGGGGGAATCGAAGAATTGAACGGCTCCATGCACTTCCAGTCGTAGGCGGGCAGGGTATAGCATTGCGTACTTCAGGTCCAGGTCTCGGAGCCTGCGCCTGACATCCATAAATTTAGCTCGTTGCTTCTGCAGATCAGCCGAAAAATCCGGGAACATCGAAACTCTGGTGTTCTCAAGCCTCAGTGCATCCGGGTTCACTCTGGCCAGGCGCAGCACCGCATCCCTGTCCTTGTAATTAAGGAGCTTGAAGAGAAAAGGCCGAGGGGGGGCCCCTGGGGCGGGAGGCCTAGCGGGGACTCTATGGGCCCGTTCCACCGTAAACATGGGGGAGAAGGCCTCCTTGCCAAAGGCCTGACATAACCACTTCTCAATAAAGTCCACTGGGTTCTTGCCCTCAATCTTCTCAGGGAACCCTATCGCCCTTACGTTAGACCTCCTCATTCTGTTTTCTAAATCTTCTAAACGTGAGGAATGTTGAGCTAGCAGATGGCTGTTGTAGGTTAGGTCACGTTGCATGGGCGCCATGTCGTCCTCTATAGAGCTCACCCGCCCCTCTATGGCTGCCGTTCTCTCCCCAAGCTTCTGGTTATCCTGCCGCAAGAATGTGATCTCTGTCTTAAGTCCCTTAAGCTCAGCAGAGAGCGCTGTTATAGACAGGTTATTTGAGGTGACCACCGCAAAAATGTCCCTTAGTGTGGGCTCTGCATCCGCATTAGGACTCGTTCGGGCCTTAGGCCTATCAGGGGCCCCTTCTGGAGTACTCACTGCGTCCCAGGGGAAGGTAGGTCCGGTCGGATCCTCCAGCGGAACGGTGTCATCCGCCTCCAAGCCATCCTGGGGCATGTGTTCAGGAGTGCTGACCGAAGGAGCTGCATCCGAGGTAAGTACCCTGGAGAATAGTTTTTCCGCCCCTGCTCTGTGTCTATCTCTGGCCGTACGCTGTTCCGCGGCGCCATCTTGCGCCACGAGATCTGTAGGCCGGGGCTGGTTTTGCTTCCTCGGAGCCGACATCGTGGGACAAATCAGTAAAGGCAGGCTCAGGGTAGTGACGGGGGACCTTCTGGCGATCGTGGAGCGAGTTCAGCGGAAAATAAGTAAGTTCCCAGGATAATGTAGCGGAGATTCGGCGGAGCTCTCTGAACACACGTCCGTCTACATCTGCTGCCTGGCCACGCCCCCGTGAGTGAAGATTTAACCAGCTCACATGTTAATGGACATTCCGTTGCTGTTCAGAGATGAGGAAAAGCAAGATACAGAACTCTAATCTCATACATAGAGCAAAGGTTGTAGTGCTGGCAACATCACGTTTTTTTTTCTTTCTTTCTATATGACAGAGATGTTATGTTTGGCAATTCATAGCTATACACTGAGTGTGAGCAGCACATACACAACAGCACTTTATTTTTGCTGATCTGTGAAGTCATTGTAATTCTGTACCCATGGCATCCAATCTTTGACCTTGGACCATGTTTACTAGAACAAGATTACCCATTTTTACTTGAAATTAACCTTTGTATTTTTACTTCAGCACAGCATGTTGTATCAAGCAATGAGGTTGAAGAATCACCACACGTCTTTCAGTTAATAAAAGCATAGTTAGAAGAAAAGGGTACATTCTTTACTTTTCTGTCCACGTTGTGCTTAAACCCACTTTATTTGGGGGGTTTGTGCTATTTAATTTTCAATAGTTTCTTTTTGCATCTATTCAAGTATCTAAACTGACATGCTGATCTGATTTTGTATTCTTGCTGTGTGCTCTTTAGATTGACTACAAAGCTGCTAAGCTTCTTTCTGTGGCGGCTTGAGCTGAAAGCTAAGTCACTGATTAGTTCTATTTACTATTATACCTGCATGGTAGTTCAAGGGCACAAAACTCACATAGGAAGCAACGCAACCCCTGAGAGCATTTCTGGCCAGTACATCATTGTTAAATATTATTAAAATGCTTCTAGCTGTACCATATACATAATGATAATAGATCTAAATATAAGTGTCAAGCATTTAATCAAGTGATACATAGGCAAATTATTATACCTGTGGTTCCCACCATGGGGTATATTTAACCCCAGGGGTTCTTCCATTAGATGAAAAAGATACTCCAACTTGGTGAAGTAAATTCAGCATAAAAGTTTGAAAGCTTATTAAATATTAAATAGAACACACGACAAATTGGATTTGCTATTTACTTATTTCAGAAACAAAAGAGATTGTTTGAAAGTCACTGATTTGTTTTTAGAGTTGTGGACAATAAATGTACCTACTTGAAGGTGTTCTTGAGATAAACTCGCACACATTGGGATACTTGATATATATTTGTTATAATTAAATAGTATTGTATTGTATTGTGATTTATTTTCTTTGTTTTTGATGTTTTTTATATTTTCTTAATACTATGTTAATAAATGTATATTTGTTATCATAATTGCTCTTTTGAGTTTACCTGCTCACCCTGTAATACTATAGAACTACTGCCCTCTTTTTTTCTTTAGCTCCTTGCTTCTGGTCTTTTGGGTCTTTTGGGGTCCCTCAAGGCCTATCTCTGTTCAAACTGATGTTCAGGATAATGGTACCATACAATTTATATGTCGTGTATTAAGAGGCTAACAATTCATTTATAATTAAATTTGTTAAAATGTATAAATATTTGCTTTTGAAGAAGAATTCCAGGCAGTATATTTGTACATAGTTACTCTAGCCTAGCTTGGAACAATACAACTATGTACATACCATACCCGCCGATGCCACTGGAATTTTGAAATCAATGAAGTAGACACCATTACACCAGTGATCTTCAGTTCCTTTAGGGTCCCAGGTTGAGCGGCTGGCCTTATGCACTGTGAACACAGGAGGCTGGTTATTCAGGGGTATCATTTTGAGAATGCTTTGCATTTTCTGAATGAATGCAAAACATTCTCTGATTGAATGAGATAGAGAGACAGGGCAGTGACATCATGCTCTCCACCTCGTATGACCAATGTAACTATGTAAAAATATACCATGCCTAAAATACATCTTTAACCACTTGAATACCAAGCACTTTCACCCCTTACTGCCCAGGACAATTTTCAGCTTTCAGCGCTGTCACACTTTGAATGACAATTAGGCAATCATGCAACACTGTGCCTAAACCAAAATTATATCATTTTGTTCCCACAAATAGAGCTGTTTTTTTTTACTAAACAAACTAAAAAATACAGATAAAAAAAAAATTGTCTTTGTTTCGGTTAAAACATTTAGTCTTCTCCTTCACTGATGGGCACTGATGAGTTGGCACTGATGGGCACTGATGAGGAAGCTCTGATATGTAGAATTGATGGGCACTGATAGATGGCACTGATGGGCACTGATGGGCACTGACATGCGGCAATGATGGTCACTGTCAGGTGGCTGTGATGGGCACTGACAGGCAGCACTGATTTGCACTGATAGGCAGTACTGGTTGGCACTGACATGTGTCACTGGCAGGTGGCACTAATGGACAGCACTGATGATGAGGTACTGATGAGGTTCTGACAGGTGTTACTGTAGAGCACTGATTGACAATGTGATGGGCACTGACTGACACTGGTGGGCACTAATTGGCACTGATTGGCACTTTATTGGGCATTGACAATTGGCACTGACTGGCAGCTGATAAATACATTTTTGGCAGCTGTGGTGGCCCATTTGATGGGGGCTGTGCTGATAATCAATGTGCTGATTATCAGCACAGACCCTTCTCTGACAGGGAGAGCTGCCGATCGGCTCTCCCTGTCAGCACGAATCAAGGAATGCTGTTTACCGGCACTTCCTGGTTCACGCGATGATCAGCTGTGATTGGTCACAGCTGATCACGTGGTAAGAAGCCTCTGTCAGAGGCTTCTTATCACGATAGGAGATGCGGCGTGTCAGACTGAAATGCTGTAATTGCAATAGCCACGCTGCATGCCCCACGGGTGGGCGCCAGCATGCGACTTGTCAGGCGGCTGAGTCGCCTGAAGAGTGCCCCTTTGTGAACCGGCTCTTAAAGCATAACTATCAATGATAATAGTAACGATAGTACACAATGACAGGCATGAATCAAAGTCTTTTGTTGTGTACATTTGTCAAGTGATCTGCTGTGAATGAACATAGTGATCACATGGTACCAGCAGTGGGCCGGTACAGTGATTTGTCGGCAGTGTTCGGTGGACACAGCGGTTGACAGATCATGCCAGAGCATGGCCTGTGGGGCCTCGCAAGGTGAAATCTTGGGAGAACATCATATAATGTCCTCCCAGAATAACAGGGCTCCCGTTCAGCTATCCTATTACAATACGCCGGAAGGGAGGGGGTTAAAAATGCTGAGAAACACAACATACTGCTAAATGAATAAATGATTCTAGATCTGCAAAGGTATATCAAGCAGTGATGTTTCTTAGATAGCAACATGGGCAAAAAAAATCAGAAATGTGTATTGCCTACTACAGTATGTACATGAAAAAAAAAATTTGGAGTCATTCTAAGGTTCTATTATTGACCCTAATGCTGTATAGCTGCAGTAAATTGAAGTGCGATACCATTTACTGTTATCTCTTTGTATCATAATGTTGCCTCCTGAACCATTCAAGGACTACAGAAATGCAGCCTTTTGTCTCTCTTCTTTCTTATTTCCTGTGAATTCTGTAGGTTGAAAATGTCACTATATATATTTAAACAGTTTTAGGGCCCCTCCACATTTTTGTGTTTTTTTTCACACTCTTGTTTTTTGGCATGTCCATGAGTGTTGCATTGGTCTATATATTTGTATTGGGCTTTCAACAAGAACTGACTCATATTTTTAGTATACTGTAACACAGAGGTCATATTGACAGTTTACAAAGTTTACACAATTACTTAAAAAAAAGGTAATACAGGAAAACCTTGGTTTGAGAGTAACTTGGTTTGAGAGCGTTTTGCAAGACAAGCAAAATGTTTTGCTTGTCTTGATATAAGAGTAGCTTCATGTCACAACTGAGTATAAAAAAGAAGGGAGGAGCCTCTAAGTGCAGCAATATGGTTACATTTAAAGGGGTTGTAAAGAAAAAATAAATAAATAACAAACATGTTATACTTACCTCCACTGTGCAGCTTGTTTTGCACAGAGTGGCCCCCGATCTACGTTTTCTAGGGTCCCTTGGCGGCTGTCTCTGGTCCTCCTCGCAAGAACTCCACACATTCATGCGAGCAAGCTCGCATGAATGTGTGGAGTCCTTGCAGGTGCACTCCCGTGATGCAGCGAGCAGCTATAGCCGCTCACTGTATCACTCGGCCCCGCCCCCCCGGGGCGCCGCATCATTGGATTTAATTGACAGCAGTGCCAGCCAATGGCTGCGCTGCCTTCAATCCATCCGCTCTAGCCAATCAACGGTCAGGCTGAGCGGGAAGAGGGTGTTGGGGCCAAACGCAGGACATTCGAGGGGCCAGGAAAATATAACGGAGGGCCGGTATTGTCTGAGGTTTTTTCACCTTAATGCATTAAGGTGAAAAAACTTTTACCTTTACAACCCCTTTAATGAAGGTACAACATTTAGCAACTTATTGCTACACTTATGCCCTGTACACACGATAGGTTAGTCTGATGAAAACGGTCTGATGGATTTTTCCATCAGTTATCCGAAGAAGCTGACTGATGGTCAGTCGTGCCTACACACCATCGGTTAAATAACCGATCGTGTCAGAACGCGGTGACGTAAAACACAACGGTGTGCTGAAAAAAAATGAAGTTCAATGCTTCCAAGCATGCGTCGACTTTCTGAGCATGTGTGGATTTTTAACCGATGGACGTACCCAGAGACGATCGTTTTTTTCTATAGGTTTTTTTATCCATCAGATAATTTTAAAACAAGTTCCTATTTTTTTAACCTATGGATAAATAACCGATGGGGCCCACACACGATCGGTTTGGTCTGATGAAAACGGTCCATCAGACCATTTTTATCAGACTAACCTATCGTGTGTACGCAGCATTAGGGGTGCCTCTCTTCTCATGCACACTGACTAACCCCCAGCCATAATGGCTCGGATGATGGGGGGAAGCTTCCTGAGGAGGAAAGGGAAGTGAGAAATTCAGACAAAGAAAAAAAAAACATTTAGAAGGGAAATGGAAGGAAAAGGTAAGTGAACCAACAATGCACTAGCTTAACCTCCTTATCGGTATCCCCGAGCGTGACTCGGGGTGGTTTTTCCATGCCAGGATCGGTATCCCTGAGTCACGCTCGGGGTAGCTGTGCAGAGCATGCAGCGGCGCAGCTTACCTGCTCGCTGAATCCACAGACAAGTTACTTACCTTGTCCCTGGATCCTGCGATGCATCCCCGCTGTGTGAGCGAGCGGGTTCTCGCTCGATTCACAGTGTCCCCGTGTGCCACGGATCTCCGTTCCCTGCGACGTTACGACGCACGGGGGCAGAGAACAGCGCCAAATTCAAAAAAGTAAACAAACACATTATTGATGTGCAAATGTTGACACTCCAAAAGTCCTGATAGCTGCATCTTTGGAGCGGTATAGGAGCGGGGTGTTTACCGCTCCTCCACCGCTTCTTCCAATTGAAATCAATGGGAAACCGCGGTAATACCGCCAGCAATGCGCCTCTACAGAGGCGCATTGCCGGCGGTATTAAGCCTTTTTTTGGCCGCTAGCCAAAAACCGCACCGCTAGCGGCTGAATATCGCGGTAAATACAGCAGTATAGCAGCGCTAAAAATCGCGCCGCTATATCGCCACCGCACCACCACTGCCCTGTGTGAAAGGGGCCTAATGCCGCGTACACACGGTCGTTTTTCAGCATGAAAAAAACAATGTTTTTAAAAACGTAATTTAAAATCATCGTGTGTGGGCTTCACGTCGTTTTTCGGCTTCTGAAAAATGACAAAAAATTTTTTGAACATGCTGCATTTTTTAACCTCGTTTTTTAACATGTCGTTTTTCGGGTTGTAAAAAATGATTGTGTGTGGGCTAAAACAACGTTTTAAACCCGCACATGCTCAGAAGTGAGTTATGAGACGGGAGCGCTCGTTCAGGTAAAACTACTGTTCATAATGGAGTAAGCACATTCATCACGCTGTAACAGACAAAAAAGAGCAAATCGTCTTTTACTAACAAGGAATCAGCTAAAAGCATCCCAAAGGCGAATAGAACTTCCCCTTCAGAGTGCCGTCGTACGTGTTGTACGTCACCGCGCTTTGTTTATAATTTTTCAAAAACGATGGTGTGTGGGCAACGTCGTTTTTAATGATGAAGTTGGAAAAACTTCGTTTTTTGGACATGCTGAAAATTTTCGTTTTTTTTTCATGCCGAAAAACGACCGTGTATAGGCGGCATTAGAGTTTTGTAGAGTTTAGTAGACTTTCACATATTTTAGGCTCTATTCACACACAATGAACAGCTGTGGGAGATGTAAACAGCAGCAGTTTTCCTATCTGGCAGCTGTCTGTTGTGGCTGCAATAGGGGGTGGCGTGGTGCGCATTTTAGAGCATCACATTGCTTCTTTTTTTTTTCCTCACTCAACTTTTTTTAATGTGCACAAAAGTACATTTCATTCATGTCACTGTACAGAAGCCCAATGCACCGCATGTGTGATCTTCTACGGTATATTGCAATAAAATGCAGAATGTCTGCATTTTATCACAGCTCACTGAAGTGCAGCTCTGAGCTACATTGCAGTTTGAATGGGACATACAGGATTTGTTTTCTGTTTGTCTTTGTGGTGACCAGCATTGTACAATGCCGTAAAATGCCAGTCACAGCACATACTGTGAATTCAGGCTTATATGTTTTTTGGTCACAAAGAAATTCCTGTTTATGAGACCTCTCTGATAGAATTTTTCTTTTTTTTTTGTGCTGGAAATTAATGTCACCAAGAGAAAGAGTGCAGGCAAATGCAAAATGTTACAAAAGTTGACAAGACAGGGGATGTGGGAAATCTTTCACTCAGGACACCTGTTGATGTGACTAGTGTCAAAGTGTCACACACGATCGGTTTGGTCTGATGAAAACGGTCCATCAGACCATTTTTATCAGACTAACCTATCGTGTGTACGCAGCATTAGGGGTGCCTCTCTTCTCATGTATACCCTGTAAAAAAAAATGCTTTGATATACAAGTGCTTTGGATTACAAGCATGTCTCTGGAATGAATTATGCTCGCAAACCAAGGTTTTACTGTATGTGTTTGCCGATGTGACATCCCTGCTCTGCAAAAAAAAAATGTACATTTATGTAGAAATGAAATCACTATCACATTCATTAGAAATTATAGATCATTGGACATGTTATATTTTACTGTATATATTGCATGTTTATGTAACTATTTTTGACAAGCAACCATATCGGCACGTTTTGTGATTTTAATGATCTGTTCCATTTCTTTCTTTCCATTCACAGGGCATATACATTTCTCTCTGTTTTCAAAGGAGCCCAGAAAAGCAGTTCTGGAAAATGATGCCTTTCGTCTTGAAATCTCTGTGTCAGATAAATATAGAGCTGTGAGATTCAGTATCTGATGAGGAATATATGAAACTCTAAACGCTTCCAGGGACGGACCTGGGTCTCATTGGAACTGTCAGCTATGATGGGCTTCTCGGAATCTTTGTGTTAGTAGATCATCCATTCCCTGTTTGGAAAGGAACTCTCTAAAACAGAAAAGGTGAGAACTGCAGAATATTACTTTTCTAAGCAAAAATGACAACGTAGTATGGCCAGAAGCTCTTTTATCAAATTTAAAATAAACACTTAAGATGTATATGGCCATATTTCAGTGGGATAGCTGACTATGCACATTTCAAGGCAAATAATTACATTTATCTTCATGTTTCAAAGTATGCAGTAAATTGATGTCATTAAGCAAGATGAAGAATGCCTCTCTATCATTGTGAATATATAATGTATTTTTTTTCCTGCACTAAACCATCCACAGCTGCCTAAGGCAGAACCCACAATGAACTGTTTTGAATTGTAGATGGGAACTTCAGACAAATCACTTTGGATTGGGTCAGAACCGCTATCAGGTTATTTTTGCTAATGAATAAAGTCCACCTTATTCTCTTCACTGCCTTGTATGAAACAGTGAATGAAACTGTTCCTCGGCTGATGCCTGTCCCCAGTGCACTTAATTTTAGGCCGCGTACACACGATCGGTCAAAACCGATGAAAACGGACTGAAGGTCCGTTTTCATTGGTCCAAACCGATCGTGTGTGGGCCCCATCGGTCAGTTATCCTTCGGTCAAAAAAATTAGAACTTGCTTTAAAATTGAACCGATGGACGCCTAACCAATAGGTCAAAACTGATCGTTAGTATGCAAAAGCATCGGTTAAAAACCCGCGCATGCTCAGAATCAAGTCGACGCATGCTTGGAAGCATTGAACTTCATTTTTTTCAGCACGCCGTTGTGTTTTACGTCACCGCGTTCTGACAGGATCGGTTATTTAACCTATGGTGTGTAGGCACATCAGATCGTCAGTCAGCTTCATCGGTTAACCGATGACAACGGTCCTTCAGACCGTTCTCATCGGATAGACTGATCGTGTGTACGCGGCCTAAGGGGTTGTAAAGGTACAATTGTTTTCCTAAATAGCTTCCTTTACCTTAGTGCAGTCCTCCTTCACTTACCTCATCCTTCCATTTTGCTTTTTGTCCTTATTTCTTTTGAGAAATCCTCACTTCCTGTTCTTCTGTCTGTAACTCAATACAGTAATGCAAGGCTTTCTCCCTGGTGTGGAGCGTTGTGCTCGCTCCCTCCCTTGGACTACAGGAGAGTCAGGACACTCATTACGTTGCAGATAGAGAAAGGAACTATGTGTTAGTGGGCGTCCTGACTCTCCTGTATTCCAAGGGAGGGGGCGAGCACGAAACTCCACACCAGGGAGAAAGCCTTGCATTACTGTGTGGAGTTACAGACAGAAGAACAGGAAGTGATGATTTCTCAGAAGAAATAAGGACATTTAAAAGCAAAATGGAAGGATGAGGTAAGTGAAGGAGGACTGCACTAAGGTAAAGGAAGCTATTTAGGGAAAACAAATTACCTTTACAACCCCTTTAAAGCATAAATAGTTGATTTATCCATCCAATGCAATATAACCCATGTACGACAAATGCTGCACATAACAATAAAAATTAGACAATAGTCCAAACCCATCTAAATCTTCTCTACTGGAGCCCCTTTATCACTAGGTGCCGATTGGCTACATTTTAGACTGCAAGAGGCACAATTTCCCTTTGATGTCACTGCGGATAAGGTTAAACGTCAGTTTTTCCTTACTTACAGTACCTAGCATTTGACGTAATGCAGCAAGCTGTAATTTCAAGCTTATCTTACCCTAGTAAATCCACGGTATCTGTTTATGCCTCAGCAGAAATAGAGGTCAGATTTTTGTGTATTAGCAGTTTGTTTTGTAAGAGAGATCAGTTAGTAATTTACAGCCTCTTTGAAAGATTTTGCTTTTTAATTTCAGTTTTTTTTGTCATTATTTTCACAGAAGCTTCGGGAGGCCTTTGAGGCACCGCCACATAAATTACTGCAATGTGAAAAGTAGCCAATGAACTTAGTTTAATACTTTTTATCCAGTGCAGGTACACTTTAACTTCATATTTTATTAGATACAACATATTTTGATGGGTAAAAAGAAAAATATGTGAAGTGCTCCCTCTTTTCCAAAGAAAAAAACTATGCGATGTAAATATTGAATAAATAAAATAAAATACTGACCCCTAGTGGGAGTATTGCATATGACACCAAGAATATATTAGATTTATCACAATGAAAGTGATATTTGTGACATAATATATTTGTGGTGTCATATGCAATACTCCCACTAGGGGTCACTATTTTATGTATTCTATATTTACATCACATTTTGGGAAAAAGAGGGAGTGCTCTGTGCTTCACATATTTTTCTTTTTACTCTGGTCTGCTAAGAACAGTTGGTGTTAAGCAGAAAACCTCTTATATTTAATTTTTAGAACTTACTTCATATTAGTAGCGCAGAAGTACATTTATTTTTATTTTTATTTTGATGGGTAACTTCCAGGAGCCTCTCGGGAGAGATTTTTTTTATTTATTTTTATTGCAACAGTGAACTCTGGAACTTTTATTTTCTTTGTCTACATGGGAAGATCTTTATATATTATCATATACAGTATTATGCTATATTATCTTTTTTTTATTATTATTATTATTATTCTGAAAGCTTAAATCTAGGCAGAATTAAAAGACACAACTAAATGTGGTACGCAATCAATAATAAAATAAATTTATTTTTTAAATGCAAGAGGTGTAAGTTCCTTAAACTGTCAGTAGCAGAAAAAAGGAGCTAGTTGAGTGTGCAATAATCAGGCTGATAGAAGGAGAGAGCAGAGTGAAAGAGAGAGGAGCTTATCAGCCCTCTGTTTATTATTTCACAGTGCAGGCACAGGCTAGTGGTAGGGAGGAGACCTTAAGGGGGTTGTAAAGGTTATTTTTTTATTTTCTAAATAGGTTCCTTTAAGCTAGTGCATTGTTGGTTCACTTACCTTTTCCTTCCATTTCCCTTCTAAATGTTTTTTTTCTTTGTCTGAATTTTTCACTCCCTGTTCCTCCTCAGTAAGCTTTCCACCATCATCTGAGCTGTTCTGGCTGGGGGTTAGTCAGCGTGCTCGCCCCCTCCCTTTGGGACTACATCCCTGCGCTGAGACGTTGTGTTCACAAGGAACCCAAGGGAGGGGGCGAGCACACTGACTAACCCCCAGCCATAATGGCTCGGATGATGGGGGGAAGCTTCCTGAGGAGGAAAGGGAAGTGAGAAATTCAGACAAAGAAAAAAAAAACATTTAGAAGGGAAATGGAAGGAAAAGGTAAGTGAACCAACAATGCACTAGCTTAACCTCCTTATCGGTATCCCCGAGCGTGACTCGGGGTGGTTTTTCCATGCCAGGATCGGTATCCCTGAGTCACGCTCGGGGTAGCTGTGCAGAGCATGCAGCGGCGCAGCTTACCTGCTCGCTGAATCCACAGACAAGTTACTTACCTTGTCCCTGGATCCTGCGATGCATCCCCGCTGTGTGAGCGAGCGGGTTCTCGCTCGATTCACAGTGTCCCCGTGTGCCACGGATCTCCGTTCCCTGCGACGTTACGACGCACGGGGGCAGAGAACAGCGCCAAATTCAAAAAAGTAAACAAACACATTATTGATGTGCAAATGTTGACACTCCAAAAGTCCTGATAGCTGCATCTTTGGAGCGGTATAGGAGCGGGGTGTTTACCGCTCCTCCACCGCTTCTTCCAATTGAAATCAATGGGAAACCGCGGTAATACCGCCAGCAATGCGCCTCTACAGAGGCGCATTGCCGGCGGTATTAAGCCTTTTTTTGGCCGCTAGCCAAAAACCGCACCGCTAGCGGCTGAATATCGCGGTAAATACAGCAGTATAGCAGCGCTAAAAATCGCGCCGCTATATCGCCACCGCACCACCACTGCCCTGTGTGAAAGGGGCCTAATGCCGCGTACACACGGTCGTTTTTCAGCATGAAAAAAACAATGTTTTTAAAAACGTAATTTAAAATCATCGTGTGTGGGCTTCACGTCGTTTTTCGGCTTCTGAAAAATGACAAAAAATTTTTTGAACATGCTGCATTTTTTAACCTCGTTTTTTAACATGTCGTTTTTCGGGTTGTAAAAAATGATTGTGTGTGGGCTAAAACAACGTTTTAAACCCGCACATGCTCAGAAGTGAGTTATGAGACGGGAGCGCTCGTTCAGGTAAAACTACTGTTCATAATGGAGTAAGCACATTCATCACGCTGTAACAGACAAAAAAGAGCAAATCGTCTTTTACTAACAAGGAATCAGCTAAAAGCATCCCAAAGGCGAATAGAACTTCCCCTTCAGAGTGCCGTCGTACGTGTTGTACGTCACCGCGCTTTGTTTATAATTTTTCAAAAACGATGGTGTGTGGGCAACGTCGTTTTTAATGATGAAGTTGGAAAAACTTCGTTTTTTGGACATGCTGAAAATTTTCGTTTT
The DNA here is from genome assembly GCF_905171775.1 of Rana temporaria. Classification (NCBI taxonomy): domain Eukaryota; kingdom Metazoa; phylum Chordata; class Amphibia; order Anura; family Ranidae; genus Rana; species Rana temporaria. Next base: position 220,843,514 of record NC_053493.1, on the reverse strand, counting down.
TTTTTCATGCCGAAAAACGACCGTGTATAGGCGGCATTAGAGTTTTGTAGAGTTTAGTAGACTTTCACATATTTTAGGCTCTATTCACACACAATGAACAGCTGTGGGAGATGTAAACAGCAGCAGTTTTCCTATCTGGCAGCTGTCTGTTGTGGCTGCAATAGGGGGTGGCGTGGTGCGCATTTTAGAGCATCACATTGCTTCTTTTTTTTTTCCTCACTCAACTTTTTTTAATGTGCACAAAAGTACATTTCATTCATGTCACTGTACAGAAGCCCAATGCACCGCATGTGTGATCTTCTACGGTATATTGCAATAAAATGCAGAATGTCTGCATTTTATCACAGCTCACTGAAGTGCAGCTCTGAGCTACATTGCAGTTTGAATGGGACATACAGGATTTGTTTTCTGTTTGTCTTTGTGGTGACCAGCATTGTACAATGCCGTAAAATGCCAGTCACAGCACATACTGTGAATTCAGGCTTATATGTTTTTTGGTCACAAAGAAATTCCTGTTTATGAGACCTCTCTGATAGAATTTTTCTTTTTTTTTTGTGCTGGAAATTAATGTCACCAAGAGAAAGAGTGCAGGCAAATGCAAAATGTTACAAAAGTTGACAAGACAGGGGATGTGGGAAATCTTTCACTCAGGACACCTGTTGATGTGACTAGTGTCAAAGAGGGGGATTCTCACTTTATTGAGAATTCCTCACACTTTTTGTTGCATCTCCAGCACAGGAAGTGAATGACCACAGATAGAAAAAAAAATGGAGCCATTTTTTATTTAAAGGTGTTGTAAAGGTTTGTTTTTTATTTTCTAAATAGGTTATTTTAAGCTAGTGCATTGTTGGTTCACCTACCTTTTACTACGATTTCCCTTATAAATGTTTTTTTTCTTTGTTTTCTTTTCCTGAATTTCTCACTTCCTGTTCCTCCTCAATAAGGTGTTCAGTAAGCTGTTCTAAATGACTTTCCACCGATCGGATGATGGTGGAAAGCTTACTGAGGAGAAACAGGAAGTGAGAAATTCAAACAAAGAAAAAAAACATTTAGAAGGGAAATCGAAGGAAAAGGTAAGTGACCAACAATGCACTAGCTTAACTGCTTGCCGACCGCGCACCGCCATTCTACGTCGGCAAGCTGGCTCTCCTGGGCGAGAGCACGTCATACTACGTCGGCTCTTTCAGCCGCCCCCCGTTTGCCCCCGACTCCCGTGCGTGTGCCCGGCGGGCGCGATCGCCGCTGCGCACACGCGATCGCTGGTTACAGAGCGGGGACTGGGAGCTGTGTGTGTAAACACACAGCTCCCGGTCCTGTCAGCGGGGGAAACGCTGATTTTCTGTTCATACAATGTATGAACCGAGGATCAGTGTTTCCCCTAGTGAGGCCACCCCCCCCACAGTAAGAACACACCCAGGCATACTTAACCCCTTCCCCGCCCCCTAGTGTTAACCCCTTCACTGCCAGTGGCATTTTTATAGTAATCCAATGCATTTTTATAGCACTGATCGCTATAAAAATGCCAATGGTCCCAAAAATTTGTCAAAATTGTCCGAAGTGTCCGCCATAATGTCGCAATACCGAAAAAAAATCGCTGATCGCCGCCATTACTAGTAAAAAAAATATATTAATAAAAATGACATAAAAATACTCCCTATTTTGTAAACGCTATAACTTTTGCGCAAACCAATCAATAAACGCTTATTGCGATTTTTTTTTAACGAAAAATAGGTAGAAGAATACGTATCGGCCTAAACTGAGGAAAAAAAATGTTTTTTTATATATTTTTGGGGAATATTTATTATGGCAAAAAGTAAAAAATATTCATTTTTTTCAAAATTGTCGCTCTATTTTTGTTTATAGCGCAAAAAATAAAAAACGCAGAGGTGATCAAATACCACCAAAAGAAAGCTCTATTTGTGGGAAAAAAAGGACGCCAATTTTGTTTGGGAGCCACGTCGCACGACCGCGCAATTGTCTGTTAAAGCGACGCAGTCCCGAATCGCAAAAAGTACTCTGGTCTTTGGGCAGCAATATGGTCCGGGGGTTAAGTGGTTAAAGGAACCAATTTAGAAAATAAAAGACGAACCCCATTAAACATTTAAAAAAACATTGGCTATACATACTCTTAAGCCTCGTACACACGGCCGAGGAACTCGACGTGCCAAACACATCGAGTTCCTCGGCCAGTTCAGCACTGAAGCCGCCAGGAGCTCGGCGGGACGAGAGCTCCCATAGAACAACGAGGAAATAGAGAACATGTTCTCTATTTCCTCGTCGAGCTCCTCGTCGGCTTCCTCGGCCGAAAGTGTACACACGACCAGTTTCCTCGGCAGAATTCAGCCAGAAACTCGGTCGGAAGCTGAATTCTGCCGAGGAAACTGGTCGTGTGTACGAGGCCTTACACTTATGCCCGTACACACGATTGGAATTTACGATGGAAAAAGTCAGATGGAATTTTTCCATCGGAAATTCCGACCATGTGTATGCCCCCATTGGATTTTTTCCATTGGAAATTCAGAGGAATTCCGTCAAAGTTTAGATCATGTTCCCTTTTACTTTATTAGGTCTGACTTTTTGTCTGAATTCTGAATTCAGACCTGAAACTGATCCAAAGACACACAGGACCCTTCTATTGTGTGCTCTGTGGCTGCCCTAGAGCTGTGTGAAACGGCTCCATAGAGAGTCGGTCACATTCTCCTGTCATGCAAATTGGAAACGGGGAAACCTGCATTTAATTTGCATAAGTGTGAACCCAGCCTGAGTGAAACATATCAGAAGAAGGACCTTAGAGAGCATTTAAAACCAAGACTGTGGGCTACATTCACAAAGCTGTATTTTCCTATTTAAAATTTGTGGTAAAGTAACTCATAGCGTTTTTAAAAAAAATGTTTGCAATAAAAAAAAAATGCTACTAAAATACTGCACGTGGTATTTCATTGGAATAAGCTGTATTTATCTCCTGAAACCATGCAGTATTTTATCTCATGTGATAAGGGAGGGATACAGTGGAGAAGATTTAGAACCCTGTGTCAGTTTTATTGCTAATAAAGAAATACAATGTTTAAAACCGTAGAAATATGCCAACTCACTAAGTCGTAGAAATATGCAGTCCCTGCAGCATCTGTATTAATACAAATGAAAAAAGGTGACTAGAACACCAGTCAAAGGGAAGCTGTTTTCACCAGGACACACGTGGTGTAGCAAAAATCACTATGTTTAATACATTTTCCTGGTGGTATTTCAGAGTGTGGCTCGGGGTTAAATTTCAGTACCATTAGTGGTAACCCCAAGCCACACTTGGGATTGCATTGCATAATCCTGGTGCAGTGTACTTACCTTGTCCCCAGGATTCTGAGATGTACCCCCACTGTGTCTGCCGGCCTTAGTCCTCCGCCCAAAGATCTGCATGCCAGGCTCCATTTCCTGCGAGTGTTGAGACACATTGGGTGGATAACACAGATACATCACACTGTAATATTACAGATTACATTACTGTATCAAATAATTTTCCATCCCTTTTGTCCCTAATGCTTTGTCCAGTTCCCTGCATGCAGTTTTATATTATTTACAAAAAAAATTCTGCCTGGAAACTTGAGCTTGTCTATGGCAACCAAAAGTGTCCCTTTACGTCAAAAGTGGTAAATTAGAACACTTGAGCGATAGTGATTTTATTATTATTATATTTATTTTATTATTTTTAATAATTACTTATAGTTATTTATTATATTATAATTTATGATTTTGTGTTTCAAACTTTATCCTACCCGGAATGTCCACTAGACTCTTGTTTAGACGGATTTAAGTGTGTTATTCCTAAGAATTACAGGATTACAATATAAAACACCAAATTTCTATGCAAAGAAATTGTACCGCTTTGAGATGCAATACGCCAGGGTGGTTAAAGTAGAACTATAGGCACATCATTTTTTTTTCCATTTTGGATAACGTATGGGAGGGTTATAACTGCTGTCAGGTTTTTTCCCCATCTGTATCCCATTAGAAGATATTACTTTTCTGGGAACAACCCAGAATTTGGGATTATTTTTTTTTATTTTACTTTCAACGATAATGGCAAACAGGGCAAATATAGAGAGCCGCACTCCAAAAACGTTCCTTTTAATAAAACTGGTCAGAAAAATTACACGCCACAGTAAAAAATAGGACAGAACCTGATGCGTTTTGCACTGTACTTCAGTGCTATGATTAAGCACTGAAGAACAGTGCGAAACGCGTCAGTCTGTCCTATTTTTTGCTGTGGCATGTAATTTTTGTGACCAGTTTTATTAAAAGGAACGTTTTTGGAGTGCGGCTGTCCTGGCTTTTCTCTTCAATTTCTGCATATCACTGCATTGCCAGCACCCATGGTTTGGGTCTAGTGAGAAGGCTCTCTGGTTCATCTGAGCGGTTACTTTTCTCTTCAGGGCAAATATAGAGATGATGAATCTCCCTAATTGGGGCACAGACAATAAAAACCTGGCAGGTGTTCTATCCCACATCCACTCTATCCAAAGCTAAAAAAAGTTTTCCCTTTAGTTATACTTTAGATCAATCAACCCCAATGATTTCTATATTTCTGTATTTAGGTTTCTATGCATTACTGTTAAAAGAATTAATCCAAAAAGGCAGTGACTACTCAAAAATGGTTATTATATTTTTAAATTCCTCAAATATCGCATACCTGGACCATTACTTAATTACCGCTTTCATTTAATCAGCCCTCAAAATTTCCCATCGCCTGCTTGCATTAAGCGAGTGGAAATAAGCTGAGGGTGAGTGTGGAGCCGTATTGGGGGGGCTTGGCGCTTCCCAGGGTCATCCTAATGATTTAAGTTTTAAATTATTAAAATTCCCAGACATAGTTTACAGCTAAGACAAGAGGAACATCAAAGTTTATACAAAATGTGAGGGAAGCGACTATATAAAATATAACAGGCACTGTTTTTAATATCTTAGATAATGTTCAAGGTAGTCTGATATTAATGCGTTCATAAACCAGTCATAACAGATAGTCGATTCCACATATGCAAGTTTATATTAGCATTTTTCTAAATTTTTATTTATTAATTATGTGATATATATTATACGGTTAGGTTGTTTCTGTATTTTTTGTATATTTGTATTTTTGACCACCCATGTTCAATTATTGCTCCATCATTAATACTATTTTCCTTCAAACATATGTCTTTATTATACATATGAGGTTTTTGGTAATAATTTAGGGTTTGTTATATGGCTTCACCACTATTTTTTATGTCCCACCACACATCCACTTTTCACTTGAGTAATTTTTGCTATGAAGAAGCTATTTCTGCTAATAATAACATCTGATAGTTTTCAATGTGGGTTCATTTTTATTTCTATTTCTATTGTATTTTAATCTCCTGTTTTTGGATGAGAACTTCTGATTAGATATCTTTTTTTTATAATGTCAGGGTGTATTTGTATTTTATTTGGTTGGCCACAGAGCAGTCTCGGCTGATGCAGCTTCTTTGAGTGTTTTAAACTGCCTGTTTTCTCCAGTGCTCGTTCCTATTTAGATATGGGAGCGCAGCATAGGCAGGGGTTAACAGACTCCTCTGAAAACGAGTGGCAACGTCATGTGATGTAATTCACCAATGCAGAGCTTGGAGCACACCCTGCATTATTAGAGTGAGGCTTGGTAGTGAGGTCACATGACCAGCTGTGAGAAGCAGATTTAGCATTACACACAGCTGAACGTGCAGTGCATCCCCTATCATCAGAGGGAGGCTTGGTTGTGAGATCACATGACCGGCTGTGAACAGTGTGATACATAATAACACACTTCCGGTAATGCCTCTTATACATGATTTGCTGCACACAGTATTGCCTATAATATTAACTATTTACTTTAACAGGCATACTGTTTATAATAGTGCAGTCTTTGCTGGACACTTATTATTTATTTATTACTGGTCTATCCATTTTTTTATTTATTTCAATACCGAGTCACTTCCGGTTTGAGAGTGAGGCTTGACCCTCACACCACACTCTCCATCTTACACCAAACAGGAAGTGGTGAGTTATTGCTACCACTCTCCTATTGGAGCCAGGATTTACACATGATAGTCATCCTATGTATTTAAGGGTAAGTGTAGCAAGACGCCAGCACCCCAGATGATGTTCTATTGTAACGAAACATGTCGGAAAGGACTGCTGTCGTCATTACCAACCTGATTTTATGAGCTCGTTTTACCACTGCAATATGTGAGTTTCTTTCTTTTAAATACATTTTGTGTTAATCACACGGAATTATGCTATGTGGGCTCCAATTTTTTATTTTTCATTGGGATATCTGATGTGTCGTTTCTGGAATTTGCTGTAAACCATCACCTGGTGTGAACCCCTGGATTTCCCGGTCTGAGGTCTTATCAATGATTCCTGGCTTTTGATACATCTGCGGTATACACTTAAAGTGTGTCATATTTACAAGCTTGATTTTCCCAGTGGGTATACGCCCTTCTGGGTCCAATCTATCCGGTAAGCCCCCTGTCATAAGTGGTGGTGGATCTCCTATCTAGATATCACCGTTGGATTCTGTATATTCACTTAAGTCACTGGACTCCTTATTTACAAACTTTTCATTTATGAAAGTTTTTTCACTTTATATTTTTCTGGCATTATCCAGATCCTATTACCATTAATATCCATTCATTGGAGGTTTATGAACTTTAACTAGTGTTCACACTATCAATTCACATGTGGTGTTGCACATAAGTTTTTTATATTTATTTATTATATAATTTTTCACTGAAATTTAATCATTACCAGCGCTACACTTTCTCCACTGTACTTTATAGCAATTTGATCTTCTTTGCTGTGTTAGCTGCTCCATTTATTTAGTATTAGATAGCGCGGTAATTGTTGTTTTTTTGTATTTTGTATTCTGTTGGATCTTCTTTACTGCAGCAATCTTATTTTACGCATTCCATCATGGATGTATTTGAATACAGGGCCAAACGCACTGTTAACACTGATGGGGTATTTACTGTCATGGGTAATGATACCGAAATAGGTGGGATGTTTTTACGCCTTAAAAACATTATGGTTTCAGAATTACACCTACAGTGGAACATTGTTTTCCTACAACAGTATATAACAGAGGGTATGTTCCCAGGAGCCTGAGATGGGACGTCCAACCCCAACAAGGCGACCCAGATCTTGACTCCTGGTATCGGTATTTTAATGAGGCCGTTACCAATTTTTTAGGTTTTTTAATTTCAAGAAAACAAATTAGACTCCATTTTTTATAGACAGAGAGATTAAAGAGTTAAGTGATAAACTTCTGACGTTTAAAAACTCCACAGAGTACAATTCCCTCTCTTCTAATCTCCAGTCTCATCTTGAAAAAGAGGATGGAGAGCAGAAAAATAAAAACCATAAAAAATACTCTCGGGATGTTGGTGACTATAAATCAGGAACTGTATTTAGATGGCAAAAGTCTCCAGCAGGACCAGCTAATGTAGATTCCACTATAGAGGTCGGTGCTGTGAGGATGCATTCTAATAATGGTCAACATACTGCTCACCAGCCAGGTCCTGCACATCCCAAACCTGTTTATACCACCAGAGAATGAACTGTAAGAAGTAGTTCTCCTGGTTATTACGCATCTCCTCGATCACCTAGGAGGACTAATAATAACCCCGGTAAGCGAGGTGGGCGAGGTAGATCTAGGGGTAACCAAAGGGACCCTAGGACCCCTTACCATCAGGAACCAAGCTATTATGGCCCTGTAGATTTACCCAGAAGGTCTGATGGCTATGAGGTCCCCTATGAGTCCAATACCCAATATTACAACTACCCTCCTGTCTATACACACAACAGATTCCTCCCCCTTCGTGACGTCCATGGTGAAGGTGGGCCTGATTTCAATCGGGCACACTACAACCACGATCCTTATGGTCCAGGATTCCATGTAAATAAGGATTTTCATCGGGACGGCCCAGGGCACAAAAGGCCTTCGGATCCAAAAGAGGGACCAGAGGGGGTAGAAAATCACAAAGGAAAAAGAAGAAAGGTCTAATCGGCCAAGGAGTGTTCAACCTCAGTTCCAAAGAGTTGACCTCTAATGAGCTGATGGTTTTGGATAAGGGCTTGAAATTCGCCCCCCTAGCAAGTTTAACAAATTTAACACGTTCATAGACGTGCAAAATTTTGTGCGCAAAATCAACATTAAGAGATATTTTTTGTCCAACACCTCACCCCCTGCGGAGAGGGCCGCTACATCTGGAACAGTCCATACCGGACTATCTAACCCTTCATTATTTAATCCATCTGTTCCAGTAGCTCCCGCAGTAAGCATTTTTAAGGATTTGGTCCTTCAAGACCTCGCATCTTTACCTATCAAAAAGCATTACCATAACCCCCTACCCAAGGAAGGCTTTCAATCCTTATGTGATCAGAAAGACCTCGTTGTCCGCCCGGCGGATAAGGGCGGTGGAATTGTCATCATGGACAAATCCAAGTATGTTGCCGAAATGTCTAGAATTTTATCAGACCAAGAGACATATCAGGAATTAAAGAACAACCCCACCAACAGGTTCAAGAAGGAACTTGTTGGTCTGGTAACCAAAGGTTTCCAGTCTCGTATCCTGAATAAAAAGGAAAGAGCATATTTGGTACCTACAGCTCCGCGAATTCCGACTATCTATCATTTACCAAAGATCCACAAAGATTCCATACACCCTCCCGGAAGGCCTATTATGAGCGGTATAGACTCCATTACCTCTCGCATTGGCCATTACATCGATGTTTTCCTCCAACCACTGGTTAAATTAACCCTGTCCTACTTGAAGGATACCACCTCTAATATCAAACTATTAGAGAGTATAGAAATACGGGGAGATTACCTACTTGCTACCGCAGACGTAGCCTCTCTATACACTTGTATCCCCCAGGATTTGGGAATAGAGGCAGTCACTATGTTTCTAAACCGTGATCATTCTTTAATGGAGGAACAGAGATGTTTCATTGTCGAATTACTTCAATTCGCCACTACCCACAATTACTTCTGGTTCGACCAGAAGTTCTTTTTACAGAAACGTGGAGTAGCCATGGGCGCTAAGTTCGCCCCGAGCCTAGCCAATCTTTTTATGTCTAAATGGGAGGAGGATGTCGTCTATTCAGAGCGCCATCCCTCCTTGGTCCTATGGGCCAGGTATATTTACGACATCCTCCTCCTGTGGGATGGCTCTCTGGAATCACTTACGAATTAATTTTCTGTGTTGAATGACAACAACCGTGGGATATCCCTTACATTTGAGTGCAGTACCACCAAGATTAATTTTCTGGATCTCGAAATAGGGCTGGAGTCTAGACAGTTCAAGTTTCAGACCCATTTCAAAGCTACAGATCGTAACAGCTTCATCCCTACAGATAGTTGCCACCACAAATCATGGCTTAAATCGGTCCCCCGTAACCAGTTCCTACGGCTTCGGAGGATCTGTAGCGATACTGCTACGTACCTCTCTCAGGCCTCCTTGCTCAGGCAGAGATTCCTTGAGAAAGGATATGAGGAGGCTGCTGTAGATTTGGAGTTACTGAATGTTGAACAGATCGATCAGGGATCCCTTTTGACCGATAGACCCCCACGGGATACAGATAGGACTTTTGGATTCTCCATGCTCACATCCTACTCTAATCAACATAAGGATATAAAAACTATCATTAACCGTCATTGGAACGTTCTAAAGAACGATAAAATACTTGGACCGATTTTACCTGAACAAGTCAGGATTGTGTTTAAAGGTGCACCATCTTTGAGAAATAGTATCGCTCCAAACATTGTTGACCCCCCGGGACACGCCCAACCTCCTTTCAGAACATGGAAGGGTATTTTCCGTGCAAAAAATGTACAGTTTGCAAATACAACCTTTGCGGGAGACGTAAAACCCTGGAATTTCAGTCCAGAGTGACAAACCAAACCTACCCGATCAAACAGTTTTGTACTTGTGCGACCACACATACCTGATCACCTGCCCGTGCGGGAAGCATTACGTGGGTCGCACGACCTCTGCGTTTTCCGTACGGGTGGGTGAGCATATTGCTAAGATTATAGGAGGCGACACAAAGCATACTGTACCAAGGCATTACAGATCATGTCACAGTCGAGATCCTAGGGGGTCACAGTTTTTGATTATTGATAGGTACATCCCACCGTGGAGGGGTGGAGCAAAAACTCGAGGAGTATCACGTTTGGAAACATACTGGATCTATGAACTACAATCCCACTCGCCTCAGGGTATGAATGTAGAGTGGGATATTAATGCGTTCATAAACCAGTCATAACAGATAGTCGATTCCACATATTCAAGTTTATATTAGCATTTTTCTCAATTTGTATTTAGTAATTATGTGTCATATATTATACGGTTAGTTTTTTTCTGTATTTTTTGTATATTTGTATTTTTGACCACCCATGTTCAATTATGGCTCCATCATTAATACTATTTTTCCTTCAAACATATGTCTTTATTATACATATGAGGTTTTTGGTAATAATTTAGGGTTTGTTATATGGCTTCACCACTCCACCACACATCCACTTTTCACTTGAGTAATTTTTGCTATGAAGAAGCTATTGCTGCTAATAATAACATCTGATAGTTTTCAATGTGGGTTCGTTTTTATTTATATTTATATTGTATTTTAATCTCCTGTTTTTGGATGAGAACTTCTGATTAGATATCTTGTTTCTATAATGTTAGGGTGTATTTGTATTTAATTTGGTTGGCCACAGGGCAGTCTCGCCTGATGCAGCTTCTTTGAGTGTTTTAAACTGCCTGTTTTCTCCAGTGCTCGTTCCTATTTAGATATGGGAGCACTGCATAGGCAGGGGTTAACAGACTCCTCTGAAAACGAGTGGCAACGTCATGTGACGTAATTCACCAATGCAGGGCTTGGAGCACACCCTTCATTATTAGAGTGAGGCTTGGTAGTGAGGTCACATGACCAGCTGTGAGAAGCAGATTTAGTATTACACACAGCTGAACGTGCAGTGTATCCCCTATCATCAGAGGGAGGCTTGGTTGTGAGATCACATGACCGGCTGTGAACAGTGTGATACATAATAACACACTTCCGGTAATGCCTCTTATACACGATTTGCTGCACACAGTATTGCCTATAATATTAACTATTTACTTTAACAGGCATACTGTTTATAATAGTGCAGTCTTTGCTGGACACTTATTATTTATTTATTTCTGGTCTATCCATTTTTTTATTTATTTCAATACCGAGTCACTTCCGGTTTGAGAGTGAGGCTTGACCCTCACACCACACTCTCCATCTTACACCAACCAGGAAGTGGTGAGTTATTGCTACCACTCTCCTATTGGAGCCAGGATTTGAACATGATGGTCATCCTATGTATTTAAGGGTAAGTGTAGCAAGACGCCAGCACCCCAGATGATGTTCTATTGTAACGAAACATGTCAGGAAGAACTGCTGTCGTCATTGCTACCCTGATTTTATGAGCTTGTTTTACCACTGCAATATGTGAGTTTCTTTCTTTTAAATACATTTTGTGTTAATTATATGGAATTATGCTATGTGCGCTCCAATTTTTTATTTTTCATTGGGATATCTGATGTGTCGTTTCTGGAATTTGCTGTAAACCATCACCTGGTGTGAACCCCTGGATTTCCCGGTCTGAGGTCTTATCAATGATTGCTGGCTTTTGATACATCTGCGGTATACCCTTAAAGTGTGTCGTATTTACAAGCTTGATTGGCCCAGTGGGTATACGCCTTTCTGGGTCCAATCTATCCGGTAAGCCCCCTGTCATAAGTGGTGGTGGATCTCCTATCTAGATATCACCGTTGGATTCTGTATATTCACTTAAGTCACTGGACTCCTTATTTACAAACTTTTCCTTTATGAACGTTTTTTCACTTTATAGTTTTCTGGCATTATCCAGATCCTATTACCATTAATATCCATTCATTGGAGGTTTATGGACTTTAACTAGTGTTCACACTATCAATTCACATGTGGTGTTGCACATAAGTTTTGTATATTTTTTTATTATATCATTTTTCACTGAAATTTAATCATTACCAGCGCTACACTTTCTCCACTGTACTTTATAGCAATTTGATCTTCGTTGCTGTGTTAGCTGTTCCATTTATTTAGTATTAGATAGCACTATAATTGTTGTTTTTTTGAATAGTCATTTTATTATTATTATTATTATTATATTATTATATTTATTTTATTATTTTTAATAATTATTTATAGTTATTTATTATATTATAATTTATGATTTTGTGTTTCAAACTTTATCATACCCGGAATGTCTACTAGACTCTTGTTTAGACGGATTTAAGTGTGTTATTCCTAAGAATTACAGGATTACAATATAAAACACCAAATTTCTATGCAAAACAATTGTACCGCTTTGAGATGCAATACGCCAGGGTGGTTAATGTAGAACTATAGGCACATCATTTTTTTCCATTTTGGATAACGTATGGGAGGGTTATAACTGCTGTCAGGTTTTTTTCCCCATCTGTGTCCCATTAGAAGATATTACTTTTCTGAGAACAACCCAGAATTTGGGATTATTTTTATTTTATTTTACTTTCAACGATAATGGCAAACAGGGCAAATATAGAGAGCCGCACTCCAAAAACGTTCTTTTTAATAAAACTGGTCACAAAAATTACATGCCACAGTAAAACATAGGACAGAATCTGACGCGTTTCACACTGTACTTCAGTGCTATGATTAAGCACTGAAGTACAGTGCAAAAAGCGTCAGTTCTGTCCTATTTTTTGCTGTGGCATGTAATTTTTGTGACCAGTTTTATTAAAAGGAACGTTTTTGGAGTGCGGCTGTCCTGGCTTTTCTCTTCAATTTTTGCATATCACTGCATTGCCGGCACCCATGGTTTGGGTCTAGTGAGAAGGCTCTCTGGTTCATCTGAGCGGTTACTTTTCTCTTCAGGGCAAATATAGAGATGATGAATCTCCCTAATTGGGGCACAGATAATAAAAACCTGGCAGGTGTTCTATCCCACATCCACTCTATCCAAAGCTAAAAAAAAGTTTTCCCTTTAGTTATACTATAAATCAATCAACCCCAACGATTTCTATATTTCTGTATTTAGGTTTCTATGCATTACTGTTAAAAGAATTCATCCAAAAAGGCAGTGACTACTCAAAAATGGATATTATATTTTTAAATTCCTCAAATATCGCATACCTGGACCATTACTTAATTACCGCTTTCATTTAATCAGCCCTCAAAATTTCCAATCGCCTGCTTGCATTAAGCGAGTGGAAATAAGCTGAGGGTAAGTGTGGAGCCGTATTGGGGGGGGGGGGCTTGGGGCTGCGCTTCCCAGGGTCATCCTAATGATTTAAGTTTTAAATTATTAAAATTCCCAGACATAGTTTGCAGCTAAGACAAGAGGAACGTCAAAGTTTATACAAAATGTGAGGGAAGCGACTATATAAAATATAACAGGCACTGTTTTTAATATCTTAGATAATGTTCAAGGTAGTCTGCACAGATATCTTTAGTAAATAAAATTAATATAGCTGATTTACTTTAGGGAGTCTAGAATGCTTAATGTAGATGATATTACATTCTGTAAGATGTAGATGTGTGAGCAACTCCTAGGTGAAAATAATGGCTAATGACACATTTAATCTACTGTTAGAGAAAACAAGCTAGACGCATGCTGATCACAAACATTAGAAAACATAAAACTGCAAATTCTGTACTTTGTTAGTCTACAGAACTAAAACATTCTAGGGGAGGTACAAAGCTAATGTATATGTATTTTTTATTGTGTGCAAAAGCATTGTGTGTGTTGAAGTTCAGAGCTCAGTTGCCAGTGTTTAAAGTGGTTGTAAACCCAAAATCTATGTTTAAGTATATTTTTTATCATGTCCCACTGCATACAGGTTTCTTGAGCAATTTTTTTTATTTTTTTATATTTATCTGTTGCAAAGTATCTTACCTGGGGATCCTGCCAGTAACAGTATTTACTGTTGCAGGCTGACAATGCCCCTCTTGAATGTCCCTTTAGTGGGCCATTGGGTTAGCCAAGAAAGACCTGATAGGCAGCCTAACAGCCCATACTAAAAAGTAGATTTCGGATTTACATACACTTTAAGTCAGGGGTGCCCAACCAGTGGCCCGGGGGCCACATGTGGCCTGCGAAGCCCTTTGATGTGGTCCGCAACCTCCTGCTCTTGGATGCAATAGAATAGAATACTGTTATTAAAGGTCAGTTTTTTACTAAAATCACAGTGTATATATGGGCATATCTGCTCTGCAGTGGTTACTGGGCTGTTTTAAAACTGATCTGCAGATGCAGAGCAGTACACCTGCGGGTTACCTGCACATAGCCATAGACATCTGTTATTACCTGTGAGTTTGGTGAGCTTTCTGAAAGTGCACCAAACCTGCAGAATATAATAAAAGTCTATTGCAAAGTGCAGGAAAGCCAAAGGCACCCGCAGTGCATCAGTGTGAAAGCAGCCTTGGGTCCCTTTCACACGGTCAGTCCAACCCAATAGTACCCTCCATTCACCTATAAGGAGTGGCAGATGTAAACCGACTTGTATCCTACCTCCAATCCGATCCGCAAAAAAAAAAAAACATTAAAGCAAGCCCCTTAAGCATTTCCAGCGTCCATGGATGTCCGCAATTTCAGTGGTTATACCAGAATAATGTCTGCACCTACAGGCATCATTACAGTATGTTTGTTTTCAACTGGAGATTCTCTTTCATGCAAAAGTGATCAAGTGGCTACCGCCCCCTCCCGCCTTCACCTCTCCCGGGTTTTAGCGTGCGATCCTGGTGCCTGGGAGTGATGCGGCTGGCTGCAATGACTGCCCTGTATTGAGAGAGAGGAACTGATATCATTCCCCTCTCTCTGTAACTCTAGAAAACAGGAGCTGATCAGACTGATCTGTGTCTGATCGGCTGTATGGGAGGCCAGAGGAGAGATTTGGGGTCTAATTGATCCCAGATCTCTCCAAAAAAAGGAGCTGTCACAGTCCATGCTGTCACAAGGAATGTTGTTCATCCCTTGTGATAGCAATAAAGTAAAAAAAAAATGTTTGTATGAAATAAATAATATTAAAAAAGTAAAGCACCCCGTCCCACTTTTTATATTCAGCTATCAGCGGGAAATTAATCCGTTGTTAAGGACATTTTGGCTGGCTTCCCGGCCCACTCCTTAACAACCAGCTAATGTTAAAGATACAGGCTCCAAAAATTTGCACCTGACCTGCATCTAGAGCACAGCTGAATCACGAACTTGGAAATTGGCATTGAAAAGTGAATTGGACTGGACATGTGTGAACATAGCCTAAAAGTCCCATTTTGAATACAAAGTAAAATTATACAAACTTAAATCACTTCTTATTAATAATAAATATTAGTATAATTATATACATGAGTAATCATTTTACAACTAAAAACAAAACAAAAATTATATCTAAAAAAGAAAGCAAAACAAGTATGCAAAGAACATCAGAATTATACAGAATAATACCCAAACTTGTTAACTGAATTATCATACAACAGTATGAATGTCTAATTCCTCATTCAGGCCATGTGGTGATAATGTGCCTAGCTTATATATTCAGCAAGTCTCCCTTTTGCATAAAAGGCAATATCTTTCATTGTCAGTCAAGGATTTATCTGAGATGCATTTAATGGCTAAAAATTCTAGATATCAAAAAACCTTATTATGAGAACGAAGGAAGTGCCAAGGTACACTGTGGACTGTGCTTGTCAGAGGGGTGTGACAAGAACAGTGTGCCTCAGCACTTCTTTCATTTTCATAATAAGGATTTTAGATGTCTAGAAGTTTTAGCCATTGAAAGCGTCTCAGATAAATCCTTGGCTCACAATGAAAGATATTTCCTTTTATGCCTGGAAGGAAGACTGGGTGAAGATGGAAGCCCTGTCAGAGGTAACAGTGCGCTATTTGAGGGCTTTGTTCTAAAGTAAGTCTCTCATAATGTGCTAGTATGTGATGCAATACTAGCACATTATGAGATTACAGGGGAAAACATGTTTTCCCAAGTTTACCACCGCTTTAAGTGGGTGTATAATTCAAAATATATGATCAGGTTGAATGTTGTGTATAGTGGTTAAATATTATTGGCTAGAATGGTAATGTCTGTTAATTGGGTCCAGTTTCCTTGAAACATGCAAGTGCTGCTAGGCAATATGTTTGGGACAGCTTGGCCTTACACAAATTACAGTAAAACCTTGGTTTGAGAGTGAGGCCCCTTTCACATGTACGGATCCAGTGAGGATCCATACATGTGTATCCGCTTGCTCAGCGGGGATCGCTCAGTTGATCCCCGCTGAGCCGGCAGATGACAGGGCCCTGTCTTTTCTCCGCTCTCCCCTATGGGGGGATCGGATGAACACGGACCGTCTGTCCGTGTTCACCCGATTCGTTCTGCAGACGGATGGAAAAATAGGTTTTTCCTCTGTCTGCAGAATCGGAGGATTGCGGACCCTGACGAGATCAGGTGTCAGCGGATGTTCATCCGCTGACACCCGCAATCGCATTGGGATTAATGTATGTCCCTTTTTCATCTGTAAATAGATGGACGAAACAAGCGGACATACAGTCCGCAGTTGTGAAAGGGGCCTAACTTGGTTTGAGAGCATTTTGCAAGACAAGCAACATTTTTAAATACATTTTGACTTGATATACAAGCAATATCTTGATATACAAGTAGTGTCATGTCACAACTGAGTACAAAAGAGAAGAGTAGTGCCTCTAAGTGTAGCAATACAGTCACATTTAATGAAGGTACAGCATTTAGCAACTCACAAGTTTCATGATTAAAACAGTCACATCTAAGTATGCAGGCATCTGGGGTAAAGCATTCCACATAGACCATCCTCCGCACCACCATCAATGTCATCCCTTCCACGCTGCGCTCCACAAATGCTTCAAGCCTCGCTTTCAGATCGCTCTACTGCAGGGTAGTCTTCCCTATCACGATTTCCGACTGACAGCGGTGAGAGCCGGTGGTGCGGGGGATGGTCTATGTGGACAGCTTTACCCCGGATGCCTGCATACTTAGACGTGCCTCTTTTATTCATCAACCATGTGAGTTGCTAAATGTACCTTCATTAAACGGTCCCTGAACAGCTCACGCACTATACTGTGGCACAATGGCTCTCCTGGGCGAGATCCCGTACAAATACGGCTTCGTCCAGGAGAGTCAACAGAGGGCGAGCAAGCCCCCTGCACAGTGGGAAATCTGATGTGCGTGGCCAGCGGGTATGATCGACGCTGGCCATGCGCGATCTCGTGCACGAGTGGCAGAATGGGGGTTTGTGTGCGTAAATACACAAATCCCCATGCTGTCTGAGGAGAGGGACCCATGGAGCATGCTGGGACTGTGATGTCATAAGAGGCCTATATTAATCTCCGCCGCCTCTCACACACAGCATTACAGCAGGAGGAAGCGTCGAGTCAACATAAGAAGAAAAGAAGAAGGCAGAAGGCGGCAAAGAAGACCGGTCTGGCCACCGCTAGTAAGAGAGCTTCAAAGAAGATAGTGGCGGCCAGCCCCGAAGAAGGCACCAGAGAGCGAGCAGGAGAAGAACTGGGGAGTGCCGAGACGACAGCGGAGAGCGGAGAAGATGGAAAAAGAACCCCGGAGAGCAGAGAAGACCCCTGGAGAGCGGAGAAGACCCCCAGAGCTGACTAATAAATTATGTTAAAACCCTGTGTTGTGTGTTTATTTTATTGACACTTTTTCTCCAGGTGAATGGGTAGGGGTACGAAATTAAAGTCTATTAAAGGGGACTCCCAGATTCCGATAAGCCCCCCGCCCGCTGACCCCAACAACTAACGGCCAGGGTTGTCGGGAAGAGGCCCTGTCCTTATCAACATGAGGACAGGGTACTTTGGGGTGGGGGGGGGCGCTCCTTTCCTGACTGGCCGGGCGGCGTGCTTGGATACGGGTCTGGTATTGATAGTGGGGGACCCTCCAAGCCGATTTTTCGGTGTAGGGGTTCTCCTTACAATCCATACCAGACCTAAGGGCCTGGTATGCCCCTGGAGGGGAACCCATGCCTGTTTTTTATTAAAGATTTGGTGTGGAGATCCCCCTTATGATTCATACCAAACGCCGCCGCTAGAATTGGCGGGAATCCAAGTCGAATCCCCATCGCTTCTATGACGCGTTCGCTGGAATGTGCTTTTCCTATTCCAGCGAGTGCGAGATGTCGGCACCATGTCGCCGAGAATCAGCGCGATGCCGTTGTGCTGGAAACACATTCTCGGTGACAGGTACAGTATCTCTCTTCTCTCTTATATTCTGTAGCTCCTGTTGGATTTTACTTCTAATCCCCTTGTGGAGACTGCCATTTGTGGATGGATATTTTATGGTTACACAACCTGGTCACATTGCTATAATCATATTATATGGACTATAAACTGAAGGACTTATGAATAAATGGTTGTGGAACGAATCATTTGAGTTTCCATTATTTCTTATGGGCCAATTTGCTTTGATATACAAGTGCTTTGGATTACAAGCATGTTTCTGGAACAAATTATGCTCACAATCCAAGGTTTTACTGTATTTGCAAATCATTTACATCAAACATAGCAGCTATCATTACTAATACTAATCATTACTAATCATTACTAATACTGATGACAATATTAGTTTAAACTTAGTGCATATGAGATCATCTACTATATGTATTTGGGTTAGAAAATTCCAATTAATAGGTGCAACTTCACTGCCAAAGAAAACATACTAGTTGTCTTTAGTAAAGCAACCCAATTAATACCATATATTTCCCTAATCACAAACATGTTTATATATTACTTATCCTTAACCACTTCAGCCTCAGCGACGTACCTGTATGCCATCTGGTTGAAGGGTTTATACTGGGATGATGCCTGCAGCTAGTGTACAGGCATCTTCTATGTATATTTCTTTTCATCTGGTAATGAGCTTTAATGTAATGTAAAAGGAATCCTAGTGGTTCATTAGCTGCTGGACCACTTTAACAGGTGGTGGGAGAGGGTCACCCCCCTCCTGCCACCTTCCACCACCTAAAGCCAGTTGACCATAGAGATTACCGAGGACTGGAACATCATATCAAGTATTTTGTCACTTCCAGTTTTGGTCTAACATGAACAGGTCATTACCAGCCTGTTAAAGTATCAGAATGTCACAAACTATGGTGAACGAAAGTGAACCACAACTGCGGTTAGGGAAAGGTTTCAATGCACTTCTCTATGCAATGTGATTTTCAGTACTGGACCCCAGGCGTCACTCTAATCAGAGAAAAAGAGTTTGGGGGTTTACTACATCATCTCTCTCACATATAGGAATGCGTTAAGCTACTAAGGGTGGAGGTATTACAACATACCTTCAACCCCTAGCCTGGTAAGGTTACGGTGAGCAAAGCACAACTGCATTAAGGAAAAGATTTCAATGCACTTCTGTATGCCAAGTGATTGTCAGTACTGGACCCCAGGTGTCACTCTAATCAGAGAATAAGAGTTTGGGGGTTCTCTACATCATATCACTCACCTATAGGAATGCATTGGGCTACTAAGGGAGGAGGTATAACACACCTTAAATCCTTAGCCTAAAAAAGGTATAACAAACATGTTCAGTATTTTAGGTCGGGAGGCTGTATACTATTAACAACAAATGTCAAGCACATAGCATATGAGAATACTGTATGCAAATAGCATTAACTTGAGAGAGGCAATTGAAGTTTAAATGGATTAAGAGTGTATGTCCCGATAAGATATTCCACAACTGTTACAAGAAGGCACATTAAGTAATGCCAAGCTGCACGGTAGTATAAATAAAAGGCAGATTCAAATACAGTACTTAGTAAGGGCTATATGTGATCTGGGTAATTCTAGAGTAGTAAATGTAACGTAGTAATGGTACTTATCAGTTTGCAGAGGATGTGTTCTTCTGTAATAGCAGAGTAGTGTAGCAGTAATAGGATTCTGTAGTGGATGGTCTGCTTATGCTGAGTATCTTAGGGTGTCCCCAGCAATGGCAGTATGCATGGCAGCGTGGATCCAGGTAGGCGATTAGCTTAATTGTGGCATGGATCCAGCGTGGGATGGTTTCCAGCTTAGGGATACATAGTACCAGTAGTTTTGATAGAACAGTGTGTACTCTGCACGCTGTTCTGTTTATAGCAGAGAGGCATGTGTGCCGAATAGAGCATTGATTATGCTCGGCACTTATGCGTTCCACGCTGGAACGCACGCAGCTCTGGGCGATGATGTCATTGCGCGGTCGCCGTATGCGTTCCAGCGTGGAATGCAATACGGTGACGAGAAGAGCCAATTACACAGAACAAAAAAATTGTGGGGAAAAAAATTGCGCTAGTTAAAGAAATTTGGACCATGTAGCAGCCAGCACACAAACAAACAAAGTCAAGTATAAACAGAAAACAATAAGTGCAGCGCTAAGATTGATATTGAGTGAAAAAATGTTGCCAAAAATCACATATCATTGGAAGTGTGAACAACAGAGGACTGTGAGGAATGTGAATGGGAATTCACTCAGCATGGGGGCAATGCTTTTAATGAGTCCATGTGTGTGTAACCAAACAAATGAATGGAAACACTGACCAGGTGCAATGAACAATGAAAAGTTCAATGAACAAATGAAAACAGTTCATAGGTATGCTTCCCAGTGGAAGGATAAAACACTTCAAACGTAATGCTGGTTTAAATAAAGAATGTAGCAGTCATGGCTTGTCTGTAGCAATCTTCAGAAAATCATATAAAGAGGGTGGATACTCTTACCAACTAAGGTGGACTTGCATGTTAGTACTAACATCAAGTCGGATACAGCATGGTGGTCACAGCGGACCCTGGGCTCTGTGCGGATGGATCTGTGGGATGGTCTCTCCAGCTGGAACGATGGAACCGATCTCTTCAGATACCTCTCTTAGGAACAGACACCCAAATGAACAGGGCTGATGACTCATGGAACAGCACAGCATGTGAGGAAGGGAAAACATTTTTTGCTCCAATGGTGCAGGTCAAAAAAAACCGTGAAGGCTTTATTTGTAAAAAATATAACAATAAAATCACGTGAATAGTTATAAAAGGCAGTATGGGGTACTGAACATATTACCCATATTATTAGGGTAATATGTTCAGTACCCCATACTGCCTTTTATAACTATTCACGTGATTTTATTGTTATATTTTTTACAAATAAAGCCTTCACGGTTTTTTTTGACCTGCACCATTGGAGCAAAATTTTTTTTCCCTTCCTCACATGCTGTGCTGTTCCATGAGTCATCAGCCCTGTTCATTTGGGTGTCTGTTCCTAAGAGAGGTATCTGAAGAGATCGGTTCCATCGTTCCAGCTGGAGAGACCATCCCACAGATCCATCCGCACAGAGCCCAGGGTCCGCTGTGACCACCATGCTGTATCCGACTTGATGTTAGTACTAACATGCAAGTCCACCTTAGTTGGTAAGAGTATCCACCCTCTTTATATGATTTTCTGAAGATTGCTACAGACAAGCCATGACTGCTACATTCTTTATTTAAACCAGCATTACGTTTGAAGTGTTTTATCCTTCCACTGGGAAGCATACCTATGAACTGTTTTCATTTGTTCATTGAACTTTTCATTGTTCATTGCACCTGGTCAGTGTTTCCATTCATTTGTTTGGTTACACACACATGGACTCATTAAAAGCATTGCCCCCATGCTGAGTGAATTCCCATTCACATTCCTCACAGTCCTCTGTTGTTCACACTTCCAATGATATGTGATTTTTGGCAACATTTTTTCACTCAATATCAATCTTAGCGCTGCACTTATTGTTTTCCAATTACACAGAACAAACCAATCTTGGTTTGATCTACAGCTTTTAAGGGCAGAAGATCAATCTGGGGTCTAATATACCTCATATATATCAGTAAAATAAAAAAAATAAAGAACCCCTCCCTGTCCCACTTCCATCCCCCCATTCTCCCACACAAAGGTGAGTGCATGCAACAGTCCCGCACACATATGTAAACAGTAATTGCACCACACATGTCAGATTATCACTGTGATAAATGACTGTGACCGTAGCAATACCAATAATTCTAGCATAAGACTACCTTTCCTTGGACTGTCTACATCTCCGTGAGACATCACCCATTCCGACCCTTGTGGGTATGACAAGCACTTCCCTTATCTTTCAAATGTGAGTTGTTTACTGTCTTAATAAACCTAAATAGATGTGATATTGCACCCAGAGTGGTGCTATCTGTTTAAAGTCCAGGCGCAAAGTGAAGAGGGATGCCCCTCTAGGAAGGGTGTCTGGAAATGTAACTCTCAGAATAGGAACAGCAGGTGCAGACTAAGCATAGGAAATTGGGTGAGGAGAAAATTCTGGACAGTTGCACTCATAATCAATACCTTTATTAAAAAGAGGTAATAATCCAAAAAATGCAAGCCACAGCAAACAACGGAATACAGGACTGACGCATTTCACACCTTCAAAAGTGCTTATTCATAGCTCCTGTATTCAGTTGTTTGCTGTGGCTTGCATTTTTTGGATCATTATCTCTTTTTAATAAAGGCATTGATTTTGATTGTGGCTGTCCAGAATTTTCTCCTCACCCTGATGCTATCTGTGTGTTTTGTTTGGTAAAATGGTAAATTAGTTCTCTGTAGTGTTTTATTGAAAAGGATATTTAAAGTGTACATTGACCTTGTAAAATACCTATTTTAAACAGATCATATGTGTATAAATACAGGGCCTGTTGCCACTCAGTTAACTACAGTATCACCTACTGAAAGCAATATACATTTTTTTTATAACACCATAAACTTCATCATGTTGGCCTATGCAGGTGACAATAAATCAACAACATTTGTTCTCCTTTGCATTGACATTTAGAGTCTTGCTTGATTTATTTTTTGATTTGTAGAATAAAACCGATCCGCTAGGCCTCCTGAATTCTAAAAGTAGTCTTTAAATGCTGAAGAAGCTAGAGCTGATGTAGGAAACAGGAACAAGACATTGTCTTGTTAACCAAGTCACAACAAGAGTCCTTGCTTATTTTTAAATCTGGAAATGACAGAATTAATGGGCAACATGACATTTTTTTTTTAATAGCACACTTTTAACATTTTTTTTAACCACTTTAGCTTTTACAGTGTATACTGTGTGCTGCCTTTACTGGAGATCTAGTTGTTTTCATTCCCTGCTTAGCAAGGAATGAAAAAACAACGTGATCCCCGGTCACTGAGCACAGCTCTGTGTTGTTTACACTCATAGAGCTGTGTTCATGGAAGATCAGAGCCAATCACTGGGTACCAGGGGTCAATCATCGGCCGGGACCTGGTGATCAGCATGTGCTGTGACCCAAGCGTGCCTCCTATCTGGAAAAGCAGAATCGCATATATATATATATATATATATATATATATATATATATATATATATATATATATATATATATACATGTGATTCTGCACAGCCAGCCCACACTAAAGCACTAAAGCTACAGTGCGCAGGCGGCAAGAGGTTAAAGTCACTTTGCATAGTTACTATATTTATTACAAAGTATCTTGTTCAGGTGCATTTTTTTAATTGTCATCTGTCATCTTGCTGCATTCATAAGCTATGATTAAATAAGAAAGCTGTTCTTTCATTATATGAAGAATAGTATGCTAACTACTCTTTTCATTAAAAATTCAGACAAGGGAAAATAAATGAAAGTAAACAACTAACCATCTCTGTTTCCTCAGGACATGGTGTGGGATTAGAAAATATGTTTTCGGTTTAATTCCTCACCCTCCTTATTAGCAACTCCATCTGTTGTCTGCTATTGGACTTGAGTGATCAGAGAAATGTTAGGCATATGCTGAAGAGTAACTTTCAGTTCATTAGCCATCATTTTAAGAAATCAAAAACTAAGCCTTCTAAAGTGTTTTTCATTATTTTAAAGTGGTTTAATATAGTTCAGCCGTTCTCTTTTGTTTAGCCACAACCAGAACTGCAAGGTGTTATATACCTTACCCTTCATAAACAAGAAATAAGCATGCTTTCCTTTATTCTGAGAAGTGTGTTTTGCAAATGATTTATTCCTGTCTGTTTTAGATCTTTAATAACATTATAGAGTATCCTTGCGATTAATAATTATATTCTAGATAACAATACTAAAGAAGTCGAAAGAAGAATAATACTAACTAGAGCTTTAGATCAATAGTGGTTCAGCTGCAGCTTTCCAGTCTACAAAGCTGTAGTGAAGTCATATATAGTGGAGTCCGGTTAGATAATTGATATTTAGGTATTAGTATGATGACTATCATATCCGCAGCAACCTCAAGTTCTCCAGAGAGTGCATTTATTTGATTTCCAATACAGAACAAAGTCCAAATTCCACAGATGATACAAATCCAACAGAGTAATTCAAAGTCTCATCTTTTCCTAGACAAGTGCCTTCATATTCAGAGAATATACAGAGAATATTCTGAGTAACAAGATTGACCTCTAGATTTATATTCCCTATCCACTGAATAGCTGAGCAATTTGATTGGCCATCTTTGATCGACATCCTGTCGTTCAGAGTGACAGATAATGACCCCAACCAAATGTTTCCCATGAATGAATACCCCCTCAAGTCTAATTACCATCAATAAATACTTCCTTATGTATGTAAACAATGTACCCTTTGAGGTTAACAGGCCATACCTCACACACCTAGGTAGTCTTGCATAATATTAACACATCTAAGGGTCTTATGTACCTTTGATATGTTAGAACTCAGCTGGCTTGGACAGTTAACTGAATTCCTGGTCAATATGGTAATGTTATACAATATATTGTGCCATACATACCTACACATATATATTAATATTACAACAAAAATCTGGTATGATAGCCAGTTAAAGTGATTCTAAAGCTTATTTTTTTGTATTAATATAACAAATATATGCATGCTTACTTGCTCTGTGCGATGCTTTTGCACAGAGGAGCCCCTATCCTCTTCTTCTGGGGTGCTCTGCCGGAGCTCCAGGCCCCTCTTTTCCATGTGACACTCATGCGTGCTCGCTCCCGATCAACTCTGCTGCATCCATTCATGCAAACAGCGGGACTTTGCCCCACGCTCCCATGTCACAGGATTTGATTGACAATGGCTCCCACTGCCATAAATCTGTCCAATGAAGAGAGAGACTAAATTTATTAGGGAGAAAAACCTCATAACTTTATATTCCCTTTAATTTCTTCTCATATTTGGTTTCTGATTAATTACCTGATAAACCCTTATAGGAGGACAAAGTGATCACGTGGTAAAAGGCCTCTGTAATTGGCCCTGTGCCCAGATCGGTGATGCCACGGTCACGGACATTCCAGTGTGGTGCTCTCCCAGAACTAGCCCACCACACTGTAGCCGGACTTTGGATATAGCCCATTCGGCAACTGTTTAAAGGACTATTGCTTTCCAACGCACATTGCATTTGTCATAACACTGTAAAAAATTCCAGTCACTAATTGTGTGCATTACTTTAAGCCTTGCACATATTATTAGAAAATCAGACAAACAATAGTCAGTTTTTCACTGAATGTTAATACCATGCTGAAAACGAGAATACCATTAATGGTACATTTTTTTTAATGACGGGAAAAAGTTTTACGTTGGTAGCTACTTTCTAGTGTAGAATTGCAAGTGGTATAATGTGTGTGTGTGTGTGACCCTTTATTTGCAAATAGATTACATAAAATCAAATTACTGTACATAGAATATCTAGCATCGCCCTTCAGAAAAAAATTTTGAACCGTTGAAATCGGCTTTTGAAAGCAGTGTAATAATGAACAGAAAATGTAAAAATAGGGAAATGTATGTCCAATTTTCTAATAATGTATACTATGCTTTACTCATTTTCTAAGAATTGTATTTAGGGACAGAGCTCTCATACATCTAATACTGATAGAAAATCATAGTTCTAGTTTGGTTTTGCATTCCTCTTTTATCAGTATACACATGAGTTATTTGAGTAGAGAAGCACAGTACTGATAGAAGCTGATTTGGAAATTGCATCACATGCATTATAATTGTAAACTATAGGTACAGTTTATAACACAGTCCTTTTGAAAATATCTTTCTTATATGTAATTCGTGGCACTGTGCATGCATCATGGTACAAAACAGTATTGATTTGTGTTTTTACAATAAATATTGGAAACAAGGAGACATCCTTTTTTAAATCCTCACCCTGTAAAAGGACACACACACACACACACACACACACACACACACACACACACATGGTGGTGGTGGAAGGAAAGAAAATTGCTTGATTCTCCCATCAACACTGACATCAGTCAGTATTGATAGGGGAATGCCTCCCGCAGTGCTATTGTGTTCTGCCGGTGGGGGGCATAAAAAGCTTTCCTGGCTGGCAGAACACAATGAGCAGTAATTGAATGTACAGAAATGGACAGGTTGGTTGTACCCAAGTAGATCCATCCCCTGTCCATGCATGAATCAAATCTCAGCCAGTCCTTGCTAAACTGGAAACATTTTTTATCCATGTGTGGGTAACTTAAGTTCCAATGGTGGGGGAGAAAGGCGATCAAAAGAGGGTGAAAGGAGGTGACAGTTATGATAGGTAGGAAGATAAGACACTGAGGCATTTTTTAGGTGCTAAAGGGCTCAAAATAATGCATGCAAAGCACCTGGAAAACACCTCCCCTGCAGCCCCAGTGTGAAAGCCTGAGTGCTTCCACACTGGGGCGGTGCTCTTGCAGGATGTTAGAAAAAGTCCTGCAAGCAGCATCTTTGGAGCCTTAGGAGCGGCCCTTCAACCGCCCCTGCCTATTGAAATGAATGACCTCCGCTGCCGAAGCACCTGCAAAGTGATTCGGCAGTGGTGCATTTCTTGTGCATTTAACCCTTTCTTCAGCCGCTAGTGAGGGTTAAAAGCACCCTGCTAGTGGCCAAAAAGCACAACTTAAATGACGGTAAAGAGCCGCTAAAACTAGCGCCGCTTTACCACTAACGCGGAGTGGTGCCAGTGTGAAAGGGGTCGAAGATATATAATAAAAAAAAACATTGTGACTCTGCCAATCTTTAAAAGTCTTAAATCTTTAAAATGTTTCGGTATTTTGTCCACTTTTCTGGTGCAGACGTTGACAGTATAAAGTGAAGGTTAAGATACAGAGGAGGAGCACCCTTGTCTCAGTGTGGTGTACTATTGCTCATAAAGTCCTCTAGCAAAGATGGTAGTTGAGGTGCTAAAATTGGAGTGTGGGTGAAATCTGAAAGGGGCTGAACTTTCCAACTCAGAACTTTCAAAGAAGAATTAAAAGAACTCAGGAATATATTGTGGCACACCTTCTGATATAACACTGAAAAATCAAAAGGTTTACTGTATAGTTTAAACATTTTGTAAATTTGGACTGTAAGGCAAGAGATACCTTAGACCTACTAAGACACTTTCTTAAATATTCCAATTTAGTGTGTAAGTTATCCTTTTATAATGAACCACACTAGGTATGCTAAATGATGTTGGAAAATCACAACTCTTTAATAACAGCTGATCGTTCGTAGCTGATGCTTTATGTTTTGTAAGCCTATTTCGGCTAGGTTTACACTAGCTTTAAAAGCAGGTGTTTGGTGAGCATTTTTGAAGCTTCACAAATGTCAAACTTGTGTACATTGCAGCACCCAGTGTTGTTTACATGATTGTGTCAAAATAGTGTCATGTTGCTTGTCTTCAAAATTGCCTTGACATTTGTCGTTTGCCAAGCTTTGCAGATACCTGAACGCTTTGATTGATGTCAATGTAAATGCACTGCAAACTCAATGCAAGTGCATCACAAATGCCACTATGGTGTTTACAGTATGTTTGAGATGTGTTAATAGCAAAAATGATAACCCAAAAATCCATAGAATAAAAAAGCAATACAGGGGGGGCATCATGCAAGCAGTTTTTATAATGCCATTGACGCTTTTTTACGCATTTGGTGCATTAATGGGTGCTCACATTTCTTACATGTCTAAAATTAACATAAAATGGTGTGGTTTTTGTCCCAGCCAAGTAAAAATAAACTAGCACAGTGATCAAAATACGGGTCAATGCCCTGCTAAAAGGTATGGCAATATAATGGGCAAATTGACAAATATGTACAGATTTGTTTTAAAGCTATTGTTGCACAAAGGGGTGCATACCAAAACTTGACACGTTGTTGTTACAAAAGTATTAATTATCCCATGACATGAAGGGGTGGAGTTTTGAGTGAAGGGAAAAAATAGGGATAAGTGTTAGGCCTCGTACAGACGAGGGGACAGTCCGCTAAAAACGGTCCGCCGGACCGTTTTCAGCTGACATGTCCCCTCGGAGATTTCTGTCTGATGGTTGTACACACCATCAGACAGAAATCCACGCGGACAGACAGCGCGGTGACGTGTCCGCGCCGTCGCCGCGATGATGACGCGCCTACGTGTGCGATGCTGGAAGGTCAATGCTTCCACGCATGCGTCAAAGTGATTCGACACATGCGAGGGATGGCGGCCGCTCGGACATGTACGGTGAGTCTGTACAGACGACCGAACATGTCCGACGGACAGGATTCCAGCGGACATGTTTCTTAGCATGCTAAGAAACATGTGTCCGCTCGAAAACGGTCGGGTGGACAAATGCCAGCTGGAAACCTGTCCGGTCGGCTGTACACACGACCGAACATGTCTGCTGAAACTGGTCAGCGGACCAGTTTCAGCAGACATGTTCGGTCGTCTGTATGAGGCCTTAAGTGCCAGGGATAGGTTACATGACAGGGAAATAGGAGCTAACATTAAAAAATATAGTTTTAGCACTGAAATCTCTTCCCTAACATTAACTGTGCCAAGCTCTTGGGGCCAGATCCTCAAAAGGGATACGCAGGCGTATCTGCTGATACGCCGTCGTATCCCTGTTTCTAACTATGTGGCTGATTCAGAGATCCGGCAGGTGTAATAGTTTTACACTGTCGGATCTTAGGATGCAGTACCTCGGCCGCCGCTGGGGGCATTTCTCGTCGAAATTCCGCGTCGGGTATGCAAATTAGCACTTACGGAGATCCACGAAGCGGTTTCCCTTCGTGAAGTCTCCGTAAGTTGTTAGTTTGCAAAAGCAAAATTAGGGCTGCTTTTACAAAGTGTAAAGTTAGTACACCATGTAAAAGTAGACCCTTCTTTCCCGCGACGCTGTCAAATTTGTTTTTAATTTTTTTTTTTCCGACGCAACTTTTTTTACCCGGCGCGATTCACAAAACTCGGCGCAACGTAACTTCGCGCAAAGCACGTCTGGAAAATCACGTCGGGAGCATGCGCAGTACGTCGGGCGCGGGAGCATGCCTAATTTAAATGGGACTCGCCCCATTAGATTGGGCACGCCTTGCGCAGGACGGATTTAAGTTACACCGCTGAAAATTTCTAGGTAAGTGCTTTGTGGATCGGGCACTTAGGTAGAAATTTTGCGGCGGTGTAACTTAAATCCCAAAAATTAAGTTGCGCCCGCTGTATGTGGATCTGGCCCTTGGTACCCAAATCTAATGTAGTAGCTTTGGCTATATGCAACTCACAATTTTTTCTATAGAGGTTAGGCTTACCACCTAACACCTACCCCCAGGATTTTCCCTGTTTTTGAATGGTGGACTCGCTGACCAATAGAGAGGTTTAGGTTTATTATAAAAGGAACATGTCAGACTATAAATATAAGAGCTGCCACTGCTGACTTTTTTCAAATTTGTAATTAT
Source organism: Rana temporaria (assembly GCF_905171775.1). NCBI lineage: Eukaryota > Metazoa > Chordata > Amphibia > Anura > Ranidae > Rana > Rana temporaria. The sequence goes on along the minus strand of NC_053493.1, from coordinate 220,813,745 downwards.
GTCAGCTCCATAGCAGTCATTGTTACCTTTCTCTCTTTTTCTGTTTTTCAGGTTATTGTCAGGACACCTGATATGAACATGCTTGTTCCAAGTCAGTTACTAAGAAATTAAACAAAACTTAGGATAACAGCCCTGGACTATGCACCTTCAAAAACAGGTTAGCATTGGAATTTTCCATATTTCTATTTAATGAGGTTTCTTGTGTGTTCCTGGTTGCTTGGTTATATAGGCATGTACAAATTAAGGGCTGCACACTTGGGAATTTAGGATACGCCATAGTGTTCTTTCCAAAAGTTTCTTTAGACTCAGGCATCGGAGAACAAAAACCCCACAGATGATAGCACTGCAAAGTGGAGCAGATTCCATTTTTTTTATTTGCTTGAATAGGGGTACCAGGAAGTTTGTAAAGTTTGTTTTTATGAGAGTTAATAAGCTACTAAAATTAGTTGGTGGCACTGTTTCTCTTTCTTTTGTCCCTATAAACAATTTTGTGTACTGTAGCTTTTTGCCATTTTACTGGAATGTTCAATTATTAAGGCTTGACATGTTTGGTATCTATTTACCACAACTGGGTATTATATTGTGTTTTTATCAACATTTTAGTGTATTTTCTGCAGAAAATATGTTTTGATAAACAATTATGCAAATATTGTTTAAAATAAAATATGTAATCTGCCATTGTGTTATTTCATAGGACCTCTTCTTTCAGAAAATATATACCGTATTTATCGGTGTATAACACGCACAGACGTATAACACGCACCCTAACTTTAAGAGGGAAGTTTCAGGAAAACAAAATCCACAGCCCCCTGCGTAAAACACGCAGGCACAGTTTACCCTCTATTTTTAGAGTAAAAAAGTGAGTGTTATACGCCAATAAATGCAGTAACTGTTTTGGGATCTTAATTTGTTTTTTTAGCACAAATGCAAATTTGTATGTATGTTAAACATAAAAAAAATGCCCTGGACCTCAAGTGGTTAAGGAAACATGTAAGGCTTTTAGGCAACATGTATGTGATGCTCTAGGTGTGTTTTGCTAAATACTACACTAAAGATGAAGATAATATTTTTTTTTCACACCACATTGGTCCAAAATGCAGAGATGTTAATGTAGTGTTTAGGAAAGTATTTTGCTAGGCCTTTGTGTTTAAGAAATAACTGCACACACATCATTTTTTCTTAAAGACTAACTATTATTTCAAGAAAATATTTTTTTTAAATCTTCGAATGATAGCCTGTTTTTAAAAATTGTTGCAGTATAAGTGCAAAAAATGTAAACATTGGCCCGGATTCACGTACAGCGGTGCATCTTTGAGCGGGCGTAACGTATCCTATTTACGTTACGCCTCCGCAACTTAGATGGGCAAGTGCAGTATTCTCAAAGCACTTGCTTCGTAAGTTGCGGCGGCGTAGCGTAAATAGGTCGGCGTAAGCCCACCTAATTCAAATGTGGAACAGGGGGGCGTGTTTTATGTAAATGTTATGTGACCCGACGTGATTGCCTTTTTTCACGAACGGCGCATGCGCCGTCCGTGGAATATCCCAGTGTTCATTGCTCCAAAGTACGCTGCAAGGATGTATTGGTTTCGACGTGAGCGTAAATTACATCCAGCCCCATTCACGGATGACTTACGCAAACGACGTACATTTTTCAAAATTCGACGCGGGAATGACGTCCATACTTAACATTGTTATGCCGCATGTATGCCACCCTATAGCAGGGGTATCTTTACGCCGGGAAAAGCCTAACGTAAACGGCATATCTGTACTGCGTTGGCCGGGCGTACATTCGTGAATTTGCGTATCTAGCTGATTTACATATTTCTAGGCGTAAATCAGCGTACATGCCCCTAGCGGCCAGCGTAAATATGCAGTTAAGATCCGACAGAGACTTACGCCGGTCGGATCTAATAGAAATCTATGCGTAACTGATTCTATGAATCAGGCGCATAGATACGACGGGTCAGACTCAGAGATACGACGGCGTATCTGGAGATACGCCGTCGTATCTCCTTTTGAGAATCTGGGCCATTGACACCATTTTATTTATTCTAAATGTTAATTTCTCATAACAAACCTATGAAAGAAATGTACCTATGCCCAGGCAAGGGACACTGGGGCATTTGTGTATTCCTAACAGGTACCAAAATAACTTTAAAACAAACAATCTTTGGCTTTCTCATTCTCAAAGATTACAATAAAGACTCCAATGTTGGGTTTTGATCAGTTTCTATCAGCTTAGAAAAACCGCTAGTTATTTACTTTTGAAAACCAACAGCCTGCCAAAAACTGCTCTCCTACAGAAGTCCATTGCCTATGTTGTGAACTTTAAAAACAAATTTCTTCACAATGCTTATAGATATAGAAATTATTATGACTTGATTCAAAGTGCTTCTTCTGCATATTCAGATTATGTGAACACTTTAGTCTCCATGATATGGGCACACATTTACATTAACAGTGAACTGTTTGTGCATAAAAAAAATATGTTTCAATTTTAAAAAAAGACTTATATTGGTATTTGGATTGCATCATCATTTTTTCCCCAACTAACACTATTTAAGTGCATCTGTACATCGCTTTATTCTGTTTACACGTTCATATTTCTAAAAGAATTCAAACTATAAATAACTATGTTAGAATGTATCTACTGAGAAAACTGCTGCAAGAAAAATTATTTCTTTCATCACTGGGTCACTCTTGCATTTCTCTTTATTGTGTGGTCTGTAATAAGCCTGAACTACCACCGTAACACCTTATATTTTAGGCTCTTAGGAGCCCACTTGAAGGCCAAACACTCGTTCTCCACAATGGCATATTTACATTCCCAGGAGGTCAGCTCTCTATTAAGGTTGGTCTTAGGGTGTGCCACCCCATTTATCAGTTGCAACAAAACTGCTCCTAAGACAATTTATTATGCATTAATTTTCACTAATTAAAGTTGGGGGTAAAATGGGGGTATTAAGCATCTACACAGGGCTGGTTTCAACCCTCAAATGCTCTCTGCCTTTTGGGTCAAGCTGATCATTGTGGACTACGCCAATTCTGTATGGCTTTGACTTAGGTGATTTGGGGCTTTTCTACTTCCCTTTACAATGATTTACCCCAAGAAACCAGTTAACAGTTATACAGTTTTTGGGATTGGCCATATAACCAGCATCACAGGTGGCATCAAATACAGCCTGCATCTTGGGTAAATAACTCTCCAAATCTGTGCTTAAGATAACCATGACATAAATATATAAGTGGATGCATAGTTTTAAAAGGACCTAATAATATGGTCTATCATCCACTGGAAGGAAGTTGAGACTGCATGCAAGCCAAATAGTAATCTTATTATCTTATTTACTGAAATTTCACTTCCATTGTAGAAAAGGCAGTTTTAGCTATAGCCTGGTCAGTTGGCAGGACTTGCCAATCATCTCTAGAGAGGTCAAGATTGTTGTATTGTTTTATGACATTGGTTAAGCCAGCTAGGTCTGAGAAAACATCTGTTTCATGACAAAATATATTTAAACTGATTATGGTTGACAGAGTTCCAGCAACATTTACCTCAGGCACTGTTGTTGGTCCCATGAAAGTTAGGGGGCTTGCTCAGTAAGACAGTTTTTATCTTTCCACAGCTTATTAAAATGTATGTAATAGTTTTGGTAGGACTTTTTTTTACTTGACTAATATACTCATAATTCCTATACTTATATAATTGAGCTCCCCACCTTGCTCTACAATTTCTAAGGACCCTTTCCATTTCACATGTACATGGACAATACACTTACAGATCCTTGCGTAACATTGGCCAGAAAAACAAAAACATTTCAATACCTGATCTTTAGTTTTATCATTTCCAAAATGTCCTCCTAAAATATGTGAATGGGCCAAATCAATAAATGGGGCTGTGTAATAACAAGTTGATTGACTACTACTCTGAGTCCCCATACCTCATCCACTTTTCCATGGACATAATGTGTATTAGCTTCCAGCTCATGGGGCACCCAATTAATTACTTTTACCTCCTCCCTGGGGAAGCTTAGGGTGAGGTCCATTTCCTGAGCTTTTTAAAAGTTATCCAGCAATAAGTGAAAATCAGGCAAGTCTATCTCTGAATGGCTTCCTCTGCTTCTACTGCCAACACCTCTAGTCAAAAACGTTCTGCCTTGCTAGGGGTTACTACTACTACATTATCTGGGAATCAGCTTCAAGAGATTTAAGGATGCTGTGATTTAATACTGGTTTGGGCACATTGTTCTTTCACGCCCTTATTAACTTTTACTACAAGCCCCAGAAGAAAGGAAAATCACACCACAATATTGCACTGTTCATTAAATTTAAGGTTAAGATCAGAGTGTAGTTAGACTCTGATCCAGATTGTTAAGTGCAAAACAGGGTCTCTGTCTCAGCTTGGCTGTGCTGCGGGCTATTCTGCCGGGGTGTGCGTGCCACGCAGTGTTCCTGGTTCAGGGGCCATGCTGGCCCGGAGCATCTAAACAGCGAAGGGAACCCAGTGAGTGACTGGGTTCCCATCTTTGAGTATCCCAAGCTGTACTGCTGTTCGGTGGTGAGTCAGTCTGAAGAGCGCCATTGAGAGGCTGGTGGTCCAAAAGGGCCGGGACAAACCCCTGGGGATGGAGGTAGCCCGACACTGAGGGATTGATCACCTGTCAGACGGTACCTGGGTGGCAAGTTGAAGGGGATCCAGGCGTAACTCATATAAGGAGGAAAATCTACAAGAATTCAATCCAGAGAGGGCCTGTGGCAGAGGTATCTTTCTGAGGCTCACTGAGAAGGGTCTGTGGCAGAGACTTTTCCCCAAGTTCAAGTTCACCGAGGAGGGTCTGTGGCAAAAACTTTATCCTACAATTGTCCGAGTGATACTCCGGCTGCCAGGTCAGTGAGAGAGGCCTGTCCGGGTACACTAATCCCACTCTGGCAGGAGTGGCGCAGAGAAGTGTTACGCTTGGGAGCAGGACTGTGAGCAGGACTGTTTCCCTATCATCACGCCTGAATCTGCTATTCTTCCTTCTTCAACTTTACTTTCCTCACCACAAGTTTACTGTTTTTACCCTGCATGGTCAAAGACTATGCAGTGCATTTTGGTTATAAAAGGTTTTGACCCAGCAAAATCACACATAAATTTGCGCATTCAAATTTTAATTTGGTGGATTCATCTCAAAACCATGATTAGAACAAATAGAAACCTTATCTCTGTTCTCCATGTTGAACACATGCAACCAAAGGAAAAACCACGTCTGACCTTGTACACATTTTAGAACTACACTCTCATACACCAAATACCATATGATCACAGGCTGTAGTGTTTATTACTATGTGAATTTGTAAAATAAATAATTTTTAAGTGTGTTTCTGATAGTGTAAAATATATTTTTGAAATAGTGGTTGCTTGACAGACTTACTTTGCTATACAAAATCCAAAGACCAGAAAATAACAATTAGTTATAGAGAACAGTGCAGTCTCACAATCAAAAAAAAATAAAAAATAAATTGAGAGCATCAACTCCATTTATGTTTTTGTTAGGTGACTTAACCTCATCTCCTCCTTAGAAATATTTGTTTATTTTATCATTTACATTTTTGACATTTTTAATAGGATTATGGATTTATAACTACAGAAAGTATTTGCTCATGTAAATCCAAATGAACCTGACTGGCCTTTAACATTTCAAAAATAACAACAGTGTTAAAGTAAAAATGCTAAATTGTAATATTTCCTCTTACCGTCCTTAAACGTGGTTACTGTGTTTTTTTTTTTTATCCTTTTTTTAATTTTCACCTGGTATTCCCAGCAGTAACACATTATCTGTCCTAGGGTGACAACGCTTACTTAATGCACCATATTTAGCAAGAAACAACATTGTCACCTCTTCTAAATTTTGTTTGACAAACCAACCCAAATCACACACATTACTAATAAACACCTGAAATTTTGTTGGGCTTTGCTGATGCAAACAAGCTTTGCAAGATTGGGTAATATGTTTAAATGTATACACAAAATATACTGCACACGTGCAATATATATATTCCACTTTTACTGCATCTGTTTTTTTAGGTTGCTTGCTATTGCAAGGAATGTTGGTGTTACAGAAATATGATTTGTCATGGAACAAAGTGTTATTCAAGTTTGATGACCTAAACCTAATCATAAATATTGCTAGTCATACCCTTGTAGATATAATATATATATTCATTAAACAGAAAGTAGTTTGACACACTATAGTTTTACAATACACTTTTAACAATCTGATAGTAGCATGTTTTTACTGTTTAGTGCTCTTTTCCTTAAACTAAATGTTTAAATTTTAGAAACCTCTTGTTTCATTTATTACTGCAAAAATGTGTGCAAAAATGGAAAGCAATGACCAGGGGTTTATGCTCCAATAATTTTAATCAAGGTCGGTTGGTACACTTTGATGTGTATTAGTCTCTTGGTGCACTACTAAAAGGATGCACAGGCTTTGTAAATGCTTTTAGAGACAAAAATCATCCTGCAAGGCTTGTACTTGTAGTAAATATGCTCTCACTGGATTATATGTCCAAAAACTAATGATGCAACTGCAGGAAAATGTTTTCTTATGCACTTAGCTTAATCTCACTTTACAAAAGGGGTTGTTTAGAGTAGCATGCTGCTGACAACGTAATACTTTGGAATAAACATTAATATTGTATTTGTCTGTTTTATAGCATTCATTTTTTTGTAATTGGGATCTTATTATTGAGTTGTCATGATCTGCATCATAAAACTTTATGGTTTTGTTTTCCATGTTGCTCATTCTTAAATGCTGTATTGTTTTATTGCATATATAATAAAACAGTTTTACTGTGCATCCTGCAGATATCAGTTTTGCACAGTTCCACTGCTACTTATTCTTATGTGTTTCTCAGTTTCCATTTTAGACTGACTTATGGGTCCATAAAATGGAAAATTGTCTCTAATAAAATATTCTTGGAAATGTTTCACAATTAATAAGAAGTGTGCCTAATTCTTGTGTGCCTGTTTAATACACATATTAGGTGTAATAATATGCTGGCAATGCTGTGTAAACCAAATGGATAAAGGTGAAAGGAGTAAACATTTAATATTAGTGAAAACTTGAACTACTCAACATTTATTATTATTATGCACACACATTGTATAATTCTTAGAGACTTAAAGTTTAGCATTTGTATGAATTATAAATTGCTGGGTCTGAACTTCTGAATGTTTTAAAAGCATTGCAGTTTAGTTCTAAAAATGCAAGTCTTTTAACAGAAAATCATTCTTTATATTGTTAAGAGTTGGGAAGAAAAACAGGGTAATGCACTGCCAATAGGAGAAGAGGAAAATGTTGGTGTTAACTATATCAAATATAGACATGTTGTACTGTAGGTTAAAATGTTGTACTGCAGGTTAAAAAGTTAAAGGGTTTTTTTATTGCTGCATGTATATTGTGGGTGTGAAGCCATAGGATGCATTAAGTTGGAAAAACATGAACCTTTACAACCCCTTTAAGTTGGCTAAATGCATACCAGGTACATCAGAAAAAAGTTGTTTTCTTTAAAAAAAAAAGGAGAAAAGTTGGTGTCCCAACCTCCATGCTACAGAGTAGGGAGACTTGATATCTATGGGGAAGCAGGGATCCCTTTGCAGAGGTCTGGCTTGGTTCCTGCTGAGTCAAGGCCAGGATCTCAAATCAGCAGGGAGATTGCTGATTGAAGTTCTATAGGTCTGACTGGAGGATGTGTCAGATCTATGCAATAAAACCACTGCTTCCCCATAGAAAGCAAGGGTCCTGCTCTGAAGTTATTAACATAAGTTTTTTTTTCTAGGAAAAAAAGAACTATAAGTCACAGAACATTTTTTTTAAGTTAATGCACCACAAATGTAATTTACTAATCGAACCACTTTTCAGAAGGTTTACTCCCCCCCCCCCTTCATGACCAGACCATTTTTTTGCAAAACACTAATGCGTTACTTTAACTGGCAATTGAGCAGGTGTGCATCGCTGTACTTTATTTCCCGCAAATAGAGATTTCTTTTGGTGTTATTTGCTCTATGTACAGTATGAAAAAGAAGCAACAATTTTGAAAAATAAAATAAAAAATGCTATAAAACATTCCCAATAAAAAAATGCAAAAAATCTAATTTATTCGTCAATTTAGGCCAATATGTTTTCTGCTACATATTTTTGTTAAAAAAAAAATCCCAATATGTGTATATTGATTGGTTCGCACAAAAGTTACAACATCTAAAAACTATGGTTTATTTTATTTTTATTTTTTACTAGTAATGGCAGCGATCAGTGACTTATAGTGGGACTGTGACATTGCGATGGACAAATCAGACACCTAACTGACACTTTTGGCACTTTTTGGGGACCAGCGACACTGTGATACCAGTAATACAGTGATCAGTGCTAAAAAAATATGCACTGTTACTGTACTAATGACACCCACAGGAAAGTGGTTAACATCAGGGGCGATCAAAAGATTACATTTGTTCCCTAGGAGTGGTTGCTAACTGCGGGGGAGGTGCTTTGACTGGGGGTATGTAAAGATCCTGTGTTCCTGCTTAGCATATTCCCCACTCACAGAATGGCGACCTGCCTTGTTTTCATAGGCAGACCTCTGTTCTGCCCTTCTCCTGAATGATCGGTGAGTCCTGGCGGACATCGCATTTGCCGGACCCACTGATTGGCTTCCGCTGTTGTTACTGAGATAGAAAGACACAGGCGGCAATGGAAACATAAATTCTAACTAGGGTTTCATACTGTAAATGTTGTTCTTTTATTGGTGAATATGAGTACTGATACTTTTAGTATAGTACTTGTCGACACTGAGTAACGATACTTTATGGTGTGATTTGCATCAATACAACAAAAAATTTTGCAAATCACACTGCAAAGAATTACATGCAATTTGAAGAGGAATGTGGTGGGATTCCTATTCAAATCGCATGCGGCCTGCCTCTGCATCTCCTCCAGCCCTAAGAGCACTTCCAGAGGCCCTGATTTATATAATTGGTGCACACCTATATAGATTATTTTGCATGTGGCCAGATATGTACTGTGAGTTCTAACATTTTTTAAACTGCCCACTAGATGGCACTTTAATCCCTTTCTATACACACACAGGAGCGGTGGGGGGGGGGATCGCATGTGATTTGGACAGGAATCACACCGCATTCCAGCATGCAATTATTTTCGGTGCGATTTACACCAATTTATTTTGATGGAAATTGTACCTCAAAGTAGCGGTTTCGGTATCGGGGAGCATTTGGGCAAGTACAGATACTATCACACATGCTTGGTATCAACAATGATACTGATATAGGTGAATCTCTAATTCTAACCATTGCAATCTCTATTAAATATGTTTTTATTTGTATTGGTATAGCCATTGAGAGGTGTTATATCACTTCCTGTCCTAACAGGAAGTGAGGGAAAAATCTCCCTTAATAGAGACACATGAGAGCAAAAATCTTGGCAGTCTCCCAATCCAAAGCAAAAAAAGAGTTGCTAGAGTTGAATTTTACATGGACATATTTATTAGGCAGTGAATATGATATTCATCAAACATTCACTGCAGGTGAATCAAACACTCTAATTTAAATCCCCATTGTCTTTTATTGTAACATTGTATAGTTATTGTTACTGATCAACTATACAATTTTATTATGAATAGGTACACTATTACAAATAGTGAGCCATTATGATATAGCATATTAAAAATTTAAAATGCAACATTAACAGCTTGCAGTTTTGATAAAGTAATATTGAACTTGTGCCTAATCTAAGTTTCATACAACATATGTCAAGGGGCGGCAACATTGACAATAAATATAAATTATTTATAAATGGTTTCCTTCATAGCCATCAGATATCTGCTGGATAGATATATTGACTGAACATTAAGCAAATAATTGCTCCCATTGAATGATTAATCACACATCCCACTGTAGACAAGGAAGCAATTATAACTATAAAGTTCAGCTAATGTGACTGGTTTAGAGTGTATGTGTTTACCATACTACTAAATGTAATTCCCTTATGTAAAATACCTAATAAAAATCAATGTGTTTCTAATGAGACACTAAGATCTCATACCATTAAGAAATTAAAATGTCCAAGTATAGTACTGGCCTTATATATACTGTATATTGCATGCAATCTTTGACTAACAATTGGGGGGGTTACTAAAACTGAAGAGTGCAAAATCTGGTGTAGCTCTGCACAGAAACCAATCAGCATCCAGGTTTAATTGTCAAAGCTTAAAGCGGAGTTCCTACTAAAAAAAAATCTACAAATACTGCAGCTGCTGACTTTTAATAATAGGACACTTACCTGCCCCATGGTCCAGCGATGCGGGGGAACGAAGCCCCACTCGTCTCCCCCTCCTCTCCATGGTGCTGGCATTGTCACTGTGGGCGCCTGGCTGTTTCTTTACAGCTGGGCACGCACTGTGCATGTGCGAGCTGCGCTGTGCAACGTGACTGGTTGAGCAATCATCTGTGACCTGTGACGCATCCCAGATAATTGCTGGAAGAGAGGGGGGAGAGGTGAACTTCCTTCCGGCGCCGCGGTGCCCAGGGAGGAAGTGGGAGCTGGAACCCTCTAAAAAGAGGGTTTCCACTCCCCCCCCCCAAAAAATGACACGTCAAATGTGGCATGTCGGGGGGTCACCTTCCCTTAAAGTGGAAGTTCCATTTTTGGGTGGAGCTCCGCTTTAATTGAACAAGTTGAAATTAGAAGCTGATTGGCTACCATACACAGCTGCACCAAATTTAGTATTTTTCCGTGTTAGTAAATCTCTGCCTTAGTTTTTTAAAGCATTATTAAATATGTTTTACCTTTCTTTTAGCCCTGGTTCACATTGATGCAATTTGGCATGTCAAATTACATGCCAAATCTGTAAAAATTGCCAGCAATGGCAGCGCCCGAATCATTTCTGTACTACATTTGTTGATTTCGGGGTGCAATTTCCATTGAGATCTGAGCAGAAATTTGCACAGATGTCTCTGAAATCGCCCCCGAAGTCAGAACTGATATGCAGGAATGAAATTGTGTGAATTTCACTGAATATATTTTATATTATATGTATATTTTGATCCTTGAGGTAGATATCCACATATTTTTTTTAATTTGTCAACACTCTAAGCTAATACCACTACCTGCTCTAACAATAAAGGACCCTTTCAGTAATACAAGATTAAATCTCTTTTTTCCACCCTTATATTGTGGCCACATCTCTTTTTTCAGGACATTAGAGTAAACAGATTATTACAATTACAATCTCCTTAGAAATATTTGTGCATAGTAATCATAACTGCCCCATCACATTTCCCAGGGTAGGTTTTATGATTGTGACCTGTGTGTGTAATCATGGCTGCTTGCAATATCCGTAAGTGGTGCATGAGACAGGGTGAAAATAACTGGGAGAAAGGGATTTCACCCAGAACTGGACTGGATTAAAAGCATCATGGGTCTGGTGCGGAGGACTTTGTTACCCAATGAAAATATATGAACTAGAGACAATAAATATGAAAGTAAATAGTCCAAACTGTGGAAAAATTCTTTACTAAGACTTAAACTGTATCAATTTTTTTCATTAAAAAAGGAGCATTACTAAAAATTAACTTCTTTATTATAATATTATATACCATACCTTTCTTTGCCTTATATCACTATACCCACAGTACATCAATTTACAATTTTTTGTGAGATGTAGTAAAATTATCTGTTATAATTGATGCCCTGTGGGTGTAGGGATATAAGACAAAGAAAGGTATACAATATTATAATAAATATCCTACTGTCATAAAATGTTGTAATGACCCTCTCATTAAGAAAAAAATAAAGTTTTAATGCAACTTGTTTTGTCTGGACTATGCAATAGCATCATAATTATTATTACTATTTATTATTATTGTTTTTCAGACATTTAGTCTGCCCTTACCTGCTAGCGCCTGGTGGGAGTGGAGCAGATTTTGGAGTGGCAGTGATATAACAATATGATGTAAGCAACATCATATCCTAGCTCTCCCCTGCCTGGCCACCCTCCTGGATTTACAGGAGCCTGTGCTGGTGTGTGCACAAACTTGAAAAGGTGCAGCTGTGTAGGTGTAATGCTAGGGAAGCCTGGAATTTGTTTGTCAGGTTTCTGTAAAAGCCATGTGTCAGAATGCACCCTGAGTTGAAAGGGCACAGCGTCACAGGCCCAGCGCTATGGAAGCCCCAGGCTTTTGTAAAAACCCTGCATAGGTGTGCATGACGCGCCCTGAAGTGAGGTGGAAGGGTGTAGCCTCACAGGCCTAACACAATACTACAGAAGCCAAATACCAGGCTTCTGTTAGTACTGCACTGCCAGGACAAGGTCATACAGGACCCAGGGTGAAGATTATGAATTGCACCCCCACCAGATGGAGTCCCCAGTACAGTACCCTTTTACATCAGTTATCCCCAATAGAGTCCCCCTTCACATCAGGCATCTCAAGTAGACACCACTTTACATCAAGTGTCCTCAATAAAGTCCCCCTTTACATCTGGTGTCCCTAATAGAGTCCCCCTTTACATTAGGCATTCCCAATAAAGTCCCCCTTTACATCAAGTGTGCACAATTGAGTCCCTCTTTACATCAGGTGTCCCCAGTAGAGTCCCCCTTTACATCAGGTGTCCTCAATAGAGTCTCCCTTTACTTCAAGTGTCCCCAGTAAAGCCCCCCTTTCCATCAGGTGTTCCCAAAAGAGTCCCCTTTACATCAGGTTCCCCAGTAGAATTACGCTCTGCATCAGGTGTCCCCAGTAGACATCCCCTTGAAATCAAGTGTCTCCGACAGAGTCCCCTTTTCGTCAAGTGTCCTGAGTAGACTCCCCCTTTACATCAAGTGTTCGCAATAGAGTCCCCCTTTACATCAGGTTTCCCCAGTAGAGTGGAACCTTGGTTTACGATCAATGCAGTTTACAAGCTTTTTTTAAGACGAGCAACTTTTTTTTTAAATCCTGACTCGGTTTGCAAATTCAAGCCTCTGCGGTGTGCAGTACCACATTTGGCCAAACGGTGACACTCAGAACGGTTTGGAGCCATTCGGAAATATTTGGAAATACTCGTAAACACTTGGAAATACTCTGTTCCCGAGTGTTTCTGAGCTTTTACAAGAGTTTCCGACTGCATCTGAACCGTCTCTGAGTATTTCTGAGTCTCTCCAGGTATCTCCGGCACCCCCCAATCCCTGCGGTATTAAATGCAATAGAAGTCAATGCGGAACTAATTATCTTTGTTTCCATTGACTTCTATGGGGAAACTCGCTTTGATATGCGAGTGCTTTGGATTACAAGAATTCTCCTGGAACGGTTTAGGCTCACTGATGTAGTGGAACGAGAATTATTTTCAACAAATTTCACTTTTTTTTTTATTAGTGTGTGGGATTTCTAATGATGTGCACTGCCTGTTAAGCCCCACAAATTGTTCACCACTGTATTGTGGCTTCTAAAGAAATCTATATCTGCACTTGGCCACTTTATAGAACTGGAACTTATATGTAAACTTGCCTATAGCGGGAACGAATAAGAATTCATACATGACTCAGATAATACAACAATGTAGTTATTAAATACTAACCTGAGTGACATGCATAGATTTATGTCTCTCTTCTTTTAAACACTTTCATTAAAATGCTGTTTATTTTAAAGCCAAACTGATGTTTTAATGATGATGATTTCTACGAGAACTACATTCACTGTTTACAACAAGCTCTTAGCTACATAAAAGTCTCAGAGTGAAATGCAGGCATGTCTATCTTTTCAAAGATAGCACAAAGCACAGACTTAGCTTGTGTTAAATAATACACCGCTCATTAGTTACCGTAAACCTTTTTTTTATTATGATTCTAAACAGTGAAGTCCCAGCTAGACATGTTCATAAATATTCTGTTTCTAGCAGAGATATTAAGACTGTGTAGTCCACATGGGATCTCCCACGCATTCAAAGACATGCACATTATTTAGCTTCAATGCTTCCTTTTATGTTGGCTGCATTTTAACTTATTTAATTATTTATTTTTAATAATTATAATAATATTTTTTTGTTTATTTAAAGCTTCTGTCATTCATACTATTTAAAAACAAATGTTATTTGTCATTGTCTAAATGTTAATATAATTAGGAACTGCACAACTTAATATTTGTTTGGTGTGTGTAATTACAGAAAACCGTTGGTGAATATCAATAAGATGACAAGCGTGTCACCGAAGGAAATACTTTTTATGTGTGTTTTGCAACAGTAAGAGTTTTATGGTGAGGAACAAGCACAGTTCAAGCTGGATCCTACAGTTCTACAAGTGTTGGAGTTTTAACTACGGAGCTGTAGGGACAGCATTTCCAATGCTTACAAGGAACTGCTTATCGCTGCTTCTTTGGTTCCTGTTTGATGGAGGTCTCTTAACGCCACTGCATTCACAGCAACCACCACAAACTTCAGCATTCAAGCAAAAGGAAAATGTTATTATCACGATGTCGGGCAGGAGAACATTTGCACAGAGAGTTAAGCGTGGATGGGTATGGAATCAATTCTTTGTGCTTGAAGAATATATGGGATCTGAACCACAATATGTGGGAAAGGTATTGTACCTCTTTTGTTTATTATTACCTAACTGAGAAATGCACTGCTCGTTAGCTATTATTCATTAGTACATTATCTATCTATCTATCTATCTATCTATCTATCTATCTATCTATCTATCTATCTATCTATCTATCTATCTATCTATCTATCTATCTATCTATCTATCTATCTGTCTATCTGTCTGTCTGTCTGTCTGTCTGTCTGTCTGTCTGTCTATCTATCTATCTATCAATGTATCTATCATATTATTATGTATGTACTGTATTTGTCTATTTGTCTAAAACATTTGTTATGCACATGGCTTATATTGTATGTCCAGCCCACTGTAATCTCTACATATGCATATACTCTATACATTTACAAGTGTAATGTACATTTTATAATTTGTCTCTTTAGGTAAGTTGTTACTTTACTGTAGTGTAGCCCTTTAAGGGCTGCAGATGAATTGGGATCCCCCACCCTGCATAGCCAAGCACACCAAATTTCCACAGGCACTCAGAGTCAAAGAACAGTCTGTGACTTGTTTTTGTTATTTATTAAGTGATAATAACTTGGATATGGATTAAAAAGTATGGGATGCCCACTTGACTTCTGAACAACTTCAGGGGCAACTTTTCCTATTTGCAGTCTCTATATACACTCCACATCTTCCTCCAGCACTCACTTGCTTGCAGAGCTCAGCTGGGACACGTGTGAAGCTCTGACAAAAGCACTCAGATTTAAAAGCAATAGCCCTTTGTAGGCAGGAACCCAAGGCTCCTTAGTTGTATAGCAAAAGTTTATTCTCTCCTGTGGCTACTGGTTCCAGCACCATCTCTTCAGGCACTGCCAACCCACCTGGCTGCAGCTGCCCCTTTCACTAGCCCTCCAGGCTAACTTCTCCCCACAGTCCTCCAGACTGATACTCTCTCCAAGGTCCTCCAGACTGACAGTCACCAGCCCACCCAGCTGACTCTCAGGAGATCTTTCAGACATGCTGACCTGCTAATTCTGTCCTCTCTCCTTGCTCATGTGCCTTCAAGAAGGGGGGATCCTTTAAGCACCTGAGTTTCAGACCCAAGGTCACCCCCCAGGCTAGGGGGCACTATCAAGGGCCTCCAACACCCTACTTCCAGCCCCTTTTTGCTGGTGATTGGTCAAGGTCTTCATAAATATGCATGCCAGCCCCTCCTCACTCCCACCGTCTAGCTCTGGAAGTTTTTACCAACTTCCAGACCAGGGGGAAGTACCAGAGAGAGCTGTCAGAAGAGTAACTCCACCCAGGAGTCACTAAACCCTAACCCAGATTCACAAGGCAGGCCTGGCTCTCAGACAAGCCAATTTTCCTATTGTAACTAACCTGTTTACATCTAGCACACACAAGGGTGCTAAACAAAGTAGAGCTGTATTAGAAAAGGCAACATTCATTTTTCATTTTATTACATATCCCAAAAATAAGGAAATTGCTCTTCATTTCAAAATAGTGAGTGAAGCCATGAAGTCATTAACTTTTGCTCCATGGTTAAATGTGCATGTAGAACCACTGGTGTTTACAACAAATTAATACTATGGTCAATTATTACAAAATGCATACAGCTGTTTTTTAGGCGTGTTAGCTTGATTATTGGTGCAGTGTATAAATCCCATGGCTTCTATAAAGTAGTGCTGAGAACCAACAAGAAAATATAACCTAAAGAAACAAGGTGGGACTAAATCAAATTAAACTCTTCCAGTACTTTTGCTTGCTACACAGAAAATATAAACTGAGATGTAACACACTTACTCTACCCTTAAAGAAAAACATAATTTAAAAAATTAGGGACCATGTAGAAACCATAAACACCTTCATAAGGAACATATACTGTTCAACAAAGCATACAGAGTACAGTAATCAGAACAGAAAAAGTACACATGGGAGTATTGAATGAGGTGATATGGAATATACAGTCCAGAATGAGGTGCTGTAGGATAGGAGATGTGGAATAGGCACTGTACAATACAATGTACAGAATGAGGTGGTTGTGGAATAGGGACTGTACAATACAATGTACAGAATGAAGGGGTGTGGGATAGAGACTTTACAGTCTAGTGTTCAGATTGAGGTGGTGTGGCATAGAGAATGTGTGTGTGTCTGGGGAAAGAGGGTGTATATGCAATAGGGATACCAACAGTAGAGCTGCACGATTAATCGTCAAGAATTGTTATCGGAATTTTTTCCCCGTTGCAATCTTGACAAAGGGTTTTCCAATCTTCCCGATCTTTGGTATGCAGAGAATTTTCTCTCAGCTGTCAAAAGTCAAAGTCTGGGCAGTCTGCCAAGTTTTAAAATTTTTTATCAGTGGAACGTTAAGTCTAAACATTGTATCAATTTGTCTTTTACATAAAAGGAATAGACTTCTGTATGTAAATTAGGAATGTTTAACCACTTAAACACCAAACCTTTTTCTGACAGTTGTTCTTTTCAAGTTAAAATATATTTTTTTTGCTAGAAAATTGCTCAGAACCCCTAAAAATTATACATATACATTTTTTTAGTAGAGACCATAGAGAATAAAATGGTGGTTGTTGCAATATTTTATGTCACACTGTATTTGCGCAGCAGTCTTTCAAATGCATTTTTTGGGGAAAAAAATACTTTAATGTAGCACCCTGCTCCCAATGAGTGAGTGCTATATGTTAAAATTATAGTTTATCTGAGCAATAGTTTGGCTCAGAAAGATTGTATTTAAATTGTGGTTCTGCTTCAGTTCAGCTGGGTTGCACGTTTTTCCACTTGACAGTAGGTGTCACTGTCACCACTGGTCAAGGTTGGAAATGCAATAGGTTGAATGTATTGGGTACTCCTTTTTTAGAAGTGGCTCAGAGGGCATGGTCAACCCTCTGTGCATTCTGGGAGAGGGTATTTAAGTGGCAGACACCATTTTGTGGGGTTGGTTTTGCCTCATCCGGACCTGAGGGCCCTCCTGGCCTCAGGGATGTGTTGGTGGTTCCCACCTCGGGGCCACATTGGCCTGAGGCTCCGTTGCTGAGATGTGGGCCCAGGAGTTTCTGGGGCCTACTGATCCAGGGATGATCCTGTGTCACCTTGAATGCTGGAAGGGACCGAACAATTGAGAACTCAATTGAAGGATGCATCCAGACCAACGGTTACATCACAGTGCTGAGAGATCCTGGCACTGTGAGTGGTGTTCTTTTTATTCAGAAGTTAACCCATGGTGCGGTTACACAGGTCTGTGGCAGAGACCATTGAAACATTTCTACTTTCCCCTCTTTGATCGAGCTACGCACCGGCTGCTCGGCCAGTGTGAGCCTATCCGGTGGCCGCTGAGTCCAGCGTGGAGACAGTTGTTCCTCTGGACCTATTCGAATATTTGTGATTCGCAAGTAAGATACCTGAATCTCCTCTAACTCTCCATCCCTCTTTTCTGAAGTTTGCTTTAATAAAAAAAACCTCTTGTTGGGAGGGAGAAAAAGAGACTGGGTGTTTGGCGCAGACATTTCTTTCTCTAACCACCTCTTCAAGGAGAACCCCTAAGAGGAGTTCAAGGAATAGTAAGGTAACAGCAGGCCCAAATCTAAATCAGCAGCTCCTTCGGGGGTAATGCTACATTAATGAATTAAAAAAAATGTAAAAGATTTTATACCGCGAGAATCGCAAGAGAATTGTGATCTTTATTCTAAGCAAAAAAATTGTGATTCTAATTTTGGCCAGAATCGTGCAGCTCTAACCGACAACAATAAAAACCTGACAGAAATACTCCTCTAGCTGGTCTTGAATACTGTATGTCCTAGTTGCCTGCTGCTTAAAAATAAAAAACACTAGTGGCATTGGGACCCAGAGCACCTAGGAATAGATGGGAAGTACATTCCCTGGGTTCCCAATGTCAGAAACATGTCTATAAATTACGAGGCTCTGTTTGTACAATATCCCAATCATTATGAATGCAAAGTTAGCCATGAGGCTAAAAGGAATGCATTTAATTGTTCCAACTACTATCTTTAAATTAAGGTTGTAGTAACGTCTCTTGTTAAAAAAAAGAAGATGTGGTTAATGTCATAATGAGCTAGCATGCAGATTACCTGTAAAGCAGATCCTTCCAGAGGTGCACTATGACCTCTGAGAGGGCTTCCACTTTCACCTAGTCTTCCTTCTGGGTACACGCGCTCTGGCCATTTGAATGGGTGGGTAGCGATGATGTCACTTTTATGCAGGCTCACAGGCATCATGATCGCAGCACAGTGCTGTGAACGGACAGCACACTCAAGTGTGCGTTCCATTCAGAGCACAGTGCACATGCGCTAGTTACACCATCAGCTGTTACAAATGAGAATATCTCCTAAATGGTGCACAATTAGGAGATGATAACATTACCTATAGGTTAACCTTATTATAGGCTTATCTATAGGTACAAGTTAAAAAACAGACTTTAAAACTACTTGAAGAATAATCCTCTAATTGTTTGCATATGTAATGGAATAAGACATGTAAATACATTGGGCCAGATTCACAAAGAGATACGACGGTGTATCTCATGATACGCCGTTGTATCTCTGAGTTCTGCCGGTCGTATCTATGCGACTGATTCAGAGAATCAGTTACGCATAGATATTCCTAAGATCCGCCAGGTGTAAGTGTCTTACACCATCGGATCTTAGGCTGCAATTCCAGGCCGGCCGCTAGGTGGCGTCTTGTTTTTTTTACGCGACGAATATGCAAATTATGATTTCCGCCGATTCAGAAACGAACGACTGCCCGGCGCATTTTTTTATGTCATTTGCGTTCGGCTTTTTCCGGCGTATAGTTACCCCTGGGTCTATGAGGGGCAGCCAATGTTAAGTATGGCCGTCGTTCCCGCGTCGAATTTTTAAATTTTACGTTGTTTGCGTACGTTGATTCAGAAAAGAGCTGGACGTAAGTTACGCTCATGACGAAACCAATGACGTCCTTGCGACGTCATTTGGAGCAATGCACGCTGGGATTTTTTAGGGACGGCGCATGCGCAGTTCGTTCGGCGTGGGACGTGCTTCATTTAAATGAAACACGCCCCCTACCCGCCGAATTTGAATTCTGCCGGGTGATTTACCCTACGCCGCCGCAACATTACAGGCAAGTGCTTTGTGAATAAAGCACTTGCCTGAAAAACTTGCGGCGGTGTAACGTAAATCAAATACGTTACGCCTGCCCAAAAATACGCCCATCTACGTGAATCGGGCCCATTCTGTTCTATGAAGGCTCCACTGTGATTTGTGCTGGTTCAATGTAAGGCTTAAAAGACCTCCTCATTATGACCTTCTTGTTTTTTGTTCTTTTAATTTCACTTTAGTGTAACATTTTGGGGAAAAGTACACAAGAAATTAGCTTCTACTTCATAAATTCTGACATAAAAAAACAAAAAATAACTCTCTAACATATATTAAATATCATGTCGTTGGCATACAATAAAGTTATTTAGAATGGAAAGTCACACATCTCAGTTACTGTATTAAGCAGGCCTTGTTTAGGTTGTGCAAAAACCTTGTTTTAAAAAGAGGTTGTCTCAAGGAAAGTGATAAGGTGTCCTATAGGGATTCACAGAAAGTTCTGCAAGTAGAAGCTTGGGATTAAATTGCAGAACCTATTTCATCACCACTGCTATAGTGTGACCTGCTAGTATAAGTGAGTTTACATTTACCTAAGCATGATGTTAATAAACTATAACATGTTTGTAAAGCATAGAATGTGACATTCACCAAAGATTTAGATGTTGATTTACTAAGACAGAGTGCAAAATCTGGTGCAGCTCTGCATAGAAACCAACTTTGGTGTTTTTAGTCAAAGCTTTAGGCAGAGCTCCATCCAATCATACCCCTCTCTTCTGCCTTAATATGTCATTTTGGAGCGGGGGGAGAATGGGTACCTAGTTTTGACAAGCACCTGCTTCCACTTCTGCTCAGATTGCCTGGGACCTAGGTGATCCAAGCGGAAGTTCTCTTTCTCCCTTCCCTCCTCGCATTCTTCTGGGACAAGTCACAGGATCATTGAAAAAGTGCAGCGTAGCTCAGGCACATGCAGTGGACAGCCAGTTGTGAAGCTGGAAGCCGCACAACTAGCTACCCTCAGTTGGGATGGCAGCACCAGAAACCCGGAGGGTAGTGAAGAACTATTCTGGATGAGGACAGTGCTGGATCCTTGTACAGATAAGTGTCCATTTGTTAAAAGTCAGCAGCTATAGAATTGTAGATTTTTTTTACACACTGAACCTCCTCTTTAACCCCTTAGCGACCCCCTGCTCGCATTGTACTGTAGGCGATTGGCCACTGTAAGCAAAGTGACGTATCCCTCTGTCGCTGCCTACTTCTGGGTTTAGGGCACGTGCCCCCTGTCCAACTTCCACTGTCAGAAAGTCCTGACCAATGATTCTCCCTAGGACGTGCTGATCGGGTGTGTACATTCACAGCCAAGAGCTCTGTGCTGACATTCACACACAGGGAATGATCTCTGTGTTTTTCATCCCTGCAAAGAGATTAACTAGTGGAAGCATCACACTTTACACACATAACACATATTTAACCCACTGATCACCCTAGATGTCAACCCTTTCCCAGCCAGTGTAATTAGTACAGTGACAGTGCATACTATTTGCACTGACCATGATATTAGTGCCAGATATCAGTGGCAGTTAGCCAGTTCTCCCCCAGCCTCAGTTAGTGTTAGATCGGCACTATTGCAGTCCGATTATAAGTCGCTCATCGCTGCCATTAGTAGTTAAAAAACATTATTACAGTATATACTGAATATCATAGTTTGTAGGCACTATAACTTTCACGCAAACAAATCAATATACACGTATTGGGATTTTTTTTAAATCAAAAGCATGTAGTAGAATACATTTTGGCAAAAAAAGTTATGAAATCTTTTTTTATTTTGTTATGTTTTTATTAGATATGTTTTATTGCAGAAAGTAAAAAATATTGTTTGATTTTTAAAATGTTCAGTTTTCATTTATATTGCAAAATAATAAAAAACTCAGTGGTGATCAAATATTTTATAATATTAAAATTGCACAGGGCCGAATAGCAAAAAATGGCCTGGTCATGTAGGGGGTAAAATCTTAGGGCCAGATCCACAAAGCACTTACTCCGGCGTATCTCGAGATGCGCGGTGTAGGTGTAAATATGCGCCGGCGTATCTATGCGCCGTATCCCCAAAATGAGATACGCCTGAAAAAAACAGATGTTTCCGACCGACGTAAAAAAATTACACCGGCGCATCGTGGGCGCAAAAATACGCTAGATGCACCATTGTTTTGCTATGCAAATATGCAAATGAGGGAGATACGGCGATCCACAAAAGTACGTTTGACCGGCGCAGGCTACGCGCTGTGCGCATCAGCTGTATGTCCGGTCTAAAGTTACCCCTTATAAAAGCAGCTTTAACTTTTCACCAGACGTGTGCAGGTCAGCTAAAGCAACACCGTTAGGGACGAGCTGAGCAGCCACACTTGCAGGACAACAATCTGTATGCCAACATGCCAGGGGCATCCATGGTAATAGCTATACTACTGGCTTTAGATGCGCGCAGAAGGAGGATGGAATGGAGGAGGAGGAGGAGGGCACGGGAGAGGATATACTGCACACGCATAGACGTCTTTGGCATGTGTGATTCTGAGGTGTATCGCATTTTTAGATTCACCCCTACTGCCATCATGGAATTAACCACAACCCTGAAAGATGACATCACCAGGTCAAGGTACTGGCAACACTCCATTTCCTTGCCAGTGGCTCGTTTCAGCGTACAAGTGGAGCCGTGGCTGGGATGGCACAATCCTCCATTAGCAGATGTGTGCACCAGGTTATCCCCGCAATCCTCAGACGCATGGCCAACCAAATCATCAGACCCACCCAGGAGGACCTGCGGGTGAAGGCAATGCGTGATTTCTACAGAATTGCACAATTCCCACGCACTGTGGGGGCCATTGATTGCACACATGTGGCACTACAGCCCCCCCGTGACACAGAGCACCTATACCGCAATCGGAAGCATTGGCATTCCATCAACGTACAGGTGATAGTCGATGCCCAATGCCTCATATGGCACGTCCGTGCCAAACACCCAGGATCCAGCCATGACAGCTACATATACCGTCAAAGCCCCATCCCAATGGAATTCAAGCAGAACGTGTATGGGGACAGCTGGCTGGTTGGTGAGTGACATGGGTGTCAGGCATGACTGTCCCCCCATGATGCAGACATCACGAGGGGCACATGCATGACTAACATCCTTCTGTCTTTTCCCTTGCAGGCGACTCTGCATATGCACTTGGACCCCATCTCATGACTCCATTCCGGAAACCCCCAAACCCCAGGAGAGCAAAGATACAATGAAGCACACGCACGTACCCGTGGAGTGGTGGAACGCACCTTTGGCCTCCTGAAGTCCCGTTTCCGATGCCTGGATAAGTCTGGGGGTACCCTGTTGTATTCCCCAAACTCTGTGTGCCATATCATTGGTGCATGTTGCATGCTGCACAACTTCTCCGTGAGAAGGGGCCTGGAGATTGACATACAAAACATACACAGGTTGGAGGATCCACACACTTGTCACATATTCCCCCCCTCCCCCACACATGCTACTCACCAGATAGAAAAAAAAACACTTACCTGTCCTCACGGCCTCCTCAATGGAGTCAAAGCCAGGCAGGCCCTCCACTTGCTGCCTGTGGAAGCACTGGGCCACCAGCCGCTCCTCAGCAGTCAGCCTGACAGTGCATGGTGGTCCCCCTCCAGTGCCCCTGGCATGAGCCACGATCTTGACCAGCTTCCCACGGACCACACGCCTGAGATCATTTATTTATTTTTGTATCCGATTGCGGGTCCGGGTCTCACCCCCCAACGCATTGACAGCGTCTGTGATATCCTGCAATATCTGCCTCCTCCTGGCCGGGGTGGTGTGGGCACTCTCAGGGCCATGCAGCAAACTACCAAATCTGGTAATGGCCCTCACAATAATCTCCTTCTCCCGCAAGGAGTAGTTCAGCTTTCTCTTCCTCTCACTCATCTTTCCAAAACACACGATCAAAGACACTCTCTAAAAACCACAACAACACGACACAAACCAACAAACAGCCACAGACAACGGAACAAAAGCACCTTGCTTCAGGAAGGGAAACAAATGGATGTACTTTTGCAATGGAAGGGCGTATGTCTGGGCCTATTTATGCACTGGGCGTATCTCACTAAGTACGCCGGGCCTAGTTTCTATCTCACTGATTGCGCCGGGCCGAGTTCTGAGCATGCGCAGAGAGGCTATGACCATAGTCGGCGTCATGCGCATGCACAGTACGGCCGTCCCTTCATTTGCATGGGGTCACGGCTCATTTCAATGGAACACGCCCACGTCCTTCCCACTTTCAATTACCCCGCCTTACGCCTCGTAAATTACGTTACGCCGGTGCATATTTGCACGCAAATACTTTGTGGATACGGTACTTGCCTCTCTAAATTGAGCCGGCATAACGTAAATGAGATGCGTTACGCCGGTCTAGATATGCGCCGATGTACGTGGATCTGGCCCTTAGTGTAGGTGAGTCTTTCTGGTGTATGTGTTTGAAATTACAGTTATGAATGCATCTTTAGTGAAAGTCATATTAAAAAAAAAATACATAAGAGTTTGTGAATTTCTTACCTTACATGTATTTCCTTGGGCCAGTCCCCAATGTCTTCTAATCTTTACTTTGTTCTCAGCTGAATTTGCTTGATTAGGAAAGTTCAGCACTTCTAGCTGATGAACATTTATGAATCTATCCTTTTGGTGGTTTACATAATGAGATATGTCTTACATGTTTCATTTACAAAATGAATATCGATACTTAGTATTCTAGTGTATGCAATGTTCATCACATCAGACATCGGATATATATTTTATTTGTCAGCTTTTGTTTGATTATAAAATGGAAATAGTACCTCAGCTGAGATTATTTACTGCTGGAATGTGCACAGTGTTCTCATTATTTATTCTATGGTGAAGGGTCTAGCATACTTATTATTCGACTGATATATTTATCAGGAAAATTACAACACTTGAAAATAGACTTATGTTGCTGATTTTAAGAGACAGTTACATATCTACATACATATATTCAGTGCATTCATTGGAATTTGCTTTAGTTTTATCCTGATGAACTTCTACATATTCATTACAAATGAGTATGTCAATTGCCACCATCGCCTGGCACCAGATGCAGCTTGTCACTTGCTTCTGTTACCTGGCACCAGATTCAGTGTGTCATCTGCCACTGTCATCTGCCACCATAAACAACGTGTCACTTGACACTGTGACCTGCCACCAGATGCAGCGTGTCACTTGCCACTGTGACCTTCCACCAGATGCAGCGGTCACTTGCCACTGTGACCTGCCATCAGATGCAGCTTGTCACTTGCCACTGTTGCTTGCCCCCAGATGCAGCGTGTCACGTGCCACCATTCCCTGGCACCAGATGCAATGTGTCATTTTCCACTGTCATCTGCCACCAGATGCAGCGTGTCACTTACCACTGTGATCTGCCACCAAATGCAGCTTGTCACTTGCCACTGTTGCCTGACCCCAGATGCAGTGTGTCACTTGCCACTGTTGCCTGTCACTAGATGCAGCATGTCACTTACACCTATTGCCTGCCACCAGATGCAGCATGTCACTTGCCACTGTGACCTGCCACCAGATGCAGTGTGTCACCCGCCACTGTTGTCTACCACCAGATGCAGCATGTCACTTGCCACTGTGACCTGCCACCAGATGCAGCTTGTCACTTGCCACCATTGCCTGGCACCAGATGCAATGTGTCATTTGCCATTGTCATCTGCCGCCAGATGCAGCGTGTCACTTGCCACTGTGATCTGCCACCGAATGCAGCTTGTCACTTGCCACTGTTGCCTGCCCCCAGATGCAGTTAGTCATTTGCCACTGTTGCCTGGCCCCAGATGCAACGTGTCACTTGCCACTGTTGCCTGCCACTAGATACAGAGTGTCACTTGTCCCCAATTCCTGTCACCAGATGCATTGTGTCACTTGCCACCGTTGCCTGCCACCAGATGCAGTGTGTTACTTGCCACCATTGCCACTAGATGCAGCTTCCCACTGTAGCCTGCCAGCAGAAAAATCATATGTGGCTTTTCACTTTAAGGCCAATTTGTAAAGGTTTTCTGCAGTAAAAACACTTCCATGTACCCCTCTTTTTGCAGCCTCTCCCCAGTGGTATGGCACCAGGAGCATTCCCCATTCAAGAATCGGTAATGTGAGGCGGGCGGGGAGAGACAATGAAGTCATCTCTCTGCTCGCCCACCGTACCTCTTTCAGTGCATCTTTTGCGGACCGGCTTCAATTTTAATAACAATAAACACACTTACGGATATGTACGTGTATATTAACCACTTAAGGACCGCTCACTGTATATATACATCATTTTTTTAAAGATGCATATCTCGGGAACGGCAGCAACCGCTGCCACAACCAAGATATCCATATTTCCTGTGAGTGGTCCTTTAAACGATAACGGTGGTCTCCGCGGCAGATTTGCCGCGAGATCACCGTTATCAGCGGCGGGAGAGGGCCCCCCTACCGTTGCTCTCCCACGCCCTCCGCCGCTTACCAGAGCCATCGGCAGTGGCGGAGGCGATCGGGTCCTGTCTCCTGCTCGGCTGGGAAACAAGTGAGGTCAAGATGGCCCCCACCCGTCTCCATAGCATAGCAGGGCGGAAGACATATTTTCTTGTTGTCATTTTTTCAAATGACAATTTTTTTTTTTTTTGCATTTTAGTCTAAATATGAGATCTGGGGTCTTTTTGACCCCAGATCTCATATTTAAGAGGACTTGTCATGCTCTTTTCGATTACAAGGGATGTTTACATTCCTTGTAATAGGAATACAAGTGACCCATTTTTTTTTTTTTTGTGTAAAAATTAATACAATAAATAAAACTAAACAAGAAAACAAAAAATAATAATTTTTAAAGCTCCCCTTCCCAACAAGCTTGTGCGCAGAAGCAAACGCATACGTGAGTAGCGCCTACATATGAAAACAATGTTCAAACCACACATGTCAGGTATCACCGTGATCGTTGGAGCAAGAGCAATAATACTAGCCCTAGATCTCCACTGTAACTCAAAAGATGCAACCTATAGAATTTTTTAAACATTGCCTATGGAGATTTTTAAGGGTAAAAGTTTGACTTAATTAAAAAAAAGTGTTTTTTTTTCAAAAAAA
Source organism: Rana temporaria (assembly GCF_905171775.1). Taxonomy (NCBI): domain Eukaryota; kingdom Metazoa; phylum Chordata; class Amphibia; order Anura; family Ranidae; genus Rana; species Rana temporaria. The sequence continues at coordinate 220,786,919 of NC_053493.1, read as the reverse complement.
AGTGTGCTTGTAAGACTGCTGCGCAAATACGGTTTGACAAAAAGTATTGCAATGACCGCCATTTTATTTTCTTGGGTGTTAGAAAAAATATATATATACATCATGTTTGGGGGTTTTAAGTAATTTTCTAGCAAAAAAAAAAGTTACAGCTTCTACAAACTTTGGTATACAGTATATACTGTAATTTACACAGCCATGAGTGCTATACTGTAATGGAGTTGATCTGTGACCTATAGTGTGAAAGTGATAGGGTGGTGGGTAATCTGGTACTAACAGACACTATTTGGGAAGGTCATTAACTGACACTGACATTGCTAGTGACCCTAATACAGTGATCATGCATAGTACTGTACACTGATAATGTACTAATGACCCTGGCTGGGAAGGGGTTAACATCTAGGGGCAAGCAAGGGGGTAACTGTGTGTCTAATAATGTGTGATGTGTGTAATATGTTGCTTTTACTTACTGATCTGGCGTTTTTACTCCATGAAGGGAGAAGAGACAGCCAGATCGCTGTTCCTATACACACAGAGTTTTTGTAAACACAGAACTCTTGTGGGTTACACACTATAAGAAAAGCAGGTGAACAATCGTCCGATTTTCCTTGTTGTTTCACAGCGTTTATTGGAAAATACTGTGTGGTCTCAGTAAGTGTAATGAAGAAAGAAAAGTGTCAAATAAATGATACAAAAACAAAAAGTGGTGTGCAACAGCTGCTGCAACTAAATATGAAAGATACTTGCACAATATAGATAACAAAAATGTAAAGCTGTGCTGCGTTGCACAGTGACTGCTCGTATTAACCACTTAAGCCCCGGACCTTTAGGCAGCTAAATGCCCAGGCCAGGTTTTGCGATTCGGCACTGCGTCGCTTTAACAGACAATTGCGCGGTCGTGCGACGTGGCTCCCAAAAAAAATTGGCGTCCTTTTTTCCCCACAAATAGAGCTTTCTTTTGGTGGTATTTGATCACCTCTGCGGTTTTTATTTTTTCCGCTATAAACAAAAATATCCCCCAAAAACATATATAAACATTTTTTCCCTCAGTTTAGGCCGATACGTATTCTTCTACCTACTTTTGGTAAAAAAAATTGCAATAAGTGTTTATCGATTGGTTTGCGCAAAATTTATAGCGTTTACAAAATAGGGGATAGTTTTATTGCATTTTTATTATTTATTTATTTTTTTTACTACTATTGGCGGTGATCAGCGATTTTTTTCGTGACTGCGACATTATGGCGGACACTTCGGACAATTTTGACACATTTTTGGGTCATTTTCACAGCAAAAAATGCATTTAAATTGCATTGTTTATTGTGAAAATGACAGTTGCAGTTTGGGAGTTAACCGCAGGGGGCGCTGTAGGAGTTAGGGTTCACCTAGTGTGTGTTTACAACTGTAGGGGGGTGTGGCTGTAGGACTGACATCATCGATCGAGTCTCCCTATAAAAGGGATCACTGGATCGATACGCCGCCACAGTGAAGCACGGGGAAGCAGTGTTTACATACGGCTCTCCCCATTCTTCAGCTCCGGGGAGCGATCGCGACGGAGCGGCTATAAACAAATAGCCGCGCCGTCTTCCCGGGTCGCTCCCCGAGGTAAGCCGCCCGCCGCACGCAGCAGGGGGGGGGGTCTAGATCGGACCCCCCACCCGCTAGAAGGCAAGGACGTATATATACGCCCATCTGCCTGTACGTGCCATTCTGTGGACGTAAATAGGCGTGCGGCGGGCGTTAAGTGGTTAATGACCAATCATCCCTGATAATTGGACGTGAAAAGGGATTGTAAAAACACTCTACAACAATCGACTGTGAAATGATGCATGACTGTTTTAATATGATATGTAGCACTAAAATGTGCCAAATATGTGACTAATACGCAAAATCACTTATACTGTGCAAACATATCATTGAATATATAATGAATATTATTCCAATAAACTTGTATAAATAAAGTCCATAAACGTAGAGTGTCCGTGACTTCAAAACAAATTAACACCCAAGAAGAAAGTGCCAAGAGATATACAGTAGATGTGATTCCTCCACCTCTTATTGTAAATCTCCTTACGGACTCCCATGGATCTCTTATTACAGAGATCACATTCGCTTGTGGCTGTTAACCCTGCCCGGGGTCTCTCAATGGTCTTTCACAGGTTACTCTCCTATTTCTTCCTCGTATTAACTTCTTGCTAAATCTCCCCAATACAGGTTATCCATGTAAAAATAAAAACTACCATAGTGTAGTACTTTCCAAAAATGTAATGATAAAATCATAGGCATACACTCACATTTGATGTCACCAACGAGATTACGTTACTTCCCAGAAGGACGGGCGGATAGTGAGAGCCGGCCGACTTGAGAATTTTTACAACAACAACGCATATTTTATTCTACCAAATGTGAGTGTATGCCTATGATTTTATCATTCCATTTTTGGAAAGTACTACGCTATGGTAGTTTTTATTTTTACATGGATAACCTGTATTGGAGAGATCTAGCAAGAAGTTCATACAAGGAAGAAATAGGAGAGTAACCTGTGAGAGACCATTGAGAGACCCTGGGCAGGGTTAACAGCCACAGGCGAATGTGATCTCTGTAATAAGAGATCCATGGGAGTCGGTAAGGAGATTTACAATGAAGCCTCGTACACAAGACCGAGGAACTCGACGGGCGAAACACATCGTTTTCCTCGTCGAGTTCCTTGTTAGGCTGTCGAGGAACTCGACAAGCCAATTTTCTCCATTCCCGTCAAGGAAATAGAGAACATGCTCTCTTTTGGCTTGTCGAGTTTCTCGACAGTTTCCTCGATGAAAATGTACACACGACCGGTTTCCTTGGCAAAAAAAATCTCCCAGCAAGTTTCTTGCTGGTTTTTGCAGAGAAACTCGGTCGTGTGTACGAGGCCCAAGAGGTGGAGGAATCACATCTATGGCCCGGATTCACAGAGACTTACGCTGACGTATCAGTAGATACGCCGTCGTAAGTCTGAATGTGCGCCGTCGTATCTATGTGCTCATTCGTAAAATGAGATACGCCTGAATTTTGCCAAAATACGACCAACGTAAGTCTCCTACGCCGTCGTATCTTGGGTGCATATTTACGCTGGCCACAAGGGGCGCTTCCATTGATTTACATGTTGAATATGTAAATGAGCTAGATATGCCGATTCACGAACGTACTTGCGCCCGTCGCTGTAATCTACGTCGTTTACGTAAGGCGTTTTTCCGGCATAAAGTTAAACCACCAAAAAGCTATTCTAAGTCGTTTAGGGTATGGACGTCGGAAGTGCCGTCGGATTTTACGTTGTTTACGTAAGTCGTACGTGAATGGGGCTGGGCGTAAGTTAGGTTCACGTCGTGCGCATTGAGACATCGTATCGTAGGGAGTATTTGCGACGTGATTCTGAGCATGCGTGCGCATGCGCCGTTCGTTCGGCCATGCATTCACATGGGGTCACGATTCATTTCAATACAACACGCCCACTACCAGCCTACTTTGAATTACGTGGGCTTATGCCGGCCCATTTACGCTACGCCGCCGTAACTTAGGGAGAAAGTGCTTTGTGAATACTCTACTTGCCTCTCTATGTTACGTCGGTGTAGCGCATATGAGATGCGCTACACCCGCTTAAACATACGCCACTCTACGTGAATCTGGCTGTATATCTCTTGACACTTTCTTCTTGGGTGTTAATTTGTTTTGAAGTCATGGACACTCTACGTTTATGGACTATTTATTCAAGTTTATTGGAATAATATTCAATATTTATTCAATGATATGTTTGCACAGTATAAGTGATTTTGCGTATTAGTCACATATTTGGCACAATTTGGTGCTACATATCATATTAACACAGTCATGCATCATTTCACAGTCGATTGTTGTAGAGTGTTTTTACAATCCCTTTTCACATCCAATTATCAGGGATGATTGGTCATTAATACAAGCAGTCACTGTGCAACGCAGCTTTAAATTTTTGTTTCACAGTGTTAACCAGAATAATATTTAGGATTTAATATCTCCAAGATATTATGTGGGTTAAATGAAAGTTCTTTTGACCAAGAGTGAAAGTTTTAACATAATAATATTTATTAGGAAGTAGTTGAAAGCATCTATCTAATACACACACATCTATCTACAGTCTTACACCAAAGGAGAAAATAGTAGGTTAAAAATACAAGAATACAGAGTATATTCATCAAAATACAAACAGTAAACAAACAAACATATGACAAGCAGGTATACCTTTAAGTGCTGGGAGATGATCTGATATGTACCTCTATTGATGGTTCTGGGCCCACGTCAGACTCATGACTCCATCTACTCTGTGTGTGATTCCCACTAATATAGGCCCATCTCTCATTGACTTGAACAGGGCCACCCTGATTGGTAATTATGTTAGCCCTCTCCTCCCTCTGGGCGTATCTCCTCTAAGATTGGACAATTTCCTCTCTTGTTAATTTAGCTAGCCCCTCAATAGCACCTCTCTTGGGTTATTGAGTTAGTGATAATTTGTTTGAAGAGAAATTAATTAAAGCTAAGGTCATCACCTTCTCTTGAATGGGGTACTTAACTATGCATGGCAATAGCCGGGGCAAATTGTCCCTTCCTGAATAGATCAAAGAAATATTATCAGCATGTCAAACACCCTTTGGAAAGGATAAATGGTTGGTTAACAAAGACTACAAGGCCTTTATCTAGCTAATGAATTTGGCCTGTCAAGTCTACACACTCAGATGGTATCTCTACCTTGCCTTTAACCTCCTTAGCGGTAATCCCGAGTCTGGCTCAGGGTGAATTTTACATACCAAAAGCGGTATCCCCGAGCCAGACTCAGGATTGCACTGCAGGATACAGGGGGAAGTTACTTACCTTGTCCCTGGATCCTGCGATGTGTCCCCGCTGTGTGTGCGGGCTCCTCCGCTGTGTCTCATCGCTCGATTCACAAAAATTCACCAAATTCAAAAAGTGAAACACACAATACATACAGTATACTGTAATCTTACAGATTACATTACTGTATAAAATAATTACACACCTCCTTTGTCCCTAGTGGTCTGCCCAGTGTTCTGCATGCAGTTTTATATAATAAAAACTGTTCTTTCTGCCTGGAAACTGGAGATTGTCCATAGCAACCAAAAAGTGTCCCTTTACATCAAAAGTGCTTTTAGACCAGCTAGAAAACAGCGATAATAAATTAGAGTCACTTGCAGAATTGAATGATAGCGATTTGTGCAGAAATTTGTCATCAAACAATAAAAATAATGACAGCGACCATTATGCAACTGAGCAAATTTTAGTTTTTTTGATTTGATTACATTATTGAATAATTTTTATTATAATTACATTATTATTTGTTATAATTATTTACTTATTTTTTATATTATAAATTATGATTTTGTGTTTCAAACGTTATCATACCCGAGATGTCTACTAGACTCTTGTTTGGACAGATTTAAGTGAGTTATTCCTAAGAATTGCAGGCCTAAAATATAAAACGCTGAATTTCCATGCAAAATAATTGTACCGCTTTCAGCACCTAAAACCAGAAGAAATCATACCGCCAGGGAGGTTAAATATTATGACAGGTAAATAGCAGAGCGTTTCCCATAACATCCTCACCTAACATTCTTGCAAGTCAAAAGGAACTGGTAAATGAATTAGATCCTCTCATCCAAAGCCTGTCATATATTTACATCTGGCTAAGTTAACCCCTTACTAAAAACAATATTACATACAGAAAATTCTCATATGACAAAGGATTTTTTTTTGTTGTTTATTGTTTCTGATCATGCGCAGTCTTTCTTTTCTGAATTTTTTTGTACGAAAATCTTTGAAAACGGTACATATTAAACCAAAATCATTTGTTCTGTTTCCGCACAGGAAACATTTTGGAGTTTGTCCCTTCGGGAATTTTCGTATAAAAATTCGGATTCGAATGTCGAAAGTTGTGTACACACTATACGAAAATTATGTGGATGAAAATGTTCACCTGATTTTCTTATAGTGTGTACGATAAATGGACACAGCGGATCAGCTGATTTCAGCCAAAATCATTGGCTGAAATCTGATGCCAAACTCATGCTGCATACAATCGAGCCCAGAAGACAAGTTTCCCGATGTACAGGTATGCTGTCTGCATACCTCCCAACTTTTTCAGATGGGAATGAGGGACACCTATTGGCAAAAGTATGCAGGCATAGGACACACCCCTTCCCACGCCCTCTTAAAGGAGAATTGTACAAAAAACAAGATTGGTTAAACCCACACGTGTTTTTTTTACCACTACTATTCCTTTATATTAGCTGTTGAGATTTACAAATGCAGCAATTTAGAAATCAGATGAAAGTTTTAGCACTGGGAAACACTTTTTGATAGATAAAAAGTGCATGTTATATACAACTATATGGATCAGACCAAAATAAGGGACAAATGAGGAGGAATGAGGTACAGAGGGACATTGCTCCAAATCAGGGACAGTCCCTCAAAATCAGGGACAGTTGGGAGCTATGTGTCTGGCCTGTCTGTGTTGCTCGCCTGCAGCATAACTACTGTGGGTGGGTAGCAAGCAGTTCAAGTGAATATAGTTTATCAGTATCCTTCCAAAAATGTTCAGATGGCATTAAGTATTTGATGTAAATTCTTGTATACCACTGGTAAAAGACAGTTGGTGTATACATCTCTACAGAAGTCAAAATACAGGGAAATAATCTAACATGTAACATGTTTGTAGGAAAAAATCACTCAGCAATGATCAAGAGAAATGGGAGGCAGCTCACTAGTCTCCCTCCTGTGGTCAGGATACAAATTACTTATGAGTTAATGATGGGTGTAACGTGTCCCCTCTGTTGATTATTCATTGCTATTTAAGACGGGTTTATGACATGCTTCCCTATACGCTGATGAAGTCCTGCTCCTTGTGACGATACACGTGCGAGAAGGATTGACGTCATCCGAGGCCGTCTCCTCATGCTGACTTGTATGTAAGTGTGATTTTCCTTTTTATCATATTTAATACATGCCAGCAGAGAGCACTAGATATTTCCTGTGTTATTTACATGTTTTGGGATATTGGGACACAGATAATCTTATGCTTCGATCCCCTGTATATGAGCTGATGTAGTGATCCATGTGCTTTGCACTCTGAAGAGCTTTTTCTCTACTCTCCAGGATTTTGCCCATAAGGGAAAGCCTTTTTGACACTTTGTTGACTCAGGGGTCTTATCATTGAGGTGAGTGGCAAAGAGGGTCTTATGGTGGAGTTCACACTTTTTGCACCAATTTTCAGTCTTCATTGAGGCACATTGTCACTTTTTGGAATCCTGATTTCTATATGAACTTTTTTATGATTTTTCTTTTCCAATAACTATGGCCCAGATTCACAAAAGAGATACGACGGCGTATCTCCTGATACGCCGTCGTATCTCTGTTTTAGGGTCTTCCTAACTATGCGACTGATTCATAGAATCAGTTACGCATAGTTAGCCCTAAGATAGGTATTACATCCTAAGATCCAACAGTGTAATTCAATTACACCTGTCGGATCTTAGGATGCAATACCTCGGCCGCCGCTGGGGGGAGTTCACGTCGTAAACCAGCGTCGGGTATGCAAATTAGTAGTTACGGCGATCCACGGCGGTTTTTCGCGTTCGCTATGTCGCTACTAGTCTAGTTTCCCGTCACAAAGTTAGTCGTCGTTTTTGGTGCCTTAACTTTACACAGCACACCTATGTGCTGTATAAAGTATGGCCGTCGTTCCCGCGTTGAAATTTAAAAATGTTTCCTTCTTGCGTAAGACGTCCGGGAATACTGAAGTACGCTACGCACGTCGCTGTTCGAAAAAATGACGTCACTTCACGCAAAGCATGGCGGGAAGTTCAAAAGGGAGCATGCGCAGCAGGTCCGACGCGGGAGCGCGCCTAATTTAAATGGCACACGCCCCTTTGAATTACGCGGGCTTACGCCGGAGGCCGCCGGCGTAGGTTTTCATTGCAAGTGCTTTGTGAATCAGGCACTTGCAATGAAAACTTGCGGTGGTATAACGTATCTACGATACGTTACGCCGCCGCACTTCTACGTGAATCTGGCCCAATATCTTTCATGTATTGATTTATTGGATAAGGAGATGGATTAATTGTAATATTTAGCACTGCACTATTTTCCTTGAGTGTTCAGCAGCTTTTTATATTTTAACATTTTTTTTTTGTGCTGGTATTATTTTACTCAATTAATATAGTACAAATTTTTTTTTTTTTTATATTTCTATGAAAACAAGTATGCAGTATGTTACCAGTTGCCTAAGAACAGCACAGTTGAATAATTCTCTTTAGCCTAGAGAATATAGGCTTACCTATAATAACCTTCATGTGAGCTCTGATGTAATTTGTTTTGTACTGCACATTGGGTGCAAAGGTGTAAACTGAGTCCCGGAAAATAGTTCCTTTACATGCACTCAGACTTTTAATAAAGTTAGTCATTTTGCCATTATAAAACAGGGATGCCTTACAAAAATGCTGAGGGTCAGAACCGTGTTTTGACTTTGATATCCACCAGCAATACCACTTTTTTACATTGGAGCAGCAGGGATTGTGTCTGATCCCTTCTGAAAAAAATGGAATTCCCCGGTTTATGCCAATAAAAGGTCAGCAGTGTTATAAAAATGCCTGTTTTATCTATATACATTTGGGAAACAGAAACCATTGACAAAGTTATAATACTGAAGTTCTAACACATATTTAAGCCATAAGTTGTAGAGTACACTTTAATGCCTGTAAAATCTCAGTGGCACATATGCAACAGAAGACAGTTAGCTACCTCCTTCTGGCATGCAATGGCAGTAGAAACATCTTAATATTCCAAGGTATAGTATAACCAAGTATTATATATGATACCAGATGTAGGAAGGCCTTGCAAATAAAGATATCCATTTTATAAACTGTGATAATGGTTTCCATTATTTCAGTTTTGATTTTCTCCACACATCGCAGTGATACTTTATCACTGCTGGAGAAAATCCTCTTTAACTGGCTGAATTAATACAGTGATACGTGAACGGAAAAGCAGGCAGTTGATCTCTGACTGCTTCTAGCAAACTGATTGAGGCTTGTTACTCACCAAAAAGGATGCTCAGGGGCAGATCCACAAAGAGAGTACGCCGGCCTATCTAGTGATACGCCGGCGTACTTTCAAATTTCCGGCGTCGTATCTTTGCTTTGAATCCTCAAAACAAGATACAACAGCATCTGGGTTAGATCGGACAGGCGTACGTCTTCGTACGCCTTCGGATCTAAGATGCAATTCTTCGGCGTCCGCTGGGTGGCGTTCCCGTCGTAATCCGCGTCAAGTATGCAAATTAGCTATTTCCGACGATCCACGAACGTACGAGCTGCCGTCGCATTCATTTACGTCATCTCTAGTCTGCTTTTTCCGGCGTATAGTTAAAGCTGCTATATGGTGGTGTACTCAATGTTAAGTATGGCCGTCGTTCCTGCGTATAATTAAAAAAAAAATGTGTTTGCGTAAGTCGTCTGTGAATCGGGCTGGACGTAATTTACGTCCACGTCAAAACAATAACGTCCTTGCGACATCATTTAGCGCAATGCACGGCGGGAAATTGAGGGACGACGCATGTGCAGTTCGTTCGGCGCGGGGACGCGCTTCATTTAAATGAAATACGCCCCCTACTCGCCGCATTTGAATTGCGCGCCATTACGCTGCGAGAGATACACTACGCCGCCGTAATTGGATTCCAAGCTGGGAACAGTAAGTTACAGCGGCGTAGCGTATCTCACATACGCTGCGCCCATGCAATTGTTTGTGGATCTGCCCCTCAGTGTATATCTCTTATGCCCCGTACACACGATCATTTTTCGGGTTGTAAAAAACAAAGTTTTTTAAAAATGTCATTTAAAACGATCGTGTGTGGGCTTCAGAGCATTTTTTGGGTTCTGAAAAATGAAAAAAAAAAAATCAAACATGCTCTATTTTTTCACGACTTTTCAAACAATGTCGTTTTTCGGGTTGTAAAAAATGATCGTGTGTGGGCTTTAACGACGTGAAAAACCTGTGCATGCTCAGAAGCAAGTTATGAGATGGGAGCGCTCGTTCTGGTAAAACTAGCGTTCGTAATGGAGTAAGCACATTCATCACGCTGTAACAGAATGAAAAGCGCAAATCGCCTTTTACTAACACTAAATCAGCAAAAGCAGCCCAAAGGGTGGCGGCATCCGCATGGAACTTCCCCTTTATAGTGCCGTTGTACGTGTTGTACGTCACCGCGCTTTGCTACAGCATTTTTTCACGATCGTAGGTGGGCAACATCGTTTTAATGATGAAGTTGAAAAAAACGTTGTTTTGTCTAGAGCCTGAAAAACTTTGTTTTTTACAACCCCGAAAAATGATCGTGTGTACGCGGCATTAGTCCCAGAACCAGACAGCAGGTAGATCATCAGACCCAACCACTGATTTACATTCTAACCACTTAAGCCCCGGACCATTTTATTGCTAAAGGACCAGGCCCCTTTTTGCGATTCGGCACTGCGTCATTTTAACTGACAATTGCGTTGTCGTGCGACGTGGCTCCCAAACAAAAATGGCGTCCTTTTTTCCCCACAAATAGAGCTTTCTTTTGGTGGTATTTGATCACCTCTGTGGTTTTTATTTTTTGAGCTATGAACAAAAGTAGAGCGACAATTTTGAAAAAAAAAAAAATATTTTTTACTTATTGCTATAATAAATATCCCCAAAAAATATATAAAAAACATTTTTTTTCTCAGTTTAGGTCGATACATATTCTTCTACATATTTTTGGTAAAAAAATTGCAATAAGCGTTTATTGATTGGTTTGCGCAAAAGTTATAGCGTCTACAAAATAGGGGATAGTTTTATGGCATTTTTATTATTTATTTATTTTTTACTAGTAATGGTGGTGATCAGCGATTTTTATCATGACTGCGACATTATGGCGGACACATCGGACACTTTTGACACTACATATTTTGGGACCATTGTCATTTTTACAGTAATCAGTGCTATACAAATGCACTGATTACTGTGAAAATTACACTGGCAGTGAAGGGGTTAACCTGTAGGGGGCGCTAAATGGGTTATGTGTGACCTAATGTGTGATTTTTACTGTGTGGGGGCATGACTTGGCGTGTGACATCACTGATCATCGTTCCCTATGACAGTCTCACTAGAAAGAACGGGTAAAGGTTTGCTTACACTTACCTCTCCCCGTTCTTCAGCTCTGTGAAGCAATCGCGGGACACCGGTGGCGATCGGGTCCCGCGGGCGCAATCAAGGAGCTCAGGACCGGGTTGCGGGCGTGCTGCCAACTTTGCGTGCGCGGCTGAGATCTTAAAGGGGAAGTACCTGAATGCCCTTGTGCCCAGCCGTGCCATTCTGTCTATATCATCATGCGGCAGTCCTTAAGCAGTTAAACAATGAGGCTCAAGGAAGGCAAAGAAAGAACAAAGAGTTTGATTTACTAAAGGGAAATATAATGTGCACTGCCATTGCACTTTAAGTGTATTATCTCTAGATCTGAGGGGAAGCTCTGAAATGAGGGGGAGCCCTGCTGGTTTCTATCATCTAATCATGTACAAACAAAAATGCTGTTTTTTATTTTCCTTTCATGTGATTAAGTATTATTTTCAAAGTGAAACTTTACCTCATTTACTATGCTCTGGAACAAGTACACTTGCAGTGCACAGTATATTTTCCTTTGGAGTGTTTACCACCAAACATTTGAACAAAATGGCACTCACATAAATGTAGTTAACAAGTGCATAAATTAAAACAGGGCAAACTGTGAACAGCACCGCACAACTTCATGCTCTGTTATGAATGCTTACCCACATTTAGAGCCCATTCACACAGGGGCAACACAACTTCTAGCATGACTTTGGGAGGCAACTTGGACACGACTTGAGTATGAATCATCAGGCAACTTACAAGGCAACTTCAAGTTGCCTCCAGGACAGGAGCCTTTCCAGTGGCCAATCAAACAACAATCACCTCTGTGGGAGGGAGGGGGAGGGGTTTGCCTGAGAAATGTATGTTATCTTACTGTATTGTTGCTTCAGTTAAGACAGTGATACGACTTCTGAGGCGACTTCCATTAAAATCAACGGATTCAAGTTGCCTACAAGTCGCCTAGAAGTCGGAGTGAAGTAGTACAGGAACCTTTTCTGAAGTCGGAGCGACTTCAGTAGTGTACATTAAGACGGCTCTCATTCACTTACATTCATTTTCTCGACCGCGCCACTTGGGGCAACTTGAAGTCGGATCCCAGGTCGCCCCAGTGTGAACCGGCTCTTATGTGAGTGCAGTTTTTGTTTGATTTGAGTCTATAAATATTTAATGGTGAGCACTACGTTCCCTTTTTGTCTTTCTTGAGTTTCATGGTTTGACATGTATATGAGTGATTGGGCCTAACAATCTACCTGCTGTCTGGACCTGGGACTAAGCTGTATACACTGAACATACATTTTCATGAGGGACAAGACTCAATAAGTAGTCTTTGATGCTGGCTCCATCTACCTGGCTCTACATTGCCCTTGGATTTAAAAGAGACATGTATAGTTAGACCTTTGTGGTGACTGTCAAATATTAAAGGTGAGAAAGCACCCGAGAAGTATTGGTGGAGGTCTCACCTAGAGAGTGCATGTTGTTGCCTTATCTCAGGAGTGATTTCTGAACTAATTTGGACTTTTTTTACAAACTTTCACAAAGTATACTTGTAATTATTTATATTGTTGCACTATCAATGTATACGAGCAATGGTTCATTAATTAATTAATTTAAGATATTGAGCAGCGTTTTTTCAGCATTCATTAGTGCATCACATATTTAGATGCACATCTTTAAGTGAGTTTATTTACTCTTTATTTATACTCAGGCGCATAACTAGAAATCACAAGACCCAATGACCGAAGAATCTCCCATTACATTGGTGGTTAGTGGGTGGAATTACATCTGCCTGTGTTGTTCTTAGTAGAAGTAAAAGTGCAAGTTGAGGGAGCGGGGGCATTTTTCTTGCCATCAATCACTAACATGAGGGGGCATGCTTCAGTCTACTTAATACCTGTAAGTAGGTATTCTTCTTCCCACTAACCACCAATGTAGGGGGTGGTAAGTGGGAAAAAAAAATCTGCTTATGTATTGGTGATTAGGGTGTCTTAGGAAGATAGCTCCCTTTGTCACTGGTATTAGAGTCAGAAGACACTCCTTTTTGCATTGATATTAGTTAGTCTAAGAAAGATAGTTCTCTCCTATTGATTGGCTGAACACCCCTGTGATGTCACAAGGGGGTGGAGCCACCAGGTGGCATCACCAGGTGGCTCCGCCCCTTACTTATTTAGGAACTGTCAGATGGCGCAGCAGGCAGTTGGCAGTTATACTTCGTCACAAGCAGAGTTTTTTTTTTTTACGGATCTGGTGGTGCGGTGGGCATCGTGATTGACAATTAATCAGATAAGTCAAAAACTGTACTCACCTAGTTCCATGAATGACTACTTCACTGGCTTGCATTGTTTCAGTTGGTGGTATCCAGGTAAATACAGCATTTCCTCTGATCTGCATAGTGATCTTGTCCCTGACAGTTGTCTCCAGTGACAGGATTGTGACATGACCCCAACACACATATACTAAATACATACACACTAACAACCAAGTGTCTAAAGTGACATTTTAGCCTTGTAAAAAAAAAGCAAAAAACCACAAAGGGCATTTTGTGTTGCCTGACACAACATGAACGCCTGTACAACACATCTTAAATGCTCATTAATGCTATATGTGTGTTAATGCGCTTTTAGGCTGCTTTAAAATTTTATTTAACTTAATTTAAATTAAAGGGGTTGTAAAGGTACAATTTTTTTTCCTAAATAGCTTCCTTTACCTTAGTGCAGTCCTCCTTCACTTACCTCATCCTTCGATTTTGCTTTTAAATGTCCTTATTTCTTCTGAGAAATCCTCACTTCCTGTTCTTCTGTCTGTAACTCCACACAGTAATGCAAGGCTTTCTCCCTGGTGTGGAGTGTCGTGCTCGCCCCCTCCTTTGGACTACAGGAGAGTCAGGACGCCCACTAACACAGAGCTCCTTTCTCTATCTGCAATGTAGAGAGCGTACTGACTCTCCTGTAGTCCAAGGGAGGGGGCGAGTAGGACACTCCACACCAGGGAGAAAGCCTTGCATTACTGTGTGGAGTTACAGACAGAAGAACAGGGTGTGCGGATTTCTCAGAAGAAATAAGGACATTTAAAAGCAAAATGGAAGGATGAGGTAAGTGAAGGAGGACTGCACTAAGGTAAAGGAAGCTATTTAGGAAAAAAACTGTACATTTACAACCACTTTAAGTGTAAAAGAGCCCTTATGCCCACACACTGACAATAATATACATGTGTTTCAATTAAAACTTGTATTGTTGAAGCAGGGCCCCACACAATTTATTGTAATAGTTTTTAACACTTTTAGACAGAATATATTAACAGAACTATATTTTAACTTTAATTTTGTTGTATATTTATATTTTTGTTTCTGGTGACTATCACAAAGAACTTTTAAGAAGCAAGCAAGATAAATCTGGCTCCTACGCAGTTTGTACATTTTGTCCTGCACATTGTATTGGGTTCTAGGCTAATGGCCAGTAGTGGAAGTTGGACAAACCCCCCTTCTGATCCTAATTGAGCCCCTCTGTGCCTTCACTATGGTTGCTGTGGCTGTAACTCTGACACCGGAGATGGTTTAAGATGATGTTCTAAATCCGAAAGTTGATATTTTTTGCTACTTGTTTATACTGTGCAGTATGTCTTGCCACATATTATTGGCATTTGTTCCCTTTACGTATTTTTATACTAATCAGTTGAAGACCATTCTAAAACTATATTTTATTGCTCAGTGCCATTTTATCCAGGCTCAAGCAGCCTTGAAATGTTGCCAGTGTCTGCTTGACGATTGCTTCAGGCAAAAGTTAAACATACAGAATGTTAAGGGAGTGGATTCTTGCGCAGGTCATGGTTAAGGAGCAACAGATTGTTTCTTTCCAAGTGCAACATATGCTCAAGGCACATAACTACAGGGGTAATGTGGCCTTGCGGTCAAGTATACTATATCTCTCTTTAAGTATTCCCTCAGGAGGAAAAGAGAAATGTTACATATGTTACAACTGATAGCATTTGGCAGATGTTCTGACATTCACATTAAGAAACAAAAACATGAAAGGAAACTATGGCTTTTTGTATGAAGTATTTCCTAATTACACATGTAGCCTCTGCTGTAATATGTTGCAAAATCATTTTGACTTGATTATTTTATGTTATTGTATATCTGACTATAAAAGTATAGGTTCAGCACTATCTCCACTGATGTGAAATAACCACAATGCCTTTTTACCATGTGATCCTCTGATAAGGTTTTTTGGATCGCATGAGGAAACTATGGTGCAACAATGGTCTATTTAATGCAAAAAGAGGTACTTTATTTACTCAAATTTGTTTTAGGATGTTTACTTAAAGTAAAAAGTAATTTGAAATAATATAAAGAGCCCACAACCTCTTTCAAACCCTGCAGTCCTAGATTTGTCACAGACAAATGTCTACAGTATAATCAACTCTGAGACTTTTAAGGTTCCCTTCACCAGCTGACTCCCCTACATCAACTTTGCTCCCCTTTTGAACTTCTATGTCTGGATACAGCAGAACCAATTCATGTTTTCTCCTTGCTCTATGATTTACTATTTATTGTGAAATATATGACCAATCCATAGTTTCTTACTGCATGGGAACTGGAACTGAAAAAACAGATCCCTTCCAAAGAGGTCACAAAAGCCTGTGCCCTTACTCATAAGCTAACTAGAGCTAGTACAGTGTATGGTGATGGGGAAATGTATGTTATGATGTATAAGGAAAAATGTTTCAATAAAGATATAAAGTAAAAAAAATAAAGAGCTGGTACAGTCCAGGAAACAGAATAAAAAATGATTTGTTGGTATAAAAACGAATATACTATGCATAATTTATTTCTGTTGACTTCCCCTACTTGTTGGTGATGCAAAATGTAGTGAGAACCCTGCTGCAGTTATAGTGAAGCAGGATCAGGTTATCAGAGGATGCAACGTTGGACTGATGTGGTGGTGACCAGAAACAATATTTTCTGGGTGCATTGACTCTGGTGACATTGTATTGATGTGATAGCAATCAGGGACACTATTGATGTCTGTGCTGCCTCTGGTGACAGTGCACCAGTGTGGCTAGTAATCAGGAACTTTAATGCCGGCAGCACTGGTTTGGTAAAACTAGCACTGGTGTGGCAATGATCAGGAATGCTGTTGCTGGCTTACACTGGTCTTGCAACACTTAAGCCCCATACACACTATTAGGTAGATTCACAAAGAGTTAGGCTGGCTTATCTACAGATAAGCCGACCTATGTTTAAGTGTATTCTCTAACAGAGATACACTTAAACATATCTAAAATAGGACGGCTTGCGCCGTTCTATCTTAGATTGCAATGTTTCTTTTGGCCGCTAGATGGCGCTTCCATTGCGGCCGGCGTAGATTATTTAAATGAGGGGATGCGCCGATTCACGACTGAACGCAAGCGTATGCCAGGCATACGCCGTCGAATTACGTTGTTTCCGTAAGGGATAGGCTACCTAAAGTTAGAGCTATGCTCTAGTGGCCTAGCCAATGTTAAGTATGGCCGCCGTTCCCGCCGCAAATTTCGAAATGTTAACGTTGTTTGCGTAAGTCGTCCGCAAATCGGGAGTTACGTCGTTTACGTACGCGTCAAAATCAATAGGCCCGTATGGCCTACTTAGCCGCAATGCGCACTGGGAAATGTAGTCGCCCGGCGCATGCGCAGTGTAAAAAAATGTCAAAAAACGTGAGGTCAAGCCTCATTTCCATACTACACGCCCCCTCCCAGTTATTTGAAATAGGCGCACTTACGCCCGCTCGTTTTAGGCTACGCCGCCGAAAATTTGATGGTAAGTGGTTTGAGAATCACTACTAGCCTAAATAATTTACGGCGGTGTAGCCTAATTTTAGGTAATTGTATGTGAATCTACCTATATCAGTTTTCCTGATGGTTTTCTCTTCAGGTTTACCAAAACCATCTAATATGAGGTCAAACCTTAAGCGTTTCAATTTGAATGCAATCAGGCAGGTCCTTGTACTACATGGTTTTGGTAAACCTGACGAGAAAAACCAGCAGGAAAACTGATAGTGTGTATGGGGCTTAAGACTGGTGTGGTGGCTTACACTGATCTTGTGAGACTGGGGCTCACGTGGCAGTGATAAGAAATACTGTTGTTGGCTGACACTGGTCTGGCGACACTGCAACAGATGTAGCAGCAAGGAACACTGCCTTACATTAGTCTTGCAACACTGGAACTGGTGTGGCAACAATCAGGAACATTGTTTATGGTTTACACTGCTCTGGCGACACTGGGACTGGTTTGGTGGAGATCAGGAAAACTGTTGCTGGCTTACACTGATGTTTATGTGGCAGTGATAAGAAATACTGTTACTGACTTACACTGGTCTCGTAACACTGCAACAGGTGCCTTGTCTCTGGCATGTCCATTTCACAGCACTGCAGCCAATTGAACTTTATTAAATGTCAGTGTGACATTTCATTAAAGTTTGTTTAACCACTTTCCCTCCAGAAGGTTTACCCCCTTCATGACAAGGCATTTTTTTGATATAAGGCACTGCGTTATTTTAACTGACATCGTGCAACACTGTACCCAAATAATAGTGTATTTTTTACCCACAAATAGAGGTTTTTTTTGGTGGTATTTAATCATCTCTGTGATTTTTACTTTTTGTGCTATAAACAAAAAAAGCAGGCAATTTTATATAAAAAAAAAAAACAAAAACAATATTTTTTACTTTCTGCTATAAAACAGTTCCAATAAAAAAACAAAAAAACAAAAACAAATTTAAACACCCTAGAGTCACAAAAGAAAACAAAATCCTTCCCCTACCATTCAAACGTCACTCTTAGATTGTAGACAGCAGCTACGACTAGCCTTATTGGCAGACCATACAACATCTCTAAAATGCTTCAAGGCCACTTATTATGCACATGGTAATGAGGCAGGTAAGCTTTTTGTTAACTACATACTTAAGAGACAACAACACGCTAAACTAAATTCTATCACTGACCCACATACAGGAAAGATAGTTTATCATCCAACCAAAATTGCCAACGCATTCCAAAAATACTATAGTGACTTATATAATCTAGGAACCGACGCCAACACCCCACAAATGAACATAATATAAACAATTTCCTAAACTCAGTAAATCTGCCCACATTAAACAAAGACGCTTTAGATTCTCTCAATTCACCAATACTAGAATAAGAAATCTAAGGCCCTGTACACACGACCAGATCTATCCGCTGAAACTGGTCCGACGAACCGTTTTCAGCGGACTGTCCGTCCGTGTGTACGAGGCCTTAGACACAATTAAATCCCTCCCAGTACACAAATCTCCTGGGAATGATGGATTCTCTGCAGAATACTATCAGACTTTCGCAACAATTCTCTTACTATTGCTTTGCTATTGTGACAACTAACTCATTTGAAATTAAACTATGAGACCTCTCCCCATGGGACAAACTACATACTATAGTACCTCAGGATACAATGGACAAATGCACTGACCTCCCATTGCAAGTTTACGAGTATATTATACCTAATTAAAAAACCCAACCGTGGATAAGAGAAAATATACTGACCTACAAAGACTTGTTATCCAAACAACCCAAGCCCATATTGTTATCTTACATCCAACTTACCCATTTTCATAACAGTAATCCAAGCATACATTATAATATCCACAGGGGAACTTGGACATTCTTGCTGGCTAGCCACGACAGACCAAAATAACTAATACCACCAAAAGAAAAAAGTATATAAATTGCATTTGGGTACAAATGCCCTGGTCATGAAGGAGGTAAAATTTTGCTCAAGTGGTTAAATCTGGAGCTCAATGGTTAAATGGGATTGGGGCTCAAGTGGTTAAATATTATGCTGGATTTAGAAAGTGATTGTGTCGAGTATAGTAGATTCATTACAGTGAATAGATAATTTATGCTGGAGTTATGGGGCTAGCACACAGGACAAGTGCTATGCAATATTTTTTCATTCCTGCTACATTAAAAGTTATAGTTACAAAAAATAAAATAAATGATATAGTTTAAATTGTCAGCAATTTTGCAGACCCCTCCAAAGGCCCCTTACAAATAAAATGTTAGTGCACACAAATACAATATAATCCCTAACATCAGTAATGTCATCTAGTAATGTAGATTCACAATCAGTCACAATGACCCACTGGGACAACCTCTATCACAACAATCATTTCTCATCACTAATACCATAAAAAATGACACTCCCTAGTTGACTGCTGAATGTAAAAAATGACATTGGCCAGAATTCCAGGCCTGTTGGTACAATTGATGTAGCCAGTGGGACCTTTATTTGGTAGTAGCAACAGGGAAATGTAACACCTTCTTGTCTGCAGGTTATCGGGCATTGCTCATCATGATTGACACTGGATCTTCTTTGCAGAACTGTGATAAGACTGGATTTGAGTTGAACTCATACTCAACCTAAACCTGAAGCTTAATCCTACCAAAAACTTTGGATGTTTAATGTGCACAATAAACTAAAACTACATATCTGTACAATCAGTTATCAGGGATCAACTATCAGGAAATGCAAATGATATGCACACGTACTGTATACTGTGTCTATGCTTACTCACAGGCCTGCAATGCATGATTTTCTACTGATATGAATAACCCTTTTTCTAATTCGCTTTAGTATATAAATTTGATTAAAATGGTATTGTGATGATCCTTCAGCATATTTAATATAACGCACAGGTGATTAATATATTTATTGCTTAAGAGTCGGTTCACACTAGGGCGACACGACTTCCAGCGCGACTTTCAAAGGCGACTCCGACACGACTTGAGCATGAACCACAGGGCGATCTGGGGCGATTTACAACACGACTTGAAGTCGTCTCCAGGACAGGAGACTTTCCAGTGGCCAATCAAACAACAATCAGCTCTAGGGGAGGGAGGGGGAGGGAGGGGGAGGGAGAGGTTTGCCTGAGAAATGTATGTTATCTTCCTGGAAAGTCGCTTTAGTTAAGACAGTGATCAGACTTGGAGGCGACTTCCATTGAAATCAATGGGTACAAATCGCCTACAAGTCGGATTGAAGTAGTGCAGGAACCTCTTCTGAAGTCAGAGCGACTTGAGTAGTGTGTATTAACACCGCTCCCTTTCACTTACATTGTTTTTCTCTACAGCGCTACTTGGGACGACTTGAGGCGACCTCAAGTCGGATCCCAAATCGCCCCAGTGTGAACCGACTCTACTTGTTGTACAGACATATGCAAACAACATTAATATTAATAATATTTAAAGTAGTAAATAAAATAATCTGCTAAAACATATTACAAACCCGGGAAAAATCACAGAAGCCTCATAGTGTACATTTTAAAAATGGTTTACTGTGAAAAAACATACCTAGGTTCTTGGCAGTAACAGTAAAAAAATCCATTATCACACAGATGAATTTATTCTACACCTCTTAAGATTAAACCTATTTAAATAAAAGTTCAATTACATGTTCCATATGGGATATATGGAAGCTAGGCTACCAAATTAATCACAAGTACAGACATTTTTCACAAAATGGGAAAATTTAGCAAGAAGACAAATCACAGTGCTGCATGTTTGTAAAGCGTGACCTGTTTAAAAGGAAAAACACAGTATTCCATAGCAACCAATCAGCAGTCTCTTTATTAATTGCTTTAAGCTGAAAAAATTAATTTTGGTTGACTACTGAAGGTAACCGTGTTTTTTAAATTTGTTTTTATTGTATTTTTCCAAATTAATACAACACGGACATCATGCAAACCTTGGCCTACAAAGGAACAAGTGTCAGGGAGAGCATTACAGGACATCTGAGAAAATAATATCTACATGTACAAATATAAATATAAAGGAAAACAAACTGATCTCCAGTACAAACTTCAAGAGTAATATTTCCAGAAACATTAAAAGGTACCTTGCAGAAGTCAATAAAAATCAATTATTAGGGCACTTAAACTACAGTATATCAAAATAGACCAGGAGGACCTAAGTAAAAGTAGTTCTGAAGCTAATACTTTGAGACTAATAAAGGAGCATTTTATTTGTCCAATGTTCCCTGTAATTTCCTGGTATGAAATCAGGTCATACTGTATGTTAAAAGCATAACAAGACCACTCTCACTTGGTCGCTTAGAAGTTCTGGGTATGAAAGTTAGATAATTTCCCCAAAATATCTTCATCTGTATAGGCTTATGATGCCCTGAATCTAACTTTTCCAAGAGCATTAATCCTTAATACAGTAGTTACAATTTTAGGTCTGACAAATTAGGAGGTTGAGGAAAAAACTATTTGGGCAACAATAATTTCTCAGAGGCTAAAAACAAAAAAAACAGGCATGTTGCCATCTACTCAAACCTAGAGGTTTGGGTACACTCACCAAGTTTGGGTTATGGAATAAACCAATCAGGGGTAAAACGGTATCTCAGTATCTGTTGTTTTTGCATCAAAAATACAAAAGGCTTCTATGTGAGGGTAGGATCAAAGAAGGTAAGTGAAATAGGGAAGTTGAAACTTGCGTTTTGGGCAAGAAAATTACCAGTAGTATGGTGGGATATGGAATGCCCAATATGCCCTATGAATAATCTTTAACCACTTGACCACTGGGCACTTAAACCCACTTAAAGCGGAGGTTCACCCGCACATGACACTTTTTCCCCTTAGATGGATGCTCGTTTTGTCTAGGGGAATCGGCGAATTGTTTTAAAATATGATCCGTACTTACCGTTTACGAGATGCATCTTCTCCGCCGCTTCCGGGTATGGGCTGCGGGACTGGGCGTTCCTATTTTGATTGACAGTCTTCCGAGAGGCTTCCGACGGTCGCATCCATCGCGTCACGGTTTTCCGAAAGAAGCCAAACGTTGGTGCGCAGGCGCAGTATAGAGCCGCACCGACGTTCGGCTTCTTTCGGCTACTAGTGACGCGATGGATGGAAGCCTCTCGGAAGACTGTCAATCAAGAAGGAACGCCTGCTCCCGAAGACCCATAATCGGAAGCGACGGAGAAGATGCATCTCGAAAACGGTAAGTACAGCTCATATTTTAAAACAACTAGCCGATTCCCCTAGACAAAACGAGCATCCATCTAAGGGGAAAAGATAAAAAAAAACATAATTGGGTGAACTCCCGCTTTAATAACCAGACCAATTTTCAGCTTTCGGTGCTCTCACATTTTGAATGACAATTACTCAGTCATACAACACTGTAACCAAATTCCTTTTTTGTCCTTTTTTCCCACACAAATAGAGCTTTCTTTTGGTGGTATTTGATCACCTCTGCGGTTTTTATTTTTTTCACTATAAATGAAAAAAGAACGAAAATTTTGAAAAAAATTAATTTTTCTTCATTTCTATTATAACATTTTACAAAAAAGTAATTTTTCTTCATAAATTTGGCCAAAAATGTATACTTCTACATATCTTTGGTAAAAAAAATAAAGTGGATATTATTTAGTCTGGGTGAAAGTTATAGGGTCTACAAGCTATGGTGCCAATTACTGAAAATTGATCAATTGGATCATACCTGATGTACTGACAGCCTCTCTTGTTTCTTGAGACCCTAACAAGCCAGTAAAGTACAAATACCCCCCAAATGACCAATTTTTTGAAGGTTTCTCTGGGAGGACGTCCAGAGTTAAGGAACCGCCTTGTAGCCGTAATTCGATATAAATCCTGTATAATAATAATAATAATAATATATGGTCTTTTTCCAACAATGTTCTGAAGATAGGAGAGTTGGCATTTTGGAAATGTTAATGGCATGAGATGTCAGGGGTAAAGGTTTTCCACTGATTTCCAGCATAAAAAATCCTGTATATATTGTTTCCCCCTCTACCACCTGACCGCTAATCTTTATGAGGAAATATAGCCTAATAAAACAAACCAAAAGTGACGTGCATCTAATGCCTTGTACACACTATCGGAATTTCCGATGGAAAAAGTCAGACAGACTTTTTCCATCGAATATTCCAATCGTGTGTAGCTACATGGGAGTTTTTTCATCGGATATTCCGATAAATTCCGTTGGAGTTTAGATATAGAACATATTCTATTTTACTCCGATGGAATTCTGTCGGAATTCCGATGTGATTTGGCCGGGCAAAAGCCAGATCGTGTGTACAAGGCATAACAGTACTGGCAGATAAACAGGAGAATTGAAATCAATGTACTGTATGCATCTCACCTTGGTGAGAGGCAGAGGAAACACCAATTTGTGTACTGGCTGACAAGCTTGCACAGCAGTTATCCACAGTCGATTTCCAAGAGGTCTTCAACAACACATGTCAAGATTTGTTGTATCATGCTCAACAACAATGCTGTTTTGTTTTTGGAAGTCTACAGAGTTCAGACTAATATGGTGGATTATGGATCACAAAAACAATAGATGAAATAATGTCCCAAATGTATTAAAATCTATAAAACTCAACACATTTTAGGGGCATACATTGCATACATTGACATTTTTTGGATTCTGGACAAGTACAGAATACTTTATTAATCCCAAAGGGAATAATACATTATTCTGTATTCTGTACTTGTCCAGCATTCCAAAACAAATCCTTTTGACACTCTGTGGCATGAGTCAGTGGCTTGAATTGTGTATCAGGCTTCTACTTGCGGAGCAGTATTTCCAGACTGATTAGGCTGGCTGCTCCCTCCAGTCCACTGTAAACTGCCCCTGCCACTGGAAAAAAAACCCTCACATTCTTCTGTTCTGCATTTCCCTCAGAAGTTTCATTCTCTCCAATTGGTGGAAAATATGTATGGTCTGCTATCTCCTGGGACTCACTGGCAGTAAACTCCAGCTGCTGGTATAGAAATGCCTCTTGCTGCTCCCTGCCTGATGTGCCCTCCCTCTATGGTTCTGGTGCTATTTTACCTATCCTCAATATCTGAAAGGTGGACTACTTGTGCATGTCCAAGGTAAGCAAGTGAGTGATTGTGTAATTAAATACATAATAATGAAATAATTTTGCCAACTCCTCATTGCATGTTTGCAAAGATATGGTGGGATTTAGCAGAAGAGATGGAGGAGGAAGAAGAAGGGGCATTAGCAGTGGTTGCAGATGACTGACTGTTCTGCACCTGGTAAGAAAGAGAAGAAATCTTTGTTAGCCACTGAGCTATCCCCAATGTATGCTATGGATGTATAGCATGGCCACTGTCAGATATAAATGCAGATGGGCCTTGCCTCAATGGTGTAACTTGACTTCCACCTTCTCATGCAAAACCTACTTGCCCCCTAATACTTACACAAGATCCCCATGTCTCCCTTTAGGCCTGCCTGAATTTTTTTAACAAAGTTGGTTAGCAAACTTTAATGCCAGCTTTGTCAATAGAGATACTGGATAAATATGTAATGCTTTTGTGCACATCAATGCAGTGACATGCTACAAAGAAATGGCAAAAAGGTAGTCCTAGAGAGGACTGTTGATTCTTGGAATTGTGAACATTACATAGGTGGGGAGGAAGTGTAAATAGGTATATGTAGTCAACACTGCAATCCACGGTACCTTAGTACAATGTAGCACAGTAGAGGACTATATAGAAGCAACTATTAATACACATAGGCTCTCAGCTTTCCCTAAGGCAAGCCATAGATGATCAGATTTTCTTTTCTACAACCCGTGGTTGCAGGAAATAAAATCACTTAAATCCCCATCAATACATTGTTGATGGTGAATCCCTCTTGTAGTGCTATTGTGTTCTGCTGGCAGGAAGCCTTCCCTGCCGACAGACCCCAATAATTACTGCTGGCAGCTATGGTCACCAAGGTGATTGTAAGTAAAAAACAATTCGACAGCCTGCCCATAGATGGACTGAATCTCAGACGGGTCAGCAGAGACTGACCAAGATTCGATCCATATATGGGCAGTTTAACCAGTTCATGTCCTGCCTTTAGCAGTTTTACTGCTACAGGGAAGCACCTGTGCACCGGATTACATATATAGACACAATTTGACAGTTCCGGGTAGGTAGCGTGCATGCGCACCACTGGAGGCTCGCTCACGCTGTGATTACACACATCGGAAACCAATTAGTGGGTACTGCAGACTCGATGTCCACCTGCATCCGCCGATAGTGAAGATAAGACCCAGAACTACGATCTGCGTATGTAAACAAGGCAGATCGCTGTTCTAAAAGGAGGGAAGGAATGGAATTTGTCCTACTGTTTCCCCTAGTAAAAGCACCTACCAAAGTACAGTAAAACACTGGCTAGGCACACAGTTAACCCTTTGATCGCCACAATGTTTAACCCCTTTTTAGCCAGTGTCATTAGTGCAGTAACAGTGCATATTTTTAGTACTAATGATGGTATTAGTGTCACTGGTCCCCAAAAGCAATATCGCAGTCCCACTATAAGTCTCTGATTGCCGCCATTACTAGTAAAAAAAATATATACAGTGTATACCATAGTTTGTACATGCTATGGGCCAGATTCAGATAGATCAGCGGATCTTTAGATCCGCGTAATCTATCTGATTTAAGATCCGCCGCCGCAAGTTTTAGAGGCAAGTGGGTAATTCACAAAACACTTACCTCCAAACTTGCGGCGGCGGATCGTAATTCCTCCGGCGGAATTTAAATTCCGCGGCTAGGGGGAGTGTGCTATTCAAATCAGGTGCGTCCCCGCGCCGATCGAATAGCACATGCGCCGTCCGGAAATTTTCCCAGCGTGCATTGCTCCAAATGACGTCGCAACGACGTCATTGGTTTCGACGCTTACGTAAATGACGTCGCGGGAACGTCGTTCCCGCGTCGGTTTTGAATTTTTTTCAAATCTTTTATTTTTCCCGCTGCAACTCTTTTTTACCCGTCGCGATTCACAAAACTCTGCGCAACGTAACTTTGCGCAAAGCACGCCGGGAAAATAGCATCGGGAGCATGCGCAGTACGTCCGGCGCGGGAGCGCACCTAATTCAAATGGGACTTGCCCCATTCGATTGGGCCCGCCTTGCGCCAGACGGATTTAAGTTACACCGCTGCAAATTTCCAGGTAAGTGCTTTGTGGATCGGGCACTAACTTGTGTAATTTGCGGCGGTGTAACTTAAATCAGAAAAGTTATGTTGCGCCCGCTGGCTGTGAATCTGGCCCTATATCTTTTGTGCAAACCAATCAATATATGCTTATTGGGATTTTTTCACTTAAAACATGTAGCAGAATACATATTGGCCTAAATTGATGAAGACATTTGATTTTTTCCATTTTTTTATTAAATAGGTATTCCAGCAGAAAGTAAAAAATATTGTTTTGTTTTTTCTTTTAAAATTGCATCACACAAAATAAAAAAAATTAAATAGCAGAGGTTAGCAAATACCACCAAAAGAAAGCTCTATTTGTGGGAAAAAAAGGACATCAATTTTATTTGGGTACAGCTTTGCATGACCGTGCAATTGTCAGTTAAAATAACACAGTGCCATATCACAAAAAATGGCCTGGTCATAAAGGCGGGTAAATCTCCCAGCGGTTACGTGGCTAAACTACTCCAATACACACTGAAAAATAGCTACTGGGGACTCATCTTTTTATAGTGTTGGAACTGACACAGAATAAAGATCTCATTATTGGCCCTTCCAAGCAAGCTGATAAAAATTTAAAGTCATGTAGTGTATTACAGAGGAATTGTCCCTGCAAAATCTCACATTAGTTTTCTGGAACCTTTAAACAGGCTGGATTTGCCATGAACCAATGGTAGACCTGAACACAAAAACTCACCCATACACCTAAAAAAATAGGAAGGGTGGTGTATCCCACATTAAGGTGTTTGAAAATCTTATTTTCTTTTTTTTTATTAAAATAACAAACATGCCTATACTTACCTGCTCTTTTCCTGGGGTCCCCCACTGGTGCTACATGCCCCTCCTTATTTCAGGTGCCCCACAGAGAGCTGCTTTTCATGGAAACACCCTCACTCACGAGTCACATTTCTGCGTCCATTGACACAGACAGTAGGACTCGGCCCTGCCCCCCCTCCGCTCCAGTGTCAATGCCAATGGCTCCAGCTTCTAGCAAACTGCCCAATGGGGAGAGAGACAGCGGCTAGAGCTTCTGCGCTCATCCACATTGCTGAATCAGTCCGGTTTCAGGTAAGAAAAAGGGGGTGTCTGGGGAGCTGCAGCACAGAATTTGTATGACCTTAATGCATAGAATGCCTTAAAGCGTTTGTTACCCCTAAACTTCATATTTCTGATATGTGCCTGCTATACCATGTATGAAAAAGTATCCTGTTCTCTTTGTATTGCTTCCTTTATGTGAAATCCTCTGCTTTCCTTTTAATAACTGACCACACTAAGCAGGAGAACACATTGTGATCAGTTCTCTAGCTGTGGTGGGAACTCAGTGTGCTCTCTTCCAATAATCAGACTTGTCCTGACACGCCCCACTACACAGCCATTCACTGGGAAGCTCAGTGTACTGCTGCATCTCCTTCCCCCAGCTCTTATGCAGCTGAGGATAGAGAGAATGTGATCACTTATAAAAAAAGGGAAAACGTGTATTCATAATGTATTTTTATATTTATACAAAAAGGTATTGCCTTTCATTTCTATTTTAACCACTTCAACCCCGGACCATTTTGCTGGTCAATGACCGGGCCCCTTTTTGCGATTTGCCACTGCGTTGCTTTAACTGACAATTGCGTGGTCATGCAACCTGGCTCCCAAACCAAATTGCCGTCCTTTTTTTCCCACAAATAGAGCTTTTTTTGTGTGGTATTTGATCACCTATGCGGTTTTTATTTTTTGCGCTATAAACACAAATAGAGCTTCAATTTTGAAAAAAAAAAAGAATATTTTTTACTTTTTGCTGTAATAAGCATCCCCAAAAATATATAAAAAAAAAACGTTTTTTTTTTCCCCCTCAGTTTAGGACGATACGTATTCTTCTACATATTTTTCGCCCAAAAAAATGCAATAAGCATTTACTGATTGGTTTGCGCAAAAGTTATAGCATCTACAAAATAGGGGATAGTTTTATGGCATTTTTATTAACATTTTTTTTTTACTAGTAATGGCGGCGATCATCAGGCGAAATCACGTAATATTACCGGCCGGTCGGCAAATGGTTAAACTGAATGGCTTGTTTCACAAGGTGATCATTTACAATCACTTTAAGGTGAAAAACCTTGAGGATCTACAGCCACTTTAAGTACCTTAGAATACTGCATGATCTTTGTACATGCAGTGGTAGAACTTAAGAACTATAGGAGGCGTGTTTGAGTCTCAACATTGAAACATATTCAGTTAGACCCCTTTCACACTGAGGAGTTTTTCAGGTGGTACAGCGCTAAAAATAGCGCTGCTATACCGCCTGAAAAACTCCTGCCCAGCCTGCCCAGCCTTCCCGAGGGCTTTTGCACTGAGGCGATGCGATGGCAGGAGAGAAAAAAATCTCCCGCAAGCAGCATCTTTGGAGCGGTGAGAGGAGCGGTATGTATACTGCTCCTTCACCGCTCCTTCCAATTTAAAACAATGCAGAGGCGCATTGCGGGCGGTATTAACCCTTTATCGGTCGCTAGCGGGGGTTAATACTGCACCGTTAGCGGCTGAATCCCGAAGCAATTCCGACGGTATAGCGCCGCTATTTTTAGCGGCATTATACCACCACCGCGCCTCCTGCCCCAGTGTGAAAGGGGCCTTAATGTTGGGACACACAATTTTGTTGTACAGTCACATGTACAGTTTTGCACAACTGCATTGGCATTCGGATTCGGAGTTGCATAGTTTATAACAAAACTTCCCTTGAGCCCATGATTAATATTGTGTGTTGCTCTGTAAAATTGAAATAATATGTTTGATGAAAATGTAAATGTAAATGTAAAGCACAGTATAGAACAATTCTGAATCTTTACAATAATGACAAGCAAATTATCTTAATGTATTCCAAGGATATTAAATGTTCACATACTGTATTATTAACTGTTGAAAACATAATTCACATATTTTTGAGTCAGCTCATGTGAAATTTAACCAGCTTTGAATTTTAATATTACATTAATTGGAGAAGAATAGGAGGAAATTGAAAAGCTTGTATAAGGATTATGGTTCCTTAGCAATTTTCTGTAGTGCATAATAACTCTTTTTACATGAGTGTTTTAATATATTGAGCATAATGAGGTGTTTGCTATAGAATTACTCTATTAATAACACTAGAATTAAGAGATTTTCAATGAAAAGTACATCATATAATTCTTTCTAGTTACCAAAATTTGATGTATCTTATATAATTTCCTCCTGCATTGGCTACAGCATTTTGTTATGTCGGATATGACATTTGTCCTGTATAAATATTAAAGGCAAGGTTTAGATTTGCAATTGGACAGCATTAAACATGCAGTTAGGGCACATTTTTAGCGCTTCCCCTTAACCACCTACACTATAGACACTACCAAAAGACAGCTACAGCATGGGCATCAATTGTCGGGAGGGCGTCCATGTACGTCCTCCCGTGCATTAGATGCCTGTGTACCCCCTGTGTGGCGCGCACGGTGCGCTTTGTGATCACAGAATCAATGAAATTTAGTTAATTTGTTGTTTTCAATTTGCAGTAAAAGATTAAGATTTTCTTTGCTCAATTTGGCAGGACTTTACTGATGAGGCACTGTTAGGAAGCATTCTGACAGCACATGCTTTAGTTGACGAGGGTAGATTCTCACTTAGTGAAGTACGGCCTTTGGTTTGGATCTGTTCTGATTCTGAATTGTTATTTCCAGTTACCTTTCAGGGCCATAATGTTTTCACACCTCCTTTTACTATGTTTCAGGCTGATTTTTTGGGATGGCTGTTGAAACATTGTACAAGTAATTTTTTTCAGAAGTACAGTAGGTGACCGTGATATTGTGTCAATCTTGCTCCTTTTCTCAGCGAGATTGACCACCTATGAGCCCTGTAGCAGGAGCCAGTGCCGAGCCGGCTTGGCGCCATGGGGAAAAAGCTGACATAGAAGTGACAGGGATCCGACTTGGATTCCCACCAATTCTAGCCCTCCCGCTGTAATGCCGGGTGTGCGGTGCACGGAAATTTAGATTGGCCTCTTATGACGTCACAGTCCCAGCATGCTCCGGGACCCACGGAGCATGCTGGGACTGTGACTTCATAAGCGGCCTATATAAATCACTGGCCGCCGCTAGTAAAAGAGCTTCAAAGAAGATCGCGGCCTGGTATTCTCCTGGAGGGGAACCCATGCCGTTTTTTTATTAAAAATTTGGCGTGGAGTTCCCCCTCATGATTCATACAAAACAGCGCGGCTAGAATTGGCGGGAATCCAAGTCGGATCCCCGTCGCTTCTATGTCGCGCTCGCTGGAATGTGCTTTTCCTATTCCAGCAAGTGCGAGATGTCGGCACCCTGTCGCCATGAAACAGCGCGATGTATCTTGCTGGAAACACATTCTCGCAGACAGGTACTGTATTTAGCCTATTCACAAAGGTGTTGTAAGATTCTATTACTGTTGTGCACTGAGCAAGAAAGACAAACTGACCTTAGTTCAGCCTCTACAAGCCTGATCAGAGATCCAATCGTCAGTGTTAGATGATTCACACAAAGTTAGATCTGCCACTAAACATCAAGAATCTCTTCCTAATCTATTGAAGGCTCCCCCTGCAATACCGGTATGCATAGCAACCTCTCATACCTCTTCTTCCTTTTCTGTTACGGCTTCCTCTATGCTCCCCATTACAGTTTTTTTTTTTTGTTCTGTTTTTGGCCGTGGCATGTATTTTGTGATCCATTTTTAATAAAAGGAGAAGTTTTTTTGGAGTGCGGCTGTCCCAGCCCTTTCTTGTATCCAAACCTGCATTACTGTTGCTACTTTTCCCTCAGCAGTACACTTTGGTCAGCGCCATGCAACTACTTACAGGATTCCAGTATCTAAGCCAAGAAAGAAACAAATGTTTTCTCCTGCTCATATAATCCTACTGCTATTCACTCCTGCCTCAACCTTTAATCAGCCTGATTCCATACTGCCTGCTGTTGAGGTCCAGCCTGCTGATGGTGCCCAGTTGTCTGCTGCCAAGCTTGCCTTTAGTAAACCAATGTGTTCTGCCACACCTGCTTGTGACCTGCTGCCAACCGCCCAGCTGGACTATGCTGATTTCTGGGCTGCCGTCCTTTTCCAAGGCTGCCTCTGCTAACCGGCCATTCTCTGCTAAGTCTTGCCATTCTCTGCCAAGCCTGTTGCTGGTGACCTGCAATCCTTTGCCAAGCCTGCCTCTGGTGACCTGCCATCCTCTGCCAAGCCTGCTGCTGATGACCTGCTGTCCTCTGCTAAGTCTGCTGCTGGTGACCTGCTGTCCACTGCCTAGCCTGCCGCTGGTGATCTACTGTCCGCTGCCAAGCCTGCCACTGGTGACCTGCTGTCTGCTGCCAGGCTTGCCTCTAGTAAACTGCTGTCTTCTGCCAAGCATGCTTATGACCTGTTGCCAGCGGCACAGCCAGACTATGCTGATTCCTGGGCTTCCGCCCAGCTTGACTATTCTAATTCCTGGATGTCCTGGGCTTTCACAGCCAGTTGATCCTGTTGTGCCAGGGCCAAGAGGTCCATATATCCACTCTGAATATGAGTGGTGTGTCTGCTATTACAGCCCAAGTAGTATAGGTCCTCTGGGGAAGGGCAGAGTTCCAAATAAATCTTGTCTGACCCAGGAATTATCTCTGCAATCCCTGGTGCATTTGGGGACCCATGTTGGGTAACATATGCCCTGGGTAGACTTGAATGGCAGGTAAAATGTGGAGCAGTCTCTAGCAACAGAGATGGAGAAGGTCCAGTTATCACTGAACACCCTGGTATCAGGGTACCTGCGTGGACCCAGGACTCTGGTGTCAGGCTTTCAGGTCACCTTCAGGGTCCTAGTATTGGGACGCATTCTGCATTAAAGAATATTAGGTTTTTAGTGTTGAGTCTCCTTAGGGATCTGACCTGGCAGGGAACAGCTGAGAACAAAACACAGGTGCCACTCTAAGTGCAGTAGTACTGTAAATTAAATTTCACAGGTGAACAAAATGGGTACTCACAAGAGGACATTAGTAACAGGCATTTGGTCATAATTTGACATATATCCGTGGAGACGATTCATCCAAGGGTCTGCTGGATGCTAAGCGCACAGAGCGAGCTGCACCGGTGATCAATGGCACTTCCTGGGTCTGACACGCACGCAGAGGGAGCAGAAGGATATCGTCACTTCCGGGTGAGAAAAGAGCCAATAGGCAACGCATTTACAGAGCATGCACTCCTTCTTTGGGCCTAACAATGGCCATGTTGGGTAAAGGCTTACAGTATATGCATATAATTTTGCCCAAATAATTATGCCCAAATGCCATGTCCTCTTGTGAGTACCCATTTTGTTCACCTGTGAAATAAAATTGACAGTACTACTGCACTTACTGCCTACGCGCCATCTGTGTTTTTCTGTACTATAAGTCTGGTCACCGAGTGAAAAAACGTGTTTGCAATGATCCCGACCCTCGGCTTTATACAAGCCATGTATAACTCCAGAAAACCCATATTTTCAGTCCTGCTCTGGAAACCTGATGAAGAGAAAGCCAGACTGACCTAGCCTGACTCTTACCTGTACAGTCAACATGAAGCGATATCTAAAGCCTTCTTAGCCTGCAGCCTTAGGCAGATGCAGGCAAGTGGGGCTTCCCTACAGAAGTTCACACTATGCATCTGTTTTGCCTCCCAGAAACCTCTCTCCATGCTTCCCCTGCTTGTCTATGACCCTAGCTTTCAGTCCAGACAGCAAAGACTGTAGCTATGCATATAGTGCCTTTTCCACAACCGCAGCACCAACGGACCCTGCAAGCTCCATACCCTGACCCAATCCTGGAAACGGTGCTGCTTTTTACATGAAAGGTACAGTGACAACACTATAACTTTGTTTAACACCAACACCCTGGGCACCCTATATACAGAGCAGACTACCTGTGCTTTTTTTTTACAGCAGCTGCCCACCAGAGCTGACTTTGAATCTTTAGCCA
This sequence comes from Rana temporaria, assembly GCF_905171775.1. Classification (NCBI taxonomy): domain Eukaryota; kingdom Metazoa; phylum Chordata; class Amphibia; order Anura; family Ranidae; genus Rana; species Rana temporaria. The sequence continues at coordinate 220,753,765 of NC_053493.1, read as the reverse complement.
CCAAAGTGGAAGCTGGATGCTAGGCTGACAGATGTAGAAAAAATAAAACCACTGCCTTACAATTCCTCAACATATTAGAATCTACACCAAGAATACTGCTCAGGATAGACCAATGGATGTCTTGTGCCATCTCCACTTTCACATGCAAAAAGAAGAAATCTTGCAGCAGGCATACAGGCACCTTAAGATTTTGATGGTGCACAATTCTCCAAGAAAATGCTCCAGATGCGGCGAGTCATAAAGCCCCTTTTGGAAAAACTGGAAGAACGTGTAGTCCTGTACAAATAGGGTCACTTATTTCACCTAATTGCCTACATAGGCAACTAGACCTTCCATCTACACCACCCTTTGGAGCGGCCTGACTTTTTTCAAGCATAGTCTGTTAAAGTAGATATAAATCCAACCATTAAAATCTCTTGTTAACATGATATTTCACTTGTACTAATAAAAAGGTCCTTGTTTTGTCACGTTGGGGTTTATTTATTAAACCTGGTACTGTTCTGCATAGAAACCAAATTATCTTCCATTTTTTTTGTCAAAAGCTTAATTGAACAATCTGAAGTTATAAGCTGATTGACTACCATGCAGAGTTGCTCCAGATTTTGCACTCTCCAATTTTAGTAAATAAACCCCTATATGTCCAACAGGAACAATTTGGTTCTAGAGCTCACCTAAAATATATATTCCTAAACAATCTGATTGTCTGCATTGACCAACTACTTTGATGGTAAATGCTGGTTAGAGCTCCGCCTGTAGGAAAAAAGGTCAATTGTATAGCTCAGCATAATAGTACACCTAAACAATGTAATTTGCTCCTCTGAAAAGTCATGTTGTTCTTTAGTAAGCTAAAACAACCCTGACATGATACATTAAAATTCAAACATACAAGCGGGTGCACTTAAATACAAATATATACTTTTCATGTAACATTTCAGCTTGGTGCTCATCCTCATGCCTCTCAAAACCATCCTAATAATGGATGGCCTTTACAGTAAAGTACCAGTGTTTTGGAAGGGGGAGGGACTCAACTTTTACAGGAAAACGGAGACTTAAATATAATTCTCGGTCCAAATTTCAAACTCAAATATCTGATTTGCGTGCATCAGTAGTGGAATAAATTATGAGAGGCTCCACCATCCCTATGTATTAATAATCATTAGCAGTGTTGCTCTAATGTTTGGAAAGGCATCTGTATAAATATTCCAATATTTTAATTTACCACAGTTTAATTTTATACAATGCTCTTTGAAAGGCAGTAACAAAAGTTCTTGCTTGTTGCATTAATCAGCCTTTCCACATTTCTTTATTTCTCTGTCTAATGGTCATAAAACAGACACTCACAAATTAAGTGAAAATGAATGACTATTTATTTTCTGTCATGCCTCCATTGTGCTAATAATTAGTAGTTATTTATTTTAGAAAAGACAACCAAGCTGTGCAATTTGCATAATGGGCTCATATTTTGCAGGCATTCATTATTATCCTATTTTATTTGACAATAGAGCATATTTCATCAAGCTTCATAATAATATTACAATTTCATGCAACATGTTGTATCTGCAAGTTTCAGTACAAACACTGTCATTGATAAAAAGAATATCTTAATGGCTAATCATCTGCACTATTGTTCTATGAAACTGGAGTAAATTACAGTTTGCGTGGCTTAACAAAAATCACTTATTGTTGATGTAATGTGCTTAGAATAGTAACTGATCTCTGACCTATTTAATTAAAACAACTATTTGCCATAGGGTAAAGAAATATAATTTGTTTTGCATTTGTTATGGAAAGAAATGCTTTGGTTCCATAAATTCATCTAGAGTGAATTAAATGTATTGTTTTTATGGTGCTGTGTCTTAATTACTTCTAAATACTAATACAATAGTATAACACAATTGTATGGAGATAGATTTCAAAAGACTGTCGAGTGAATACACAGTATGCATTATTGGGAAATTACACATTGTGAGTAGGGAAAATTCAATTAATTGAAACTTCTGAATGTGGATATAATTAGTGAATGTCACTGGAAGTCTGTGCACATGTACTTTATGCATTAAAATGAAATGAAACAAAATAACTTTTTAAAAGACTCAAAGGATTACATATTAAATATTCATCTTTAAGTTAAAAAAAGAAAACTTTACAGTGTATGTACAGTAAAGCCAAGCACTAAAATATCCCATACGCTTTAACATTTTAATGTACTTTCAAAAGCCAAGATATTTTTACATTTGCATATATACACATTTTAAACCATATTTTAATAAGGAATGTATCCAAAGGATAACAACTCAAGAAAAAGGGTACACAAATTAAATATAGAGTAATACATATTTAAAAAAAAAACATAAAAATATATTAGTGTTGTCCCTCAATGGTCACATCATGTACAGTATAGTACATACAAAATAACAAAGATATGATATCCAAATAATAGGAGAATCTCTGAGTCATGGTACAAACTGGACTGTGGGGAATACTGAAAAAATAAATGTTAATGGCAACAATAAGGGTATTAAAAGAAAATCTGAAATTGGAGCAATTCATCAGGGTTTTTATCTAGTGTGTTGGGCAGTGGTGTTAAAGACAAAAGGCTTAATCTCTGGATTTACATTCCCAAGACATCAACAAACTCTCATTGTAAAAATCCATTTAGACTCTGTACAGAGGATAGTTTTATTATGTCAAAAGGGGTGAGCTTTTGCCGAAAATTCTCTCCTAATCAAAATTTTGATAGATATTAAACTATATCTATATATAGGCCAATTGGATAGATGAAGGTGACAACCCATACACATGTATGAATCCATCATATAAATATTCATAACTGAAAATTACACCTTTTTTACATATGTGGGTCAACCCAGGAGAATCCTCTTAAATATGTAGGCACCAAGCTAAGTATTTTAATGTGAAGATAACAACAAACATAGGCAAGTCCATATACTTCATATAGTCCATATAAATTGGCAATGGTGTTGGTGCTTATCTATCACACAGCAAGATATCCTACTGTAGGTGTAGTGACATCTGCAAAGAGTCAATATATTACATATATGCATATAAAACTACAAAAACCTCACCCATCATGAAGGCTTAGAACATACCCCAGCATAGATATCCCTCCTTATGACAATTATATATCTTCCCTGCATCGTACCTACTAAGGGGGTTGTGGCATCCACATTGAGCAGTAGGTCCCTTCAACTAATAAAGGAATATGCAGGTATGTGATTTTATCACATATGTCTTATATCGAAATCCAAGTTGTACTCTGTAGTTCAATACTGTACTATTGTTTTTCTTTCTATTTCTATTCTATTATAAAACATATATATATTAAAAAGAACATACCCCAGCATGGTTGGCGAAAAGAGAAGGGACACCGAGTTTGCCTGCTAGGCCCAGCAATGCATTTTTTACTGTATAAGGTAACTTTTCATTTGAGAAAAAACTTAAAGTGGTATTAAACCCCAAACCAAAGTTGTAACATATTGTTGCTTACCAATCATTAGATGTGGTGGTTGCATTAGATTTCTTTGTTTAAGATTTTTTTCTCTCTGTTTTCACCTGGTGATCTGGCCAGTAACTCATTTGCTGTATTAGAGTGCCCCCAATCTGGATGAATCAGCACAGGGGGCACCATTGGACAGCAGCAGGTGAGTCTGGGAGGTGGGAGTATTGGATGTAATAACAATAGACTAACAAATTGAAGACAGATCCCAGATAATACTTTATGAGCAGTTACAGCAAACAGTTTATTTGTTCCCCTTTTGGGATAAAGGTTATACATAAATAAATAAAACCTGACAATTGTAAGCAACAATGTCAGTGGTAAAAATGGTTTGTCTCCTTTCTGTAACTGATATATTCTGCTGGAGAACTTGTTTGAAAAGCAACAGATTTACTGTCTGGATTATCAGATGGAAATAGAGGATAGAAGCTTAAAAAAGAAAATGAATACAGCAATCACATCTATGAAATGGTAAACTTGAAATATAATGCTTTTGTGTTTATTATTACATTAAAGTAATTTAAGAAATAAAGAAAAAAGCCATTATCTCCATTTTTGGAAATGTAGATGAAAAAACAGTCACTTACAGACTGACAGCTGGACTTTCAAATAACATTTTATTTTTACAAATTTCAATCTGGATTTAGAAAAAATACAATATACAATATAGAAACCTCTTAAAACATATTTTATTGACTAGAGGCAAGTATACATCCTTATCCTTGATCCTTGATCCCTGCATTGATCCCTGCATTTGACACCATAACCCATAACATCTTACTGCACCACCAAAGGCTACTCTGTGGTCACCTTAAAATCTTTGGATCTCATTCATTCCATCAAGGATCATATATATTATGCCAAAAATAACGAAATCTCTACACCTATTGGCAGACATGTCGCTTTATTCCATAAATGTGATACTAACATCATAAAATTTGCTGCTTTGGAGCGAATCATACCTGACCCCAGGGGGTGGAGATTTTGATGACATGATTTTACAATGTGAACCAAGATATATTTGCTGCAGCAACTGTACCACCAGGCCTCAATGAAACCATTAGTCTCAAGCAGTACTTCTGAAATGGATTCTATCATTGCTCCTCCCCAGTATTTAAAAAATGTATTGATTATACAGTAAATCAGAATAAGGGACCCCGATTTGGGCTTGTTTGTATTTCCCTGTTTTACACAACTACAACTACAGCCCCGCATTTTAAGGCTAAATATTGTAGATAGATACATAGAGTTAACCAGTTAAAGACCGGCTCACGCACATATATGTTGGCAGAATGGCATGACTGACCAAAGTGATGTATATATACGTCACTTTTAAATTCCTGCCGTGGACTCGATGTCTGCCGGTGTCCCGCGATCGGGTCACAGAGCTGCAGAATGGGGAGAGGCAAGTGTAAACAAGCATCTCCCTGTTCTGTCTAGAGACACTGTCACTAATCGTATGCTCCCTCTCATCGGGAGCAGCGATCAGTGACATGTCACTTGTAGCCACGCCCCCCAACAGTTAGAATCACTCCCAAGAACACACTTAACCCCTTCCTATCCCCCTAGTGGTTAACCTGTTCACTGCCAGTCACATTTATACAGTAATCAGGGTATTTTTATAGCACTGACTGCTGTATAAATGTGAATGGTCCCAAAATAGCACCAAAAGTGTTTGTTATGTCCGCCATAATGTCGCAGTCACGATAAAAATTGCTGATCAACGCCATTACTTAAAAAAAAAAATACTAATAAAAATGCCATAAAACTATCCCATATTTTGTAGATGATATAACTTGTTCAAACCAATCAATAAACACTTATTGTGATGTGTAAGTGTAGCGCTAAAACAATACAATACATAAATAATTATATCCAAAAATGACATAAATAGTGATCACTCACTGTATATAAACAGTATATAAATAGTACATAGTGATCTCTCACAGTGACAAAACTAATAAACCCAATATTAGAAAAATTGAGTCCATAAATTAATAAATAATGACCACAAGTATACAGTCCACCACGTGTCACACAGATATCTGGATCCCAGACTTTGAAGTGATGCCAGAGATAAGCGTGACTTCTTGTGTATAACGCTTATTGCATTTTTTTATTACCAAAAATATGTAGAAGAATATATATCGGCCTAAACTGAGAATTGTTTTATATATATTTTTTTTATATATTTTTTAAAAAGTAAAAAATATAGAATTTTTTTCAAAATGCAGCTGCGGGCATCATCCCGGTATAACCCCCCCGAAAGCCGAGGACGCATATATGCGTACGCTTGGCGTGAAAGGGTTAAGGCTATATAATCTACTTACAGTATTTATGGCCTATAGACCTATTGTAGTCACGATACCTATATGATATGTATACTAAATTTGGGTTTGCTTTGATACATTTTCATCTGCTTTCCTTTGGCTCCTTGGGTGTTGGGAATATACAGTTTACAGATATACCTTATTTACCATGTATTCATATTTGTATATAGCTTAAAGTGGATGCAAAGCCAGTGAAGTGAACAGCCTCAGATGATACACAGGGATGAAACACATCTCCCTACATAAGTTTTACATGTATATCTGCTGTCTTCAGCTTTATATATTCTTTAGAAAGTTCAGATCATGTTGCATATTTTCTCTTCCTGTTCAGCACTGAGTCCGGGCATGCAGCCAAGACAGCTGATTGAAGGAAATAGGCAGAGACTTGCAGAGCTGCTTTCTAAATAGTTCAGCTCTCTGTTAATCTATTTATAGAAACCTCCCACGACACAAAGTTCAAGCTGGTTTTATCACAGTTGAAGGAGAACTTGTCAGAAGTTATCATATTGATAACAGAAGAACAGTGCAGGAGAAAGCCACAGAACTTAGTGCTTTGAAGAGAGATAAGAAAACACAGCAGATAAATGTGCCCAGCTCAAATTTCATGAATCGGGTTTACATCCACTTTCATTTATGTGATGTTAACAGAAATGACCCTAATTGTGTCTTTTCCTTGATAAGGGATTTTTTTAGTTGGTCATCCACCATACAGTCCTAATACAGTTGTGCTCATACGTTTACATACCCTGGCAGAATTTATGATTTATTGGCCATTTTTCAGAGAATATGAAATACACAAAAAAATGTATTTCACTCATAGTTAGTATTGAAGCCAATTATTATCAATCAATTGTGTTTACTCTATTTAAATAATAATCACAACAGAATCTACCCAAATTTTGAAACCAAACCACGGTCAGGTAGACCAACTAAAATTTGAGTCACAACTGTCAGGATAATTGTTTAGGATGCAAAGAAAAAAACACAAATAACTTGGTGGTGTGGCTGTTTCAAGATGCACAATAAGGAGGCACTTGAAGAAAGATGGACTGCATGGTCAAGTCACCAGAAGAAAGCAATATGCCAAACACCACAGAGACAAGCCTCAAATCTTTTGGCACAAAGTCATTTTGGGTGATGAGACCAAAATTTAGCTTTTTGGCCACAACCAGAAACGCTTCATTTGGAGAGGAGTCAACAAGACCAATAATGAAAGGTACACCATTCCCACTGTGAAACACTTAGGTGGATCGCTGATGTTTCAGGGATGTGTGAGCTCCAAAAGCACAGGAAATATGATTGACAAAAATTGATGGCAAGATGAATGCAGTATGTTATCAAAAAATACTGGAGGAACATTTGCATTCATCAGCCAGGAAGCTGCGCATGGGAAGTACTTGGACATTCCAACATGACAATGATCCAAAACACAAGGCCAAGTCGACCTGTCATTGGCTACAGCAGAATACAATTAAGGTTCAGTCTCCTGACCTCAATATCATTGAGCCACTCTGGGGAGATCTCAAATGTGCAGTTCATGCAAGATAGCTCAAGAATTTACAGGAACTTGGGGCTTTTTGCCAAGAGAAATGGACAGCTTTACCATCTGACAATATAAAGAGCTTCATCCACAAATACCACAAAAAACTTCAAGTTGTCATTTATGTCAAAGGGGGCAATGGTATTAAGAACTGGCTTATGTAAACTTTTGATCAGGGTCATTTGGGTCATTTCTATTGCGATTATGATTTAAAAAGGGTAAAAAGGGTAAAAACTGTTGATTGATAATAAATGGCTTTAGCCAAACACTAACCATGAGTGAAAGAAAGGTTTTTGTGTTATCATTACCTTTTTTAGAAAAATGGCCAAGAAATCATAAATTCTGCCAGGGTATGTAAACTTATGAGCACAACTGTATCTTTGTGAGGAGTGTTGCCCCCTGTGTCCACCCCCAAAAGTTGTTTGGTGCATGTGACTTTCTGCCATGACATTGTGAGTGTTTAAAAATATGTTAAGAGGGGGCGCAATGCGCGGCTTGCAAGAGGGAGGACGCATTAGACCTTAGCTCCGGTCCCCATCTCTCGTTCCATGGCTTCAGCTTCGCTCCAGCTGCCTTCACAGCTGCAGGAGCCACACCAATTGACTCTGGAGACACCCCTGCACACCATGGGTAAGATTGGATACTAAAAGCAAATATACCTTGAGCCTTGGCTGTCCCAGCTCATGGAGCGCTACCTGCTTTGCATCAATCCCTGGCCTTGTGTATCTCGGACTGGCCGCCTGAGCCCACTGACCCGCTCGTGTTCCCAGATAATATACCTGAGGGGGTTCAACCCTCACAGTTGCCAGAACCCACTGTAATGGTAACAGTTGGGGTATTGGACTTAAATCGACATAACCTTTTACAGGATTTAAACCATAATATCAACAAGGTGTAAGGATTGTTTTTATTTACTGCCGTGGAATGTTATTTATTGTGTATGGACCGCAGCTGCAGAGGCTTGTCAGGTCTAACCACCAGGTCACTCTCAATTTAGTTTAGAAAGTTTGGGGTTAAATCATCATATCCTCTAACCGATACCAACTCAAACTAGCTTATTACCTCATAAGCTGAAAAGGAAGGAATAATGAGTATACTCTTTTATGTGGACTATTAAGCGGATATTGAGATATTGATATTAGTGCATATACATCCTCAATAGATAGAAACTATATTGTTACTTCACAATAGAGTGGATCATAGATATAGGTATAGTCCATTTATATCATGAGACATATGTAATGTGAGACCACAGAAATCACCAATGTAACTAGTATCAATGTTGATAGGAAATCAGATTATATACCAAGATACTTGAGGTTCTGCTGAGAGCAGTAGTCCATGGGTTAAGCAACTAGTGATAATACTGACAGTTGAACAGATTGATTATCAAAGATACTTGCGGTTCTGCTGAGAGCAGTAGTCCATGGGGATTAAGATCCTGTCTGTATAGAGATTGTCAGCAGTGAAGATGTAATGAAAGGATCAGTGGATGTCAGGTAGAAGTCCTCTGAGGTCTGTGCTGTCCAAGCGCTGCTGACTGTAGATCAGGACTGGTCTCTGGAGGCGACTGAGGTGGAGCGTGTAGGCAGGGTGTTCCAAGGTGACGGCAGGTATCCGACAAAATAACAGAACACCCTGCCGTCATCTCTGGGGGTTTAAATAGCCGCGAATTCTCGGGGAAAATTGGAAGAGACGCTGGTCGCACTTCCGCGTTCCAGCGTGGAACGCACATGTCCGCGCACCGGAAGTGACGCGGGTAACCTGCAAAACCAAGCGCAGCTGTCTGAATAGGACAGATCTGGGTCTGTATGAGAGAAGTAGCATCAAAGATGTTACATACTCCCCTCCTCAAGGGGGCACCACGGGTGTTCCCAGAAGGAGATGGTCGGTCTGGGTATCTTTGGTGAAAGAGTCTTACTAAGCGAGGGGCATGTATGTCTGAGGAATTTTCCCAAGAATCATCGTTTTGATCATAACCCTTCCATCGTACCAAATATTGAAGGGTAGAAGCACGTCTTCTAGAGTCTAAGATCTTTTCAACTTCGTATTCCGTCTGACCAAGTATTTCCACAGGTGGAGGTGGGCAAGGTTTCCTGTTAGGGAATGGGTTAGGAACATAAGGTTTAATTAAAGAGACATGGAAAGACGAATGAATTTTCCAGTCTGTGGGTAGAAGCAATCTAACCGCATTAGGGTTAATCAAATGGGTGATTTGGAAAGGTCCCGTGAATTGCGTGCCTAACTTCTTTGAGGGTATTTTAAAATGAAGATTACGTGTGGATAGCCAAACCAAATCCCCAACCTTATATTCAGGAGGTGTTGACCTATGGGCATCATAATTCTTCTTTTGTCTTTGTTGAGCGATCTCCAAGTTGGAACGTAGAGTAGTCAAAGTATTTTTAAGAGTAGAAAGGTAATCATCAACTGCTGGAACAGCGTTTGGGGGGTAGTTGGTTGGTAAACTGTTTGGGTGAAAACCATAATTGGCGAAAAAAGGTGTGAATCTGGATGAAGAACTGGTTGAGTTGTTATATGAGAATTCGGCTAATGGAAGTATTTGATACCAATCGTCTTGTAGGTGTGTACAGTAGCATCTTAGATACTGTTCAAGGATCTGATTGAGACGTTCTGTTTGACCGTTGGTTTGCGGATGGTAGGCGGTGGACATTCGATGGTCGATTTGTAGACTTTTACAGAGGGTCTTCCAAAATTTAGAAATGAATTGGGAACCACGGTCAGAGATTATTTGAGAGGGAAGTCCATGAATTTTAAGGATATTGGAAATGAAAGCATTTGCTGTCTCAAGGGAAGTTGGTAATTTTCTCAGGGGTATGAAATGTGCCATCTTCGTGAGTAGATCTACTGTGACCATGATGGTATTGGCACCGTTTGATCTAGGTAAATCAACTATAAAGTCAATCGACAAAACATCCCATGGTCTTTTAGGTATTGGAATAGATGTAAGTAGACCAAATGGAGGTTTCTTGGAATGCTTGTTTCGAGCACAAATCTCACATGACGTCACATAGTCGTAAATCATTTTAGAAAGGTTGGGCCACCAATAGTCTCTCTTAACAAGATGAGTAGTCTTGTTGATCCCAGGGTGACCTGCTAAAGGTGAATCATGAAGATGTTTAAGTAATAGGAGTTGTAATTTAGGAGGAACATAGATTTTGTTGTTGTAAGTGTAGACACCATCTGAAGATTTGGTAAGATCCTTTGGTAGAGAGGTGGTATCTGCAGCGAGTGATTGTGAGATTAATTGTCTGAAAGAGGTGTAAACTCCAATGAATCTATTAGATGGAATAACAGAGAGTGGAGGAATCTCAGTGTTTTGATCTTCATGTAATCGTGAAAGAGAGTCAGCCTTCACGTTTTGTGAACCAGGTCTGTAGGAAATGTAAAAATCAAACCTGTCAAAAAAAAGACTCCATCTGACTTGGCGGGCTGAGAGTGTCTTACATGTTTTTAGATGTTGTAAATTATGGTGATCCGTGAGAATGGTTATTGGGTGTGTAGAACCTTCTAATAAATGTCTCCAGTTTTGTAAGGCGTCTTTGATTGCAAGAAGTTCCTTTTCTCCAATAGGATAATTTTTTTCCGCAGGTGATAGGGTCCTGGAGTAAAATGCGACAGGATGGAGTGGTTCGGAGAGGGTTGGACGTTGTGAAAGAATAGCACCTAAAGCATAATGGGAGGCATCCACTTCCACGGTGAAATGATACTGTGGGTTAGGTAATTCTAAAATTGGGGCTGTAGTATAGGAGAGTTTAAGAGAGTCAAAGGATTCCTGGGCTTCCTTAGTCCAGGAAAAGGGTGTCTTGGTGCTGGTGAGGGCACTTAAAGGTTTGACAATAGCTGAGAAGTTTTTTATGAATTTACGATAGTAGTTGGAAAAACCAAGGAATCGTTGAAGAGCTTTCCTTGATTGAGGAATTGGCCAAGAGATGATACAATCCACCTTTGAGCGGTCCATCTGGATACCGTCAGGTGTAATTTGGTACCCAAGGAATGAAATGCTAGACTGGCCGAAAACGCATTTCTCCAGCTTGGCATATAGAGAATGCGTTCTAAGCCTAGCTAAAACCCATCGAACATGTTTGATATGTTCTTCAAGTGAATCGGAATAAATCAATATATCGTCCAGGTATATTACTACACAGATGTCAAGCAAATCTCTAAAGATGTCATTTATGAACCACTGGAATGTCGCGGGTGCATTACACAACCCAAATGGCATAACAGTGTATTCATAGAGTCCATAGCGGGTTTTGAAAGCGGTCTTCCATTCGTCTCCTGGACGAATCCTGATTAGGTTGTAGGCTCCTCTAAGATCTAGTTTTGTGAAAATTTTTGAAGTTTGGAGACGTTCGATAAGTTCCGGAATGAGAGGGAGTGGGTATCGATTCTTTATGGTAATAGTGTTTAAGGCTCTGTAGTCAATGATAGGGCGTAAAGATCCATCCTTGTTTTTGACGAAGAACATGGCAGCACTTGCTGGTGAAGTGGAAGGTCTAATAAAGCCCTTCTTTAGATTTTCGTCTAGGTAGAGCTTAAGATGTTCAAGTTCTGGTTGTGAGAGCGGATAGATACGAGCAGTAGGAATTGGACAGTCTGGATTTAAATCTATAGGGCAGTCGTATATACGATGAGGGGGAAGAATGTCTGCGTTAATTTTACTGAATGCATCTAAAAAATCCTGTATGTAAGCAGGTAAGTCTTTACAGCTTACATCTGTGGAGAGAATGGTATGTTTTGGGTAACAATTATTTTGACAGAAGGTGGAGTTTAAATTGAGAGAGTGCTTAGACCAAAGGAAAGTTGGTTGGTGACATAATAACCAGGGTAGACCAAGAACAATTGGGAATATTGGAGATGGGATAACATCAAAAACTAGAGTCTCTGTATGGTTATTCCCAGAAGTGACCAGTAGAGGTGTAGTCTGAGAGGAAATTGGGCCAGAAGAAGAGGTAGAACCATCAATAAAAGTGACAGAGAGTGGATTTTGTTTAAGCACACAGGGAATTTTATTTTCATTCACAATATTTAAATCAATAAAGTTGCCACAGGCACCGGTGTCGATCATTGCGTTGATAGTGATTCTATCTTGGTCCCACTGTAAGGTAAGGGAGACATAAATGAAACGATTAGTGGTACTTCTGGGTGGAATGGTCCTACATATATTAGATATGTTACCTTCAATGTTCCTCCTTAGGAGTGGGCAGGTGGAGACTAAGTGATCTGGAGCTGCGCAATATAGACAGAGATTATGAGCTCTACGGCGCTGTTTCTCAGCTTGTGACAGAGGGCCCTTGACAGCTCCCAGTTCCATGGGAACCTCCTTTGGTGGTGATTTAAACCTTCTGAATTGGGGAGGTAAGTAGGTGTTGCCTCTTTCAGTCTTCCTCTCTCTGAGGCGTCGGTCTATGGTGAGTGAAAGATGCATCAGCTCTTCTAGAGTTGCAGGAAGTTCCACACGTGCTAACTCATCCTTCATGGATTCAGACAAACCAAGTCTGAATTGGTTTCGTAAAGATATATCAGTCCACTGAGTTTCTCTACACCAACATTTAAATTCGGATATGAACTCCTCCAGGGGTCTCTTTCCTTGTTTAAGGCTCCTAATATTATTTTCCGCTGTTAGCTGCCTATTAGGATCTTCATATAGAAGTGACATCTCATCCAAAAAGGTCTCGAAAGCACCAAGTAATTCACCATGTTCAAGCAGATATGCGTCAGCCCAGAGCCTAGGTTCTCCCTTTAAATAGGAGATAAGGGTGAGAATGCGAACCCTGTCTGAATAATAGGTTCGTGGGCGCAAATCAAACATGAGGCGACAGGAGCTAATAAACTGACGGAAAATTTTTCGGTCTCCTGAAAATGGTTCTGGGGTGCAGACCTTAGGTTCAGGCCTGTCCCTAGCTTGGACAAAATTTTGGTTGCGCAAAGTATCATTTTCTAGGCGAAGTTCGTTCATCGTGGCTGTAAGGTTATCAACTCTTTGTGAAAGTCCAACAAGGTGGTTTGCAAGCTCTGCTGGTTCCATTACAACAATTTTCTTTATTAAGGGGTTCTGTTATTATGTAAGGATTGTTTTTATTTACTGCCGTGGAATGTTATTTATTGTGTATGGACCGCAGCTGCAGAGGCTTGTCAGGTCTAACCACCAGGTCACTCTCAATTTAGTTTAGAAAGTTTGGGGTTAAATCATCATATCCTCTAACCGATACCAACTCAAACTAGCTTATTACCTCATAAGCTGAAAAGGAAGGAATAATGAGTATACTCTTTTATGTGGACTATTAAGCGGATATTGAGATATTGATATTAGTGCATATACATCCTCAATAGATAGAAACTATATTGTTACTTCACAATAGAGTGGATCATAGATATAGGTATAGTCCATTTATATCATGAGACATATGTAATGTGAGACCACAGAAATCACCAATGTAACTAGTATCAATGTTGATAGGAAATCAGATTATATACCAAGATACTTGAGGTTCTGCTGAGAGCAGTAGTCCATGGGTTAAGCAACTAGTGATAATACTGACAGTTGAACAGATTGATTATCAAAGATACTTGCGGTTCTGCTGAGAGCAGTAGTCCATGGGGATTAAGATCCTGTCTGTATAGAGATTGTCAGCAGTGAAGATGTAATGAAAGGATCAGTGGATGTCAGGTAGAAGTCCTCTGAGGTCTGTGCTGTCCAAGCGCTGCTGACTGTAGATCAGGACTGGTCTCTGGAGGCGACTGAGGTGGAGCGTGTAGGCAGGGTGTTCCAAGGTGACGGCAGGTATCCGACAAAATAACAGAACACCCTGCCGTCATCTCTGGGGGTTTAAATAGCCGCGAATTCTCGGGGAAAATTGGAAGAGACGCTGGTCGCACTTCCGCGTTCCAGCGTGGAACGCACATGTCCGCGCACCGGAAGTGACGCGGGTAACCTGCAAAACCAAGCGCAGCTGTCTGAATAGGACAGATCTGGGTCTGTATGAGAGAAGTAGCATCAAAGATGTTACACAAGGAAGTGGGGAAAATCACACAGGAGCTCAGAGGGGAAATTAACCAATTAGAAAAACGTACTGATACCCTGGAAAAAAACTTTTATGAACTGGTTCATTATGTACATGTCCTAGAGAAAGATAACACTGCCCTTAAACATACAGGGGCAGATCCACAAAGAGAGTACGCCGGCGTATCTACTGATACGCCGGCGTACTTTCAAATTTCCCGCGTCGTATCTTTGTTTTGAATCCTCAAAACAAGATACAATGGCATCTGGGTTAGATCCGACAGGCGTACGTCTTCCTACGCCTTCGGATCTTAGATGCAATTCTTCGGCATCCGCTGGGTGGCTTTCCCGTCGTTTTCCGCGTCGAGTATGCAAATTAGCTATTTCCAACGATCCACGACCGTACGAGCGGCCGTCGCATTATTTTACGTCGTCTCTAGTCAGCTTTTTTTGGCGTATAGTTAAAGCTGCTATTTGGTGGCGTACGCAATGTTAAGTATGGCCGTCGTTCCCACGTATAATTTTAAAAATTTTGTTTGCGTAAATCGTCCGTGAATCGGGCTGGACGTAATTTACGTCCACGTCAAAACAATGACGTCCTTGCGACGTCATTTAGCGCAATGCACGGTGGGAAATTTAGGAACGGAGCATTCGCAGTTCGTTCGGCGCGGGGACACGCTTCATTTAAATGAAACACGCCCCTACTCACCGATTTGAATTACGCATCGTTACGCCGCAAGAGATACACTACGCCGCCGTAACTTACGGCGCAAATTCTTTCTGGATTCGAAGATAAAAAAAAGTAAGTTACAGCGGCGTAGCGTATCTCACATTTGCCTTTCTGCTTCTAAAGATAGAGTACAATATTCCATGAGAGATCTACATGAGATTGAGGTGTTCATACTAAATCTGGGCCACCCATCCAACCCTGAAGAAGACCTACAGCTTCCTACTTTGACCTCAAGGCCACTCTTAACCCCTGGAAAGATCTGGACCCCAGCACATCACAGAAAGCTTCAACCACCCTCAAAGAGCCACCCCATCGAGATACCCCACCTGAAGAGTTTCTGCTGTCCTCTCGGATATTTTACATGCATATGGACTAATTGAGCTTAGTCCATATGACCTAGTCTCTAATACAAGAGACCAACACCCATGGGTATCCTTATTTTTTTTTTTCCTCCATTGATATTGTATGTTTTGTTCATTGACTTATGTTCAGCTGTTTCCGTTCTATTTCATCTGTCTGCTGTTCGGAAGAAGATGGGCCTAGCTAGTGGATCTTGCAGGCCGTCATGTTCCTTACCACAACTCCAGACATTTGTTCTGGAATCCTGAAGGCAATGATCTATATGGGCCTGTCATCAAAGTTATTATTTTATTTTGTTCTCCACTTTTGTAGGTCCTATTTTGACCTGTCTCTGGTTCACAAATGTATCTTATGTGATGCCTTTTTTTCACTTTCAAAATGACTATATTCTACTTTATGTTTTGTTTTCTTTCTTTATTTCAAGTCTTTCACTGACATTGGCTGTCTGTTTCAGTGATACATCATGGCTTTGAGAGTGTTTTCATGTAACGTGAAGGGCTTGAACTCCATTCTCAAGGCTTAGTGGTTAAGTTAGGTTATCTTCAGTGGCCCTAGATTCTATCTATGTTCCCTAATTGTAACCTGTTTCTGTTATGGAATTTTAGGAAATAGGAAGACATATTATGCAGCTTAAAGTATATTTAAAGACCAAATTCCTTTAACGTTGGGTAGAGAAATGGTTAAACCCCTGTCAGGATTAATCTCATGTAAGAATAAATGGCCTCAGCCAATAACATGGAGAAAAGATTCCAGAATCCACATTTTTTTTGGACAGAATTCCACTGCATGTCCGAATATACTTCTCCACTCAGCTCTCAAGTCTGAGCCAATAGGCCACCTCAGACCATAAAACAGAAAGCACATATGTGATGCTGTGAACGGAGGAAACACTGGCTGCCACTTCCTCTCTTTTACCCCTTCTAGCTTTTCCTTCCCCCTTAAAATATAAGTTCACCTTAAAAAAATTAAATGACGTCTGCAGACTGTCTGTGTAAGCTGTCTGCTCATATCTCATCACTGCAGGCAGTGGATCAGGGAGCCACTGCAGCAGTGGGAAGATTTACATGTCCCACTCAAAAAAACAGATTGAACATATGATATGTTCCAAAAGGTGAACTTATCCTTTTTTTTTTTTTTAGTACTTTATGTCCACTTTAAGTACTTTATGTCCAGGTTGGTAAAGGTGGTATCCCGTTGCATGACAAATAAACTTTACCCAATCAGTGACTATGTCAATTAACTCCAGCCTTGCTTGTTAAAATATTTACTGTATTCAAATGTACCACTGAGGTTGATTTTGTGCCCGAAGCTCTTTAAACCATGCACATTGTTTTTGTCATTTTGTGTTATTTGTATGTATACTGAAAATTGATAAAGAATATAAGGAAATTAATTAGAATCAAGAAAGAAAATAGAGAATTAAAAAAAACCCTGTCAGGATTTTTTGTTTGCTGTGCCTTTAGGGAAATTCACTTTTACGTCCTGTCTCAAGACACAACAGGAAGTGACATTAGAAGACTTTTCAGTCCTGATAACAATTCTCCCCAGAACAAATAAAGTGGGTGTATCTCCGCAGTAAGAACTTTATCCCTTTAAAAAGAATGGAACAATTTTTAATATTGAGGGTTTCTACCAATGTGGAAGATGTTATGCCTGTCAACACACAAGAGAAAATATGATAAGAAAAAAAAAAACTTTTAGCTCCAACATAACTGGTCATGAATACAAGATTAAGAGAATTTAATTTTGTGTAACCTAAAGATGGGAAACCTAAAGGAAATTAATAAAGACATGTATTATCAAAATAGGTTTAAAGCAGCATAATGTGTCACTTCACTTTCTAAAATACTAAAATACTCTGGTAAAAATTCTAGTGGATAGATAGAGACCAAGGCCATTGGAGAGGATCTAACTTAAAAAAAGCATCCCAAAAAGAAAGTTTTTGAACATACAAGAATTACACTGTTGAAACCAGAAGATTTGAATGATGTTATACTTATCAAGAGTAAACTTAAGCTAGCCATGCGGGTGCACTGCAGCGTATCCATAGTTTTTGTAGAGGTTACCCGTGGCTTCTATTAGATTGCATGTTTTTGGTGCCTTTTCTGAAAGAGCAACAAAAGTCCTGCATGCTGCATCTTTGGTGCACTTTCAGAAAACACACCAAAAATGTACATTCTAATAGAGGTCTATGGGAAACTGCTGGTAACCCACATAAAAAATATGGATACATTGCGCTGCATCCAAGCTGTGGCCAAACCGCAGTGTGAAAGTGTGAAACCGCCCTTAATGTTCTAACAATAATTTTCATATGATAAAGAATACTTTAATACTTATGATTCTTTTATCATGTGATTCAAACCCCTTTAAATAAGTGGGTTTAGTCATTGTCCTTTTTGTGCTGTATCATAACTTTCAATACATTTTTTTGTTACTGCTGTCAACCAAAAACATAACCTTTTTGGCTGAGCTTAGCCTCAAGCAAACTCAAACTAATTAGCTTTATTTTTTTACTTTAATGTCAGAAAATAAAAAAATAAGAAAAAGCATACTAAAATAGTGTAGTGCTATGGTAGTAGTACTGCTGGGAATACAGATTCAAACATACTGTATACTCATTATATGTATTTTCATTCTTGCACAATATGTATTTGACCAAATGCTTAGACTATTTCGGAATTTATTCTACTTAAGCATTGTAAATAATATGCATACACTTGTTGATAGCAAAAGAACATTATAATCTGAGTCCAGCAAAAGATTTCTTTTCTTCAAAACATGTATTTAATAACATTTTGCTTGCAGCTGTTAATGGCTAATTTATTCCCATGGTAATGAACTAACTGGCAATTTAAATGTCATTGGGGCATAGTCATTAAAGTCTAATTTTGTTAATGCAAAATGAGAGAAATAAAGACAGAAAAGCGGGGCAGAAATAGATAACGAATGAACATAAAAGAAAAATAGTTGACTTAAATTTTCTCCAAACTTAAAGTGACCAGATTCCAAATTGTTTTTATTTTTTATTTATAGATAATAAAATTATGTAAATAAGGGTTGCATTCTTGAAGCTACTGGGGTTGATTTATCAAAGTAGTAAAGGTTGTTTAAATATCAAAGTAAACATTAGCAAATGTGTTGAAGCTGTGTTCACTTTGAACACCCAATCATATGTGAAGGAAATTAATAAATAAATATATATAACATTTTGGCAAATGGTTAGGCATTTAACCAGTTCATGTTTGGCCTATGAATGAAGTGGTAGGGGGCACTAGTAAAAACAATAATATAAAGGTCACCGTATGCTAAACTGTGACTTTGGTAAGTGGTGGGTGTAACATATAATAGATTTCCAAACAAGTGAAAATGGCAACGGCAATAATAATTAATTACAACTAGATTACTAATTGTTATTAAAGTGAAAAAAAAAAATGTATGAACACACACAAAACACTGTGCAGACACAGCCTATGTCTGCACTAAAAAAAAAAAAAAAGAAGTGATATCTGAATGCCGATTGAACAGCAGATAGGTATAAAGTCACAAATCCAAGTGGTGAAAATATCAATTGAAATTATTCCAACTATATTCTTCTTATTCAATGTGTGCTTCTGAGTGCTCCTTCACCAGAGATCAACACCCCAAACGTGCTCCTAATGGTAATGCGCTTACCAGAAATAGTGGACCTCTTTAATTAAAAAGATGGTCACATGTTTGGCCTATGGCCGAGTGATGACGGTACCGGCCTTTCGTTGATCCGGGTGGACGTCATATGATGTCCTCCTGCATTGCAACCCACATGGGGTCACGCAGTGCACAATCTGTCACCGGTGGTGTCCACAGGACACGACTAATGACTGATCGGTGTACCGGCTCATTGTCAGTAACATGTGACCCCCATGAGGAATCATAGCAGGTCACATGACAGTTGTACACAATGGATGGCTTTCTTTCATGTCATCCAATGTGTACAACTGTGATGCTAGCTGTAATTGGTTAATGTGATCACATGGTACAGGCAGTGCCAATCACAGCTCATCTGTACCATGTGATTAGCTTTGACCAATCACAGCTAATCACAACAAAACAGACTAAATGAATCAGCATCATTTAGTAATACCCTACTATAAGGAAACATAAATAAATAAAATAAATCCTGATCACTTCCCTAAAGCAATACAATGTTACTATAGTAACATTATATTGCTACGGTCACAGTGTGTTAAAAAAAAAATCTTAAAAAAAAGGAATACTTATTTTAATGAAAACAATATATTATTTGTTTTGCACTGTCACCAGTCAGTGTCCCTGATCACCATCACACCAGTTATATGAATACTGTACTGCAGTATTGATAGTATGTAAAGAAAAAAAAAAGATTTTTTTTCTCACTTCTCCTAAAAATTATGACAAAAAAAAAAAAAAAAACTAAAAAAAAACATCATACCTCCTACTAAAAACATGTTTTTTTTTCAAAATTTACAGTCTTTTTTGTTCATGTAACAAAAGATAAAATACACAGTGGTGATTAAATTAAATCTATTTTTGTGCCAACAAAATAATAAAAATTGAGATTAGGTACAGTGTTGCATGAGCTAGCAATTGTCATGCAAAGTGCAACAGTGCTGAAAGCTGAAAATTGGCCTGGGCAGGAAGAGGTTAAAAGTGTCTGGTATTGAAGTGGCTAAAGGAATTGTGCACTATTACTTTTTTTTTGTTTTAATTAGGTAATGTATTAGTCTAGATATTTCACCTGTGTTGTTTGTTGATCTTACATTGTAAGATATTCTGTCAGACTTTTATATAAAATGTATATATTGTATATACAGTATATACATATGTATATAAGATATATACTGTATAGGCTGACACATATGGTTGACCTGACAAGCTGAATTTTGCACATCAAATCTACAAGTGTTGTAAAATGCATGTTGTCTAATTATACATGAAAATAAGGGGTCTTAAATATTCATGGGGTAAGTTAAATTGGAACTAAAGGCATTTTTTTTTCATTTTGGATTTTGGATATAACCCCAGTTAGTTTTTTTTCTGTCATCTGTGTTCCATTGGGTAGATTTTCATTCACTTCCTGTCTAATAGCCAAAACAGGAAGTGAGAGGAAATCCTTTAAATGTGAGAAACTCCCGGGATGTCACCAGGGCCACTAGAACTAGTGGGTTTGTTGGAAGATTTCCCTCTTATTACTGTTGTAGTGTCAACCCCAAATTTCTAGATTTTCTTTTACTTTCACTATCAATGAAAACGTTAAACAGGACAAATAGAAAGGGTGAATAACCATAACAGGGCACAGACCTTTATTTATCTTATAAGGTCTAGTTCACAACTATACAGGTTATGGTTGATGCATCTTCCATTTGCTTTTGGCATTTTTCACATGCATTTTTGACACGTTTGGCATGTGCATCTCCGATGCATTTCCATTGAACTCTATGAAACCAAAAATGCAACCTGCTGTGGTAAAAAAAAAGTTCCTGATACTTTACAAAAAAGAAATCAATGGAGAAAGCAGTGATGTGAAAGTGACCCATAAGAAACCATGTTAAATGGACTGTAGTGCATTTCTGAAAAACTGAAAACACGTTAAAAAAGCTTAGGTGTGGTACAGGCCTTAATGTTTATGTCTATATTTATGGTAAATGGCATTCACTGGGTAACTTGTTTACCTGGTGAACACTATAGTGACCTTTATTGTTATTTCAGTTATTGCAAATGGGGTATTATATATATATATAATTGGGACCAATAATATCTTGGATTCACTCTGTTTGCCTGTTATAGGCCCCTCACACTCACAATCCCTCAATGTCTCTATCTTCTTAAAGTGGTTGTAAACCCCAGTCATGAAATCTGAACAAAACACATATATATGTAGGGCCAGATTCAGGTACGACTTACGCCCACGTATCTTCTTATGCGCCGCGTAAGTCCACGGATGCGCCGTCGTATCTATGTGCCGTATTCTTGAAACCAGATACGCCTGAATTCTGGCTCCATCCGACCGAAGTAAGTCTCCTACGCCATCGTATTTTGGGTGCATATTTACGCTGGCCACTAGGGGCGCTTCCATTGATTTACACGTTGAATATGTAAATGACCTAGATATGCCGATTCACGAACATACTTGCGCCCATCGCAGTAAGCTACGCCGTTTACGTAAGGCGTACGTCCGGCGTATAGTTATCCCTCATAAAGCAGGGGTAAGTCATGTTAGGGTATGGACGTCGGAACAGCCGTCGGATTTTACGTCGTTTGCGTAAGTCGTGCGTGAATGGGGCTGGGCGTAGGTTACGTTCACGTCGTACGCATTGAGCCGTTGTTTCTTAGGGAGTATATGCAACGTGATTCTGAGCATGCGCGCGCATGCGCTGTTCGTTCGGCCATTCATTTACATGGGGTCACAGTTAATTTTAATACAACACGCCCACTACCTTCCAAATTTTAATTAGGCGGGCTTACACCGGCCCATTTACGCTGCGCCGCCGTAACTTAGGGATCAAGTGCTTTGTGAATACTGCGCTTGCCTCTCAGAGTTACGTTGGCGTAGCGCATATGAGATGCGCTACGCCCGCTCAACGATACGCTGAGCTACCTGAATCTGGCCCGTAGTGTTTACCTGTCTCTCTTCAAATCTCTAAGTAAGTTTAGTTTCTCTCTGAACTTTAATGCAGTAAGGCCCCTTGCACACTGGGGCGTTTTTCATGCGGTACAGCGCTAAAAATAGCGCTGCTATACCGCATGAAAAATCATGCCCTGCAGTGTTCAATGTGAAAGCCCGAAGGATTTCACATTGAATCGGTGCGCTAGCAGGAGCGCACCAAAAGTCCTGCTAGCCACAACGCGGGCAGTATTAAACCTTTTTCGGCCGCTAGCGGGGGTTAAAACCTCACCGCTAGCGCCCGAATATCGCGGTAAATACGACGGTATAGCCGCGCTACAAATAGCGCGGCTATACCGTCACCGCGGCTGCACGCCTCAGTGTGAAAGCAGCCTTATGAATGATAGGGAGAATAGGTCAGTACAAGGCCAGAGGATCTTGGAGGCTTCTATGGACTCCCCTGCACTATTAGCACAGTTGACTTCTGCTATTTGATTACTAGACCCCTGGTGCTTAATGCACCTCACGGACAGAGAGTATACTTACTACTTACTTACTCTTAATCCCATAACATTGTGCCAGGATGGACTATCTTTTCTGTAGTGCCTCTCACCTTAGTCAATTAAACTAAGGTGAGGCTATAATTAAACCCTAACACAGCGTGAAATGTGTCAGCTTTACCGGTGTGCTGTGACATGTAGTGCTGTTTTCTATTTTTGGATTTTTACAAGGCAATTTTTTTTCGGTGTGCGGCTGTCCAGAAGAATTTGTTCTTTTGTTTTGCAATCACCTTAGTCAACCCTTGGGCTTTAGGCCCTTTAAATATATGGAAATGTCCTTCCTATTAGACTTTAAATGTTCTGCCATTGTCTGGGTTGAGTATGCCTCCACAAATGTATCTCAACGACACAACTCAAGTTTGTTCTAAAAAGCTGGTAAGGCATTTTTCCGGGAAAGAACTATCTCTTATATATATATATCTTCATATAAAAATAGTTCCCTAAAATACTATAGGGAGGCCAGTGAGAGAATTCAAGAGGCCCAAAGACTCCAGGCTCAGCAGAATAACCCTGAACACTGAAAGCTTTGGCATCAGGCCAAACACCTTTTTAATCTCTTGGTAGAGAACCAAAAATGTATACACTGTTCATATGCTGAACTACAATTACACAAGTATGGCAATAAGGCAGGTAAACTGCTGGAAAGGCTGAGCAAAGGCTCTTTTACACCGACCCATATACTGTAGCTTCCCTAAAGTAAAATTCTGGCGCTCTTACCTCCTCAACAGAAACAAATAAAATCTTGTAAGATTTTTATGCTACTTTGTATGCAAAAGATTTAATAGACCTAGATGGGACCAATAATTTATTGGATTCACTCTGTTTGCCTGTGATAGACCCCTCACTCTTACAATCCCTCAATGCCTCTATCTCCTTAAAGTGGTTGTAAACCCCAGTCATGAAATCTGAACAAAGCACATATATGTGTAGCGTTTACCTGTCTTTCTCCAAAGCTCTAAGTGTAGTTTCTCTCTGGTGTTTCCTCCCTCTGTTATTAGCATGAGTCACTTCTGAGAAGTTTTCCTGACACATGAGATAACATTTCAGGGAGGGAGCTCAGCACACAGTTATGCTATGTGTAAAGGGAGGTGTTTTTTTCCTCAATCAACTCTCACACACTGTAACTGCAGCTCTTCACTCCCTTTGTAATACTAAAAAAATTCAGAGGGATTTCATCTAAAATGGTACATTTGAAAGGATATACAAAAGAGAAGATTTCAGATAAACAGGTACAACTCATGTAGGAGGATTTGTTTCATCTCGGTGTACCATCAGAGGCCAGTTCATTCACTAGGTATTTGAGAGGGTTTACAACCACTTTAAGGGAAGTGTCCAAGGCTATTAATGGTTTACCTAATGGTAAAGCACCAGGCCTGGTATATGCCCAAACTATGTGTAATGGGATTTTACGACTGGTCACCAAGCCTATATCAAATTGATTGCTAAGATGGACAAGTCCCCACTGAACTCGGGTCATACCAACTAATATCCCTTTTGAATGTTGACACCACAATATTCACTAAAAAAGTAGCTTCTCGCTTGACAGCTAACTTACTTCTCATTTATCCCAAAAAAATTTAAGGGCAGATCTGCAGCTTTCAATATTCGGAAAGTTACAATGGTGCTGGAACAAGTGAAAGCCCATTCAGCTGAGGACCGAGCTGTTATCACTCTGGATGCTAAAAAAAGTCTTTGACAATGTTATCTATCAATGGCTTGTTCTGGTTCTTCAGTGGATGGGCTTTTTTGGACATTTTGTCACTTACTTGACAGTATATTTTCTGCACATTTGTCCAAAATGGTAGCTGCAGGTCTCATATCTGGTGATATAGTGTTACATAAGAGCTTTCTCTTCTCCCCCTTTCTATTTAACGTAGCGTTAGAAACCCCTTTCCCACTATCTTTCATATAGAGCTCTACTGCATGAGATTCAGATAGGCCAGGAAGAGCTCCGTTTAGCCTAATTTGCTAACCAACCTAACTTATCCAACAAGTCTTCACAAGCATCCAATGATGCTCTGGCCTCCAAATTCGTTTTTTCAAGTCCCTCTTCCAAGTAGTGACAAGGCACATTACCTATCTAGATATTAGGCTAGAGAAGGCGCCATCTTCGATTTACTATTTAAACTATCCTCCGCTGATCTCTAAAATAGTAAATGAGTTGGAAACATGGATGGATCTTCCCCTATCACTTTTTGGGAGATGTCACCTTTTCAAAATGGTTTAGCTCACCTTTTAGAATCTCTTCAAATGACCCTGTTGCTACTAAGCATAGAGATATTCAAACTTTAAGTAAGGCCATTCCCTCTTTTATATGGCATAGGAAAAAAAATGTGTTTACAAAACTGAATCTCCCAAGAAGCTAGGGGGGAACAATTATACCCAACATTTGACTGTATAACCTTGCTTGTTTATTACGTACTGTATGGATAGACTGGGTATTTCAAGCTTCCATGTACACCATCTATGCATTGGAAACTGAAATGGTGCAGCCCTACAATTTAGCTGTATTGTAAATTGCAGCTGCTTCCCGTGAGTATTCAACACAATCTCTTGATATGAGATACGATCATTGACTGGAGAGACATTTGACATAAATTGGGCCTGTCACCTCTTGTTTCCCAATACTTAATCCAATGTTCCTGCAGGCTACTCAATAGGAGGCTTTTACTATGTGGAGCTTAAAGGTGCTTTCCTGCTGGATACTATCATGCTTACTTGTGGCCGACAGAGCTATTTTGAAGACACATACTTTCCCCAACCATGCAGATGCTAAAAAGCATTAAGACTTCTGATGTACAGAGAAAAGTTAGATATGGATTATGCCTCAGCTAAACGCTTCCACAATAGATGGGCTGCTTGTATTGGAGAAACTCTAACATCTTCCGAGCAGGCATCTATTTTGTCCTTTTTCCCTTATGTGAATGGGTTTGCCAAATGCACCTGAACCATAGCTACTAGTTGCTGCTCACTCAACAGTTACTTGTGCTTCTCAATTTTTTGCTCCACTTTGGCTTAGAGAGGGAGTACTTGATGCGCTCTTACCTATTCACCCCTTCCTTGTTTTGGATCACCTTACTTGTTTGTACGCATGTACTTGTAGATGTGCATATTGGATTGACTTTTCCTTGTTTATGAGCTAGTAGTGAATATCCTGGTTATTCTATTTTGTTTATATGTGTCCTGGTATGTTTGTGTGTATTCATGGTGTAGCCTTGTTACTTTGGCACTGCTCTGCAACATAGGGATGCTGTGACCATCTGCCCTCCTCCTTCCATAGAGTTGGGAGTGTAGTCTCAGTTGCTGCTTCATTCATATTTCTTATCAGGTATTAACCCTAGTCACACACACTGTTTAGTTTCCATAGGCAGGTTTCTTTTTCTTTATACCTTCTTTTAAATGTGTATAACTACTAGACATGTGCACACTGAAATATTTTGTTTCGGAATTACATTTTCGTCCAAAAAATTCAACTATTTAGTTACTTTAAATTTTTTTAATTTATATTGTTTAGTTAAAAAATGCATTCTTCCGAAAATCTGAATAAATTAAGGTTGAATCTGTCATTGAAGGCTCATGGTGTCTGTCGAATGTTCTAAGAAGGTTTGACGAAGCAGCTAAACATTAAGACGCTGCAATCACACATTTCCGGTCATTTTCTATAATGTTGACTCTTTCCTCTCTATGTCGAATAATCTCAGACTAATAGAGTTAGGTTAGGCACATTCAACCGCAGATTCAATAGACACAGATTGCTATTTTCACCGTCATGTTGAATCTTCTATCTATATCGAACTGTTGTTGCAACGAAAGAAAATTTTTATGTCGGATCTTTTGGATTCGGATTCTGCACATTCGTTATCGTTTGTTAAAACGAAAATGCATTCGGACAAAAACAAATGCACATGTCTAATAACTACACCAAATGTAATGGGATGTATTTGCTATTCAGATGTCATGGTAAGTTGTACAACATTGTTATTTCCCCACTCTTGGCTTAGTTGTTTTGTTTCTTTTGTATGTTCTTAAAAATTGTATTAAAAAAACACAAAGAAACAACATGATCAAAAGTGTTTGGTCAGCCAATCAGGAACCCCTCCAGGATCAGTCACTGGTTTTTCAGGGGAAGATTTAGCTGTTAAGAAGGTACAATTTTTATGGAAGGTCAGATATAGAAGATAATATACATTACATTATTGAATGAATGAAAGCCACCTAGGTGAATAATATAGATATTTATGCTGAATGGGTGGAATGTCCTTAATAACTGATACCATACATCCCTCTCGCACTTTTGGTATTTTTCCCTCATCTTTCAAAACAGCTGTTATAACCCCCATACCCCAGACCCCAGTGACTTCAGTAACCTTCTGGCCCATCTCCAACATTCCTTTTTTATCTACAATCTTTGAAAAAACATTTGCTTCTCAGGTCTATACCTACCTCTCTGACTCTGATTTATTCAAAGAATTTCAGTCTGGTTTCTGTTCCCTACAAAGCACCGAAACTGCCTTGATAAAAGTCACAAATTATCTCCCCATGGCAGCTGACTCTGGTCTTATAACTATTGTCACCCTCCTCAATATGTGTGGCCTTTGATACCACATCCTCCTTGGTAGATTAAACTCTATTGGAATCACTGATACACCCCTGAACTGGTTTACAGTCTTATTTCTCTGGCCGTACTCAATTCATCTAACTCAAATCTTTCAAATCTCAACCATCTCTATTGGTGTGCCCCAGTTCTGTCCTGGGGCCCCTTCTGTTCAAAATCTATTTTTTTTCCACTTGGTCTCATATTTCATAAATTTAACACCCACTTCTATTGCTATTCAATCAGCTCTACTTAATCACAACACCTATTACCACCCTTCCACCCAAATCCCCTACCAACTGTTTACAGGAAATTAAATCCTGGCTTTCTTGCAACTTTCTCAAATTAAACAGTGATAAAACTGAGGTTCTCCTCATTGGTACACAATCTCCCCTGACAAAGCTTAACAGTTTTTTAGTTAATATTGATAACTCCACAGTATTTCCTATCCTTAAGGTAAAGAGTCTGAGTGTCATCCTCTATAATACACTATGGCCCGGATTCACGTAGCACTTACGCCAACGTATCTCGAGATACGCTGCGTAAGTGCACATATGCGCCGTCGTATCTATGCGCCTGACTCTGAAAGCAAGATACGCCTGAAAATAATCTTCATCCGACCGACGTAAGTTTCCTATGCCGTCGTATCGTGGGCGCATATTTACGCTGGCCGCAAGGGGCGCTCCCATTGATTTACAATTTGATTATGCAAATGAGTGAGATACGCCGATTCACAAATGTACTTGCCCCCAGCGCATTAATATACGCGGTTTATGTAAGTCATACGTCCGGTGTAAAGTTAAGCCTCATAAAGCAGGTGTAAGTCAGCAGCATCAATGCAAATGGCTGCACCACGGAACACAGCTGTAATTTTTTACGTCGTTTACATAGTACGTGAATAGGGCTAGTCGTAGGTTACTTTCAAGTCGTAGGCAGTGATTTGACGTAACTTAGGCAGTTGTTTCGACATGATTCTGAGCATGCTCACTGGGAAGCGCCCATGGGACGGCGCATGCGCCGTTTGTTATTCGTATCTTGATGGCGCTCGGCCCATCATTTACATGAGGTCACGCCTCATTAGCATGGCTCACGCCCACTGCCACTTATGACGAGTTACGCCGAGGGAACCCAGCGTAGATTAGGGAGCAAGTGCTTTGTGAATACTGTGCTCGCCGCTCTGCGCTACGTCGGCGTAGCGTATATTCGATACGCTACGCCGACATAACTATGCGCCAAGGTATGTGAATCCGGGCCTATCTTTCCAAGTCCATATCAGTATTGTTGTTCCGCATATTTCCATTTGTGCAAGATTAATTGCCTTTGCCCATCCCTCACACCCAAAAGTACTGTTGTTCTTGTTCATACCTTGGTCACTTCCAGCATAGTTTATTGCAATTCCCTTCTTTTTGGTCTCCCTCTCAAGTCCCTCCATAAACTACAACTTGTTCAGAACTCTGCTGCCCACATTATCATTAGAACCCCCTCATTTAATCATATCACTCCTGTTCCTCAGCACCTCCACAGGCGTTTGGTCAAATATAGTATTTGTTTCATAATTATGTTACTTACATTTAAAGTGGTTGTTAAACCACTTCAAAAAACAAAAAAACTAACACAATCGCTGTTTCTAAAGTGCGCCTGCACCGTTGTCTACGGTGCATGCGCCGTAGACATCTGCACATGGCTCTTTTGTAAATATCTCGTAAACTGGAGTCAGGAGGCAGGGTCTAGCTGCACAGTCATGCTGCACTAGAGCTCCGCTCTGTGGGGACAGAAAACCACAAATAATTGATTTTAATAGAGCTGCAAACGAACAGAAAACGACGGGTCGAGTTCCCAGGAGGTGAGGAGAACCATTTTATTGAAATATGGTGCTGGGGGGTGCCAGAAATAAGGGTAAATCCAACCCTAATAGCACGGCCCAGCAGATGAAGGGCTCTGTAAAAAAGGCGGCATTCTCCTCAGCCACCTCAGCTACCTCAGAGTCTAATACTGAGGGGAAAGGCAAGCAACGCTTGTTAAAGGGAATGAAATCCGCAGCTTCTCTGAGGAACATGGACACGGACAGTGAGGAGGAGGACTTGTCTAATACCCCACAAATAGCTACATTAAGTAAGACAGTCCCCTCAGAGCTCTTAAGTCAATTCGAGAAAATGCTGAATAAAGCGATAAAGCGCACCTCAGAGCAAATCACCACTAGTCTAACTAAGGAAATAAGAGACTTGGGCTGCCGCACAGAGACTTTAGAGGCAAAAATGGACGAAATTGAAATTTATACTCAAGATTGCCAATCAGAACTAGATGCGCTTAAAGAGGAGAACTTGGTACTTCATAGCAAACTAGAAGATTTTGAGAACCGCGCCAGGAGATCGAATTTGAGATTCAGGGGAATTCCTGAGACGGTCCTGGACCTTTCAGGTATCATTCTAGCACTGTGTCAGGAGCTAGTGCCGGGACTGCCTGTAGAACGCCTGGAATTTGATAGAATACATAGGGCATTAGCCCCAAAAAAATCTGAGGGACCCCCCAGGGATATCATTGCAAAATTCCACTACTACAGAACAAAAGAGCAGGTTCTGGAAGCAGCCAGAGAGAAGAGCAGTTTAACATTCCAGGGAAACAATTTCCAGATATTCGCCGATCTATCGCAACTGACAATTACCAAACGGCGTGCAATGAAACCCCTTTTAGTGGAATTACAACAGCGAAACATAAAGTACCAATGGGGATTTCCCTTCTCCCTCAGATTTACATTCCAGGGCTCAAAGATAGTGTGCAGATTACCTGATCAATTACACCAAGCTTTAATTGATCTGAAGCTCATTGATCACAGTATCACACACAACTCCTCCCGCAGAAGATCGCAATGGCATCATTCAACCTGAAAAGAACAATGGAACTCATCACACAAACAAACGAGGAAGATTTGTGTCTCAACCCCAAGACCAAGAGGATACCATGGACTGACCACCTTCCAGAGGACCTCATGAATTTCTTGTTCCCCTGGTCACAAGAACACTTCACAAGAAAAGATGTACAGATTGCATGGATTGAGAACTTGATGTTTTTTATTTTTATTTTTATTTTTTTTTATTTTTTTTACTCTTATTTTTAATTTCTACTTTTAAATTTTTCTCTTTTGACCCAATTTTATTCTCATTTTCACCGCTTATTGCGATTCTTATTTTTCATTTTTTACCTTGCACTCCTACCTTTATCACATTCTTACTTCTTTCCATTTTATTTCCACTTTCCCCCCCACTTTTTATTTCCTCACCTCCTCCTCACCTCAGGGTGGGGAGGAGGGGGGAAGGAAACGACAAGGCCTGCCTCTTCATTCGCAGGGTCCCTCAGACTTATGACATCCCACACCATTTAATTACACCCCGGGTACCTAAGAGACACCTCTAAAACCCATTCTCTTATCCTCCTCTAGTTATAATATCCAAAGTTGCTTTACCACATTACACCACCTCGTGCACTAGTAGCCCAGTCAGCGTCCAGGCGCAAGGCAAGTTTTGGTGTGTAGAATCTGCATTGTTTTAATGGTCAATAGGTAGATACCCAATCTGACATATATCTGATCAATAGAAGCCTAATCTTACCCAAACTATTGGACCTACTTGAGGAATTTTTTCCTAAAATTCCAATGGAACACATGATCCAATAAAACATCTTTGGTATAGGCTAATGAATTCTACAATCTCTTTATTTAATTAATTAAGGATAGTTAACCCCCTCTCATATCTCTCGCCTAAACAACAGAAGGCGAGTAGTTAGTGTTATCCTGTTCGAAATGTTATTAACAGCTTAGTTGAGAAAAAACACCTCAGACGGTGTTTACTTGAACATATACACAGCGGTTTTCCACCTCACGGAACCAACCTGTGCTCCACCATGATCTCCTCAGTTCCCCGCAAGATTAAGCGGGGGATTGATGGGATCCCCTTTTCCCCTGGCGGGGGTAGTCCATCCCCGCCACGGGTAAACCTAACAAACTTTATTGGTTTATTGTTGACTGTTTATTTACAATTTTTTTCTGTGTTTCCCTTCCTTTTCAAGGTTGAATACCCCAGAGACCCCTTTTCCTTTTCTTTCCCCAAGTCTGCAGGGATTGGGCTGGCCAGATGTCCTCCGGTTTATCACGGTAAGATGGACAGAGAAGTAAAGCTACCATGGCACCATTGAATATATTGTCGTTAAATGTACAGGGATTGAATGTGCCACAGAAAAGAACCAAGGCCTTCAGAACATTTCAGGCCAAAAAAGCCCATATTGTTTGCCTACAGGAAACTCACTTTACTACGAACACGACTCCTAGATTTTTTAACCCCTCCTATCCACAAGTCTATTCAGCCTCTGCTTCAGTCAAAAAAAGGGGAACCCTTATCGCTTTTCATCGCACCACACCATTCACTCTAAAAACGGAAATCAAAGATCCAGAGGGCAGATACATACTATTAACAGGCCAAGTGTTAGATACGGAGATCACGATAGTATCTTATTATGCTCCTAATCTAAACCCGTTACCCTTCTTATCGCATATTTTCCAAATAATTAATTCACATAAAATAGGGACTCTCCTCATCTGCGGAGACTCCAACCAAGTCCTTCTTCCATTATTAGATAAAACCCCCTATGTCACACCTAAACACCAAGCTAAATGGACCCTTCCCAACTTATTAGCCAAATACAATTTAGTAGACACGTGGAGAGAACACAATCCCACAAAACGGAACTACACATACTTCTCAAACCCACACCAATCCTTCAGCCGAATTGATCATATTTTTGTGACAATCGGTATGGTCCCTGAAATACTATATTCAAATATAATACCCATCCCTTGGTCAGATCACAATGCGGTGTACACCACAATGGCATCAACCATTCCAAAAAACCATGATCCCACTTGGTATCTTCCTGAAATTATACTCAAACACCCTGCCCATTGCCAATTGATTGAACACGCTCTAAAAGACTATCTAGAACTCAATGCAAGCCCTGAAATATCCCTACTTACATTATGGGAAGCACATAAGCCAGTCCTCAGAAGAGCATTCCAGCGGCAAATAGGGATCTTAAAAAAGGAGCGAGCACTGATGGCAAGAAAATTGGAAACAGAATTCAACTTAGCATTTCTGGCCCTACAAAACTGCCAAACTCAAACTAATAGAACTCGGCTGGACAAAGCACGTCTGGAATACGACTTGTTCTTAACCGATTCGCCGAATAGAACACTTAATAGGTCTAGACATGCTTTCTACAAGCAAGCTAATAAACCAGGGACATATTTAGCTAGAGCGCTAAACACACTCAATAAGACTTTTAAACCCATAAAGTTAAAAATTGCCAACAGGGTTCTCTCCAGCAACCCACTTAAAATAGTTCAAAAGTTTAGCTCACATCTAAAACAACTCTACTCAGAAACTACTGTATTTGACTAATCTAAAGCTGACTCCTTTTTTGCACAAATTAATCTTCCACAAATAAGTCAATCACAGAAAGAACAGTTGGAAGAACCAATTACGCGAGAGGATGTAGCTTTAGCCATTCGGAAACTCAAAATTAACAAAAGACCGGGACCTGACGGGTTCTCGGCAAACTACCTCAAAACTTTTACTGAGTTACTTTCACCCAGACTGGCAGAGGCATTTAACAACTTACTAGAGCAAAAAACCTTCAGACCTGAAACGTTGCTAGCAACGGTTTGTATGATTCCCAAACCACATTCGGATGACACACTTTGTAGCAATTATCGTCCCATATCTATGCTTAACATAGATATAAAACTATTAGGGAAAATACTAGCTACCCGCCTTAACAATTTTATCGGTACTCTAATCAATCGAGATCAAGTAGGTTTCATGCCATCCAGACAAGCGGGCTATAATATACGCAGGGCATGCCTCTTGGCCAACATAGCAAAGAAAAGGGGTATACCGGCGTGTTTTCTCTCTCTGGACATCAAACAAGCTTTTGATTCTGTTTCCTGGGCGTATTTAAAATATACTCTACAGAAATGGGGCTTTGGCCCTAATTTCACTAATTGGATTATGGAACTTTATAATAACCCTAAAGTTTATGTTAAATACGCAGGATATAAGTCTGACACATTTGATATCAGAAGAGGAACACGTCAGGGCTGCCCGTTATCCCCGTTATTATTTGCCCTCCTTATCGAACCGCTTGCTCAGAAAATCAGATCAGACCCCACTATCCTAGGTATAGAATTAGG
Source organism: Rana temporaria (assembly GCF_905171775.1). Classification (NCBI taxonomy): domain Eukaryota; kingdom Metazoa; phylum Chordata; class Amphibia; order Anura; family Ranidae; genus Rana; species Rana temporaria. Next base: position 220,720,253 of record NC_053493.1, on the reverse strand, counting down.
AGGTCATAAACATAAATTATGCCTATTTGCGGATGACATTCTTTTATTTCTTTCTTCCCCGCAAGTAACTGGCCCTAATCTCATCCCAATACTTGATAGATTCGCGACGTTCTCAGGTCTAGCCATTAATCCCAAGAAATGTGTAGCACTAAACATATCCCTCTCAAGACTAGAATTAAGTGCAGCCACAGTAGGTCTTCCATTTACATGGTCAAATAAGAGCATCCCGTACTTAGGAACACACGTAACGGCTGATACATCTGATTTATTCTCTTATAATTATCCCCCTCTTCTTAAACAGATAACAAACTTACTCAAATCCTGGTCCCAGCTCCCATTATCCTGGTTAGGTAGAATCAACGCAGTTAAGATGACAATATTACCAAAATTGTTGTATCTTTTTAGAGTGCTCCCAAGTTCAATACCGGCTTACTTTCTGAGGATAATACAAAACAGAATGACAACCTTTATATGGGGCACATCTAGGCCCAGAATAAAGGCGAAAATCTTGCATCTCCCCAAAACTCAAGGAGGGTTAGGATATCCAAATTTTACAAACTACTATAGGGTAGCGCAAATTTCAACCTTGGCCAAATATCATGCAAAAAAGGAAACACCTCTCTGGGTAGCGATTGAGGCAACCGAGTGTGATCCCATCCCTCCAGCTAACTTACTATGGATTCTTCCCAAGCTACGCGGGAAAATCTGCAATCCAATTATTAAACATTCTCTCTCACTATGGGATAGCTATAAATCCAAGTATTCACTGGTGTCCCCTCTCAACCCACTGCTTTCATTTTATAAAAACCCAACATTTTATCCGGCATGGATCTTCCCTAACACATTCAAGGAATGGGTAAGGAAAGACTGTATATATGTCTATAAATTTTTGGATTCATCGGGTATCATGCCCTTCCCGACAGTATGTAAAAAATACGGTATACCTCAATCAGAATTGTTTCGATACCTCCAAATAAAAAATTTTGTGGAAACACATCTGACCTCTTCGGCTCTGAAAAACCAGATGTCACCTTTTGAAAGTATATGTAAAGATAATCCACATGTAAGAGGTACAATTTCGGTTCTGTACTTGCAGTCACTATCCCACAATAACACAACAAAGCTTCCTTATGTTCAGAAATGGGAGAGTGACCTGGGTATAGAACTTAATACCTCGCATTGGAATAAAATATGGCGAAACACTAAATCGGCTTCCTCGAATATAATAGCATTGGAAGCGGGCTATAAGGTATTAATGAGATGGTACCTGGTGCCAAGCAGAATAGCTAAATATGCACCAAACTGCACCGGACATTGCTATAGGGGTTGCATCACCGAAGGTACATATTTTCATACTTGGTGGACGTGTCCAATAGTACAGAAATTCTGGGATAAGATTTTCAAGATGGTAAATGCGGTGACTAAATTGAGAATACTTCCAGACCCTAAATTGGCACTACTGAATTTAAAGCCCATCAATCTAACACACACGCACTTCAAGCTACTAACACAACTCTTTACGGCAGCCAAACAAACCATAGCAAAAGCTTGGAAAACTCCAATTTTATCAACGACGGAAACAAAAAATAGAATGAATATTGCTATGACGCACGCCAAAATGGAAGCGTTAGAAACGGACACGATCGCCAACTTTGAAAAAATATGGAACCCTTGGATACAATATGCTATACCAGAAAATTTTAATAAAGGTGTAATGATGCCATGGTAGCTTTCCTATACAAAAATAACCGTTGTACATTTCATGCTTTGACGACGGATCCTAGCCCATCCCTGCAGACTTCCTTACCTGACCCCCCCCCCCCCCATTTTCCTTCCTTTTCTTCCCTTCTTCCTTTTCCTGATCTGATACTGCATAAGGTCGTACCCTCGTGTATCTACCGTTAACTTTGAAAAGGTAGCACATTTTAGAAATTTAAAGTTGATAGGTAGTAAGGTTACATTAAATAAGGACGTATTATCTTTGATATATTATCCACTAGCCACTAGGACAAGTTGTAAGGATTACATATTTGGCTATGTTAACTACTTAAACTCTTCCTGCGATAGTACACAGAACATGGCTAAAATATTCCTGTTTATTGTTGTTTAAGAAAGATGATACTGTTAGTCAATCTTATGTTATAATAACCACCTGATTACTGTAACGAATGTATGCTTCATGTACAATTTATTCTTGCATTTAATAAAGATATTCTTGACAAGGAAATATCTCGTAAACTGGAAAGGTGAAACTGTGATTTTTTTTTATGTCACAATGTAGAGAATAAGATTTCCTATCATCTGTGCCCAGTCTTGCCACACAGAGTTAATCCAGCGCTGAGCAATCCTCTTCTTATTGTTCAGTGATATAAAACAGACTTCCAGATAAAACCAAAGTCCTTTCCGCCCCCATGCTTTGAGTGACAGGTTATTTACATATCTCATGCACTAGCCTGCAGACCATGCACAGTTTCTGTAAACAGTGCACAATTCACATCACCCTCCCCTCTCCTCCTCTCCTCTCCCTTCTAGCTCTCCCGGAATTGGCTGTCTCTCCTGTGTTTTGAGAAATGTTTTCAAAATATGAGGTGAGCCACAGTTCAATGTCATGATGAAATGCTCCAGTGAACAGCCATGAGAATATACATAGACAAGTTATTAGGGGAGATGTATTTAGTCCGAGCTTGAGTGATCTTCTTATTATTGTTATATTGCAGTGTGTGTGTCTGAGGTCACCTGATCACATATGCAAAATTCCTATATTACCAGGATGTGTTATGTGGTGGAGGGGTGGATTTCTCACTTAATATAATTACACCCAGAAAGGCTGAATGAACTTAGGGCTGGTTCACATTAGTGCGCTGTGCGAGACTTCAAGTGATTCTCACCGCACTGCTGTTCAGATCACATGCGATGTCTGTGCGATGCGATTTCAGCCATACAAACTGTATGGCTGAAATTGCATATCATTTGGACCAAACACGCTCAGGACCCTTTTTTTGATTCACACCAGAATCGCACGAGTGTTCACACCTATGCGATCCGATTCATGTCCTAACTGTCAGTTCACAGTGCGATATGCGAGCTGTAATGGGGGTGTCATTATCATTGTATGACACTCCAAAGCAGTTCGCATATGGCAGTGTGAACTGCCGTGCGAGTCAGGTGCGATGTGGGAACCCGCAGTGGATTCACAGGGTTCCCGAATCGCACCAGTGTGAACCAAGCCTTAGTGGGAGCAGTCAGGTGACATTTGTAGGCTGTATGCTTTGAGGCTTGGTTCACACTGGTGCGATTCGATAACCCTGCAAATCCACTGTGGGTTTCCACATGGCACCCGACTCGCACGGCAGTTCACACTGCCATATGCGAACTGCTGGGGAGTGTCATACAATGGTAATGACAACCCCATTTCAGCTCGCATATCGCACTGCGAACTGACAGTTTGGACATGAATCGGATCGCACAGGTGTGAACACCTATGCGATTCTGGTGTGGACCAAAAAAAGGGTCCTGTGCGTGTTTGGTCCAAATGATATGCGATTTCAGCCATACAGTTTGTATGGCTAAAATCACATCGCACAGGCATTGCATGTGATCTGAACAGCAGTGCGGTGCAAATCACAGGAATGCGGAGTGTACAGTGGTGGGTAGTACATGCAGGATGGTGTCAGGATAGTGGACAGTGTCAGATTCTTTTTTTATTTTCTAATTACATTTTTTTTTTTCAAAAGGTTTTTTGGGACCAATGGATTTTTATTATTTTTACAATAAAAAAGTTTTACTATTTTTTTTTTTACAATATATTTTTGTACTATTGATGGGAGGGTGGGGTTTTATTTTTTAAATATATTTTTTGGGTTATTTACATATCTTATGCACTAGCGTGGAGACAGGCATTATTTTTTAATTCAAAGAAGAAGGGGATCATTGCGCCGGTCCCAGATGTGCCGACTGACTCGGGTGCAGCTCGCATAAACCCCCGCCAAGTGTGTGTTCTGAGCCAGGTACACAATGGGTCTGCACAGGGGGGTCTGTATTCAAGGAAGGGGGGTGGTCTGTAATGTAGGAAAGGGGGGTGCTGTATTGTAGGGAGGGGGGTCTGTATTGTAGGAAGGGGGGTTCTGTATTGTAGGAGGGGGGTCTGTATTGTAGGAAGGTGGGGGGTCTGTATTGTAGGAAGGGGGGTCTGTATTGTAGAAAGGGGGGTCTGTATTGTATGAATGGGGGTCTGTATTGTAGGAAGGGGGGGTCTGTATTGTAAGGTGGGTCTGTACTGTAGCATGGGTCTGTACTGTAGTGGGGGCCTGTACTGTAGCAGGGGCCTGTACTGTAGCGGGGGCCTGTACTGTAGGGGGATCTTCACTGCAGGTGGGCCTGCACTGTAGCGGGGACTTGCACTGTAGGGAGGTGGTCTGCACTGTAGGGGGTATGTGTAACATGTAGGGGGCCCAGAACTGTTAAGGGGGATGTCTGTGTAACATACAGGCGTCTAAAGGTGCAGGGTACTGTGTAATGCAAATGGGTCCAGAGCTGTTGGGGGCTGTGTAATGTAAAGGGGTCTAGAGGTGCAGGATGCTGTGTAATGTAAAGAGGTCCTTAGGTGCAAGGTGCCATGTAATGTAAAGGGTCCAGAGGTGCAAGGGCTGTATAATGTAAAGGGGTGCAGAGTTGCAAGGCTTGTATAACGTAAAGGGGTGCATGGTGTTGTGTAATGTAAAGGGGTCCAGAGGTGCAAGGGCTGTGTAATGTAAAGGGGTGCAGGATTTTGTGTATAGTAAAGGGTCCAGAGGTGCAGGGTGCTGTGTAATGTAAAGGGGTCCAGAGGTGCAAGGGCTGTGTAATGTAAAGGGGTCCAGAGGTGCAGGGTGCTGTGTAATGTAAAGGGGTGCAGGGTGCTGTGTAATGTAAAAGCGTCCAGAGGTGAAAGGGCTGTGTAATGTAAAGGTGTCCAGAGGTGCAGAGTGCTGTGTAATGTAAAGGGATCCAGAGATAAAGGGTGCTGTGTAATGTGAAGGGGTCCAGAGGTGCAGTTGTGGAGAGGGGGGTACACAGAATTGACAAAAAGATATTGAAGGATGCAGAGGTAGGGAGGGGGCACAGTGGGGTGTTTTGCAGGCATGATACAGGAGTTGGATCAAGGACTGTGCGGGCATGATACATGAGTTGGATCAGGGACTGCGGCATGATACAGGAGTTGGATCAGGGACTGTGGGCATGATACAGGAGTTGGATCAGGGACTGAGGGCATGATACAGGAGTTGGATTAGGGACTGCGGGCATGATACAGGAGTTGGATCAGGGACTGCGCAGTGCGGGCATGTTACAGGAGTTGGATTAGGGACTGCGGGCATGATACAGGAGTTGGATCACGGACTTCGGGCATGATACAGGAGTTGGATCAGGGACTGCGGGCATGATACATGAGTTGGATCAGGGACTGCGCCATGCAGGCATGATACAGGAGTTGGATCAGGCACTGCAGGCATGATACAGGAGTTGGATCAGGGACTGCGGGCATGATACAGGAGTTGGATCAGGGGCTGCGCACTGCGGGCATGATACAGGAGTTGGATCAGGGACTGTGGGCATGATACAGGAGTTGGATCAGGGACTGCGCACTGCGGGCATGATACAGGAGTTGGATCACGGACTGCGGGCATGATACAGGAGTTGGATCAGGGACTGCGGGCATGATACAGGAGTTGGATCAGGGAAAGCGCCATGCAGGCATGATACAGGAGTTGGATCAGGGACTGCGGGCATGATACAGGAGTTGGATCAGGGACTGCAGGCATGATACAGGAGTTGGATCAGGGACTGCGGGCATGATACAGGAGTTGGATCAGGGACTGTGGGCATGATACAGGAGTTGGATCAGGGACTGCGGGCATGATACAGGAGTTGGATCAGGGACTGCGGGCATGATACAGGAGTTGTCACAAAGAAGTACAGGTGATAGGTAATTTACTTAAAGAATAACTGCAATTGTGAACAATGAAGACTAAAAAAAAGAAAAAAAAGGTGAAATATAGCCTCACCATTTTCTCTCTTCTTCTCTTAGTACAACAATTGACTTGTTCTGTCTCTCTGCTTCTCTGCCTATATGCCTCTCTGCCTCACTGCTTGTGTACTTGTCTACCTCTCTGCCTATATGCCTCTCTGCCTGTCTGCTTCTGTGCCTGTCTGCTTCTCTGCTTCTCTGTCCCTACTCCCGGGAAACGTTCTCAGGCTTCCTTTCCTGCAAATGCGAAAGGAGTGACACGAGCACGCTCTGTTTCTTCCCAGAACGCGCTGTCACTCCTTCCACATGCACGCCAGTCTCCCCAGCTCGAGGCTCGTCCTCGCAACGCTGGCTGGCAGTGCGCGTGTAGTGGTGGGGGGAGGAGTCCGCTGATGTCATGACTCCGCCCACCGAATGGCGATCAATGAAATGCCCACAGATTCTCCAACTTTGCGGGGCTCCAGGCAGGTAAGGGGAGGGGGGCTTTTTGTATAGCAGGGTACATGCTTTGGGCATGTATTGGATCATACATTAGAAATCTGCTATTTCTGTAAATTTGCTGTCAGTGGGTTTTCATCCACTTTAAGGTTTACCTGTAGGTAAAAGTGGTTGTACTTGTCTCAAAACTCATCTTTTTAAACTATATATACTATATATACATATTCTGTTTGACTTTATTGGTTTGTTTTTGTAATTTAATGTTTATGTAATGGATATTTATTTATTTTTGTTGCTATGTTGCTATCCTTGTGGTGACCGTCGGTGTTTTTTTTTTTTAAACAACTGTGTGCAAGTGTACGTACCTAGAAGAATTAAAGAACTGATACTGTTTTGAAGGCAAAGGGTGGTCGCATCAATAATTGATTTGATTTGTCTTTCTTTGTTCATTTACTTTCCATTTTGTTACGGGATAAAAATAAACTATTAACACTTTTATTTCTAAAAGCATTATTAATTTATGGCATTTTTCACACCTGCTTAAAACTTTTGCACTGTACGATATATACACTATATTACCTAAAGTATTGGGACGCCTGCCTTTACACACACATGTACTTTAATGGTATCCCAGCCTTAGTCTGTAGGTTTCAATATTGAGTAGATCCACCATTTTCAGCTATAACAGATTCAACTCTTCTGGAAAGACTGTCCACAAGGTTCAGGATTGTGTCCATGGGAATGTTTGATCAATCTACCAAAAGCGCATTTGTGAGGTCAGGCACTTATGTAGACAAAATGGCCTGGCTCGCAGTCTCAGCTCTAATTGATTCCAAAGGTGTTCTGTTGGGTTGAGGGCAGGATTTTCTGCATGCCAGTCAAGTTCCTAAACCCCAAACTTGTTCATCCATGTTTTTATGGATCTCACCTTGTTTGCTTTGAAAAATTAAGAAATATGTCCAAGGTTTTTTGCTGCAGGGTGGTGCTGGTCAGATCACACCATGGCATCTGGCCACGTACATATGTACACATTTGTCTCCTTAGTTTTTTTACCCATATACATATTCGTACATAACTATCCATGCTGCCGCATCACTACCCACTCTCCTCCAATGAAATCGACACAGCTATTGTGCTTACCGCACCATGATGAACCACTATCAGTCAATCTTTTCCTCCTTCTTTTTTAGTTGAGGTTTAGACACGTTCACTTACTGGACCATTATGGTCCATTTAATCACATAATTTAGGTATACATATTTTCCTTTATATATTTCATTTTTTGTCACACATATATTATGTTCCACTTAGCAGATCTATTTGCATGCCACATTGTTAAGATTATTATTGTTAAATTAATGTATTTATCAGTTTCATGTGTCATGTACACCCACCATACAGTATTACATATTGGGTAAGAATATTTACTATTATTTTCACTTGATTTCATCTATCAAGTTATTTGTACACAAATGGCACACTTAACTTGATTTTACAGCTACTTGTATTAGTGGCGATGTATTTTACTTAGATTAATTTAAATATATTTTATTCACTTATTTTTAACACATCATATATGTTTACTTGATGAGCAACCTTTCACACACACACACTTTGATCTGCTTATTTCATACACCACATTTATTTAATTCCAAATTATTATTTTCTTACAATTTTTTTCTCTCATTTTTCACAATTGATTTCACAGGGGCTGTCCAATTTCTTCTTAATTGATTAGCCAATTAGACACACAACATCACCCCTGTTCATCATTATGTGATTTTCTGAGAGTCATATATATTTGTTATGTGGTATTGTGCTAATGACTAAACACTGGATATAGTTTGAAACGCGTCAGCTGTCCGAGGTTTGATTGTTGTGGCTTGTAGTGCTGTTCCTATTTTTAAATAAAGACAACTATTGTTAAAAAAAAAAAAAAAGCTGTGACTAAACGCTGGATATAGTGTGACACGCGTCAGTTGTCAGAGGTTTGATTGCTGTGACTTGTAGTACTGTTCCTATTTTTAAATAAAAGCAAATAGTGTTCAAGAGTGCGGCTGTCCAGAAATACATTTTTGTTATTCCTGGTGCTGGTCAGTAGTTGGTGACAGCAAAAGGGTGCGTATACTATACCAATGTTCAAATTATGTGAGATGGAAGGGCCAAGTGTGGACCAGACAACAGCAGAGATCCCTTACCGGGACTCAGATGGATGTGGTTAAAGAGACTGGGTCACCAGTTTAACAATGGGTTTATGTGACAAACCTGATAAAGTCCCTGAGTGTTGGATAGAAATCTAGATGGTATTAGAAAAGGTCAGGTAGTAGGACAGCTATCTGCTGATTGGGTGACATCATGGGAGGTGGCATCATGTGAGGTTCCCATGGGTGATGGCCACCCTTTGATATGTGTGCCCTCTGCAGACTCTGCCCTAACACATGCTGGAAAAGGGGAGTTGATGACATTTCTAACATTAAGAGGTGTAATGTTGGTCTGAATATGTCTGTTCATGATGAACTGAGTAATGTGTTAATGGTAAATGATAATGTATTGTACAAAGGTACAGGTAAACCTGGGAAACAATTAGTGACAGCTGAGTCCAGGACTATGAATAAGAAGGGTGGTCATATACAAATACCATAGACATAAACAGCCTCAGGACAGAAATGTTCAGAGAGGTATTGAGAAACCTGGGAATCTAAATCAAAAAGGCAGAAAGGTTGATGGAAAGACCAGGGGAACCCCCGCTAAAATTTCAGGAGATGAAATGCATATGGAAGTGCACAAATAATGGGGAATGTCTTAATAGAGCCTGAAGCAGAGTGACAATGGGGCCTCGAGAGAAACACCTGTGGGGGCATTGTGTAGAAGTCCCCTTTAGGAGAAGTGAGGTCATACAGGATTGGACTCCTGTAAATGGTAGCTGGCACAGAGATGCCAAAAGAAGGGACCTATGTGTTTCCCCCTCCAGGTTAAAACAACACAGTGCAGATAGCTGTGATGGGGTATGTCACCAGTAGGGATGAGCCGAACACTCCCCTGTTCGGTTCGCACCAGAACTTGCGAACACACCAAAATGTTCGTGTGAACTTTAGAACCTGTTAAAGTCTATGGGACTCGAACATTTGAAATCTAAAGTGATAATTTTAAAGGCTAATATGCAAATTATTGTCCTAAAAAGTGTTTGGGGACCTGGGTCCTGCCCCAGGGGACATGTATCAATGCAAAAAAAAGTATTAAAAACGTCCTAGGGGGGGTGTAAAGTTAGCATGTAAAATAGCGCATGTTTCCAGTACTTAGAACTGTCCCTGCACAAAGTGTAATTTCTGAAAGAAAAAAAATCATTTAAAACCGGACTTGCGGCTATAATGAATTGTCGGCTCCCGGCAAGATTCATTCATTAAAAAAAAGCGTGGGGTTCCCCCCAAATTCAATTACCAGGCCCTTCAGGTCTGGTATGGATATTAAGGGGAACCCCGCTGTCAATTAAAAAAAAACATGATGTGGGGTTCCCCCCAAATATCCATTCCAGACCCTTCAGGTCTGGTGTGGATTTTAAGGGGAACTCCACCCCAATTTTTTTTAAAAAGTGGCGTGGAGTTCCCCCAAAAATCCACACCAGACCCCTTATCCGAGCACGTTAACCTGGCCGGCCGCAGAAAAGAGGGGGGGACAGAGTGTGCCCCCCCATCTCCAGAACCGTACCAGGCCACATGCCCTCAACATGGGGAGGATGTTCCCATGTTGATGGGGACAAGGGCCTCATCCCCACAACCCTTGCCCGGTGGTTGTGGGGGTCTGCGGGCGGGGGGCTTATCAGAATCTGGAAGTGTGAGTGTTTGATCATTCTTTCAGAAGCACATTTCTGAGGCTAGGCACTGATGTGGACGAGAAGGCCTGTCTCGCAGTCTCTTCTCTAATTCATCCCAAAGGTGTTTTATCAGGTTGAGTTCAGGACTCTGTGCAGGCCAGTCAAGTTCCTCCACCTCAAAGTCACTCATCAATGTCTTTATGGACCTTGCTTTGTGCACTGGTCCAAATCATTTGTTGGAGGGGGATTAAGGTGTGGGGCTGTTTTTCAGGGGCTGGGCTTGGCCTCTGAGTTCCAGTGAAGGGAACTCTTAAGGTGCCAGCATACCAAGACATTTTAGACAATTTCATGCTCCCAGCTTTGTGGGAACAGTTTGGGGATGGTAACACAAAGCAAGGTCCATAAAGACTTGCATGAGTGAGTTTGCCTGGTGAGTTGAAGCTATTATAGCTGCAAAGGGTGGCCCAACTCTGTATTGAACCTTGCGGACTAAGACTGGGATGCTATTAAAGTTCATGTGCGTGTAAAAACAGGCATCCCAATACTTTTGGTAATATAGTGTGTATATATCTACATATATATGTATCAAAGAAAATGCAGTCCCGGGGCTTCTCTCTTAATGCACATATACAAGCAGAATAAAGCAGTTTAATACAGACATGACAGATTACCCAGTAACCTGCATCTTGGATTTTCTTAACCTTAGATTATTATCGTGAAGCATAACTATGATGATGTCTCGAAGGGTGATTGTGTCATAAATCTATGAAAAAGGCAATTCAAATTGCAATGGAAGAAAGAGCTTTGATGCCTGCAAGGTCTAAAGCAGAGGATCTATTACTAATAAATAACACATTCAGGTTCTGCATTCACTTGTACAGTACAAGAAATATTGATTATTTGAAGTTGGAACATTACTTTAAACAAAGTGGCTGGAGGGACTTTCATCACCACAGGGAATAACATTTTGTTTTATACATAATTAGCAACTAAATGTGCGTCATTCTAAGCTGTGTTGTTACCTTTAATTAATGTTCTTGTTTAAACATAAGCATTTATGTGAAAATGTGGGTTGGGCCTTTTGCAAGGTTTCATTAATTAGCTCTTGACAATGTGCAACATTGTATTATGTCATTTAATTAGAAAAAAAAATAATTGTGAATAGGCTTTCTTACAAAAAAAAAACAATTATAATTAAATGGTCCTAAAATCTAATGTCGCGTACACACGATCGGAAATTCCGACAAGAAAAGCGTGGATTTTTTTCCAACAGAATGTTGGCTCAAACTTGTGTTGCATACACACGGTCACACAAAATTCCGACCATCAAGAACGTGGTGACGTACAACACTACAATGAGCCGAGAAAAATGAAGTTCAATGCTTCCGAGCATGCGTTGACTTGATTCCGAGAATGTGCGTTTTTTTGTGCGTCGGAATTGCAAACAGACGATTGGAATTTCCGAAAATAACTTTTCTTGTCGGAAAAATTGAGAACCAGCTCTTAATTTTTTGTTGTCGGAATTTCTGACAGATAAACATGTATATAAAAATAATTAAATAAATATATATTTATATATCTTTAAATGGGCAGACTCGATGGACTACTCTGTCTTTTTTCTGCCATCCACTTACATCTGAATTCCTCCATGCTTTGTTTTTTTCTTTTGCACTGAAACATAACTATCCACAAAATTGGCCCTTTGTAAACACCATTTACACTTATGTTTGGGCAACATGCACTAAAACACAAGCAGTAAAGTGCATTTTTGCTATCATGGCAACACACCTGCTCTATATGTGGCGTGTTACGGTGAAATTGTGAATTGCACCACACTAACATATTGTACATTAGAGCACAACTCACCACAGCTTACCAGTTTGTAGTTGGGACCTGACAGGTAAAAGGTAATTCAAACTCTGCCATGCTTGTCATACCCAAAAGCTGATGCATGAACTATTGTTTGTAGTGTATTTAAAGTGATTGATTTGAAGTGATTGTAAAGTCTATTTTTTTTTTAGTTAACCACTTGCCGCCCCCGGCCTATAGCAGAATGGCGGCCGGGAAGTGGTTCAGGTATCCTGACTGGGTGTCACATGATGTCAAGCAGGTTAAGCCGCGATCACACGCCCATGGGGGCACGCATTTTGCCGATTGGTGGTGTGGTGTGTCAGTCTGACACACTGCTTCTCTGATCTAGGTATAGAGCCTCTGATGGAGGCTCTTTACCATGTGATCAGCTGTGTCCAATCACAGCTGATGACAGTGTAAACAGGAAGGAGTGTGTATCTGCTTTTCCTCTTCTCACACTGACAGATGCGAGTAGAAGAGAGTCGATCGGCTGCTCTTCTGACAGGAGGGTCTGCACTGATTGACCCATGACCACAAGGGATGCCCACCCATGGCCAGCAAAGAGGCCCACCCTTGGCCACCAGGGATGCCCACCCATGATCACCAGGTAAGCCCACTAGTGCCCACCAGGGATGGCACTCATTGCCCATTAGGGATGACACTATGTACCCATCAGTGATGCCTGCCAGTGCCTCTGATCAGTGCTGCCTATCAGTGACATCTATCAGTTCCGCTCATTAGTGCCCACCAGTGCCCATTAGTGCCACCTATACATGCCCTCCAGTGACAACTATCAGTGCCCATCAGTGCCACCTATGAGTGCCCATTAGTACTGCCTATGAGTGCCCATCAGTGCCACCTATCAGTGCCCATCAGTGCTGTATATCAGTGCCACCTATCAGTGCCCATCAGTGCTGCTTATCAGCACCACCTCATCAGTGACACATCAGCAGTGCCAATCAGTACTGTCTCATCAGTGCCCATCAGTGAATAATAAAACATACTTATTTACAAAGTTTTGTAACAGAAAAAAAGAAAACATTTATTTTTCTAAATTTTCATTTTTTTTAATTGTAGCGCAAAAAATAAAAATCACAGAGGTGATCAAATACCACCAAAAAAAATAACAATCCTGTTATACCTATCTGCTCTGTGCAGCAGTTTTGCACAGAGCAGCCCAGATCCTCCTCTTCTCGGGTCCCTCTTCGGCTCTCATCCCCCCCCCTTCTGTTGCGTTCCCCCACAGCAAGCACCCTAGCCGAGTCACAGCTCCCTGTATCCATTCAGACACGGAGCTGCGGCCCGGCCCTGTCCCCTTTCTCTCCTCATTGGCTGACTAACTTTGATTAACAGCAGCCGAGACAATGCTACAACATTGACGCTCAAGTGTTGAAATTCCTCGTAGTATGTCACTAAGTTTGTGTTTGTTGGCCGAGAATTGTACACCGTTAGTATGCAAGACAAGATTTTTGCCTGCTGCTTCTTTCCTCTGCTATCAGCATAACTCACTTATGACAAGTTTTCTTGACACCAACAGGAAAAAGGTGACATGGGAGGGGCTCCAGCTGATTAGCAGTCTTATCTCTGTTCCTGTGTGCTGTGTGGAGCGGGGTGTGTCTCTTCCATCCAATCAGCTCTTTGAGCTCTCCTCACTAAGCTCTGCAGAGTGTAACTTCAGCTCTCGTCCTCTTTTCTTTCTGAACTCTCACACAGGCATTGTACTTCAGCGCTTTATGCGGATGTAGAGAAGATAACACTGCAGATAAAAAAAATTCAATTATGTACATGGATTTGTTTCATCACCTGTGTATCACCTGAGGCCAGTCACTTTCCTGTGTATATGTAAGGGTTTACAACCACTTTAAGTTTTTTGGAGATAATTTGTAATCAATATCTGTTGGCTGACTCCATTTTGGGTTTTGGAACCATGATAGAGACCCCGCAAGAGCTTGATTGAAGAAGGAGTTTTGCATTGTCTAAAAGCAGTGCTGCCTGTCTATTTAACTAGGTGCTAGATGGAGAGGCTATATTTTTTGTGTTTAAATTAATGAATCTTTAATATTACTTAAATATTTTATTTCCAGTATGACTATTACCCCAATTTGCACTCTCTAAATACTTCAATAATATCATATGATCAATATCAATGATGATATATGTGTTTTGCTACTTTAAATAAATAGCTCCCAAATGACACCAACTCATTAAGGAGTATTCATCAGTACTAGTATATAATATACTTTGCAGTATGTGTAATGCCCTGTACACACAATCGGAATTTCAGATGAAAAAAGTCAGACAGAATTTTTCTGACCGTGTGTGTGTTTTTCCTTCGGAAATTCTGACGGACTTAGAAAGACGGAAAAAAATTCTATTGGAAATTCCATTTGTCTGTATGGAACTCCGACGAAGAAAAAAACATGCATGCTCAGAATCAAGTCGATGCATGCTCGGAAGCGCTGAACTTCATTTTTCTCGGCTCGTCGTAGTGTTGTACGTCACCACGTTCTTGAAGGTCTGAATTTGGTGTGACAGTGTGTATGCAAGACAGCTTGAACGGAATTCCGTTGGAAAAATCCATCAGAGTTTATCCCAACGGAAATTCCGATCGTGTGTACAAGGCATATGGGTGCTTGCTAAAATAATATTTTTTTAATATTGTAATTTTAAATGATGGACATTCAAGCATTTACATAATACAAGGCCCCTGGAAGAAGTAATATTTTACGAAACGGACGTTATGCGGAGCAACGCGCGGTTGTCACCCAAGAGCTCCAAACGATCCCCCAGTAGGATGAGTGTCTGGAAATTTGTGTACCGGCCGGCACACCAGATTTGAGGCATTATTTTACTGCAAACTTGTAAGTGTAATACAACTTTTTTAATACATTTTCTACTCATTTAATGCGCTATGTGGAGCTGTTATTGTTTTTTGCATGGTGTGCATTTATGCTGGTGATCTGCAATCGTGGATGAGACCTATTGTTTTAAAGATCGAATCTGTTTGAACTGCGTGGCTGGAAGTGACAACCTTTTATATGCTGTTCATGATCCCCTGTTATAAGGGATCATGGCAATTTGGTAAGGAGCCAATTCATTGTTTGGTGGAGGATACATCACTTTTCTTTGGACACATTTATCAACGTATTCTGGAATTTGGCACAGAGCACGGGTGTTTAGCATTCCACTTTCTCAAGCATTTATGGACTTTATTTGTTACGACATTTTATAATTTTAAATTTTTTGTTTTGTTTTGAGTGGGTTAATTTGAACGTTTAATTTGATTTTATTGTTCATTTTGATGTTTAAATTCTCACACTATTATGCCACGTACAGACGGTCGTTTTTTGTGATGAAAAAAAAACGTTGTTTTTAAAAACGTCATTTAAAATGACCGTGTGTGGGGAAAACGTTGTTTTATGTCTTCTGAAAAACGACAAAAAAAAAATTCGAACATGCTTGAATTTTTTGTGTCGTTTTTCAAACGTCGTTTTTTGTGTCAATTAAAATGATAGTGTGTGGGCAAAACGACGTTTAAAACAACAGTTTTAAACCCGCGCATGCTCATTAGCAAGTTATGATGCTAGCTTCAATGGAAAAGAGTGCTGAACGTAACCACGCTTTGCTAGAGCATTTTGAAAAAACGATGGTGTGTAGGCAATGTCGTTTTTTAAAATGAAGTTTCAAAAACGTTGTTTTATTTCATGATTTAAAACGTCGTTTTATTTCTTCACAAAAAACGACCGTCTGTACGCGGCATGAGTGTTATCACTGACTCACGTTTATTGATTGGTATGAGATTGCTCTAAAGTGGAAACTACCAGTAATCTCTCTTCTTTGTGGCATATTAGTGACATACACCATATGCCATCACGCACTATTTATGTCAATTTTTTTGTATATTTAATGTTTTGTGATTTTTAATTACGTTTTTCCCATGGTTAAGAGGTAGCACAATTTACATTTTTTTTCTTCTGTTTTTGTACCTATTGTTTATATGGTAATCGCAGCTCTCAAATTGAACAGTCTGTAACTGTGTTGCAGCTGTTTTTCTTTTTTAGCATTTAGCGCAGTTTCTTTCCAATGTTCCACATAATACAAAAATGTATTGCATTGGGTCTTATTTTAAAACTCTTTCACTTCTTGTTAAGATTATACAAATACTTGAATGTACATAGCTTTGACACAAGTTCACTTAAAGGAGCTCAGCTATATTATAGCCTTTCTTGATTCTACTATGGCAATGTTGCCAATTCATCACATGGGCACATGAAGTGGTATCCAACATACTTATTCATTGTATACAGTAATTGATAGTATGCTACTAAAACAAATGTAATAATACGCTAGGTATGTTTAACGTCTTGTTTTTATATAATTATTTAACATTATCTAAATTTTTTTAGCATTCTGATTTTATTCATAAAATGATGTTGTTTCTTCTCTGGTATACAATAAAGAAACAGCCTACACATACCTTTTGTCAAGTGTAAATTGGTTTCCCCTGTTTGTAAAGACGGAAATACTTTTTGATTGTGACATCATTTGGACACACTTGACTATAAGTATAATATAAAGAAATTCTAGTTTATCTATGTTTTTTTTTTTAAATAATATAAAATTGACAGAATTACATTTACTCAATTAACCTATAATGAAAGGGTTGATTTTTCAAAAGGAGAAAACGCTGTTCACCTTTGCAAAGTAAATGTTAGTGAATAAAATAAATAATTTGTAAGGGAAACTTTAAAAACATTTTTTTTTTCTAGCAAGATATCTTGGAGAATTGAGAATAGAAAATAGAGGGCACTAGACCACACAGTGATAAATCAATAAATCATTAGTAAATGTGATCATATTAATAACTAAAAAATCTAAAATAAATGATCAAATATTCAAATAAATTGTATAGTGTCTCTATGTCATGAGCATCTCAATGACATCAAGTCCCAATATTATAACAAGTGAAGTGTCACAAATAGATGATAATGAATCTTCTTAATTTACTGTATCTTGCTTAAGTGAAAGAAAAATGCCACCACCACACTTCAATCTTCTTTAACACCCAAAGCTGTGCTGATGAAAAATGGATGCGCTTACCAGATTGTATGGACTACTTTAACCACTTACCCCCCGGACCATATTGCTGCCCAAAGACCAGAGTACTTTTTGCGATTCGGGACTGCGTCGCTTTAACAGACAATTGCGCGGTCGTGCGACGTGGCTCCCAAACAAAATTGGCGTCCTTTTTTTCCCACAAATAGAGCTTTCTTTTGGTGGTATTTGATCACCTCTGCGTTTTTTATTTTTTGCGCTATAAACAAAAATAGAACGACAATTTTGAAAAAAATGAATATTTTTTACTTTTTGCTGTAATAAATATCCCCCAAAAATATATAAAAAAACATTTTTTTTCCTCAGTTTAGGCCGATACGTATTCTTCTACATATTTTTCGTAAAAAAAAATCGCAATAAGCGTTTATTGATTGGTTTGCGCAAAATTTATAGCGTTTACAAAATAGGGGGTATTTTTATGGCATTTTTATTAATATTTTTTTTACTAGTAATGGCGGCGATCAGCGATTTTTTTTTCGGTATTGCGACATTATGGCGGACACTTCGGACATTTTTGACACATTTTTGGGACCATTGGCATTTTTATAGCGATCAGTGCTATAAAAATGCATTAGATTACTATAAAAATGCCACTGGCAGTGAAGGGGTTAACACTAGGGGGCGGGGAAGGGGTTAAGTATGCCTGGGTGTGTTCTTACTGTGGGGGGGGGGTGGCCTCACTAGGGGAAACACTGATCCTCGGTTCATACAGTGTATGAACCGAAGAAAAGCATTTCCCCTGCTGACAGGAACGAGAGCTGTGTGTTTACACACACAGCTCCCGTTCCCCGCTCTGTACCGAGCGATCGCGTGTGCCCGGCGGCGATCGCGCCCGCCGGGCACACGCACGGGAGTCGGGGGCGAGCGAGGGGCGCGCGCGCGCGCCTCCGGCGGCGCGCGTGCGCCCCTAGTGGCGGCTAAAAGGTAGGACGTCATAATACGTGATCTCGCCTAGGAGAGCCACCTTGTGGACGTATTATGACGGTGCGGCGACGGCAAGTGGTTAATTAAACAGTTAGTCATATGAGCTTATGCAGGATTGTGCCTGCACACATGCTGACAGGAAAGATTGATGTTAACCTCATCACCAGGATGTATTGGTGCCTACCCGGCACTGGGGCTGCAGACATTTCACCGCCTAAATTGCGGTACGAGTGTTTGGGTTACCTGGGATCTCTGCTACCGCCGTAGCACAGCCTCGCGTTCCCAGCTGTCAGCTCCACGAGTCGGGAGGCACGTTACGTGACTGGGTAACCGCCTTCGACGTACATTTCGTTGTATTGAACGTCTTCAGGGGGGCATGGAGAATTACCTGACTTCACCACAGCAAAACTTAGAGGACAGAAAACTCATCAAATTTAGTCATAAGAAATGTTATGTACTTTTTTTTAACCACTAGCTGACCGTATAACTTAAATGTATGGCGGCAAGGTGGCACTGCTGCACCAGATCATGTACCTAGTAATAGTACTTTCTATGTAAACATGGCAGATCACCATTAATTAACCTCCCACACTATAAATAAACACTGGCTAGGCACACAGTTAACCCTTTGATCGTCCCTGATGTTAACCCCTTCCCAGCCAGTGTCATTAGTACAATGACAGTGCATGTCTTTTTTAGCACTGATCATTTTATTTGTGTCACTTGTCCCCAAAACATGTCAGTTAGTGTAGGAATGTTCACCGAAATATCACAGTCCAGCTATAAGTCACTGATCACTGCCATTACTAGTAAATAAATTAATAAATACAAATATCCCATCATTTGTATACGCTATAACTTTTGCACAAAGCAATCAATATATATTGATATTATATATATATATATATATATATATATATATATATATATATATATATATATATATATTGAGATTTTTTTACCCAAAATATGTAGCAGAATACGTATTTGTTATTGGATATGTTTTATAGCATTTTTTTCAATAATGGTCGGTCTGTTTTTGTTTATAGCACAACAAAAAACAAATCACAGATGTGATCAAATACCACCAAGCTCTCTTTGTGGGGAAAAAAATATGTGAATTTAATTTGGGGTCAGTGTCACATGACCACGCAATTGCCAGTTAAAATATCAGTACGTGTGAGAAAAAATAGCCTGGTCAGGAACGGGGGTAAATCTTCTGGAGGTGAAGTGGTTAAGGGTGTATGATTCTTTTCTTAATGTAAATGTAAATGTGTATTGTACCCTAAACCCAGAAAAATAAAATTAGTATATTTTTTTATGGCATGGTAAACAACATATTTGCCATGACATTATGCAGAATGTGGTGGTCACAAAGTGGTGTCACTCTTGACACTTAAGATAGTGATGGCGCCTCCAAAACATAATTTAATTTGCTTTTGTAGCAATAATTTAAAAGTGTAGCTATCCAATTGTCAACTGTCTGTTTAATAGTGATGATTCTAATTATTTATCTAATAATCTAGTTAGCAATCTATGAGATCGTAAGCTCATATGAGCAGGGCCTTCTTAGCACTCTTGTATTTCATTGTATTGTAACTGTACTATGTCCCGCTATAAACTATTTGTGCAATACAGTAATAATAATGATAATAATAATACTTAGGTAAAAGGGAATGGGGCCTGTCATGCTTGTAAAGACATCTGATTTTGAAAGCAAAATGACAATTGGGTGGTCATGCAAAGCTATAACCATGAGTTTTTTTATATTTTTTTCCCCACAAATAGAGATTTATTTTGGTGGTAATCACTGCTGGTTTTATATATTTTTGCTATTTAAAAAAAAAATTCTGTTAGGAAATTTAGTAAATTCGTAATTTTTGTCCTTCATTGATGTGTGCTGATGAGGCTGCACTGATGGCTGCACTTATGGGCAATGATAAGGCAGCACTGAAGGGCACTGATGTGGTGGCACTGATGAGGAGGCATAAATATGCAGCACTGAGAGGTGACACTGATATGAAGCACTGATGAGCACTAATAGATGGCCCTGATGGGCGACACTGATGAGAAGGCACTGATGAGCACTGAAAGGCAGCCCTGACTTGCATCACTGATGGGAACAACTTGGCACCACTAATGGGCACAGATTGATGTCACTGATGGACACAGACTGGCATGACTGCTGGGCACTGTTGAGACTGCACTGATAATCAGGGTACAAGAAACCCGAATTTACAGGTTTACTGCCATGAACCTTATCTAACCATTGACTGGATGAGTCAATGGTGCTCCAGGTGAGCAAAGACAGAGAAAAATGAAGCATTTAGTTGTATCTACTGTATACTGTATGTATATATAAGGTATAGCAAAAAATGTAGTGAGCTTATACTTACATTCATAAGGTTGATGGATACCCATTCTATGGTCAAGTGAGCTATTTTAGCATATGTGGAGAATATGACTGTCTCCATGCAAAGTTTAGGCAGTCACACTTGATGCTCCTAAGGGTTTTCCAGAGATTGCAGCCTTAGGCAATGCCAGAGAAGCAAACACCTGAAGCTCTAAACATAATTAACGCAGTGTTAAACCATCAGTGTTTTTAGTTTAGCACTTTTTGCACAACAAAATAAACATTCCCTTGTAAATTATGTTACAATTCCTACCCCAGCACTTCCAGCTTACAACTTTAAATGCTGCTATATCCTGTTCTCTTAGTGCTACTTCCCGTCACAGGAAAAAGTTAACAATATACAGTTTTAATCCAGCCTTGTAGCTTGGACAATGGAGGGGGGGAGCAGGGGAGTACTTTGAAGTCCTAGGCTACAGAGCTGTGTATTTCTATTGATATAGGGAGACTCATCTCTAGTCCCTGTATGCAAGTGTGGCTTCATAAGATGCTGCAAGACAAAGGTGCCATCCAGGAAACATGAAACCTGGGCCAGTAGTCATTGTATCAGCCTAAACAGAGACATAGACAGGGATTAATAAATAAAGAAACAGCACATTAACCTCCCTGGCGGTATGATTCTTTCTGAAAAAAGGTGCTGAAAGCGGTACCATTATTTTGCATGGAAATTTGGCGTTTTAGATTGCAGGCCTGTAATTCTTAGGAATAACTCACCTAAATCTGTCCAAACCAGAGTCTCTAGTAGACTATGATGAAGTTTGAAACACAAAATCATAAATTATAATATAATAAATAATAACAAGTAATAATTTAATAATAACAATACTTTTTATTCAATAAATCTTAACAAATAATATATTCAGATACTCTGATTTTTTGGGGGGTCAAACAAGGGTGCAAAATCATTATTCAGTAAACGTCTCGGGTATGAAACATTTTAAAGCAGGGTACAGCGCAAAGTCCAACGTTGCAGTCGGCACAATAGAAACGCGTTTCTTTACAGATTTTTCTTTCGTTTTCGTCGCGTTTGGAGCAGCAAACCACACACATCCTTGTGGGTGCTGTTTTTTTTTCAGTAGGTGGAATGTGGTCCAAAAAATGACGACCGGTCAGTCTTTCAGGGTTCACTACACCAGAAGCCCGACGTCCAGATCGGTTTACCGCCATTGGCGTTTGGTGCTTCAGAAAGATTTGTTCTGCCACCTTCCACACAAAGTCTGAATGGGCTATAGGCCTGTCACTTTTTTTTTTCATCAGGATGAAGGAATTCCAGAGACATTGTTCGACAAGATGTCGGAAAAAATTTTTATAGTACTTTTTCTGCTGCTTCCTCATCGCTGGGTAAAAAGTCATGGCCTGGTCAGCCCTGTCCACACCTCCCATCGTGTGGTTGTAGTCCAACACAACTTGTGGCTTCATAATATCCTTGCCACCTTTGGTATGCACCATGACGGTCGAGGTGTTATGGACTGTGCTCATAAGGGAAACATCTTTTTTGTCCCGCCACTTCAGTGCCAACATTTTCCCTTTTTGCCATGCAGCTACTTCTCCTTTCCCAAGCTTTTTGCTGGGAAATGCTGACGGCATGTTACGCCGGTTAGGCCTCACGGTTCCATAAGCGTCGGTCTTATTTTGGATAAGGAACTCGTACAGTTCTGGGGAGGTATAAAAATTGTCTGTGGTGACACAATAGCCCTGGTTGAGCAAGGGCTCCATCAATGACAGAACTGAAGCGGTTGCCATCCCAAAATCGCTGAATCGCTCGCAGAACTTGGTCCCTTTCCCAGTGTATACGACTGAGTTCCAAATATATCCAGAGCTGGATTCACACAGCATAAAAGTTTTTATACCAAAGCGAGCTCGCTTTGATGCGATGAACTGTATCCAGCTGAGCCGACCTTTGTAGGCCATGAGACTTTCATCGATGGTAACGTCACGCTCAGGAATATAGGTCCGCTGGAAAATCTGCAAAATAAGCTGGTAAACCTCCCAAATTTTTTTCAGCTTTGGAGCTGGATGAGAATGCTCATCAAAGTCCTCATTATTTGCAAAGTGCAAATATTTCATGATCAATGAAAATCTGTACTCCGACATCACGGATCCAAAAAAAGGTGTGGCCAATAATTTGTTCGTGGACCAGTACCATTTTTGCAGGGGTTTCCCCACCACTCCCTGTAAAATAATGAGGCCCAAAAACTTCCAAATGTCCTCGCTGGTTACAGGCTCCCATTTTCTGCGCCTTGAAAATCGCTGAGGAGTCGCAGCTTCTTGTTCTTGGTATCGATTTGTCTCAATAACTATTTTGTCGATCACTTCAGCGGTCAGAAAAAGTTGGAGGTATTCCAGGGGATTGTCATCAACGTCCACTTTTATCCCAGGTGCTCCTGTAAATGGAAATCTTGGGGGCGCTACGTGGTCATCACCGCAATCAATTGCGCACCAAGTCCGCACATCGCTGGGCACAGGATCGTCGCTTATATCACTTTCTGCGTCTGATGATGAACTTTGCCATGCGTCGCTGTCACTCAGCTCCTCCGCAAGTGATTCCGTATCGCTGTCGCTGTTTTGCAGCAGGTCGCATAGCGATTTTGATGTACAGGTGCGCTTTGCCATGATCGCTGTGCAGTTTGCAGACACAGGTACAGTACAGGTACAGTCAATCTGCAGACAGGGCACTGGGGAAAGCACTGGGGGGCAATCAAAGGTCACTGTAATTTATTTTTAATTTTTAGCCAATTGTGTCAGTGTGTTTTACTATGTGTTACTTATATTTTTTGAATTTCGCGCCGTTCCCCCCCCCGTTCCGCCCCCCTGCGTCGCGACGCTCGCAGGGAAGGGAATCAGGGGAACACAGTGCATCGGGCGGACATCCGGCCGCCGTGCACTGGGGAAAGACATCGCTGACATCGCTGACATCGCTGGATCGCAGGGAAAAAGGTAAGAAACCTCTTCCTGCATCTAGCGAAGCAAACCCGTGTGTGTCTCGGGGTTACCGATCGTAGCCTAAAAATCTCGCCCCGAGCCACACACGGGAATACCGCTCAGAAGGTTAAGTGAGTTATAAAGTCAGCTGCCTAAAAACTGTGGGTTTACAATTACTTTAGGAGCATATCAGTAAGACCGGGTTCACACTGGTACGAGTACGACACAACAGTTGTACGACTGTGGATCCGAATTTGCCCTGCGACTAGAAGTCCAACATCAGTCCGACTTCAAGGAACAGGGATCCGACTTTGATCCTGACAATGCAGGCACTTTGTGTCTGGTATGAATCTTTAGGGGAACTCCACACCAAATTAAAAAAAAAAAACGAATGGCATGGGTTCCCCCTCCATGAGCATGCCAGGCCCTTCAGTCTGGCATGGATTTGAAGGGTTCCCTCAAAATCCATACCAGACTCTTATCCGCATCCCCTCAACATGAGGGGTGAGAGCTTTGGGGCAGGGGGTCATAAGTGGCTGGGCGCCCTGGATCACGTCACCCGGTGACCCTGCCCAATGCCAATATAAGTAGTGACACACTGTGCACTCAGCATTAGAGTGGGAGAGAGCATATAGTCAACATCAGAAGAAGAACAGAGGGAGAAGACAGTGGAGAAGACTCTGCAAAAGAGCGAAAAGACAGCAGAGAAGATCCGGCAGAGGCAGAAGGCAGCGGACAGAGGGAGATGGAGAGGGCTAGAAGACATCAGCGGAGAAGACCCAGACAGGTGAGAAAAACAGACAGAGGCAGAAGACATCAGCGGAGGAGGCAGAAGAGGGGAGAAGAGATTGTGAGAGGCGCTGGAGCTGTCTTAATAAATTACATTAAAAACCTGTGTACTGCGTTTTATTTTTGACACTTTTTTTAGGTGAATGTGTAGGGGGGTTGTTAAAGGGGGCTTCCAGATTCCGATAATCCCCCCACCCACGGACCCCGAAAACCAACGGCCAGGGTTGTCGGGAAGAGGCCCTGGTCCTCAACATATTTTTTTATTTTTTTATTTGGCGTGGAGTTCCCCTTCAAGATCATGAAAGCACAAGTCAGATGCCAAAGTCAGATCAATCCGCCTTTTGATCCGGCGCCGCAGAGAGGAAGGGGAGAGGAGCGGGGCTCTGTGTGCCTGCATCGCTGGATGGTGGGACAGGTGAGTGTCTGATTATTAAAAGTCAGCAGCTACGCTGCTGACTTTTAATAATTTAGATCTCTATGGATCCTAGTTTTAGATTTCTATGGATCCTAGTCTTATTGTTCTTGGTCTTAGGTATGACTCTTGGTCTGCAATGTTAATAGTTAGCACAGTTGTTGATTTTTTCTTGTACATCCTAAACTTTATTTTAAGTCAGTCCTGTTTTGTTTTACCTTGTGAGCATTGGCTAATTGAACCAGCATGTAAGAGGAGGCTCTCTGGGACCCTGATGTAAGAGGAGGCTCTCTGGGGATCCTGATGTAATTGGGGGGGGGCTCTCTGGGGACACAGATGTAAAGGGGGCTCTCTGGGGACCCTAATGAAAGGGGGAGGCTCTCTGGGGACCCTGATGTAAAGGTGGGCTCTCTGGGGACCCTGAAGTAAGGGGGAAAATCACAAGGCAACAGCGCTCAGAAAAAACCAAATGACAACAGTCAGTTAGCAAGGGTTAATAATACGGGATAAAATGACAGCAACAATTATAAAATCAATAGTTAAAAGTCCATGGATAAAAGTTCAAGTATAGGAATACAATCAGTCCATATATAAAAGCTGTATTCTCTGGGTGAATTCTAATAGGTGACCAAGGGCTGCTCTCCAGGAGTGAAGTCAACTCAGGTAGGAGTTGAAAAAGGAGCGCGCTGTCTTGCTACTGACTGACGCTAGGCTCTGAAACGCGTTGTGTGCTACATTGGCCCTTGTCGGCCACCGTCCCGCTGACGTCACCGCCTCCGGAACGAGAGCTGTACACCTGCATTACTTTGTACTTTGTATTATCCTGTGTTGGCCCCTATCGGCAACCGTCCGGCACACTTGAATGGATTGAGCACTGTGCTCCAGCACCGCTCCTACACAGCCATCAGCCCCTGCCTCTCCTCCAGCTGATCTGCTCGTCCATCACCAGGATTGAGACACGAGCTATCTTCACGTCACACATCCTCACTTGCACCCCTGTTCCTGCAATATTACATGTAAGTGTTGGAGACTTATTCCCATCTATGTAAATAAACCAGATGACCTAGAGGCGCTTTTTTCCTGTTTTTCTCTGAAGTAAGGGGGAGGCTCTCTAGAGACCTGATCTAAGGAAGGGACTCTGGGGATCCTGATTTAAGTAGGAAGTCTCTCAGGGGACCCTGGTGTAAGACACGGCTCTCTTGGGGCCCTGATGTTAGGGGTGATCTCTGGGGACCCTGATGTAAGGGGAGGCTCTCTGGGGACCCTAATGTAATGATAATATATATATATATATATATATATATATATATATATATATATATATATATATAAAATGAAATATAATTATATATACACACAATGGCCCGGATTCACAAAGCACTTATGCCGATGTAGAACAAGATACGCCGACGTAAGTGCAAATGTGCGCCGTCGTATCTGTGCGCCGGACCCACAAACCAAGATGCGCCTAAAAATAGGCTTCATCCCACCGACGTAACTTGCCTACGCCGGCGTAGCGTGGGCGCACATTTAGGCTGGACGCATGTGGTGCTCCCATTGATTTTCTATTCAAATATGCAAATGAGGGAAATACGGCGATTCACAAACGTATGTGCGCCCGACGCAGGCTACGCAATATGCGCATAAGTTGTACGTCCGGCATAAAGTTAAGCCCCATAAAGGAGGTGTAACCCAGCAGCAGACATGCAAAGGTCTGCACCAGGGAACACAAGCCGGCGTATTTTACTGAGTTTACGTTGGACGTGTGTGTGGCTGGATGTAGGTTACGTTCATGCCTTGATCCGGCGTAGTTTAGGCAGTTGTTTCGACGTGGTTGTGAGCATGCACAGAGGGATGCGTCCACGTCCCGGCGCATGCGCAGTTTATGATACGTATCTGTCTGGCGCTCGGACCATCATTTGCATGGGGTCATGCCTCATTTGCATGGCTCACGCCCACTTCCACCTACATCGGCTTACGCCTTCGAAACCCAGCGCAGTTTTGGGAGCACTGGCTTTGTGAATTCCATGCATGCCTCTCTGCGTTGCGTTGGTGTAGCATATATTATTTGCGCTACAGCGGCGTAATGTGCACCCGCTCTCTGTGAATCTGGGCCATTATATACAAGTGTATATGTGTATGCCCGCCCAAGTGTATGACTTTCTTTACTTCGCTGCTATGGGCTCTATCCCCAGATCTTTGGTAGACCAAGCAACCCCACTGCTAGTAACCACATTGTTTCTATCATTTATATCTGTACAACTATGTTAATAATACTACCAATAAAAAGATTATGAAACTGAACACCAGGTAAACCTCTAATATTATCACATCATATCCATTTATATATGTTTAATTAAAAAAAAGCATTACTTTATTCAAATTAATTAATGCTCACAGGGTATTATGTATAAAGTCAGGCGACATTATAAAAAGTTGTTTATTTCTAAAAGCTTGGTGGGAAATCAGACTGGGGTGGAAAGAAACAACACAAGTAGACAATTAGGTACATTGCATTGCAAAGGGCATGCTGACAGACAGATGAGTTTATCCGCACCGCATACTAGCTCATTATGAAATACTTACCTTAGAACAAAGTGCTGGTATCGCCTCCTGGTCACCGCTGAGGGAGCTGGCATGTTCCCTCTGTGTTTCTTCTGCTGTGAGCGGCTGTAGCCGCGATGATGTCACTCCCAGGCATGCATGAGGGAGTCCTCCTTTCGGCAAGGAGCTCTGATTTTCCGGCAGGTTTAGGAGATATTAATTTTACTTACAGGTAAGCCTTATTATAGGCTTCCCTGTAGGTAAATATGTGAAAGTGGGGTATACAGCCGCTTTAACTGTTTCCCTGGAAGTTCAGCTTTAAATTAACCAAATTGAGTCATATGATCCATGTGGTATCATTGTTCTTAATATGTATGTGGCACATACTACTGATATACTAATGCAGAAAATTTCACATACAGTATATGCACGTGTCTTGTGTGTTATGGCACAGTGTATAATCTTCACTAAAAGCAAACATCTCTTGGTTGTTCTAAAGAAGCATCAGTAAACAGTTTTTTTAATAACCATTTTCTCATTATACTTTTAGGGAATAGTTTTATACTATTGCTTCTATTTTACCATATCATCTATTGTTATGAAACAAGCTATAAAAGTGAGGACACACTATAATGCTGACTAATCACAGTCATTTAAGGTCTGTGTAAACATTCATTGTGACTTCAAAGAGCTTCATTAAAAAAATATATTGGAAGAGGAATGAGGCTGGAATAAAATATTAGTTATTTTATAAATACTGTTATATACATATATAAAATTACCCGATGTTGAACAGGGACACTGAGTGCATCAGTGATCAAAGTGACAGTCTATCCCAGAACGATGAAGCAATTTTTCACATATTACAGCATTTATCATCTATCAGTTATGTATTCAAATTGAATTTACTGCTTGTCAGCTAGGTTAGCATGATAAATTATTTTCTGTACAGAGTACTATAACTTTCAAGTATAAAGCTATGCATTAAACACCAAATAAAAAACCCTATTCAAAGAAAATAACATCTCTTCCCAAGTCTCATTTCCCAAAGTAATTGCAAGAAGAGTAGTTTATTACTCCGTTTATGAATTTTATTATTTAAATAAATGTTATGACATTGTGATATAATGTCCTAAAGTAAAGACAAAATATATATTTATTTTCTATTTCGGTTATTGTCCATTTGATTATACTGCATAGTTCAAATAGAAATAAATCAGTTTAAGATATGTTTGTTGATAATGATAAAAAATCAATCAGAAATTGTGATAATAAATATGCAACAGCACTGCATGAGTGGAATAGAAATACAAAGACGGTGGGGCCATATACACCTATATACCTACATCTATAAAGTTTGCAGAACAAAGCTTTCAGTGATTTGTCTTTTTTTTCTTTTACTTGACTTTTTATTGATGAAAATAGAGGGTTACATGAGTCAAAGGTCAAACAGCTTATAAAAAGACATATGAAGCATTTATAACCTGAAATTGGATAGCAATGCTTAGGTAAACAATCTTAATAACAGGTTGAAATCATACAAGATAAATAGTATCAGCCAGCCTGTGAAACAAAATGTGCCCCAATGTAAGCAAATCAGATTGGCATATCTGCCAGTTATGCATTGTATACACATTAGAGCTGAGTATTAGAGACATTCACAACCAGGGGTATAAACCTTGAATGTAAGTAACAAGGTGAGTACAGGTAAATATCTAGGCACATGTAAAGGGATAGTTTTCAGGTGCTAAGTTAAGTTAATTGTCATTTCATAAGAAAAAGAAGCTTACACAGACATTGTTAGAGAGACAGTAGCTAACTATATTAGCAGTTGATGAGTACCTACCAGCAACATAAAATACTACTATTGAACCTTTGCTGGGATTATGACAGAGGAGCATTACCTAAGTATATACATGTTACCCCTATGGCATTTCAATCCTACACCTAGGACCATCCAACCATGAGGACCATTGGGAGAAAAACTTGTGTAAGACAAGGTGGGTTTTAGCATGCATGAATTCCATGTGGAGATGTTGGTTAAGTATGGTTATGGCTTATTAAAGAGTAGGCGCTTGAATATTTTTCCACATTTGAGCAATGGCTGATCAGGCAGCTATTAGGATCTGTGTTATGATGGGATAGTATTGCACATGCCAGGACTCAAGCCATAATCCCAGCAAGACCAATTGAGGACAGTATGTCCTTTCAAAATGTTGCAATTATTGGACAGTTCCACCTAACATGAGTCAGGCCCCGTACACACGACCAGTTTCCTCGGCAGAATTCAGCTTCCGACCGAGTTTCTGGCTGAATTCTGCCGAGAAACCCGGCCGTGTGTACACTTTTGGCCGAGGAAGCCGACGAGGAGCTCGACGAGGAAATAGAGAACATGTTCTCTATTTCCTCGTTGTTCTATGGGAGCTCTCGGCCCGCCGAGGAACTCGATGTGTTTGGCACGTCGAGTTCCTCGGCCGTGTGTACGAGGCTTCAGTGTGCCTATCAGACCGCAATTCCTCCAGAATAGGTTAGGGTGAGTTGGATAGAGATGGGGATAGTGTTGTTGGGGTGTAATACCAGAAATTAAGTATTTTTTTTAGGGCTGATTAGCAAATACATGAGTGCTTAGTGCAATGCATGAAATGTAGGTTAGACTAACATCGCTCCATGGTTGGGAGCTTCTGGAGTGGTGGGTTGGAGCAGACTTTTCTGTAAATGTTGGAGATCCCTTTGAGAGCATGGGAGTGGTATCTTGTAGGATGGTGGAGGTTGTGAAACTTGCAAAGCATGTCTAATGCATAGGTATTTATAGCCGTCTCTGTGACTAAAACTCACTTTGTTTTGTAAAATTTGGAAGGAAGAGAGCTTGACCACTTAAAATAAGTCTCCAATGGTCTGAAGCCCAGATGCAGCCCACAGGTCTATTGCTAGATCATGACACAGAAGGTTTAATGCAGTTAGAGGGAGTGACGTGAGAAGAGATTTAGGTATCCCCTGGGATGCTTGCATTGAACTTTGCATTTGCAAACTTTTATTGTTGCATTGACCATACTGAGGTATGTATTGGGTGGTTTTAGTGGCCTTCTCAATGAAGACCACCATCATTTTATTTGGTCCAGCACAATAGCTCTGTAATATTGTTTGACTTCTGGAGAACCTAGTCCAGCTGCAGACGTGGGAGCATATAGGATGGAGCTCAAACAGTTAAGCACCTGTGGCAGACATTCTTGTCCAGTATTAGAAGTTCCCAGCCTGAAGGGCTGTTGCACTTTTAGACAGTGCAGATGAAATGTTTTAATGTGCCAACCCGAGTGAAGGATCCTAGTAACTGTTGCTGCTGTTTACCCCTGGTGCACTAATACTAAGGTTTGCCTGGTTTGGAACACTGCTTATAATGTCACAGTGCTGTCCATTCCCCAAGCTATTGCTGCAGGGACTATTCAAAGAAGTAGCTGCAGAGAGAAGATTGTCTTCTTGTGGTTGTTCAGTGTTCTGGAGTATCCTGCAGCTCCCTGAGTCCTGTGCAAATTAATCAGCAATAAGACTGTTTACTGAGCTAGATGAGTGACAGATCATGGAGAGATCAGCACTCCTTTTAGGGATGGGTGCTACACTACAATTCAGGGTCCCTTCCTCTTCACATATTATCATGCTTCTTTGTTAAAAACCCCCATTTTACTACACTTCATCCAGTCCTGGTAAATAACTACAGTTTACTGCCTAGAATGGAAAATGGAAAGGTTACAGGCCTGAAGATTGATATTGGATCCCAGCAAAATTTGAATGCTCCGTACTGATAATCAATTTTCTAAAATATCTAGAGAGTTTTTGTAAATTCTGGTATTGATTCCAGTCATGTAGTTTTTAATAGGTTACAACAGGCAATTTCCTCATGAAGTGAGGATTAGGAATGGGCCGAACCCCCCCCCCCCCCCCGTTCGGTTCGCACCAGAACCTTCGAAAGGACCGAACGTTTGCGCGAACATTTAGAACCCCATTGACGTCTATGGGCCTCGAACATTCGAATTCAAAAGTGCTCATTTTAAAGCCTAATATGCAAGTTATTGTTGTAAAACGTCTTTGAGAACCCGGGTCTTGCCCCAGGGAATATGTATCAATAGAAAAAAAGTTTTAAAAATGGTTGTTTTTTTCAGGACTCCTGAAAAAACGACAGTTTTTAAAACTTTTTTTCCATTGATACATGTTCCCTCGGGCAAGACCCGGGTTCTCAAAGACGTTTTCACAGGCATACTATAGACACCCAGCAGGTACAATATTTAAAGGAATTTTTCATTTTTTTTTTTTTTATTTAAGCATCATTAAAATCACTGCTCCTGAATTTTTAGGTGCAAACTACAGAGCACACGGACAGTACACACCAAGTAGCTTTAGGTGCAAACTACAGAGCACACGGCCAGTACACACCAAGTAGCTTTAGGTGCAAACTACAGAGGACACAGGCAATAAACCACGTAAGAACACTGCAGCTAGCACAACCACCTGCCTGCCAGTAAATTAGGAAGAACTGATCTAGCTAAACTATACAGTGTATAAATATATGTTCAACACCTGGGATGTATATATATCCTCTACACACTGTAACATTAACTGACTAGCCTGCCTGCCTGCTCTATCTACCTGCAAAAAATGACACTCTCTCTGTCCTCTCAACCACCGCAACACACTACACAAGGCCGACCTGCAGGTGGCCTTTCATAGTGTGGGGCGTGTACTAAACCCCCTGAGCCATAATTGGCCAAAGCCACCCTGGCTTTGGCCAATTATGGCTCTCCATTTTTTGCAAGCTGTGATTGGCCAAGCATGCGGGTCATAGTGCATGCTTGGCCAATCATCAGCCAGCGGTGCCGCAGTGAATTATGGTCTGTGAAATGTAACTCGTATTTGGCGTGAACGACCCATTTTGTTCGTATTTCGACGAACGATCGAACATACGATGTTCGAGTCGAATATGAGTTTGACTCGATTCCGAAGCTCATCCCTAGTGAGGATATAGGTATTGCAAGGGAGGGTACTGTAAAGAATCATTAGCTCTAATAGGTATGCCACCAGCCCTCGTTTGACCCAGTTGGCTCCTATCTCTGTTACATCTATGCATGAACTCTTCCACAATTCCAACAGGCAACTGTCTATAGTGTAAGAATAGGGTTTTCTAAGGATGCATCTGTGACTGTGGTGTCTTTGATCTAAAGCTCAGCAGTTCTCATGCTTTCAATCAATGTCACCAAACAGAAAGAGACAGGGCAATGTTTTGACAGCATTGTAAATGTATGAATACAAACTCAAAAGTGATGTTTCTTTATAAAAGATATTACATTTTTGTAATTGCTGAATAAAGTGGCTGTAAAAACAAACATGCAATTAGAAAATAATAGCAGTGAATCATATTTGTTTGGCCTGGGGTTTAATACAGCTTATCTAAATATGTTAGTTAATGTAAATTGTCAATTATAATGGTTGGAAATATAAAAATAAAAAGTTTCTGTATAATTATCACTTTTATCTTTTTTTTTTTACAGCTCCACTCTGACTTGGACAAAGGAGTTGGATCAGTGAAATACACATTGTTGGGTGATGGTGCTGGCACAATATTTACAATTGATGACACCACAGGTGATATCCATGCTATTAAAAGTTTGGACAGAGAAGAAAAAGCATTCTATACATTACGTGCTCAAGCTGTGGATATTGTCAATGGAAAGCCAGTGGAGCCAGAATCAGAGTTCATAGTAAAAGTTCAGGACATTAATGATAATGAGCCAAAGTTTTTGGATGGCCCTTATGTTGCCAGTGTTCCTGAAATGTCTCCAGTTGGTAAGTGGAAAATTAATTTTATACTAAACACTTCATAAAACAATATGGTTAGAATCTGATTATCGTTTAACATTACAAATCAACATTAGGTGATACTACAGTTGTGGCTGAATCATTCTGCCTATGAAAAGGTAATGTTGTGTGTAAAACCTGTTTCCTGGTTCTTATTTTATGGAATTGTTTGTCAGACTGTGTAACAAGATACTCTACATTTCCCTCCAGAAGTCTAAATGTCAAAGCTGAAATATAATAGATATGTACAAGCTGCTTTTTAGCAGTATGGGATGGCCCTGATGGAGCACTAAAAAAAAAACAAAAAAAAAACTGATTGCTGCAAATGCAGTTTAATTTATTGTTTTAAAAAAGGAATTTTCACTTTCATCCTGTTTTACAGATAGTACTTCAGTGGAATTGCAAACAAACAAATTGAGATGTGACCCATTACTAGCCTCAGGGAGCCCAACTACTGTAGCATGATATTATTTTGTCTTGAACAATTTTTAAGTAATTATTTTTTAAGACACCCACCTTTTCTTTTAGCCACAGTTTATTTTGTTGAAGCTTAGTTATCATTTTCTCCTACTGGGTTGTGGAAACTTTTAATGCTAAATGCTAAAATACAGGCATCTACTTCTTGTAGCATACTAATAATTTGATGACTACTCTCTAGTTCTTTCTGAAGATTGTTTTCAATACTGGTTTAAACTTTTTAACCACTTGATTGGTTATGGCCTCTGCCCTTTTGTCTTTTATTTCTATCTCTGTAAATGTTTCATCAGTTATTGGACGGCTTTACATTTTTAGGATCTTTTATTAATTAGAGAACTTTTTAACCCTTTTGAGTGGGTAAACCTCTCCAGTTTTATTTGTTTCTTGGTGGCATATTCTAACCACACTCTAATTCCTATCTTCAGATATGCCAACCAATATACACACCCTTCTCTATTTTTTATATCACTCCTCTCCTCTAACAGGAATAAGTGGGGAAAGAGAGAGAAAGGAATGGGCAAACAAGAGGGAAAATAATCATTCTCTCCTCCAAATATAATTCATCAATATCATTGACAATCTTGTGTTCCAGTCCCACTTCATTAAATGTATAAAATCCAGGGTAACCTAAAAAAAATAAGGAGGGGAAATTAAGTTATTGACCCAGTTTTGACAGTTTACTTAAGATTCTATCAGCATATCTGGAAGCAATAAAGCAACTAAAAAAAACTAAACATGCAGTCATAATCTATTTTATTCTAGCAGAGTCGAATCAAAGTTCATCACCCTGAAGTGGTATCAATTAATTGTATAAAAAAAAAGTAAGCATCAGGGAGCCACTGAGCAAATAATAAAAGATTTAACATGCCAGTGAGAAAAAAATCTTTAATTTGGAGAACTAATTGCCATATTATCAGCATATGATATCATTGCTACCCATAAGTCCCGGAAGCAAGGGCACTCTGTGTATATGCCGGCCGGCAATTTTTTATGCATACTTTTAACTAAGAAAATGTAAGTGTAATCTAACTCTTTTACAAATAAATTGCATCACGATTTTTCACTATGTAGAGCATCTTTTACTTTTGAGCCTGACATCATGGACACCCCGGCAGGAGGAGTCTTTTAAAGGTCCATTGGGGTCCATTGTGAGTCTGCAGTAACATGACTGAAAGGCCCTGATGGGGTAATCAGCCAAAGTGTTACTGGCCTTTTTGTAACAAAGAGGTCCAATATTGCTGGTAAGCAGGCATTCTTCCCACACTTAAGATGGCAGTGTTTTATAGTGGTCAGTTACACAGGGAATTGTTAAACGACTGAGTGTCACCCTGATTGAGATCCATGTAAGAAGTGTTGCCTGCATGCTCAGCTGATTATCTGTTTTATCACATAATTGGGACTTTTTTGTTTATGTTTTGTTTGCTTTTAACATTTGATTTTGAATGCAATTTCTCGAACAAGATTTCCATCATGCTCCTTCAATCTTTCTCATCACCATGATCAGAAACAAATTGATTTGACCCCACAAAAAAGAAAAAAAGACTGAAAATTCTTAAAAAAAAAACATTTTGAAAAAACATTTACTAGTGTATAATAATCTTTATTATGGGGAGTTATACAAGAGTTTGTAGGATTACAATTAGCACGGACTTGTTTGAAGTATTCTTAAAAATGTATTTTGTAAGATGGGTAACTGAACATTGTCCTAAAACAGTTCCTGGTCAACACATTAGGTTGCCCCAAAAAATGCCACTATAGACATTTAAAAATTAACAGACATGGCACTGGAATCAGTGATATGCAATTGTATTTTAATTCACATGAAAAGTCTAAGGCCTCGTACACACAACCGAACATGTCTGCTGAAACTGGTCCGCTGACCAGTTTCAGCAGACATGTTCGGTCGTCTGTACGGCCGACCGGACAAATGTCCGGCGGATCGGACAGGTTTCCAGCGGACAAATGTTTCTTAGCATGCTAAGAAACATGTCCGCTGGAACCATGTCTGTCGGACATGTTCGGTCGTCTGCACAGACTCACCGGACATGTCCGATCGGCCGCCATCCCTCGCATGCGTCAAAGTGATTAGACGCATGCGTGGAAGCATTGACCTTCCAGGGTCGCGCACGTCGCCGCGTCATCGTCGCGGTGACGGCACGGCCACGTTGCGACACGTCACCGCGTTTGTTTTCCGCGGGGATTTTGGTCTGATGGTGTGTACAGCCATCAGACCAAAATCCGGCAGCGGACATGTCGGATGAAAACGGACAGATGATCGTTTTTTTCTATTGGTTAGTTAACCATTAGATCATTTTAAAACGAGTTCCTAGTTTTTTAACCGATGGATAAATAACCGATGGGGCCCACACACGATCGGTTAGTCTGATGAAAATGGCCCATCAGACCGTTTTCATCAGACAAACCGATCGTGTGTACGTGGCATAAATCTATCTGTGAAAATATATTAACAATATATTTTATATTATTTACTGTATATATTTTCCACAATTTGCTCTTGTCTGGACACTTTCTGTACACATATGAGTTATTCCATCATTTATTACACATACATTGCTGTGATTTTTTTTTACTGAGCTGTTTTACATATTAAATAATAGCAGTTAAATTTTGATATAAAATAAAAATGTTGCTGTTGGCTATGCATGTGCAGTGATCACAAACATTGGTAACATGCAACAACTTTATTTTGCTCCTGGCAAAGACATTAGGAATTAGTATATTAAAGGGCAGAGATGCTAACTGCTTACTTGATTATATGTTTTATAAAAAAAAATAGAAACTTTTTCTAGCTTTTTTTTTTATTATCATCTTATTTTGTAGATAACACATTATAGTACCCATTTGTATTTCACATGTCTTTAAAAAAAATGTATTAATATTCATAGCTAGTCTTAAATAATCAAGTGTGTGATTTCATATTGCACTGGAAAACAACTGTATATAAATATAATTACCTTTCTAAGAAATAATAAAATGCATAATTTGATGAAAATAAATATACTAAAATGTATTCAGATGAAACATTCCATCTTTACCTCTAAAATCACAGTTGTATCTTTTGTACAAGCTGCTGTACACAAAGGGCCAAATATCATCTTGTTTCTGTTAAACCAGCCAATACCAGACGATATTCAGCCAGTATGTACCAGACTTTAGCATCGTAGGTGCAACTGCACACTTATTTACATACTTGAACCTATCTAGATGTATGTCTATGTTTTAGCTGAAATTAAAAAAAATATGGACAAGAAGCAATCAGTTAGTTACTTGTATTATTTACAGGTAGTGATGAGTGAACTGAGCAAAGTTTGAATGGTTGGACATTTGCCTCACAATTGAAAAATGCTGCTATGAGTAGTCACTTTTCTGCTGAATGGTCAGCAGAAATCAGCCTGCGATTTTTAAATCTGCAAACCATAATACCCTAATTCACTGGAGCATCCTTGGGCCTATCACCTTAGCTTCTAGGGTACTCATCATAAATCCCCAGTCTACCCTTTCGAAAGATTTTTCTGCATCAATTGACAGGAGTAGACCGGGGACCTTTCCCTCTTTGATTTTCTGAAGCAAGAGCATTGTTCTCACATCATTATCTCTTCCTTCCCTACCAGGGATAAACCCCACCTGGTCTGCATTTACCAGGTCGGTCATCAGAACCTTCATTCTAGTGGCCAGAAATTTTTCAAATTTTGTGTCGGCGTTCAGCAGGGAAATTGGTCGATAACTTGAGAACAGGGTACTATCTTTTCTTTCCATTGGAATGATTGTAATTGAGGCCAACAACACTTCTCTTCCAACTTTATAGTTTGCCCCCAATCCATTCATGTATGAGCATAATTTAGGTACAAAATTGTCCTTAATTTTTTTTTAATACAGGCTCGTAAACCTATCCAATCCGGGGCTCTTTCCCGAGCCGAGACTTTTAGGGCTGTAATAATCTCATTCTCTGTTATGTTTTTTTCCAAACAAGAAATCTCATCTTCAGCTGCTTGGGGCAATCTAGCATTTTTTAAGAACACAATCTTTTTAGATCTCCCTGTATCCTGTTGATCATTTGGTTTTATTGAATACAGTGACCCATAATAATTTTGAAACACTTTTGCTATTTCTGCTGTTGAGAATACATCTCCCAAGTTTTATTTTGTATTTTTTCTATATAATTTAAAGTTTTTTTCCTTCAAGGCTCTTGCTAGATGTTTCCCAATTTAATTTCCCCATATATATCTCTCTTTTGCAATTCTATTAAAGTCCTTTCTCATCTTTTGTTCTAAGAGGTCCTTTAATGTGTTCCTTTTTATTACTATATCTTGGAACCCCTCGCCTTCTTTACCCTTTTTATGTCCTTGCTCCAATTCATGGATTTCTTTTATAAGTACTTCCTTCTTTTTTTTACTAATGTATGCTTTATGTGCCTCCCAAAGGGTGTCCTCCATTATATCTTTGGTATCGTTTATTTTTAAATATTGTTCTATTTCCTCATTTATTTTATTTTCCTCTAACGTATCCTGTATTAATTCTTTGTTTAATCTCCATGTATTTGTTTGTTTTTGGGCCCCTAGTATGTTAATTTCCATACTAACTGGGGAATGATCTGACCATGTTGTCATTTCAATATTCGTCTTGGTCACTAGTTCTATTAGCCTGTACTCGACCATTATATAGTCGATCCTTAAATATGTTGCATGTACAGGTGAGTAGAATGTACAGTAGGTGAACCCGATTTTGTGTCAATCTCGCTCTCTTTCTCGGCGAGATTGAGCACCTACGAGCCCCATCGCGGGAGCCAGCGCCGAGCTGGCTTGCCGCGATGGAGACAGAGCCGTCATAGAAGCGACGGGAGATCCGACTTGGATTCCCGCCAATTCTACACGTGTGCGGCGTTTGTTATGAATCCTGAGGGGGAAGTCCCCGCCGGATTTTAAATAAAAATCCGGCATGGGTTCCCCCCTCAGGAGCATACCGGGCCCTTAGGTCTGTTATGGGTTGTAAGGAGAGCCCCCCCTACGCCGCAAAAAACGGCGTAGGGGGTCCCCCTACAATCCATACCAGACCCGTATCCAAAGCACGCTACCCGGCCAGCCAGGAAGGGAGTGGGGATGAGCGAGCGCCCCCCCCCCCCTCCTGAGCCGTACCAGGCTGCATGCCCTCAACATGGGGGGGTTGGGTGCTCTGGGGCAGGGGGGGCGCACTGCGGCCCCCCCACCTCAGAGCACCCTGTCCCCATGTTGATGAGGACAGGGCCCCTTCCCGACAACCCTGGCCGTTGGTTGTCGGGGTATGCGGGCGGGAGGCTTATCGGAATCTGGGAGCCCCCTTTAATAAGGGGGCCCCCAGATACCGGCCCCCCACCCTAAGTGAATGAGTATGGGGTACATCGTACCCCTACCCATTCACCTGCAAGAAAAGTGGTAAAAACACAAATAAACCACACAGGGTATTAAAATATTTTATTTTTCTGCTCCGGAGGCCTCCCCTGTCTTCTTTATTAGCTCTTTTACCAGGGGGAGCTTCTTCTTTGACGTCTTCGGGTGGGTGGGGGCCGCCGTCTGGTTCTCATGAAGAACATGACGTCACAGCACGGAAGAAGAACTCACAGCACGGAAGGAGAAGAAGACGTACAGCACGGAAGAAGGCACCGGACAGCGAGACGAAGAACCGGGGTGCGCCGAGTCAACAGCTGAGAGCTGCGAACATAGAAGGAGACCCCCGGAGAGTTGAGAAGACCCCCCGGATAGCGGAGAAGACCCGTCGGGATAGCGGAAGAAGAAGCCCCCTCGCCGAAGACGCCGGAGGAAACCCGCCGGGGGGTGGGGGCTTTTTTAAAAGCGACCCCCCCGGCGGTGGAAGAGAACCAGACGGCGGCCCCCACCCAACCGAAGACGTCAAAGAAGAAGCTCCCCCTGGTAAAAGAGCTAATAAAGAAGACAGGGGAGGCCTCCGGAGCAGAAAAATAAAATATTTTAATACCCTGTGTGGTTTATTTGTGTTTTTACCACTTTTCTTGCAGGTGAATGGGTAGGGGTACGATGTACCCCATACTCATTCACTTAGGGTGGGGGGCCGGTATCTGGGGGCCCCCTTATTAAAGGGGGCTCCCAGATTCCGATAAGCCTCCCGCCCGCATACCCCGACAACCAACGGCCAGGGTTGTCGGGAAGGGGCCCTGTCCTCATCAACATGGGGACAGGGTGCTCTGAGGTGGGGGGGCCGCAGTGCGCCCCCCCTGCCCCAGAGCACCCAACCACCCCATGTTGAGGGCATGCAGCCTGGTACGGCTCAGGAGGGGGGGGGGGCGCTCGCTCGTCCCCACTCCCTTCCTGGCTGGCCGGGTAGCGTGCTTTGGATACGGGTCTGGTATGGATTGTAGGGGGACCCCCTACGCCGTTTTTTTCGGCGTAGGGGGGGCTCTCCTTACAACCCATAACAGACCTAAGGGCCCGGTATGCTCCTGAGGGGGGAACCCATGCCGGATTTTTATTTAAAATCCGGCGGGGACTTCCCCCTCAGGATTCATAACAAACGCCGCACACGTGTAGAATTGGCGGGAATCCAAGTCGGATCTCCCGTCGCTTCTATGACGCGCTTGCTGGGATGTGCTGTCACTATTCCAGTGAGTGCGAGATGTCGGCGAGATCTCGGCACCATGTCGCCGAGAATCAGCGCGATGCTGTCGTGCTAAAAACACAATATCACAAACACCTACTGTATAATCCTGCGTTTTGGGATGTTGCACTCTACATATGTCCAATAATTGACACTGATACAATTTATTTTAAATTATTTTCAATTGACCGTTCCTAGTCCCCTGCACATGCGACGTACTGTCAATACTTAGATCCAAGATAAAATTTAGGTCACCTGTCATTATCACACTCCCTTTTTTAAAATCCATTAACTTCCCCAAGACCTGCCTCAAAAAATTTGTTGGATTCTTATTGGGGCAATAGACATTTGCCAAAGTACATTTCATTTCACAGAGTTTTTCTTTAAAAAAAAAGATATCGACCCTCAGGATCTGTCATCCTTTCTTCCAGTAAGAACCAAACTCCTCTAGCCATCCCAATGGCCACCCCCTTCGCTCTTCTCGTTGTAGAGTCTGCATAAAACCACATTGGATGATCTTTTGAAAACAACTTTATGTTTGTGTCCTGGGAAATATGTGTCTCCTGAAGGAACACTACCCCCGCTTTATGCTGTTTCATTTCCCTTAATATTTTATGTCTCTTTTCTGGTGTATTTAGCCCGCGGACATTATATGTTAGAAATTTTCTTGATTTCATCTTATCATCACAACCTCCTTTTAGGCTCTATGGGACTCCCCTTTAGAAGAAAATAGTCCGTTTGAAATATCTTATGGAATTCGAGATTTCCGAAGGACACCCACCTCCCTACCACTCCCCCCTCACCCCCCTCACCCCCCACCACTCTTCCCATCCTACGACCATTGATCCACCTCTGCTACCTCCTCCCCACCCTCTCTCCTCCACTCCCCCTCCTCCACTCCCCCTCCCCTTTTTTGGCCCTATTCTGACCCTTGAACCACAGGTGGGTCAATATCTAATCTCACCTGTGATTCACTTGAACTGGGGTGAGACTCTGCCATGCCACCCATGTATATACAGTATACATAGTGTGTGTGTATTTTAGATTACATTAACTGATGACATTAAGATATTAATATATACCATATATTTTCCTAAGATAGGGGAGGCAATCTAATGGGGGAGGAGAAAACAGGGAAGGGAGAACTGGGAAGCCTAGAGCAGGGCTTTAAAAGTGCCCACAACATATTTTTTATGGTTGTTGACCAATTAGTATGCATATCGAGTCTTAGGGGTTGATTTACTAAAGACAAATTGACTGTTTACTAGGGAAGTTGCATTTTGCAAGGGAATTATCCCCAGAGCTTAGTGAATGGATTCCATCTTCCGATTACGTGTAAGATTTTTTTTTCCTCGCACTTGAGTGAATATTCTTGAAGTGCATTTTCACCACATTCACTAAGCTAAGGGAAAATTTGTGTGAATTCCATTGCAAAGCAAACAGCCTATTTGACTTTATGAAATCATCCCCAATGGATCAATGCTCTATTTGTATTTTATTGTATTTACTATTTCATTCATTATAGAAGATGAACCCCCAGTCTCAGGTCTCTTAGAGACTGGAACATGCTTATCTATATGTAGCGCTACCCCCGAAGGAGCCGCTGATTGGTTGTTACCTTGATGTGTCCCAGGAGTGCAGTTGTAGAATCAAAATAGCGAGCGAAGGTCCAGACAGTGAATAAGGGTTTTTCCAATGCTTTATTTCCAGGCCAACACGGCCAACATCAATTGGGAAGAAAAGGGTGTTGAAGAGAAAAAAAGAATCTTGTGGTATCAGGCCTAGATATGAACCGAGCAGTCCTGCTCTCAGTAGTATCAATATGTGATTCGTCGCCACTCTTTCTGAGTGGGTGAAGTGCCCCCGGACAGACCCCTCTCACAAGTCTGGCAGCCGAGGTGTCACTTAGATTTGCTGAGAGGAACAGATCTATCTCACAGACCTGGCTTTAGGGCCTCTGCCACAGGCCAATTACTTTAAGTGAGCTAAATGGATGAATGGAGTGAATCCTCCCAGTAGGTTTTTAGAATAGGTCACCGGATGACAGCAAAGCGTACCTGTCAGCATACCGGTCACCAGATCTCCGATTGGTTCGTTCAAGCCCTGTTGGACAACCTGCCTCCGGGTTCCCCTTAAGCTGACCCCCCAATCGATCGGCACCCAGCCTGGGATCCTCTCAATAGAACTGGGGACCCAGTAAGTCACTGGAGTCCCCTTTTACCTCCGGATGAGGTTCCGTGTAGTCTAAAACTTTGGTCAGGTGGGCTGCGCCAGCGGGGTCCATGGATGCGCGCACCCTGAAGGTGGATGCCGCACCTGGAATCTGGACCCCGCAAAGAGTTTTGAGCACATGACACCCGTCACAGATATACCCTTCCCCAGCATGCCCTGCAAGGGAAAAACTCCTCTGATTGGCTGCTGGGGAAGACTTGCTCTACCAAAACCCCTCTGGTGCCAACTGCTGGACAGGGATGGTACCGCATCCCTGGAGTGCAGACTGACCCAGTGGAAATTTCTGGAATGACAGAAGTCCAATTTAACCAATTGCGAATGGGAGCAAAATAACTCTCACATTCCCCACTAACTTTAGCGTAGTGCCCATACTGAAAGTAAGGGGGGCGCTACATATATAACTACTATGAGTTTCTGTACATAGATTTTACTCTCAGTCTTAACCAGTTTGGTAGTTATTAATAAAAAAGCATCTTCAAACATTGTGCTATCACTGCGGATACTGTTAAGCAGTGTGACATTTCACAGCACATAATATTTTTTACTTTGAATAGTTTTACTTTGAGGTTCTTTTTTTTATGTTTTCTGTATCTCATTACATGCCTGCCGGAAAACTACAAATGGGATATGCATATGATCCTTTTAGCAGTAATTTTCTTCTTGGCACTCTTTCATAAAGTCCAACATTTTGAAGAGAGTCCAGTATATATTTGTGAAAGCTCTCTACTATTTCAGTTGTGTCTTCATTAGGTACCTACTGAGCATTTATGGGTGGCACCATCTGGGGAGGAGGGTTTGAGGGGAGTTGTGCTTGTCCCTTTTTTTTTAATTATAAAGAAAATTGAGTACTGTCCATGATACTTTTTTATTTGCACTAACATATAATTTTTTATGGACGAGCTTTCGGGGTGTGTCATCTTCTTCAAGGTCCAAGCAGTACCAAGTATCATGGACAGTATTAATTTTTCTCTGTCCCAATTGCACTAATATGGCTACAATCACCTTTAATAAATTATGTAATTTTGATCCACTTTTTTGTATCATTAATGGTCTAATATAGACAGATGCAAGGGTGCCATATTCATTGGTGTTCTGATGAATGTTCATTTTTTTTAATTCAAACCCAGCTCATGATTGTTTTTGGTTTATCTCTAGTAAACTATGGGGTCTTCCAGAAACAGGCATATTTAATTTCAAATTGTGTGACACTTTAATTGCACACAAGTACTGTAGACTCCATTCAGCAAGCTGTGTTGCCTCTGAAAACAGGCTGCATTTGAGTTTATTTCACTTTAGAATAGCAAGCTTTTCATATTTTCTACAATTGTAATTATATAGTATAGGTATTTTTCCATATGAACAATTATGGACTATGTTGTGTAGATCAACATCATACAAGTCACTTTATTATTGGGTTGTACAGCTAGAAACTGTAAAACGTCAATGAACAACTGCAGACAACACTATAACTATACTATTCTGCAGGAAACATCCTTACTATCGCTAGGTCATTTCCTTCTACAGTATTAAACTCTAACACATGGACTTTATAAATATTGTTTTCAAATGTCAGTCATGGGGCTGCATTCTTAGCTGTTATTTGTCCTGGCATTCATCTGTGAATTCTTATTAATACTAGTTTTTCATAAACTGCTATTCTGCAGAATATATGTGGGTAAAAATAATACATTTAGCTAACTCTTATTAACGGCATCTTTCCTAAGTATGTCCTTCCTGGTCCTCCCACAGGGCAAACTTTTCTTTAAGTAATATGCTTTATTATTGCATAATAA
This sequence comes from Rana temporaria, assembly GCF_905171775.1. Classification (NCBI taxonomy): domain Eukaryota; kingdom Metazoa; phylum Chordata; class Amphibia; order Anura; family Ranidae; genus Rana; species Rana temporaria. The sequence goes on along the minus strand of NC_053493.1, from coordinate 220,676,063 downwards.
TACATATTTTAGTGTTTGTAATAAAGTAACATGACTAATTAAATCATGGAAAAACTCAATCAGTCATCTGGAACAGGTGGTATTATGTTCTTGTTTTGCAATTACTTTTTATTTTACTTTTGCTGTAGATGAGAAAACTACAACTTTGCCTGCAACTGATTTGTTCTGGATATATTTGTAACAGTCTTTGCTGCAGTCTCAACTTTTGAAGTCAATGGACATTTAATTTGTTTAGTCATTGAAAGATCTAAGCCAAAGTGTTCCTTGTAAGATGAGCATTAATGTAAAGATTTTCTAACAGATTCCTATATCCAAAATATATGCATATTTACTATTCTTCTGCTGTGGCTATTGTAATGGGACAGCTGGTCCCGACAGCTGTCAAAATACCTGATTAGTGGCTGCATCTGATTAAAAGCAGGTTCTGTTCAGCTGATAATTTTTGCCCAGCTCCTTAGATTTTTCAAAGGATGTCAGGTGGGAGCCGGTCAACAGGGCTGTCCAGTGAATTTAGGCCAGTTCATTAACCTCTTTCCCACCACGCTACAGACAAAACACGTCTACAGCGCGGTCGAGTTGTTCTGGGACGTCCTCCCAGAATACTGCTCCCACGCTCCCACGCTCCCTGGGGCGCGCTTCCGGAATTATCCATGAGCGCCGGGTCTAGAAGACCCGGCGCATCACGGATCGCGGTAAATTGACGCTGATAGCGGCCGTTTACCACGTGATTGCTCAAATGACGGAGCGATCACTTGTAAACAAACTGGCATCATGTGCAGTCACAGATCCAGCCATCCCTGCGCAATCCTCTGCAATACCACCAAAACTCTGCAATACCACCAATACTCTACAATTCCCACAATACTCTGCAATTCCCCCAATACTCTGCAATACCTCAATAGTCTGCAATACCCCCAATACTCTGCAATTCCCCCAATACTCTGCAATACCTCAATAGTCTGCAATACCTCAATAGTCTGCAATACCCCCAATACTCTGCAATACCCCCAATACTCTGCAATACCCCAATACTCCACAATACCCCCACTACTCTGCAATACCCCACTACTCTGCAATACCCCAATACTATGCAATACCCCAATACTCCGCAATACCCCCATTACTCTGCAATACCCTGCAATACTCCAATACCTTGCAATACGTCACCTATGGGGATTTTTAAGTAGCGAAGTTTGGCGCCATTCCACGAGCATGTGCAATTTTGAAGGGTGACATGTTAGGTATCTATTTACTCGGCGTAACTTCATCTTTCATATTATGAAAAAACATTGGGCTAACTTTACTGCTTTTTTTAAGCACAAAACTGTTTTTTTTTAAAACACGCGTTCAAAAAATTGCTGCGAAAATACCGTGCGAGATAAAAAGTTGTAATGGCCGCCATTGTATTCTTTAGGGTCTTTGCTTAAAAAGCATATATAATGTTTTGGGGTTCTATGTAATTTTCTAGCAAATAAATTATGATTTTTACATGTAGGAGAGAAATGTCAGAATTGGCCTGGGTGCTCCAGAATGCCTGATGGTGCTCCCTGTATGTTGGGCCTCTGTATGTGGCCACGCTGTGTAAAAGTCTCACACATGAGGTATCGCCATACTCGGGAGGAATAGCAGAATGTGTTTTGGGGTGTAATTTGTGGCATGCATATGCTGTATGTGTAAAATTACCTGCTAATATGACAGAAACAAGATTTTTTTTTTATTTTTACAGAATTTTCAGTCTTTTTTCTTTTATAGCGCAAAAAAATAAAAAACCCAGAGATGATCAAATACCACCAAAAGAAAGCTCTATTTGTGTGAAAAAAAAGGATAAAAATTTCAGATGGGTACAATGTTGTATGAGTAATTGTCATTCAAATTGTGAGAGCACCGAAAGCTGAAAATTGATCTGGTTAGGAAGGGGGTTTAAGTGCCCAGTGGTCAAGTGGTTAAGAATTGGCTCTGTGTATGACCAGTTGTACCCTTTGGCCCCAGCACTTTTACAGCATCACAATCTATAAAAAACATACATAATAAATGTTACCATTCTATATCTTTACAATCTTAGTATTGATATAAAATTGTCACTTGGCCACTAGAATTTGAAGGAAACAAAAACCAAGAATACAATTGACCACCCATGCAATGCTGATGTTTAAAACAGTGTTACTTTTTCAACAAGTGAAGGTTACAATTCTGACACTTCCAAAACTTTCAACAGGGGTAGTCTGACAAGTGAAAACAACCCGAAAAATCACATTATTTTTTTTACCAGTCCAAATTATTTAAAAATATGGAAGGTTGGTGTGTATGTCATCTCCTTTGTGTTTTTTTAACACATAGATAACTGCTTCTGTAACCATATCGATGCACCAGACCTGCTAATTACCTCTCCTAATTATTTGACATTGTTGCCAAGTAGCTTTAACCTTGACCTTTAGACAGTGAGGGACAAAATAATGTATTTTAGTTCCTACGTTTTGGTTTATTAGTGGTACATATACAGAGATGTATTCTAAAATAAATTACAAACAGGAACTCCACTTTTTGTAAAAACAATTCTATTGGCATATCTATAGGTGTTCACAATTAACATTTTTATTTTGAAAATGTATCAATCCAGATCAGACACAGTATTTTTTTGTTTGTGACTTTCCTGAATAAAGATCATTAGAATTTAGTGTGAACCACAATGTGTGCACACCCACAATATTAGGTCATTATGAAATACACATGCAGCACAGGAAATAAAGCTCACATTGGTTTTGGCGATTAGAGCTGCAATTCTGTTACCAAAGGTTTTTTTTTTTTTTACCAAAAATATATGACTTTAACAGTTACAACACACAAAACCCATGGTCACAAGACCAGTGTAAGCCAGAAACTGTGTTCCTGATTACGGCTACAAATACCCTAGTGTGACAAGACCACTGTAAGCCAGCAACAGTGTTCTTGATCACTAGGCACACCAGTGTCACAAGACCAGTGAAAGTCAGCAACAGTGCTCCTGATCACTACCACATCAGTATAGTGTCACCAGAGCCAGTGCAACCAGTAACATTGTTCCTTATTACCACCATACAAGTGCAGTTTTGCCTAGGTCTGCCACTTGTACTGAATAGGGCCTGTTTATTGACTGCTGCCTGGACCCGTTATGACATGGCATTCCTTGGGGCTGCCACAGACCAGTAGGCTAGGCTTACTTGGTTTAAAAGAATGGGGACTACTAAAGGTGATGCTCCACTAAGCTATATTCCCTGACCACTTGTACAGAGGTGACCATTACAATACACTGTTTTTTGATACTTTTGGTTGATTACACAAGATACAATGTTTGGTATATAATCAATCTAAACATTAAAAAAGCCACACACATGTGGTAGCTCCATATTTTGGAGGAATAGCAGAATGTGTTTTGGGTTGTCGTTCTAAGTATGTCTATGCGGTATGTTAAAAATATCTTATTAAATTGACATTGGAACTCCGCTTTAGATACAACAATTAATAACTAAACTAAGACATATACACTTAAATGAATGTTTTAATATGCTAAATTAATGAACAATAGTAGTAATAGTAAACAGTCAACATTTTTCATTTAGGCCCCGTACACACGGCCGAGGAACTCGACGTGCCAAACACATCGAGTTCCTCGGCCAGTTCAGTCCTGGAGCCGCCGAGGACCTCGGCGGGCCGAGTTCTCCCATAGAACAATGAGGAAATAGAGAACATGTTCTCTATTTCCTCGCCGAGGTCCTCGTCGGCTTCCTCGGCCGAAAGTGTACACACGGCCGGGTTTCTCGGCAGAATTCAGCCAGAAACTCGGTCGGAAGCTGAATTCTGCCGAGGAAACTGGTCGTGTGTACGGGGCCTAACAACTAACATATTAGACAGCAAAACAATATTACATTAATTACTACATTCTTCATTGCTTTACAGTACAACATTTTAAAATATCTATGAACTGTCTTAACAAAGTAATAATATTCTCAGGAATATCACTGTTTTATATCCAACAATTTGCTTTTGTTTAGCACTTATCCTAAAGTCCTAACAAATGTTCAAGAATTAAATATTCCACCCATTCCTCAAAATTATGTATTTTAGAATTGAGAAAGGAGTATAGAATTTTCACTTAGCAAATGAATGTCCATTTGTGAACACCAAATAATGTAGAACGGCAACCTTTCATGAAAGAAACATAAAAACTACCATTGCAAAACTCTTCAGCCCCATACACACTATCAGGCCTCGTACACACGACCGAGGAACTCGACGGGCGAAACACATAGTTTTCCTCATTGAGTTCCTTGTTAGGCTTGTCGAGGAACTCGACAAGCTTGCTTTGCGTACACACTGTCAAGACAAAATCTCCTCGTTCTCAAACGCGGTGACATACAACACATACAACGGCAGGGTAAGTTCGATTCCACTGGCTAAACTCTTGCGGCTGGTTTTGCTAATCTCATATGTTTGTGTGTTAAGTAAAAGTTTGTTAAGAGCCGATTTGCACTTTTCAGTCTGTTACAGCTTGAAAATAGTGTTATCTCCATTACAAATGCTACTTTTACTCCCTTCTCATACTTTATTCTGAGCAAGCACAGGTTTCTTAGCATACACACGCTCGAGTTTCTTGTCGAAAACCAGCCCGTCGAGGAACTTGACGAGCCAACTTGAGACTCCCGTCGAGGAAATAGAGAACTTGCTCTCTTTTTGGCTCGTCGAGTTTCTCGACAGTTTCCTCGACGAAAATGTACACACGACCGGTTTCCTCTGCAAAAAAATATCTCCCAGCAAGTTTCTTGCTGGTTTTTGCCGAGAAACTCGGTCGTGTGTACAAGGCCTCAGTTTTCCTGCAGGTTTTTCTCTTCAGGTTTACCAAAACCATCTAATATGAGGTCAAACCTTAAGGCCTCATACACACGATAGGATAGCCAGAGGACAACGGTCTGAAGGACTGTTTTCATCGGTCAAAACCGATCATGTGTTGGCCCCATAGGATAGTTAACCTTCGGTTAAAAAATTAGGAACTTGTTTTAAAATTTAACCGATGGACGCCTAACCGATAGGTCAAAACTGATCGTTAGTATGCAAAAGCATCGGTTAAAAACCTGCGCATGCTCAGAATCAAGTCGACGCATGCTTGGAAGCATTGAACTTCGTTTTTTTCAGCACATCGTTGTGTTTTACGTCACCGTGTTCTGACACGATCGGTTATTTAACCTATGGTGTGTAGGCGTGACGGACCATCAGTCAGCTTCATCGGTTAACCTAAGACAATGGTCCTTCAGACTATTGTCCTTTGGTTAACCTATTGTGTGTACGAGGCCTAAGAGTTTCAATGTGTATGTAACCAGGCAGGCCCTTGCTCTACGTGGTTTTGGTAAACCTGAAGAGAAAAACCTGCAGGAAAACTGATAGTGTGTATGGGGCTTCATTCTTGAAATTCTAGTTGCCTTGTTGTTAAGCTGACCTTTTATTAACCACTTAAGGACCGCCTCCTGCACATTTACACCGGCAGAATGGCACGGTTGGGCACATGCACCTACAGGTACATCCTGTGCTAGTGCCCAGCCGTGGGTCACGGGCGCGCGCCCACGGGGCGCTCGCAAACGAAGCGCCGTGACCGGGACCGCGGGACCCATGGACCCGATCGCCACTGGAGTCCCGCGATCGGTCCCCAGAGCTGAAGAACGGGGAGAGCTGTGTGTAAACACAGCTTCCCCGTTCTTCACTGTGGCGGCGTCATCGATCGTGTGATCCCTTTTATAGGGATACACAATCAATGACTTCACAGCCACACCCCCCTACAGTGATAAACACATATTGGGTCATACATAACCCCTTCAGCGCCCCCTTGTGGTTAACTCCCAAACTGCAATTGTCATTTTCACAGTAAACAATGCATTTTAAATGCATTTTTTGCTGTGAAAATGACAATGGTCCCAAAAATGTGTCAAAATTGTCCAAAGTGTCCGCCATAATGTCGCAGTCATGAAAAAAATCACTGATCGCCGCCATTAGTAGTAAAAAAAATAAAAAATTATAAAAATGCAATAAAACTATCCCCTATTTTGAAAACGCTATAAATTTTGCGCAAATCAACCGATAAACGCTTATTGCGATTTTTTTTACCAAAAATTGGTAGAAGAATACGTATCTGCCTAAACTGAGGAAAAAAAAATATTTTTATATATTTTTGGGGGATATTTATTACAGCAAAAAATAAATATTGCATTTTTTTCAAAATTGTTTCTCTATTTTTGTTTATAGTGCAAAAAATAAAAACCGTCGAGGTGATCAAATACCACCAAAAGAAAGCTCTATTTGTGGGAAAAAAAGGACGCCAACTTTGTTTGGGAGCCACGTCACATGACCGTGCAATTGTCTGTTAAAGCGACGCAGTGCCGAATCGCAAAACCTGGCCGGGTCCTTTAGCTGCCTAAAGGTCCGGGTCTTAAGTGGTTAAAATACTTTTAGCGCCCATTCACACTAGTGTGCTGTGGAAATCAATAGATTCATTGGTGCACTGTTAATCATTACAAATGGCACCCCAATGCAACTTTTTGTTTTACCTACATTGCACCATAGTGTACCATAACTGTCATTAATACAGTATGTGGCTGCCTTAATGTAATGCATATTAATGCATAGTGCTGTGAATGGATCTTTAGTCTATGACCTGCAAAAAGTATGTAGAAAAATACTTTTATATTTTCTATTACTTAAAAAAAAAAAAATTTGTAGCATATCTATCATTGTACTGTCAAAAACAGCCCTGTCAAAGATAAATCGTTCTCAAAAGTCTTCTAAGTAGCTGTCATTTCTGGAAGTGTCAATCATCTGTGTCTCCCACTACACTCATTTGTTCCTCCTGCTTACCTACAAATCAGTACTGTGTCCTGTATTAATGTGGAGATTGATGGGAGCAACCATGGAGCACAGGGAAGTACACGTGAGATTGTCACTCTTGGAATTGTTGGTTTTTCATTTACGTGACAGGCTTACTTTACAGCCAGTCCACTAGTGATTTCAGAAGGCCTTCAGTTATGACATCTGTAATTTACTCATGACAGCTTAATGTTAAAGCCCACCTCCAACTTTTTTTTTTTTTTGATACAGTGAGATATAACTTTTTCAGGCTTTCAATTTTGTTTGTATATACTTGACAAGCTTTTAATAGCAGGTGCTGTCTGTGTTTGCTGTCTGTGTTTTTGTTGAAGAGATTTTTCTAATCTGCCTGACATGCATAATTTGAACAAGAGGTGAAGGGAAATCTCCCTAATAGGCAGATGGCAAATAAACAATAAAGCATAAGATCACCTTTGGGGCTGTTTTGAGGGTGAAACATATACAGTAAAACCTTGGTTAGAGAGTAACTTGGTTTGAGAGCGTTTTGCAACATTTTAAAATACATTTTGGCTTTATATACAAGCGATGTCTTGATATACAAGTAGTGTCATGTCACAACCGAGTATAAAAGAATAGAGAGGCGCCTCTAATGCCGCGTACACACGACCGTTATTCATATAATGGAAAAAAACAAAGTTTTTCTCAACGTGATTCCTATCAAGCCTGCCTTGCATACACAAGAGCCATGACTAAGCACTAACGTAGTGCGAAACATGTCGGCTGTCCCCTTCTGTGGCTGTGTTTTGTTTTGTATGCTTATTTTTATCGAATTTTTATCGAATAAAGATAAGATAAGTTCTTCTGGAGTGCGGCTGTCCATCTTCTCCCAATATTCTACATTTGCCTCGTGCATTGCCAGCACCTTGGTTCCCTGAGAGGTTCCTTAATTGTTCACAAGACCGACCTGGAGCGGTGACTCCCTTTCTCTGCCTTGCATACACAAGATCGTGAAAAAAAATGGTTGAGCAAAGCGCGGTGACGTAAAACACGTGCAAAGGCACTATAAAGGAGAAGTTCCATTCGAATGGCGCCACCCTTTGGGCAGCTTATGCTAATTTACCCGCCTCATAACTTGCTTCTGAGCATGCAAGTTTTTTTCCCCCTCGTTAAATTGTACACACGACCGTTTTTCCCAACGTGAAAAACGACGACGTGAAAAACAAGGATAAAAAATAGAGCAGGTTCTAAATTTTTTATGGCAATTTTTCTCGTCGAGAAAAATGCTCTGGAGCCTACACATGACCGTTTTTCACGACCAATTTAAAATGGCATTTTTCTCATCATGAAAAAACGGCCGTGTTTATGCGGCATAAATGTAGCAATATGGTTATATTTAATGAAGGTACAACATTTAGAAACATATTGCTACACTTAGAGGTGCCTCTTTTCTATTTTATACTCTGTAGCTGCTGCTGGATTTTGCTTCTAATCTCCTTGTGGAGGCTTCCATTTGTGGATGGACATTTTATGGTTATACAGCCTATCACATTGTTATAATCTTTTTATATGGACTATAAACTGAAGGATTTATGAATAAATGGTTGTGGAATGAATCATTCGAGTTTCCATTATTTCTTGTGGGGAAATGTGTTTTGATATACAAGTGCTATGGAATACAAGCATGTTTCTGGAATGAATTATGCTCACAATCCAAGGTTTTACTGTAAGAGTCGGTTCACACACAGGCGGCACAACTTTGGGGGCGACTCGGCAAGGCGATCTCAAGGCGACTTGAGAGGCAACTTGCAAAATGACTTCTGTATTGAAGTCAATGCACGTCGCCCCGAGTCGCCCCCAAAGTCGTACAGGAACCTTTTTCTAAGTCAGAGCGACTTGTGTCGCTCCTATTAGAACGGTTCCATTGACTACTGCGGACCGCCACTTGTCAGGCGGGTGAGTCGCCTGACAGGTCGCCCCAGTGTGAACCGACTCTTACAGGTTCCCAGTACTGCAGCTGCTGGCCAATCTTCTCTCTTTCTATGACAACAGTATGGGAGAAGTTCCCAGTACAAGCTGTCACTTTTTCAAAAAGAGTACTCTGCCCACACAGCCGCATCATTCATTCACAGAGTTCTGTGAATGAATGAACTACGAGTACCGACATCCTTTGTGGCACTGTTAAAGCGGATCTCCACTCTAAAGTGGAGTCCCGCTGATCGGCACCCTCCCCCCCTCCGGTGTCACATTTGACACCTTTCAGGGGGGAGGGGGGTGCAGATACCTGTCTACAGACAGGTATCTGCACCCACTTCCGGCCCTACGATACGGGCAAAGGACGGGTTTTTTTTCCCCTTCCCGTCCGTCCCCCGTTGTATGCTGGGAACACTCGGCTCCCAGCACACAGCGGGAGCCAATCGGCGGGCGCAGCGCGACTCGCGCATGCGCCGTAGGGAACCGGGCAGTGAAGCCGGAGCGCTTCACTTCCTGGTTCCCTCACCGTGGATGGAGGGGGGAGCAGCAGGGTGACGAGCGATCGGCTCGTCATCTGCTGCGATCACCGCTGGACTCCAGGACAGGTAAGTGTCCTTATATTAAAAGTCAGCAGCTGCAGTATTTGTAGCTGCTGGCTTTTAATATATTTGTTTAGTGGCACATCCGCTTTAAGTGCTGTGGTAGTTCATTTATTCTTTCTGTCAGTGTGACCCTGCCCACAGGAGTCTTGCATAGCACCAGCGATCTGCTGATTGCTGGTGCAATGCTTTCCAGGCTCCTACGAAAAGGTAAATTCACATATTTTTACCTACAAAAAATGTGCATTTATTATTATAGGATAATCTAACAGTGCAAAATCCAAAAGCAATAGAAGAAGGAAAATCACCGCTCAAGGTGGGTCTGCTATAGGGTCATACACAGGTGTAGGATTCCAAGGGTGCTGGCAGTGCACTAGGCAAACATAGGCGTAAAATGAAGGATGGATGGCCGCACTCCAAACCAAACAGGTTGTCTTTATTTAAACGAACAGCAAAAACATACCAGATCACAGCAACAGAAACAGGAGGATAACAGACGTTTCGCACTGACTTAGTGCTTATTCATGGCTCCTGTTTCTGTGATCTGGTATGTTTTTGCTGTTCGTTTAAATAAAGACAACCTGTTTGGTTTGGAGTGCGGCCATCCATCCTTCATTTTACGCCTATATAATCTAACAGTGGTGCAGCCCTTCTCTACTGCATTCAAAAATAAAAAGTAAAATTTGAGTTGGACCTTAAAAAATTAACTGTTTAGCATTTTTTTGTTAAGGCTGAAGGGGGAACTGGTGAGCCCAGATTTAGGCCTCGTACACACGGCCGAGGAACTCGACGTGCCAAACACATCGAGTTCCTCGGCCAGTTCAGCACTGAAGCCGCCGAGGAGCTCGGCGGGGCGAGAGCTCCCATAGAACAACGAGGAAATAGAGAACATGTTCTCTATTTCCTCGCCGAGCTCCTCGTCGGCTTCCTCGGCCGAAAGTGTACACACGGCCGGGTTTCTCGGCAGAATTCAGCCAGAAACTCGGTCGGAAGCTGAATTCTGCCGAGGAAACTGGTCGTGTGTACGGGGCCTAAGGCTTTAACCTGCCTGGCGGTGTTCCCGAGACTGACTCGGGGTTAGATTTTCCTGCTACGATCGGTAACCCCGAGTCAGTCTTGGGCTTGCCTCGCTAGATCCACAGGCAAAGTTACTTACCTTGTCCCTGGATCCAGCGATGCCACCGCGCTGTGTGAGCGAGCGGGACCTCGCTCGATTCACATAGTGCCTCCGTGTGACGCCGATCTCCGTTCCCTGCGACGTTACGACGCACGGGGACGGAGAACGGCGCCAAATTCAAAAACGTAAACAAACACCTTACATACAGTATACTGTAATCTTATAGATTACAGTACTGTATGTAAAAAAAACACACACCCCCTGTCCCTAGTGGTCTGTCCTGTGTCATGCATGTCATTTTATATAATAAAAACGTTTCTTTCTCCCTGCAAACTGTAGATTGTCCATAGCAACCAAAAGTGTCCCTTTATGTCAAAAATAGTTTTAGATCAGCTAAAAAACAGCGATAATAAATTATAATCACTTGCAGAATTGTGCGATAGCGATTTGTGGGGAAATTCGTCATAAAAAAAAAAAAATAATGACAGCAACAATTCTGCAACTGAGCAAATTTCAGTGATTTTAATTTGATTACATTATTGAATAATTTTTATTATAATTATATTATTATTTGTTATAATTATTTATAATTATTTATTATATTATAATTTATAATTTTGTTTTTAAAAAAATGTCATACCCGGGATGCCTATTAGAATCCTGTTTGGTCAGATTTAAGTGAGTTATTTCTAAAAATTACAGACCTACAATATAAAACGCCAAATTTCCTTGCAAATAATGGTACCGCTTTCAGCATGTTTTTTTCTGAAAGAATCATACCACCAGGGAGGTTAAAGGTGCTCACAAAAAAAGTGTTTATTACAAGGTTACTAATTAGGGCAAATTAGAATACACATAAACAAATACATATTTCTTCCACATGATTGGATTTTCTTTGCAAATTGAATTTCCACTGCATTCACTAAGCTCTGGGGAAAATTGACTTGCAAAGTGAAAAACCTATTTTACTTTAGTAAATCAGCCCCTTAGTTACAAAGGTCAACAAAAAAATGCTTTTTAATTTATTATTTCATCCTTTTTCACGGCGAAAGCTGCCTGTTTTTATTAAATTTCAAAAAGTTCCATATACTGCAGTGCAGTTTCATCATTAAAACTAGATACATGTTTGAAGAAAGAGAAAAGAGAAACAAATTTACAAACTGTATAACAAATGTATTTATTTTATAAATTAGAAGAATAATTGTAATAATATATTTGTTTATAAAAAAATAGGTGTAAAGCCCTTATACATTGGCCATATCTTATGTATAAAGTTCCTAATTAATATATATATATATATATATATATATATATATATATATATATATATATATATATATATATATATATATATGTATGTGTGTGTACATTTAGATATGTACATTTAGATATGATATATATATATATATATATATAGGCAAATCTGACAGAATCACATTTTCCATAACAAATAAATACAATATTGATTCTGATTTTAGTGTGGGTAAGGTATGAAGGTTTCACACAGATTAATATGATAGCCTACAGCCTTGTGTTATATGCTACAAGGATTTAATCTCTCATTCATAAGGTGCACCACAGAAGACAGTTTTGATAAATGAATAATACATTAATTGATTTTCTTGCAAGTAGAACCAGGTAACCAAGGCAGTGGCCTTGTTATTTATATGGGGGCTGATTCCATGACTTTATATTGGTACTAATTTAAGTAACTTGTGACCTGTAATTGGCATCAAGCCCTGTGTCCAAAACAAAACAAGGTCACCATAATGAAGTCACAATAAAATAAATGACAGCACAGATTTGTGCAATAAGTAATGTTTTTTTTTATTTTATTTTCTGTCGGCAACATTGCATTACTCTCATATGGCAAAACCAAAAAAAGACACATCATTATAACTTGCTGTTGTTAACATTGGCAGACTTTGACTGAACACAATATTCGTAAAAAGTGAGACTTTGAAAGTGGTTGTAAAGGTTGAAGGTTTTTTTTACCTTCATGCATTCTATGCATGAAAGTAAAAAACCTTCAGTATGCAGCTCCCCCTGCAGCCTCCCTAATATTTACCCGAGCCCCTATCCCAATCCAGTGATATGCACAAGATCGACTGCACTCCCAGATCTCTGCCTCCTCATTGGCTGAGATACAGCAGCAGGAGTCATTGATAGCCAGTGAGACAATGAGAAAAAAGCAGAGGGTGGTGACTAGCCCTGTTCTGTGTTTCTTTTGAACACACAGAATAGGGCTTGAGAGCAAGCATGTATGAGTGCCTCCATAACAAATGGCTTGCTATGGGGGCAATTGGAAAAGAGGGGAAGCCAGAAACGCCAGCGGGGGATTTGACAAAGGACGAATTGGGGCTGCTCTGTCCTAAACCATTGCATAGAGCAGGTACAGTATGTATAATAGGTTTGTTATTTTGTTTTTAACCTCCCTGGCGGTATGATTATTTCAGCATCAAAGTAAAAAATCAAAGTATCACAGCTGCAGTAGAATCAAGTGCTTAGACACAAAGGCATTATCTAACAGGCCTGCAGGGACCTGAACAAAATGACTGCCACACACACACAGCTTTTTGCTTGACCAGTACACATGACCATTACATACATAGCTGCTGAACATTTAACAGTTTATACATTTCTTTCATGATGTCTGTTAGAAAGGGGAACCATGAATCTAAGATCAAGATCCTCTTGAGATTGTTAATATGAGAAGACCATTTCTGGGGCTTTAGAGGATGTGTTTCTTAAAGAGACCTCTTTAGTGCTAGCAATATAATCCACAATAATGGTACCGATACAAAAAAAACATGTTTTGTCAGTAGTGCTTAACCATACAAACAGAAAATAAGCACGGAACCAAATATTAAAGTGCAAGGGTGAAAAAAAGTTAGTGTAACAATGCACACACAGAAAATATGTATATCAATGCACACCAAAAGATAAAAATAAAAAAACACAGTGTAAATAATTTAACCAAGGTGTTAACTACCCAAAGGTAGTAAAATAATATGATAAAAATAAAGTCCCAAAAAATATATAAAAATATTTAGAAAAATTCGTCGATCGCTGCAGTACTCAATACAATATCTGGAAGAAGATTGGATCTTATTCTCAGCCAAAAGGATGTAAAATTACTGACTCTTACCGAATAGGATGGACCTCGATTTAGGGAGGTCAATGAAGCGTGTGCATCAGCCAGCCGGCCCCGGTACAAGATCACTCAACTCAGGGAGGGGTGTTTCTGTCTTGCAGGAAGAGAAAAAGCCTTCAGCTGTTTCTCCAGACCGAATCACACAGGAAGACGGTAGTCAGATTCAAATTAGCTTTTGTCAGACACTTAATTCTGAGAGTATTGACTCAATGGAAAGAAAATAATAAGATCCTCATAGTGAAGTATGTCCAAAAAGATTATTTTTTTAAAAATCACTTAAAAAATGATCTAAGTTGAATCTGAATCTGACCGGGGCCGGCAGGCTGATGCACACGCTTCATTGACCTCCCTAAACCGAGGTCCATCCTATTCGGTAAGAGTCAGTAATTTTACATCCTTTTGGCTGAGAATAAGATACAATCTTCTTCCAGATATTGTATTGAGTACTGCAGCGATCGACAAATTTTTCTAAATATTTTTATATATTTTTTGGGACTTTATTTTTATCATATTATTTTACTACCTTTGGGTAGTTAACACCTTGGTTAAATTATTTACACTGTGTTTTTTTATTTTTATCTTTTGGTGTGCATTGATATACATATTTTCTGTGTGTGCATTGTTACACTAACTTTTTTTCACCCTTGCACTTTAATATTTGGGTTCCGTGCTTATTTTCTGTTTGTATGGTTAAGCACTACTGACAAAACATGTTTTTTTTGTATCGGTACCATTATTGTGGAGACAATTACAGATCCAAAAATTGGTGTATGATAGAGGGTAAGAACATAGGGCCTAATCCTCAAAAGAGATACGACGGAGTAACTGCTGTTACTCCGTCGTATCCCTGGTCCTAACTATGGAACTGATCCACAGAATCAGTTTCCCATAGTTAGGACGAAGATCCGACATGTGTAATTGAATTACACTGTCGGATCTTAGGATGCAGTACCGCATCCGCCGCTGGGGGCATTTTGCGTCGAAATGCCGCCTCGGGTATGCAAATTAGGACTTACGGAGATCCACAAAGCTTTTACGCTTTGTTTTTTCTCCATAAGTTTTATTTTGCAAACGCAAAATTAGGGCTGCTTTTACAAGGTGTAAACTGTTTACACCTTGTAAAAACAGACCTTTCTTGCTCGCGACGCGATTTTTTTTAAATGTAAAAAAAAAAATTTGGCGCCGTATCTTTTTTTTTACCCGACGCAACTTTATTGTCCCGTCGCAATCCACAAAACCCGACGTAACGTAATTTCACGCTATGCACGTCGGGAAAATGACGTCACGAGCATGTGCAGTACGGCCGGCGCGGGAGCGCGCCTCATTTAAATGGGAATCGCCCCCTGGAGAAGAGGAACGCCTTGCGCCGGCCCGATTTAAGTTACACCGCTCAAAATTTCTAGGTAAGTGCTTTGTGGATCGGGCACTTAGTTAGAGATTTTGCGGCGGTGTAACTTAAATGGAAAAAGTTACGTTGCACCGGGATTTTGAGGATTAGGCCCATAGTACCATGCTCTTCTACCCAAAAAGCTAATTTTAGTATAATGTTTGATTCACAAGAAAATTATGACCCACAACATGGACTGAAACAGTGATTAACATGATTCTTTGGTGGAGTAGGTTTTAGAAGATTTGCTGATACTATATATATATATATATATATATATATATATTTTAATAATACAGTAGTATTAATAATTATTTTTCTTATAAATAGTATTAGCTGTAGTTGTTACTACTAGTACAACAAATAATACTATTTATAATAATATACTTGCTGATACTGACACTGATACCATTCAACAATTAAATAAAAGCTTTTCATTTGAATAATGCTCTCGAATTTAAGCATCTTAAAGTTATTAAATTATCTTATTTCCCCACAGTGTTTTAATACTGGTTTAACAGTAGCCATAATTTAAACATACTAATTAATTTATTTGATGCTTCATAACATAAATACAGTATTTCCAACCCATTGAATCCTTGAGAACATTTTTTTTCTTTAAAGGTGGATTCCAGCTGCTCAGCTATTTTCCTTTACATCTAAACCTATTTATATTTCTAGGAAAAAAGTAAAACCCAAGCATTTTGAGCATAGAACATTTATTATTAGGTAACAGAAAAAAGGCAGTCACAGCATTACAAAAACACTGCATACATTGAAATTGACATAGTAATTATATAGCAATCTTGTACATTTATTTATCAAAGACATATGTGTTAGTCCTTTCCCTGATTTTGACAGATAGGGAGCGACTATTTGGCAATGTCATAATATATTGTACTGTACTCACTGGCATTGTAATGTTATGGAGGATAGCAGTGTAATAAATTTGATTTAAAAAAAATGAACAATAACAAGTAATATCTATATTATTATTAGGAATGAGATGTTAGTTTGTGGCCATTTAGAGTTTGACCCAAAATGTACATGTTTGCAATTTGCCTAATGGGAGAACTAAATGTACAGTTCACCTCTCTGCCAAGCCTTTGACTGTTGCAGCTGGGAATTATTAATTTAATGGTGGTATCACTGCTATTACTAAATGAATGATTTCCAGTTCATTGGTCAATAGATCGCCGGTGACCACCTGCATTCCGTCCACTATGAACATGTGTGGTCTGGATGCCTGCATAATAGAAACCAATGTTATAATTGGTTGCAAGGAAGAAGGCAACCACACTGTGTACCATAAAACGGTTGATGCTCTGGAAAAAAAAGCAAGGTTTTTCCCAAAATACATAGCAGGCCCTTACCCAAGAAAGGGATCTTAGACTAAATGCTCAGATAAGGCTCGGTTATGAATATTAGGAAACCCATGCTTTTTAGATTCTTGGCTTGGGGTAACACCTTAAAAACTATACCATAAGGGTCTGGTATAGATGTTGAGGGGAATCCCTGACAGATTTGTTTACAAACAGGATGAAAATTTCATAAAATGTTATTTAGCAGCAATTTAAAGAGGTGTTTAAGCCTAGGGGAAAAAAATGAAATCAAATAGTGTAGCTGCTGACTTTTAATATATGGACACTTACCTGTCCAGGGAGCCCACAATGTCAGCACCCCAGCCGAGGTGCTGCAGCGCCATCTCTAAAAATGGGGAATGGGAACCTGTCAAACAGGTCTCCATTTCCCCCTCACCCCTCCCCCTGAATAGTGGCAAATGTGGCACTGGAGGGAAGGAGGAAGCAAATAAGTGGAAGTTCCACTTTTGGGTGGAACTCCGCTTTAAGTTAATTTGACTTAATGTGTAGTTTTAAAGTGTCCCTCGAACATATTATTAGAGAAGGGCTAAACACCCCTTGTGCAGTTCGCACCAGAACTCCTGAACAGAGAACCCCATGGAAGTCTATGGGAGCCGAACTTAAAAGATCAAAAGTTCCCATTTTGAACAATTATATGCAAATAATTGGTCATAAAAAGTGTATGGGGTCCGGGTACTGCCCTGGGGGGACATGTATCAATGAAAAAAAAAAGTTTAACCACTTGCCGGCCGCCATATAGCAAAATGATGGCGGAAAAGTGGTTGTGTTATCCTGATCAGACGTCATATGACGTGATCACGCAGGGGCGTGCAGCATGGCGATCATAGGTGCTGTGTGTTAGTCTGACAGACTGCAACTCCGATCATGGTATGTAGCCTCTGACAGAGGCTTCTTACTATGTGATAAGCTGTGACCAATCACAACTGATCATCGCAGAAAGTGCCAGTAAATGGCTTTCCTCAGTTCACACTGACAGGGAGAGCTGTTCAGTGGTGCTTCCTGTCAGAGGGGGGAGGGTCTGTGCTATTAATAAGCACATTAATTATCAGCATAGCCCTCATCAAAAGGTTCCCATCAGCTGCCAATCAATGCCCATCACCTGTTCCTCTCTATAAACGCCTGTTAGTAACCTACAACAGTGCTTATCAGTGCCCTCAACAAAGTGTCAATCAGTGCCCTATGAGTAATGCCTGCCAGTGCCCCATCTAATTACCACTCAGTAATGCCTATCATTAGCACCTCATTAGTGCTGCCTATCCCAGTTTTTATTTTTCAAAATTGTCTGTCTTTTTTTAATTTATAGCACAACAATTAAAAACTGCAGCGGTGATCAAATGCCACCAAAATAAAGCTATATTTGTGGGAAGAAAATGACAAAAAATTAGTTTGGGTACAGTGTTGCATGACTACGCAATTGTCATTCAAAGTGTGACAGCGCGGAAAGCTAAGAATAGTCCTGGGCCATAAGGGGGGAAAGTGCATGGTATTGAAGTGGTTAAAATGTATTGTTTTTAAAGGAGAAGTAATTTTAATGATGCATAAAGTGCAACAATACAAATTAAAAATTCCTTGAAATATAGTGCCTGGGGGGTACCATTAGTCTGCCTGTAAAATTGTGCATCTGAAGAAAAAACTACA
This sequence comes from Rana temporaria, assembly GCF_905171775.1. Lineage (NCBI taxonomy): Eukaryota > Metazoa > Chordata > Amphibia > Anura > Ranidae > Rana > Rana temporaria. The sequence goes on along the minus strand of NC_053493.1, from coordinate 220,657,969 downwards.
TTGCTAAAGAAAAAAAAATACAAGTCAAATCTCCCGGGTATTGAAAATAAAAAAATAAAAAAAAACAGTCCATACCAGATCCTTTGGGTCTGGTATGAATTTTTACAGGAAACCCATACAATAGAATAAAAAAAAACTGTGTGGGGTGACCCCCAAAATCCATACCAGATCCTTATCTAAGCATGCAGCCTGGCAGGTCAGGAGAGGGGGGCAAGCAAGTGCCCCCTCCTGAACCATACCAGGCCACATACCCTCAACATGGGGCTCTGCATATCCTGACTGCTCTAGTTTTGATAAATAACTACATATTTCCATGTGATATTAATCAGATAACTTCACTAACAGCATTAGACATGTTGGTGAGGGGGAATCAAAACTGGAGCAGTCAGAATTTGCAGCAACTCTGCATGGTAATCTAAATAGCAATATCCCACTTGGCCTAGGATCATGTGACCCATATCATTTGGGCCATAGCATATTGCACCAGAGATTAAAAAAATAGGATAGGATAGCATGATACATTAGATAACAGGTCTACACTAAAGATTTGCTTTAATGAATATAATAATTTAATACAAAATGTCTAGCCTTTGCAAGGCTAACACATTGTGAATTGGTATTGATATACATGCTAATAAATAAAAGCACTGCTTAACTGTTCAGAATTACACATGGGGGTTATTTACTAAAACTGGAGAAGTAAGAATTTGGAGCATCTGTGCATAGTAGCCAATCATTTGCTAGCTTTCACAAAACAGTCACATTCAAGACATGCCATAAATGACAACTTCACGGTTGCTTTTGCTCCAAAACCAAACTGTTAAGCCATCAAATGGCTAGTGTTGCAACTGATGACATGTCACATGGCAACTACAAATTAAGCAGAGGTGAAAATGGCAGCTTCTGTGGTTGTAAAGCATAAGAGGGTTTAGTTCTGCTTTCAGTTAAGCGTTAGAGGTTAGAGGTTCCAGGAATTTTGGTACAAGTAGGTACATAAAACTTTACTGACCCAATAGTGTCATATAAAAGAGAGATATTTTCACCTACTGTAAGTTTTTAGCTACATCAACCTGCTCCAATAATTATCAGGGTCTCCCTGCTTTATATATCTGCTTATAGTGAAAGTAATTTAGCAAATGCAATGGTATGAACAAGAAGCAAGCTATTGTCTATGTAATGCTCACATTTCTAGGCAGCTACACAAGGTATCATTATAAATAAAAATTTGATTTGTTTTTGGAGGATAGATAGATAGGAGTTTGACAATTTTTATTTATCATTTTATAAACAATGGAGATGCATGTTGATTGACCAGTAGAAAAAAAAATGTTTATTATTCTTATACTAAAGGAAAACACAAAAAGAGAAAAAGTGTACTGCTTGAATTTATGATTAAAGTAGCCATTACAGCTATCTGAAAAGAAACAATGCATATTTATTGTGATCTTTTTGTGCTTCCTTACCTTGAAATACATGGAGAACTACAGTCAAGCGGAAAGAAACCAGGATGAAACATGTAGAGAGGTGATATTGACGTGCAAAGTACTTATTACAGGATTGCTTCAAGGTCAATGTTCATTTATATGAAAAGTGATGTTATTATGAATATAATTAGCACAGGCATCACCGTGTTATTAGAAATTACTGAAAAAATTACATATTTATAAAAGCTAGATACGATTCTAATTAGCATATGAGCTTGGCAATATAAAGTCTGTGAATTGCATGCATTTATTATCAGCAGTTACATAACTGTTTTCTGAAAGGGTGTACAGTACTGACATTTGGTGAGGTAAAAGCCACAAGAAAAGGAGAGAATAAATACATTTTATACTATAAAAAATGTGTTGTCTGAAGGAAAGCATACATGTTAATGACATGTTTATAAATATGAATAGAGCCCTTTTAAGTATGACATGTGATTTAACCAAATTTTATAGAATTGAGTGAAGTGAAAATTAGACAAAACTGCACCCGGTAATTTTACAACTAATTACCCAATAAAAAGCACTGTTAATGCTGTGATTGCTATTTTTGGTGAATGGCTGTAGGCTTCCAAGCATGATTAACCACCTTGAAAATCATTCTGGCCTTAAATAAAATGACTTTCAAATGGTGTGGTCATGGCTTTGACAAGGTAAATGTAACACACACAATTCCTATGGTATCCTCAGCCTAAAGCTCCACGATCCAATGGATCATAACCATTCAGTATGGTTAGAGTGTACAATGAAATACTATACCATTAAAAGTTGAATTATATAAAGCTTTTATAAAGATCACATACTGTAAATAAGGCATTCAATATGCTTAAATAAAACAAGCCTGCTCTAATGATAACATAAAAGTTTAATTGCACCTTCCCTAAACATTTTACATTTGTAACCTTCTCAGCATGCTCTAAAAATTGCTAGTATAGTTTTTCTTACCTGTAGACATGTTCTGTTTCTAGCAATTGCTTCCTACTGTGCTGTGAAAAAATAGAAATTTTAAATACAGCTTACCTGTAAAATCCTTTTCTTGGGAATACATCATGGGACAGAGCCTTAATTACTTAACGGGTTATGTAGTCACCACAGGTGATTGGATACTGGAAAACCCAATTAAAATTGAGTTCCTCCCCTATATAACCCCTCCCAAATGGAGAGTACCTCAGTTAAGTAGCATAGCAATAAGTGTTCCACGTTAAACTCCGAAGAGGGGTGGGAGCTCTCTGTCCCGTGATGTATTCCCAAGAAAAGGATTTTACAGGTAAGCTGTATTAAAAAATCATATTTTCTTGATCATACATAACGGGACACAGAGCCTTAATTACTTAAAGCGGGAGTTCACCCAAAAAATAATAATTTAACATTACATTCAGGCGAGTTATGATAATGACATTACTCTGTTTTTTTTTAAATCCTTGCCGTACATACCGTTTTATATATATATATATGTTCACCGCGGCTTCTGGGTATAATCTGCGGCACTGGGCGTTCCTAATTGATTGACATGCTTCCAACCGGCGCATACAGCGCTTCACGATTTGCCGAAAGAAGCCGAACGTCAGTGCGCAGGCGACGTATAGAGCCGACTCGCAGTCCGGCTTCTTTCGGCAACTCGTGACGCGCTGTATGCACCGGTCGGAAGCATGTCAATCAATTAGGAACGCCCAGTCCCGCAGATTTTACCCGGAAGCTGCGGTGAACATATATATATATAAAACGGTATGTACTGCAAGGATTTTAAAGAAAACAGCGTAATGTCATTATCATAACTCGCCTGAATGTAATGTTAATTTTTTCTTTTTGGGTGAACCCCTGCTTTAAGTATTTAAGGCTCTGTGTCCCGTGATGTATGATCAAGAAAATAGGATTTTTTAATACAGCTTACCTGTAAAATCCTTTTTCTTGGGAATACATTACGGGACACAGAGCTAAAAAAAATTTTTTGGGTGAACCCCCGCTTTAATGGGATGTCCCATAGCAGTGCTAAAATTTGAGGGGAGGGAGACACAGATCAGAAGACCGCCATTGAGCCAGAGGATCTATACTGCTGCCTGCAGCACACTACGCCTGAAGGCGGCATCCTCGTAACCTCTCACATCTACGCGGTAGAATTTAGTAAATGTATGGACCGAAGACCAAGTATCAGCCTTGCAGATCTGAGCCATGGAGGCCTGGTGATGCACTGCCCAAAAAGCACCAACTGCTCTAGTCGAGTGTGCTTTCACCTGAAAAGGAGGGATCTTCTTTTCTAAACCATAGGCCTGAATAATGACTTGTCAAATCCACCTTGCAATAGTGGATTTTGATGCTGCCTGGCTCTTCTTTGGGCCTTGAGGCAGAATGAATAGACAATCAGTCTTCCTTATCTAAGCCATAGCTTGCAGATAAACCTTTACCACTCTTACAACATCTAGAGAGTGTAAACTCTCTTTCTCCACAGACTGCGCATCTGGGAAAAAAAGACGGTAGGACTATATCTTGATTCAGATGAAAACCTGAACCCACCATAGGTAAGAAAGTTGGGTTAGGCCGCAGCACCACCCTGTCTTCATTAATAATCATATACGGTTCTTTACACGAAAGAGCCGCCAATTCTCCTTGCTGAGGATATGGCTACAAGATTTAGAGAAACCTGGTGTAAAGGTTCAAAAGGTAGCTTCTGTAAAACAGACAATACCAAATTCAAATCCCATGGGCACACGGCAGACTTAAACGGCGGATTCAAACGCAGTGCACCCTGAACAAAGGCCCTGACTATGGAATGAGAGGCAAGCGTTTTTTGAAAAAAATACAGACAAAGCCGCAAAGGCCACATTCATATTTAAGCCTAACTGAAGAAAGGAAAGAATCCTATTAATGGCAAATTTCCTAGGATGCCACTTTCTGGGTTCACACCAGGAAACAAATGCCTTCCAGATTCTGTAGTAGATGAGCCTGAAGGCCAGCTTCCTAGCATTAACCAGAGTGGATAGGACTGGCCCGGAGAGCCCACGTTTCCTCAGAACGTGGGTTTCAACAGCCGAACCGGCAAATTTAGACTTTGTAAGGCAGGATGGAATATTGGACCCTGCGATAGTACGTCTGGGCGTAATGGAAGAACTCAAGTTCATGAACTTAGTAAAAGTGTTAACATTTTACTTTGTAATGAGCATCAAATCACATGTATGGTAAAAATAAACATAATGTTGGCTGGTGATGGGCATCAGCAGAGCTTCACCTTATTCACTAGGCTCTGGGGAAAATTCCCTTGCACCATTCAACTTCCCTTGAAAATTCAATAGCCTATTTTCCTTTAGTGAATCAAGCCCATAACAGCCAGTCATAGCTTGGAAAATATTTAAAGGAAAATGTCAGCAAAGGCAGCCTAAATGTGTCTCACATGACAAGTGCACCTTAATGATATATTACAAACAAAAAAAGAAGAAAAAATAGTCATTATGCAAATAAGTGATTGTTGCAGAAAGTTCAGACGATGGGGAAATATCTGGTTTCCTTTGTGTCTATTTTGCTCAAAAATGACTGTAAGATACAAACATTGATCTTGCTAAAGTTTCAAAACCGTTTGAGGCACATTTGATATTTATTTCCTCCCAAAGAATATTCAGTTACATAAAGAACATTAGCTGTAATATAATAGTCCCATTGTTCTGTGAATCTCTATTTTATATTGCTGTGTCTGTAAGTCTTCAGGGAGTTAGTACAGCATCTGATGTTAAACATGTTCTTTAATAGCTTCTCTGAGAATCGACTTTAGGTGGTTTCTAATTAGACACTCCCAGATGGTAGAGAAAAAGCAGCTGCAATCCCAGCTGGATATACAATGTATGAGGCACTTCTTATGCTTTACGTACAGGGGTTAATATGTTTTCTTGAGAGATTTACATTCAAGACCGCGTTCCATTCTGCTGGTAAAAGTTTCTTTCCCCTGCACATCTACATGCTGACTGCTGACTAATAAATCCTAAAACAAGACATTTGCTGCATTCATAGGATTTTTTTTCTATGGTCTCAGATTATATGCTACTTCTGAGAGTAGAGCACAGAAATAGATGCCATTCTGTCTGAGCTGGGAATTGTTGCTCTTTGAGCTGTAACACCTGCATCAGCAAAGTCACAGTGACTCTCAGATGCGCTTTTAATGGTTGCCACTGCTGCACAAGACGAATTTAACAACAAAAGTTGAATTTTCCAGGGTTCTGCAAGTTGCCCTCTCCTTTTATTGTACCTAGCCTAATTGAGGAGTAAGAGAAACCACAGAGGAATGGGAAAAAAATATGTTACAAAATAGTTTGTGAAACCTTTTTAATGGATAAATGTGCAATGTTAAGATTCTATTTATTGGAGAGAAAAGAGTGAGTCGGTGGCAAATTTGCAGTGTTATTATGTCCTTTATCAAACCACCCAGAGTCATCTTTTCACGTTATCAACTTACAGCACATTGAAGCAGCTAAAATCATTTTTCGAATATACAGCAATTCCTGATAACTGTCAAACATGCTTTTAAGAGGAAAGGATTTTTGTTCAGCGGCCTCTGTTGAAAATTGGTACTCTGAATGTTGAAGCTTTGTTTTTTACTAGCTAATGAATGTTCTTATTTATTATGGTGTCGGGCAATTTCAAGCAGTTTAAACTTACACTGGCTGTAATGACTGTTGTTTAATTTTAATAGTTGTAAGTTAAAAGTCATTATATGTACATTTATTGCCTGTGTACCTATTGTTTTACCTATATATACTATGAAGTATCATTATGAATGAGGTTAGAATCTCAATCAAATTTATATTGCTGCATCTTCTTTATTGTTCCAGTGGCCCCTGTCTACTTCATTAACTTGATTAACCACATATTATATTGAACGAAACCGGTCGGGTAGACTGAACTAGCTCCACGTTACTCCATGTTACTGTGCTTCTTGGATGTGTTTGTGATTACATATCTTGCCTGTTTATATCATCCTTGATGTAAGTGTTGTACCTTTTACAATAAAACCCATAGTTGATAGTTTTACACTATGGGGGTTATTTACGAAAGGCAAATACACTTTGCACTACAAGTGCAAACTACGAGTGCAAAGTGCACTTAAAATTGCACTGAAAGTGCGCTTGGAAGTGCAGTCTCTGTAGATCCGAGGGGGACATGCTTGGAAAAAAAAATGAATTTTAGCTTGCACATGATTGGATGATACAATCAGCAGAGCTTCCTCTCCTTCAGATCTACCCCTCAGATTTACAGCGACTGCACTTCCAAGTGCACTTTCAGTGCAATTTCAAGTGCAATTTGCACTTGTAGTGCAACGTGGATTTGCCTTTTGTAAATAACCCCTATGTGGTGGCCTTTTTCTTTTATGAATGGTGGTGTTCATGACTGGGTCTGGTGCCAAGGTTGAACGGAAGCTGACCTTACTTGATTTTACTGTTGTGGGTTTAGTAACACTTGAAAATTTTAGAGCTTTTGGGATAAACACTGATGTGTTTGTATGGTGAGATTTGATCACCTCTGCATTTTTTATTTTTTGTGCTATAAACAAAAATTGTTTTTTTCCCCTCAGTTTAGGCCGATATGTATTCTTCTACGTATTTTTGGTAAAAACTTGCAATAAGCGTTTATTGATCGGTTTGCGCAAAAGTTATAGCGTCTACAAAACAGGGTATAGTTTTATGACATTTTTATTAATATCTTTTTTTTCACTAGTAATGGTGGCGATCAGCGATTTTTATCGTGAGTGAGACATTATGGCGGATTCATCGGACACTTTTGACACATTTTTGGGACCATTGTCATTTTAATTTCAATAGTTTTTTATTAAGGTTTTAACAGGTTCCATAACATATTGCAGACATTAGAAGAATTCCACATCGCAGTGCGGAAGGCATCCAGTAGCACAATGAAATAAACATAACTCCAGTGCAAACTAATGGGGTTAGATTTCATCAACGAAAAACAATGTGGCATCATTAATAATGAGATGGGATATAAACATACAAACCCCTAGTGCCCAATAACTACTGCATTGGTGGAAACAGGACTTGCCTTCATCAAATGTCTGATAACTTTGATCAACATTCAATTATCATAACCAATAAGTTTAAGTTTAACTGGATGAGAAATAGGTAAAAAAAAGAAAAGGGGGAAGGTGGAAGAGGAGAAGAGGACAAGAAGCATAGAGAAAAGTGGGAAGGGGGTGGAGAAGCGAAGTAGGGCAGGGGAGGGGGAAAGGAGAAGGAAAGAAGGTGAGAGAGAGTGGAGCCTTAACTGGACCAGCAAGTCGTATATTAGAAATTAACGTTACAGTCGGAGATCGCCAGTGGAGACAGATCTTTAAGACTGATACCAACTATTCCAGGGTTCCCAATATTTTCGGATACTAGATCTACCGCTTAAGCCAGAATCAAACATTTGTTCGTAGGTGCCGTGGGAGTGAATTATTTGGATCGTTTCGGTCAGGCCTGGAGGAAGCGGATCCCTCCAGTGCCGGACCAAAGTCAATCTGGCCGCCAGCAGTATATGGGATAGTAGGATCCGTAAGTTGTGAGGTACCGAGTCAATTCCCAGGGATAGTAATGCCATCCCTGGTTCCTGACTCAACGTTAGGCCCAATACTTGGTTTATCAGATCAAACACCTGACTCCAGTACCGGGTGATCTTGGGACATCCCCACAATAAATGATACAGTGTGCCAGAGTTCCCACATATTCTCCAACATAGGGGGGAAGCCCCAGGGGCAAATTTCGATATACGGTAAGGTGTGAGATACCAACGAAGTAGGAATTTCTGAAACAGCTCCCACAGATTGGCACTCCTGGTGGATGAGTATGTGACCTTGAGAGCTGCTTTCCATTGATCTTCCAGATACACCCTGCCGAAATCCCTCTCCCATGCTCTCATAGGGAGAGACTTCTGGAACACACATTTATTTTGTAGTATTGAATAGAATAGCGAGATGCCCCTGGTTTTTGGTAATTTAGAGAGATAATACTGGCTAGCCTGCCATGGAAGCAGAATAGAAGTCTCTTTAAAACTTTTCAAGAAATGACAAATTTGCAGGTACATGTAATAGTCTGTTGAAGGTAGAGATAGTTCAAGTTGGAGTGATCTAAATGTCTTGAGGGCAGGTCCTATATATAAGTCTGCTAACGTCAGCCTACCCCCTGGGTCCCATTTAGCAAGTGATATATTAGGTATGAACATCGATAAAGCTGATAGAGGAATCATTAGTGGCACGGGTCTTTGTTCAGGGGATGTATGTAATATCAGAGTTCTCCAAGCCGCAATAGATCCTCGGATCGTTGGGCTCATCATGGGAGATGGGTGGGGCAGGAAGACACTAGATAATAAATAACCGTAAAGATCTTCCCCTGGAACCTGATGCCTTTCTAATATCGACCAAAGATTAGGATTCGGGTTTGAGGAGGGGAACCATCCCTTTAGCTGGGCCAGGAGAGAAGCTGAGTGATAATCCTTAATGTGCGTATGGCCTATCCCCCCTACAGATCTATGTTTAATTAGCCGACTAAATGCGCAGCGAGCCCGCTTGCCCCCCCATAGGAACTTATTAATCAGGGATTGTAGGGAAGAAAAAAAGGAGGCGGGGACCGGAATAGGTAGGGTTCTGAAAATGTAGATAAGTTGGGGGAGAATCTGCATCTTGAAGGCTGCAAGGCGGCCCGACCATGAGAGTTCAAACCTCGCAAGATTATTCAATTTGGATGGAATTGATTGCAATAAGGGGTAATAATTTTCTTTAGCCAGCTCGGAGAGCCTGGGGGTAAGAGTTATACCTAAATAAGAGATCCCCGCATCCCTCCAGATGTACGGGAATCTCTCAGCCAGGGATTGTTGAAGCTCGGGTGGGATACCCATTCCCAAGATATAGGATTTGGCATCGTTAACCTTATAGTAAGATACTGAGGAGAATAGATTCAACGCCTCATGGACAGAGGTTAGAGAGGATTCTACGTCCGTAAGCATTAGGATGATGTCATCCGCAAAAAGGCTTATGGTGTGTATCGAGTCTTTACTCCTGAACCCCTTGATTTTGGGATGCGAGCGGATGTACGAGGCCAAAGGTTCCATGAGTAGATTAAAAATAAGTGGGGATAGGGGGCATCCCTGGCGCGTCCCGTTGCTAATATTGAAGGGGGAAGACAACATACCAGATATATACACCTGTGCTGAGGGGGTGGTGTACAGCACCATTATCGCAGAGTGAATCCCGCCCGTAAAGCCAAATTTGATGAGGACCCTCGCCAGATAATCCCAATGAATTCTATCAAACGCCTTCTCTGCATCCAAAGCTAGGAGCAGAGAAGGCGTTTTGGTCACATTGGCTGCGTGAATAATATTAATTAAACGCCTTGTTGCGTCTGCCGTTTGTCTACCTTTTGTGAACCCCGATTGATCCATGTGAATCAGGGATGGTAATATGTCTACTAATCTATTAGCAATGAGTTTTGCATAGAGCTTCAGATCGTTATTCAGTAAAGAGATCGGTCTGAAGTTCTGTGGTACATTCGGATCTTTCCCAGGTTTTGGAAGTGCCACAATAAGAGCACGGAGCATCTCAGTGGGGAAGGAAGAGGAGGAGGCAGCAGAATTGTAAACATTAGATAGATAGGGAGCTAGATCAAGTTTGAAGGCTTTAAAGTATTCCCCTGTGAACCCATCCGGTCCAGGAGATTTATTGATAGGTAAGGAATCAATTGCTTTAATAATCTCCGGGACCGAGAAGGGTGTGTTAAGTTCTTCCAACTGGCCTGGCGTGACTCGGGGTAGATTAACCTGATCTAGGAAGGTTGATATCAGGGACTCGGTGGGCTGGGTCGTGTTTTGGTCTTCCTTCAAGTTATATAGAGAGTTGTAATAGCAGCTAAATGCATCCGCTATAGCTTGCGGGTGATATAGCTTTTCTTTCGTGGTAGGGTGTAAAATGTAAGGGATTTTCGTCTTGTATCTGACACCTCTAAGGCGGCTAGCCAGTAACTTCCCGGCTTTGTTACCGATGACATAATAGGACATTTTAAGGCGCCTAGTCGCTAGATCGAAATTGTCGAGTAGCACTAGTCGCAGATCGTATCTAAGTTGTGATAATTGATCAGATAACGCCTGAGAGGTGTCAGTTTTGTTTTGGGCTTCTAAGGTATGAATTTTGGTGACCAGGTCTTGTATTTGCTGTCTCCTCCTTCTCCTGACCCCAGCCCCCATCTTTATAAGGACCCCTCTCATATATGCCTTGTGGGCATTCCAAATAGTCATAGGGTTGGTTACAGAGTTAACATTGCTAGAGAAAAAATTAGACAATTCATCCTGCAGTTGGGCCTTGGTAGTACCATCCTGGATCAGCCTCGAGTTGGACCGCCAGACGAAGCATGAGTTCACGCCTGGCGAGTCAGCAACCGACAGCGTCACCGAGGCATGGTCTGACCACGTGATGTCATTGATTTTGGATGCAGTGATTTTAGGTAGCAGCCATTTGTCCGTGACAAAAAGATCCAATCTCGTGTAAATTCGGTGGCTCGATGAGAAAAAGGAGAAGTCCCTCTCCGATCCATTGAGACACCGCCATGCATCGTAGAGTTCTTGAGTGTGAAGGAACGGTTGAAGTGAATGACGATGCCGAGTTGAGGAGGACGTTGAGTCTACTAGTGGATCGGGAGGTAGGTTAAAATCTCCGCAGAGAAGAAGATAGCCCTTCTGGACTTTTTTAGCTTTTCTGAGGACTTGATGGAAAAATCGAATCTGGTGGGCATTGGGCGCGTATACATTTACGATAGTATACGTAGTGGAGGCAATATCGCACACTAAAATATGGTATCGGCCCAAGGGGTCGGCCAATTCATCATGTTTAGTAAACGCCACCGTGTCTCTGACTGCAGTAAGCACACCTCCCTTTTTAGCCGAGGAACTTGCTGTAAAAACATGTGGGAACTTAGGATGGGTGCATGAGGGCATTTTCTGCTTGTGAAAGTGGGTCTCTTGTGCACAAAGTACATCGCCCCGGTGATGAATAGCCTCATTCCACATGGATTTTCTCTTTACTGGGTGATTTAATCCCTTGGTATTAATTGTCAAGAATGTGACAGGCATGGAAATCCGTAGACAAAGAGCAGTGTAGAGTAAGAAATAGGTACATCACTTACAGTTTTTGGTGTCTGTACGTGGTGATGGAGGTCTTTTATCAAGTGGCAGGTTCTCGACAGGGGTGATGGGGCTCCGACTGCCGGAAGGTTTGTGGTAACTCCAGCTGCAAAAAGGCGGCTCCAGGCAAGAAAAGAAAGGAGAAAAAAGGGTTGAAGTAAAACGAACAAAAAAAACAACATGGGGATGAGGTAGGTCATGACGACCCGGGTGTAGCTAACTCAGAGTAGGGGAAAAAGTCTAGCACGGTAACTTGCTCCTAAACAGGGGTACAGCTAAGAGTTAGATAGTTTGGTATCGCAGTTCAGCGGGCATTGTGGCGGTGAGATCGGGCGTTTTTCGGGTTAACGAGTTGCCAGTCTTTATCGACCCGCGACGGGTCTCCCTTGGGAGGGCCTCTTGGGTCCTCCTCGGGGATGATGAGCCAGGTTTTGAGTAGATCCAATCCTTTGGAGAGGGAGTCAACAATGAAGTCCTTTCCTTTGTTAGTAATGCATAGTTTAGTAGGGAATCCCCACTTGTAGGCAATGTTGTGGTTACGTAGTGCCTTTGAGATGGTATTCAAGTTGCGCCTCTTCTGCAATGTGTACTGCGACAGGTCCGCAAAAAACTGTAGATCTCTATGTTGTTCAGGGACAAGATCCTTGTTGCGGACTGCTCTCATTAAGCGTTCCTTGATATGATAGAAGTGGAGGCGTAAAATAACATCACGGGGCACGTTGTCAGGTAGATGCGGAGGTTTAGGCAGCCTGTGGATCCTATCCATGGTGACATCTAGCGCTGTCACGCCGGGCAGAATTGAGGTTATTATGTCAGTGACATGGTCTAGCAAGTCCGATTGTTGAACCGTTTCAGGGACCCCCCGTATTTTAAGGTTGTTCCTCCGAGCTCGGTCCTCAATGTCTGCAATTTTGGCCCTTACCGCTTCCATCTCCTCATCTCTGGCGTCGTGGGCATCCACCAAGCTATTGATGGTGTCGGCGTACTCCCCCATTTTAGTTTCCACATGGTCCACCCTGGCAGATACATCGTGCAGTTCCCTGCCAAACTTGCGCATACAGGACATCATATCGCCGTGCAGCGAGGTTCTAAGGGACACCAACATGTCCTTAAGCGTAGTATCTAGCACAGGTTGGTTATTGGTAGGGAAGCGGTCGATGGAGTCAGGGAGTTCCCTGGTATCATCTCCAGAGTCCAGGCTCGCACTAACCTCAGGAGTGTGACCTTTGTCATCCAGCTTAGGCCTTGTCTTTTCTGGGCTCCCGGAGGCGGAGGAAGGGACAGGAGATTGTTTTCCAGCCGTCGGGGAGGTTCGTTTCGCTGTCTTGCTTTTGGATTGAGTCGTCTGTGGAGTGCTGGCAGATGGTCTGGGAGATTTGGCGCCATCTTGTCTTTGCTCCCAGGCAAAGTATTCGGTTAGCTTCTGAGGCCGCTGGGGGCCCTTGCGTTTGTTTGTCATCCCACGGATGGGCAGCAGGATGAGAGCGCCGGTACGTTAGGAGGTGATCACCGCTGATCAGATTGCGTTTTGGTGCTGTATCCCCGTTTCACCGGAGCTGCGTTTTTATGCGACCATTCCGGTCCTTGCCCCCGTCAGGGGTATTAAATCAACAGTTCAGGGCGTTCTCGAGGAGGCAAGAAGGAGTATGCCATGTAGAAATGGAGAAAGGCCTCAGGGGTGTACCAAGATGGCCGCCGGAGTTTGCCAGAGCCTGCAGATGGCTTCAAAGGGGTGATATAAAGTTGGCTGCGGGCTCCGGGGGGTACAATGGGTATCCCCGAATAAATTGAGGAGGGGTGTCCGGCCAGGGGGCTGGGGATGAGGGCTGGAGCAGAGTTCACCCACTGACCTGGTAAATCAGGAGAACCAAGATGGCCGCGGCATGTAGGCCCAAGCCGCGGTCTGGAGTAGCGGGTGGCTGGAGGATCCACGGTCGCCGCGTCGGGTGAGTGACAGGTGGGGTTCCTCCACTAGCGGCACCGCTGCAGGTAGGTCCGGAGGCGATCCCGCTCCACTCGCGACCGCGATCCCAGCGCCTGTCCAGGAAAGTCCCCAGGCTCCACAGGCCTCAAGATGGCGAAGGGCCTGCGATGGATGGAGCCGGCCGGATCCCGTCCAGCGAAGCGATCCCGTGGCCCAGGATCGAAACTCGAGCAGGGATCCACTCAGGAAGACCCTAGGAGTCGAGGTAAGGTGGTCTAGAGGGTCAGCAGGCGATAGCCAATGCGGGATGGCGATGGATGCTGTCAGGCCTGGCGGAGCTCCTCCAAAGCACGTCTTCCTCCATGCACGTTCGGCCACGCCCCCCGACCATTGTCATTTTTACAGCAATCAGTGCTATAAATATGCACTGATTACTGTGAAAATGACACTGGCAGCGAAGGGGTTAACCATTAAGTGGCACTGAAGGGGTTAAGTGTGCCTAGGGACGTGTTCTAACTGTAGGGGGGATGGGCTCTGTGTGACACTACAGTGATCACAGCTTCTGATTACAGGAAGCTGTGTACACTGTCCTGTCACTAGGAATACTGGGGAAATGCTGGTTTACATAAGCATTTCCCCCTTCTTCTTCATCGTGACACAATCGCGGGTAAGCCTGCGGGACCTGCGGTCGGAGTCACGGAGCTCCCGGCACACCCACAATGTCGGCTTCTTAAAGCCCCTTTCACACTTGCACGACTTCAAATTTGTGTGATTTTACCGCGATTTTGGATCAGTAATACTTTGCTACAACTTTTCATTAACCAATGAAAACATACATGGCGTGAGGTAATTCCTTTTCCTGCCATAGTTGTTTCCAGTTCCTGTTTGCTTCCTGGTTGTTGTGGTGTGGTGTGTTGTGACAGAAAATGATTGCTACTCAATATATTGTCACATCAGTTGTCATTGCTGCTTCAGCAGTAGCAGTGCATGAGGAAGAAGAGGAGGAAAAGCGGAGGACAAGGACATCTCTTTTTTTTTTTGGCTGTTTGGAGCACATTGTTCCTGAGGGAATAACCAGGAAGTAAATGCGTGCTAGAAAAATGTGCTTGGGAGGGGCTACTATGTTGAAAGGATTGGGTGGGACAAGGGTCAAAAGGCTGCTTGTGTTTACAGCTTGTGCTTACAAAGTCGTACTGAAATCGTGTCTATATTATTTAGGTACAATTTGCATGCTACTTGAGGGTTTAACATTGAGGTCTATGGACATCAACTCACATGGAAGTTGGACCAAAGTAGTGCAGGGACTACTTTGAAGTCAATATGAATGGAAGTCATTAAAAATCATGGAGAATGACTTGTCATGCAATTTTGCATTCCAAAATCGTGGGACAAGTCGAATAAGTGTGAAAGGGGACTAAAGTGGAAGTATATATATGTCCTTCTGCCTGTTCGTGCCATGCTGTCGACGTTAATAGTCGTGCGCTGGTCGGCAAGCAGTTAAAGTGCCTAAATATTTCATGTGGTCTCTAGCATTCTCTTACTCACATGTAATAGTGTCCACCCAAAATAAATATATTCAATTTTAGCACAATAAAACAAATACACTGTATATGCGGCACATTATCAGAACTGACACTCCTGTTTTCCTCCCAGATGCTATGAAGGTCAAGCTGAGCTGATTTTCTGTAGCAACCCTCATGCATTTGGAATAAAATATAGATAAACCTCTATTTCCATGGCTTATACTATATGCTGTCTGCTCCTTTGAAAAATATGCTGCTCTATCAACTGAAGAAAACATGTCTATCTAAATAGGAAATTCTGCTGAATCTGTAACTGCTTTTCTTTGCCAGATGCTGGAGGAATACAATAATAAATGCATTTCTGAATATATATTCAAACCTTTGTACCAGGCACTGACAGTTTGTTAATCTTTAGTAATACTTGTTGTGCTGCATGTTAAGTACCCCGATTTGCCAAAATACAAAGTCAAGTAGGCTTACTAGACATATATTTACATTTTTTCATATATGTAACAAAATTGAAATGTTAACATTTTGTTTATCCTCAGGGACCTTTTTTTATCTACTGGAATCATAAAACGCGCATTTCTAGCCTCCGTTTCATTTTTAAATAGAATTGTACTTAGGTTATCAGATTTGTTGCTGTGTATGATAGAGTACATTACAATATTCTTTTATTATCTCTCCTTATTTTGTGATTATTATGTACACTGCAACATGTAAAGGGCATCTTTCAGTTTTCCTTTTTTCACAGGAATGCGTTCATGTCAATGGGATGCATCTGTTTTCTCATATCAGTAAGGCTGGGTTCACACTACGGTTTTCCCGTCCGTCAGCCGCATACGATTTCAGTATTGAAAACGTACGGGCCCGGACGGGAAAACGTATAGATAGAGAATGCATTGCAAATCGTATGCACTCGGATGCATCCGGGTGCGTACGATTTGCTGGCAAAACGTTTTTCTAAACGTACCCAAAACCGTGTTCAACCACGGTTTTGCGGTCGTTTTTAAAACAGTATGGCAACCGCATATGTTTTCCTTTAACATTAATGTCAATGGAAAACGCACATGTGTGCGGTTCCATACGTTCCCGTCCGTTTCAGCCGCATACGTTTTTTCATATAAATCGTATGCGGCTGACGGACGGGAAAACCGTAGTGTGAACCCAGCCTAAGATAGTTTAAATCTGATGTTTCTACCAGGCAATTTTAATGATATATCTTGTTAACCTATACAAGGTATTCTCTGTTTACTTTATCTCCTATGCAAATGTTATTAACCGCTTAAGCCCCGGACCATTTTGGTGGTTAAAGACCGGGCCACTTTTTGCGATTCGGCGCTGCATCGCTTTAACTGACAATTGCGCGGCTGGGCGACGTTGCTCCCAAACAAAATTTACGTCCTTTGTTCCCCACAAATAGAGCTTTCTTTCGGTGGTATTTGATCACCTCTGCGATTTTTATTTTTTGCGCTATAAACAAAAAAATAGCAACAATTTTGAAAAAAAAATCAATATTTTTTACTTTTTGCTATAATAAATATCCCCCAAAAATATATAATTTTTTTCCCACAGTTTAGTCCGATACGTATTCTTTTACATATTTTAGGTAAAAAAAACTCAAAAAAGCATTTATTAATTGGTTTGCGCAAAAGTTATAGCTTCTACAAAATAAGTGACTGTTTTATGGCATTTTTATTAATATTTTTTTTTTACTAGTTATGGCGGCGATCAGCAATTTTTATGGTGGACACATTGGACACTTTTGACACCATTTTGGGACCATTGTCATTTTTACAGCGACCAGTGCAATAAAAATGCACTGGTTACTGTAAAAATGACACTGGTAGTGACCACTAGGTGGCGCTGCAGGGGTTAAGTGTTCCCTAAGAAGTGATTCTAACTGTTTGGGGGCGTGCCTACATGTGACACGTCACTGATGACCGTTTCCGATCATGGGGAACGGTCATCAGTGACAGTGTCACTAGGCAGAATAGGGGAATGCCTTGTTTACAAAGGCATTCCCCGTTCTGTTCTTGCCAACCGCAATCGCGGGACTCCCAGGAACATCAAGTTCCCGGGACCGGCGGCCACACTTGAGAGGCGCGCGACTGCTGAATGGCAGATTAAAATGGACGTACCTGTACACCAACCTGCCTGTGCCATTCTGGCGACGTACATCGGCGTGCGGCGGTCGGCAAGTGGTTAAAGTAAAATGTTTTTACAAGTGCTACCTGTGTTGAGTGTATACCCTGGAATGTGAATTTTCTGTGCTACTGCTTAGGAACTGGTATTAAATTGCAATATATATCTTATTGCAGTAGATACGGTATCGGATTTGTGCTGTCCCCCCTCTACATTGTAAATTGCTGCGTTAAACCGTTCACACTAATAATAATAAAAATAAAAGATATAACTTCAACAGCTTGTTATCTTTTATAATTATACATACCTGAGCAGTGCTCCATCTCCTCTTCCCTGCAGGGGACAGACATTAAGCAACTATGGTCATTGCCATGTTTGATCAATGACATTGCCTACTATTCTCACCCCTTCGTTTACATCTATCATTAATCTGTCATTTGTTGAACAACAGTGATGGAACCAAAAGCGCTAATAGGTCAAAACGTGTTTGGGTTTGTCATTGGGCATTATTTATCATGATTAATGGGGATCTGCATCACTGGACATTGTGATTGATTATGAATTTTCATTGTGGGCCTTTTTGTGAATGTGTAGGGGTAAATAGGAGGACTAGTATATGGGTTTTGCCTTATTTTTTAATGAGGTCTTCTAGATTATGATAACCCCTTAACCCACAGACCCCAAAAACACTGGGCCAGAGTTGTAGGAAACAGGCCATTGTTCTCATAAACATGAGAATAAGGTGATGCTTTTCTAGGGAGTTCTTCTGTCAGGGTACAGCCATGTGGAGAGTATGTGGCCTGGGAGGGGGACTGCATGATTATCCACCCATTTCCTGGCCACCCAGACTGCATCCTTGGATAAAGGTCTGGTATGTATTTTTGAGGGGCTTACAATTTATTCTGGTATGTATTTTTGCATGAGCTTCAGCCTCAAAATCCATACTATGCTTAAAGGGTCGGAAGAGCCTGGCATACAATTTTTTTTTTTTTGTGTGTGTGGGGGGGGGGGGGGGGGTGGGCTCACACTGGTTTTATTTTCACATTTCCAGCTGTTTATACTCACCTGTCAGTTGGGAATCCCACTTGACAGTAGAATGTGCCAGCTTCCTAACAGCCAGGAGGAATCTGTTATTTTTATCAGTGACAATGGTATCATTGCTACATGTTTTGCTTCACACTTTAGCTGGAGGTTCATTCTACTGTTCACCCATTCAATTGACAGTTCACACTGGATTCTCTATAAACAGTGCAGAAGTCTCCCTGCTGGTCAAATGTTCTTAGTCTATAGTGTTAGGCTATTTTCATTGGTGAATGTTAACTCATGGTTGATTATTTCTATATAGATTTGTCTCTTAGAACTGAATGTTGAGAAATGTTACATTCACTCAGTGAAAGGCAACAAGTAAACTATTACACAAATATTACAAACATTACAGGTATTATATGTTATGCTTGCATTCATTTTGAGACATTCACAAAGGTTTTATTTATTTATTTATTTATGTTTTTATTTATTTATTTTTTAATAAATAGACCTCTAAAGCCTCGTACACACGATCAGTCCATCCGATAAGAACGGTCTGATGAAAAAAACGATCTTGTCAGAACGCGGTGACGTAAAACACAACGACGTGCTGAAAAAAACGAAGTTCAATGCTTCCAAGCATGCATCGACTTGATTCTGAGCATGCGTGTTTTTTTTAACCGATAGACGTGCCTACTAATAATCATTTTTCTTTATCGTACATCACGGGACACAGAGCAGCATAGCCATTACATATGGGTTATATAGTGTACCTTCAGGTGATGGACACTGGCACTTTCCGACAGGAAGTTCCCTCCCTATATAACCCCCACCCATAGTGGGAGTACCTCAGTTTTTTCGCCAGTGTCTCAGGTGTTGGTGCACGTTGAGGCTGTGCCTGTAGTAGGCACCAGGGCCAGCTGACCGGATCCGTCCTTCATAGCCAAAGTGGACGGTACCCGGGCCCCAATTCGTGGATGGGGTTTTGCCTATAATGCCTCTCCTTGGAGGGCTGGACCCTGGGTTCCAGGTCTGGTTTCTATACCTAGAGAATACCTGTTGCCAGTGGTGCTGTATAGGTCCAGGTGTGTGGTGTTCTTTTAAGACCCTGAAGGTCTATGACCATACCCACGGTGAAGGGGGAGGATTGGGCCTCTTGCAGAGCAATACCCTGCGGCGTGGAAAGGTAAGCAGGGGGCCTACGGAACTTGGTTTGTCAGTAGGCTTCCTACAGGGGATTCTTGGGCAGCCTATTTATGCCTCTGTGCATGGGCAAAGGAGAACCACAAAGTTTTCAAACGGGATGGCTCAAAGCACCCAGGTATCGTTTCCCCTGGCTGGGCTAGTAGGCTGCTGCTGCTTCTGCCAAAGAGGGCCTTTTTTGGGCAGGTGTGTTCCACAGAGAGGGAACCATACCATTAGGGAGACAGTTAAAGCTTCCTTCTTACCTGTGTCTGCTGCTCCAGAGTTTCAGGAGTCATGAAATTTCTTTTCTGGTGCTCCTCTCCACATGGCTTCCTGCTTCCCCTGTCGGCGTCTGGCGCGCGCGTGTGCGTTTGCGCGTCCGTGCGCGCGCGTGTGCGTTTGCGCGTGTGCGGCGCCGCGGGGAGGGGGCGGGTGACGCCGGACGGCTCCTCCTCCCTGCACGCAGGGAGGATAAATCCTGGAGGGCTATTCAGTCTGTGAAGGCTGTGGAGGGACACGGAGCAGCGATGCTGGCTACAGCATAGGAAGGTTTGACAGAGCTTTCTGGCACAGTGACACCCGGTGGCAGTTGTTGGAAGTACACCTTACTAAGAGAGCCTCTGGCTTAAGTTTGCATTCAAAAGCCTGTGTACTAAGCAGCGCCTTGAGCACTTAGGGGTGCTCACCTAGCCCAGCATTAGGGGGTCAATACCAGACTGGTAGTGAAGCCCTTGGGGCTCAGTATTGATTTTCCCTTTTTATAGGTTATGGGAGGTTTGGAGTCCCTCTAACATTACCCTACCCTATTGTTTCACATTTACTTGATTATATGTGTATTTTCTCCAGCTATTACAGTCAGTTGTATACTAGCGGAGTGCCTCAGAATTTGTATATTATGGCTCCTAAGGGTGCAGGTAGCGCTAAAAACGCTAAGACCGTTAGAAAACCAAAGGGTTCTCCATCAGGCTCTGAGGATATCCAAAATCCAGCGGCCCCTACCGCCCTGGAATGCCCGGAGGTTGTTGTCCTAGGTGAGCCATCAGGGTTGTTGGTGCTACGGCTGGCCCTACTCAACCAGCTCCTTCCTATGTGACGGAAGAGATGTTAGCCTCCACCTTGGGTGGATTGGAAAGGAGGATGGCCGCTCTAATTACGGCATCTTTGTCAGGGAAGAAGCAGGTTAGATCCCTGTCTCCCAGGTCTGAGTCTCTGGAGGAGGATATCCTCTCCGCTGACGAATTGGAAGATCCAGGAGACCAGACTCAGGATCACCTTGACCATTTAGGTTCTGAGGATTCTACAATAGAGGAACCTTTTTCAGCTTCTCACGTAGAAAGACTGTGGGTTCAGTCCCTAACGGATATGGTGCGGTCGGCTTTTAAGATACCTGTGCCTCAGCCTCTAGCCTCCGCGGTATCCTCATTGGGCTCCCTGAAAGCGCCCCAAGCCAATTTGGTATTCCCGGTACATCCTTTGTTAAAGGACCTGATATTTCAGGACTGGGCTAAGCCGGACAGGATTTTTCTGCCTCCCAAAAGGTTCGCAGTCATGTACCCCTTAGAGGAAGAGTTTTCGAAGAAATGGGCTGTCCCTACTGTGGACGCGGCCATCTCATGTGTCAATAAATCTTTAACATGTCCAGTAGACAATATCCACATGTTTAAAGACCCTGTGGATAAAAGGCTTGAGACCTTATTGAAGGCATCCTTTGCCACAGCGGGGGCAGTGGTCCAGCCGGCTGTAGCCGCCATTGGCGTCTGCCAGGCTTTAAAGGACCAAGCAAAGCAGGCCCTAAAGGACCTCCCAGCCCAACAAGCTCAGGAGCTGGCTGACCTACCTAGAGCCTTATGTTTCGCGGTAGACGCGATCAAGGATTTGATCCAACAGGCTTCTCGCTTATCCCTATTTCTGGTTCATATGAGGAGGTTGCTTTGGTCGAAAAACTGGTCTGCAGAAACCCCCTGCAAGAAACTCCTTACTGGATTCTCCTTTCAGGGAGAAAGATTGTTTGGAGAAGATCTTGACAAATATATACAAAAGATCTCTAGTGGTAAGAGCACCCTCTTGCCGGTTAAGAAAAGGTTCCGGGGTCCCTCTTTTAAGCGTCCAACCTCTCCAGTCCCAGGGCCCTCATTCTCTAGGCAGTATCGACGGCCTCCTGGACGCGCAGCTGCAAACAGGCCACAGGGGCAAGCTGCAGGGAACAAGAGACCATGGAACCGTAAGCCGGTTAAAGCTGCCCCTAAGGCAGCCTTGTGAAGGGGCGCCCCCACTCTCTCGGGTGGGGGGAAGACTCCGGTTCTTCTCGGAGTTGTGGGGGGCCAAAGTTACCGACCAATGGGTTCTGTCCTCAGTGACTCAGGGATACAAGCTGGAGTTTCGGGAGTTCCCCCCTCCTCACTTTCAAGCGTCAAGACTTCCAGGCGACCCTCAAAAGCAGGCATCGCTTCTGTCCGCCCTAGAGCGACTCCTATCTCAAGGAGTGATTATGGAAGTACCAGCAGGGGAGCAAGGACAAGGGTTTTACTCAAACCTCTTCATTGTCCCGAAGCCAAACGGCGACGTCAGGCCTATACTGGACCTAAAGTCATTAAACCGCTTTTTAGGAGTCCGGTCCTTTCGAATGGAGTCCATTCGCTCGGTGGTGGCCGCCCTTCAAGGAAGGGAGTTCTTGGCCTCCATCGATATAAAGGACGCGTACCTGCACGTTCCGATTTTCCCAGGCCAATACAGGTTCCTGCGTTTTGCCCTAAACTATCGGCATTATCAGTTCGTGGCCCTTCCGTTCGGACTAGCCATGGCCCCTCGTTTTTTTACAAAAATCCTGGCCCCTGTGTTAGCCATCCTAAGGGAACAGGGCATTCTGGTCATGGCCTACTTAGACGATCTTCTGGGTTGGTGGCTAGTCCCAAAAAATCTTCTGAAAGGAAGATCGTTCAGTCCCCCCTCATGGAGGATAGTAACCACGGATGCCAGCCTATCGGGCTGGGGTGCAGTCCTAGACAATTTAACCCTACAGGGGAAATGGTCAAGGGCAGAATCAGCCCTATCCATAAATGTCTTAGAGATCCGAGCAGCTCGGTTAGCTCTTTTGGGCTGGACGGAGATTCTGCAGGGCTCCCCAGTAAGGGTACAATCCGACAATGCCACTGCCGTGGCTTATATAAACCACCAGGGTGTCACCAGGAGTCAGGCAGCCCAGAGGGAGGTAGATCGGATCTTTTCATGGGCAGAAGCCCATGTCCCCTGCATCTCAGCTATCTTTATCCCCGGGGTGGACAATTGGCAGGCGGACTTCCTCAGCCGCCAACAGATGTCCCCAGGGGAGTGGTCCCTCCATCCCGAAGTGTTCCAGGACATCTGCCGGAAGTGGGGTACTCCGGAGGTGGACGTTATGGCGTCCAGATTCAATGCCAAAGTAGCAAAGTTTGTCTCTCGAACGAGGGATCCATTGGCCTGCGGGACGGATGCCTTGGTGTGCCCTTGGCATCAGTTTGCGCTAATCTATGCCTTCCCTCCAATATGGATGCTACCCCGTCTTCTTCACAGAATTCAAAGGGAACGCAAGCCAGCGATTCTAGTGGCCCCAGCGTGGCCCCGAAGACCTTGGTACTCCTTGATAAAAAGGATGACGGTAGAGGAGCCTTGGGTCCTCCCTCTACGTCCGGACCTCCTCTCACAAGGGCCATTCTACCATCCTGCCTTACAGGCCCTAAATTTAACGGCCTGGCGGCTGAGTCCCTGATTCTCAGAAACAGAGGCCTTTCAGGGCAGGTCATTTCCACCCTTATAAACGCAAGAAAACCAGTTTCCAGGTTAATATACTATAGGGTGTGGAAGGCCTATATTACCTGGTGTGAGACAAGGAAATGGGATCCCCGCAAATATACCATTGGGAGAATCCTGGAGTTTTTACAGTTGGGAGTGGAAAAAGGTTTGGCGGTCAGCACAATCAAGGGGCAGGTGTCTGCCTTGTCGGTCTTCTTCCAGAGATCTTTGGCTGCCCATTCTTTAATGAAATCCTTTTTACAAGGTGTTATTCGGGTGAATCCCCCGATTAAAGCTCCCCTGTATCCTTGGGATCTAAATTTGGTTCTATCGGCCTTGCAAAGGCAGCCCTTTGAGCCCTTGTCCGCGATCCCTTTGGTCCTTTTGACTAGGAAACTAGTGTTTCTGGTGGCCATGGCATCCGCCAGAAGAGTGTCGGAATTGGCAGCCTAGTCATGTAAGGCACCTTATTTATTACTGCATAAGGACAGGGTCGTTTTGCGGCCGCTTCCGTCCTTCCTGCCTAAGGTGGTGTCTAATTTTCACCTTAATCAAGATGTGATTCTTCCATCATTTTTTCCAAAGCCTTCTTCTAAGGAAGAGAGGTTACTACATTCCTTGGATGTAGTTAGAGCTGTAAAAATTTACTTGGAAGCTACAGCCCAGATTCGTAAGACTGACGTCTTATTCATTCTGCCAGAAGGGCACAAGAAGGGCCAGGCAGCGTCTAAAGCCACTATTTCAAAGTGGATTAGGCAAACAATTATACAGGCCTATGGCCTGAAGGGGAAGAGTCCACCCTTATCGGTTAAGGCTCATTCCACTAGAGCTGTGAGTGCCTCTTGGGCAGCGTATCACCAGGTCTCTATGGCTCAGGTCTGCAGGGCAGCGACCTGGTCGTCTGTCCACACATTTGCAAAGTTTTATCAAATGGACATTAGGAGGAACGCTGATTCAGCTTTTGGGCAGGCGGTCCTCCAGGCCGCAATTTAACCTCCTCCTGTCCGGTGGCACCTCCTGTTTGTTTTTTTCTGGTTGTCTCCCTCCCCTCATGGAGCATTGCTTGGGGACATCCCATATGTAATGGCTATGCTGCTCTGTGTCCCGTGATGTACGATAAAGAAAAAGGGATTTTTAATAACAGCTTACCTGTAAAATCCTTTTCTTGTAGTACATCACGGGACACAGAGCTCCCACCCCTCTTATGGGGAATTTTGGGATGCATATTGCTTGCTACAAAACTGAGGTACTCCCACTATGGGTGGGGGTTATATAGGGAGGGAACTTCCTGTCGGAGAGTGCCAGTGTCCATCACCTGAAGGTACACTATATAACCCATATGTAATGGCTATGCTGCTCTGTGTCCCGTGATGTACTACAAGAAAAGGATTTTACAGGCAAGCTGTTATTAAAAATCCCTTTTTTTCCCATCGGTTAGGAAACCATTGGTTAAATTTAAAGCAAGTTGGCTTTTTGTTACCCGATGGTTAAATAACCTATGGGGCCCACACACGATCGGTTTTGACCGATGAAAACGGTCCATCAGACCATTGTCCTCTGGTTAACCTATCGTGTGTACGAGGCCTTAGTGTTGTCATTCTGCAACAGGAAGAGCTATTACTGGCAAGATTTCCAAGTGACAAACATTGAAAAAAAGTCACGCAAAATGATTTGCTTTAGAAAACTGTATTCCCGAGTCTGACTCGGGGTTCGATTTTCCTGCTGCGAGCGGTAACCCCGGGCTCGCCTCGCTGGATCCACAGGGAGTGTTTACTTACCTTGTCCCTGGATCCAGCGATGCCACCGTGCTGTGCGAGCGAGCGGGACCTCGCTCGGTTCACACAGTGCCTCTGTGTGACGCCGATCTCCGTTCCCTGCGACGTTATGACGCACGGGAGCAGAGAACGGCGCCAAATTCAAAAATGTAAACAAACACATTACATACAGTATACTGTAATCTTATAGATTACAGTACTGTATGTAAAAAATACACACCCCCCTTGTCCCTAGTGGTCTGCCCAGTGCCCTACATGTACTTTTATAAAATAAAAACTTTTTTTTTCTGCCTGTAAACTGTAGATTGTCCATAGCAACCAAAAGTGTCCCTTTATGTCAAAAATAGTTTTTAGAGCAGCTAGAAAACAACGATAATAAATTATAATCACTTGCAGAATTGTGTGATAGCGATTTGTGGGGAAATTCGTCATAAAAAAAAAATAATGACAGCGACAATTCTACAACTGAGCAAATTTCAGTAATTTTAATTTGATTACTTTATTGAATCATTTTTATTATAATTATATTATTACTTGTTATAATTATTTATAATTATTTATTATATTATAATTTATAATTTTGTTTTAAAAAAAATGTCATACCCGGGATGCCTATTAGAATCTTGTTTGGTCAGATTTAAGTGAGTTATTTCTAAAAATTACAGGCCTACAGTATACAACGCCAAATTTCCTTGCAAATAATGGTACCGCTTTCAGCATGTTTTTTCTGAAAGAATCATACCGCCAGGGAGGTTAAAGGAGTTGTAAAGGAAAACATTTTTTCACCTTAATGCATTCTATGCATTTAGGTGAAAAAACTTCAGTGTATACCGGCCCCCCATTATACTTACCTGACCCTTTAAAAGTCCCACGCTCTGCCCCGACATCCTCTTCACCGCTCAGCCTGGCCGCTGATTGGCTAGGGCGGATGGATTAAAAACAGCAAAGCCATTGGCTGGCACTGCTGTCAATCTCATTCTCATTCAATTCGAGGGATACAGTGAGCGGCTATGGCCGCTCGCTGTATCACGGGAGCGCCAGCAAAGACTACACACAATGCAGGCTCTCTTGCATGAACGTGTGTAGTTCATGCGGGGAGGACCAGAGACAGCCACGAGGGACCCCAGACGACAAGGATCAGGGCCACTCTGTGCAAAACGAACTGCACAGTGGAGATAAGTATAACATGTTTGTTATTTTAAACAAAAAATGTGCCCTCAACATGGCGGGTGATAGGGATGGTGACAAGGGCCTCATCCCCACAACCCTGGGCTGTGGTTGTAGAGGTCTGCTGGCAGAGGGCTTATAGGAATCTGGAATCCCCCTTTAACAAGGAGGCCCCCAGATCCCAGCCCCCCTATGTGAATGAGTACAGGAGTACCCCTACCTAGTCACAGAAAAGTGTCAAAAAGTAATAAAAACACAGAGACAGTTTTTGACAATTCCTTTATTAAAAAATAAAAAAACCCTATCGTCAATCACGACGCCACTGCTGCACCCGAAAAAAAAAAAAAACTCTCCACCGTCCAGTAAGGCAAATTGCTTAATGCCTGGCTTGCCGCTTGACAGTTCTTATATAGGTAAGGGGCAGAGCCACCTAACAACATCACGTGGTGGAAACGCCCCCTTGTGACATCACAGACCGATGCATGCTGGGTCGGTGACTTCACAAAGCGCCCCCACCCTTACCTATATAAGAACTGTGAAATTGCAAGCCAGGCATTTGGTGGCTTGCCTTACTGGATGGTGGAGCCTTTTTTCTTTTTTAGGTCCAGCTTGGGAAATGGGTGTCGTCATTGATGATGGATTTAACCACTTGACAACTGGGCACTTAAACCCACTTAATAACCAGACCAATTTTCAGCTTTCGGTGCTCTCACATTTTGAATGACAATAACTCAGTCATACAACACTGTAACCAAATGAAATTTGTGTCCTTTTTTCCCACAAATAGAGCTTTCTTTTGGTGGTATTTGATCACCTCTGTGGTTTTTATTTTTTTCGCTATAAATGAAAAAAGAACGAAAATTTTGTAAAAAAATGAATTTTTCCTCATTTCTATTATAACATTTTGCAAAAAATGAATTTTTCTTCATAAATTTGGCCTAAAATGTATACTGCTACATATCTTTGGTTAAAAAAAAAAATTGGATATTATTTAGTCTGGGTGAAAGTTATAAGGTCTACAAGCTATGGTACCAATTACTGAAAATTGATCAATTTGATCACATCTGATGTACTGACAGCCTCTCTCATTTCTTGAGACCCTAACATGCCAGAAAAGTACAAATACCCCCCAAATGACCCCTTTTTGGAATGAAGACATTCCAAGGTATTTAGAAAGAGGCATTGTGAATTTTTTGAAGTTGTAATTTTTTCCCACAATTCTTTGCAAAATCAAGGTT
The DNA here is from genome assembly GCF_905171775.1 of Rana temporaria. Taxonomy (NCBI): domain Eukaryota; kingdom Metazoa; phylum Chordata; class Amphibia; order Anura; family Ranidae; genus Rana; species Rana temporaria. Next base: position 220,630,594 of record NC_053493.1, on the reverse strand, counting down.
TTTTTTATTTTTATTTTTTTTCCACAAAAGTTTCATATTAGCAGGTTATTTCTCACACACAGCATATGCATACCACAAATTACACCCCAAAACACATTCTGCTATTCCTCACGAGTATGGCGATACCACATCTGTGAGACTTTTACACAGCGTGGCCACATACAGAGGCCCAACATGCAGGGAGCGCCATCAAGCGTTCTGGAGCACCCAGACCAATTCTGACATTTCTCTCCTACATGGAAAAATCATCATTTATTTGCTAGAAAATTACATAGAACCCCAAAACTTTATATATGCTTTTTTAGCAAAGACCCTAGAGAATACAATGGCGGTCATTGCAACTTTTTATCGCGCATGGTATTTGCACAGCAATTTTCGAACGCATTTTTTTGCGAAATAAAACAGTTTTGTGCTTTTTAAAAAAAACTAAACATTAAAGTTAGCCCAATGTTTTTGCATAATATGAAAGATGAAGTTACGCCGAGTAAATAGATACCCAGCATGTCACCCTTCAATATTGCACACGCTTGTGGAATGGCGCCAAACTTCGCTACTTAAAAATCCCCATAGGTGACATTTTACATGTTTTTACTGGTTACATGTATTTAGTTGGAGAAGAGGTCTAGGGCCAAAATGATTGCTCTCGCTCTAACGTTCGCAGCGATACCTCACATGTGTGGTTTGAACACCGTTTTCATATGTGGGCGGGACTTACGTGCACGCTCGCTTCTGTATACGAGCACGCGGGAACAGGGGCGCTTTAAATATTTATTTTTTATTTTTATTGTTCATTTTACTTAATTTATTTTAGTTTGACACGTTTTTCCCCAAAAATAAATGTTTTGATTACTTTTATTCCTATTACAAGGAATGTAAACATCCCTTGTAATAGGAATATAGCATGACAGGTCCTCTTTACAGTGAGATATGGGGTCAATAAGACCCCACATCTCACCTCTAGGCTGGAAAGCCTGGGAAAAAAAAAAAAAAAAACGATCCTGGCTTTGATCGCAGCGGTGAGTCGGAAGAAGCATCGGAGGGCAAAGGGAGTGGGGACGTCCCCTTTTGCCTCCCATAAGAACGATCAAGATCGCTCCTGACAGAACGAGAACGGGGATCTGTATGTGTGTAAACACATAAATTCCAGTTCTGTCATGGCAAAAGAGACAGATTGTGTGTTCCTACTAAATAGGAACACACAACCTGTCTACACACCCAGTCAGTCCCATCCCCCACAGTTAGAAACACACCTAGGTAACACAGTTAACCCCTCAATTGCCCCTAGTGTTAACCCCTTCCCTGCCAGTGACATTTATACAGTAATCAGTGTCTAATTTTAGCTCTGAACGCTGTATAAAAGTCTGTCCGCAGCAATGTCACAGTCCCAATAAAAATCACCACCATTACTAATAAGAAAAAAATAATAATAAAAAATGACATAAATCTATTCCCTATTGTTTAGACGCTATAACTTTTGCGCAAACCAATCAATATACGCTTATTGCAATTGTTTTTACCAAACATATGTAGAAGAATATATATCGGCCTAAACTGATGATTTTTTGGGGGATATTTATTATAGCAAAATGTACAAAATATTGTGTTTTTTTTTCAAAATTTGTGCTCTTTTTTTGATTATAGCACAAAAAAAAAGTAAACTGCAGAGGTGATCAAATACCACCAAAAGAAAGCTCTATTTGTGGGGAAACAAGGACATACATTTTATTTGGGTACAATGCGGCATGACTGCACAATTGTCAGTTGAAACAATGCAGTGCTGTATCGCAAAATATGGCCTGGTCAATATTGGCATGTGGTGATAAAACATTTTTTTCCTTCATTCAGGACTTAATGGTCTCCTAAATAACCGCTGCTTTAAATTTTCCTGTAGCTTTAAAGCAAAGCTCTACTTTATGGTGTGAAGGTTATAACACAGCCACTCCAGCCTCAAAAGTCTACTTATGGGCCAAGGCACATGGGATTTTAGTTCTTGGCTGTGGTGATACCGACTCAGCAAATTAAAGCCAGAGTTAACTTACCGTGATAAATGTGTTCTTGCGTATTCAGTTTGAAACAGACTGATATATTTCACTGTGATATACAGTAGCTGATGTAGTTCTGTATCTTGCACACAGTACATGTGCCATTGATTGCTGATGCACATAGAGTGTTCATTGAACTAAAATGTAATACAAAGAATTGCATGCACACAAGGCAGGACAAGTGACATAAGCCAGCTAATTGAATAAGGCAAATGGCAGTATTCAAAGCACAGTCACCCATAGCAGCCTGTCAGGAATACTTTTTTATTGTTCTGACTGATCTGATTGAATTGGTTGCCGTGGGTTACTGCACATCACTGGTTTATTAAATAAACCTGACAAGTCAATTTAAAGAGAATGACATGTGAAAAAGAACTGCAAGGCTGACACATGTTATATTTCATGCATTACTGTCTTGGTTGAGATGAAAAGAAAAAAGAATAATCTTTGTTTTAAAAAAGAAAAATATTTCTACCTGTAACTAAATAAAGCAAAAAGCTTGATCAGTGTTTGAAACAATATGATCTTTGCAATAAACCTTTAGAGCCGCTTCACACGGGGGCAACACAACTTTGTGCACCACTTTGCGGGGCGACTTCAGCGCGACTTCAGCGCAACTTGGGGCGACTTTGACTGTGGCCAATCAAACAACAATCAGCTCTGTGGGAGGGAGGGGTTTGCCTGAGAAAACTAGCTTCTCTTCCTGGAAAGTTGCTTTAGTTAAGACAGGGGATCCGACTTGGAGGCGACTTCCATTGAAATCAATGGGTACAAGTCGCCTAGAAGTCGCCTAGAAGTAGTACAAGAACCTGTTCTGATGTCGGAGCGACTTCAGTAGTGTGCATTTAGACGGCTCTCATTGACCAACATGTAATTTGACATGTCGCACGACTTGGGGCGACACAAGTCGCCCCCCAGGTCGCAGTAGTGTGAACCGGCTCCTACAATGGATGTTTTCAGATTTTTTTTTTTACTCATAAGGAATCAAGACTACTTTGATATGGCAGCAGTCATTTGGGCCTATGATGAATTCTAAAGAAAAAAACAAATATTATAAGCTGCAAATACTATTGCTTTACTAATATATTGAGTTCAAAATGAGGGCCCATATATACTATGCTTTGTGTTAACACATTCCTATTTGTGCATTAAGGCAGTTCAATGTTTTAATTCGGATAGCATCATATCTTAACATATACAATTGTAGCTGCAGTTTTTTCTGCAATGCAGTGCACTGTAAAACATGCTGGGCCAGATTCACGTAGATCAGCGGATCTATAGATCCTCTCGATCTACGTGATTTAAGATCCGCTCCCGCAAGTTTGAGAGGAAAGTGGCTAATTCACAAACCACTTACCTCCAAACTTGCGGCGGCGGATCCTAAATCCCCCGGCGGAATTCAAATTCCGCGGCTAGGGGGAGTGTACTATTTAAATCAGGCGCGTTCCCGCGCCGATTTAAATGCGCATGCGCCGTCCGCGAAATTTTCCGGCGTGCATTGCTCCCACTGACGTCGCTAGGACGTCAGTGGTTTCGACGCTTACGTAAACGACGTCCGTCCGTATTCGAGAACGACTTACGCAAACGACGTTAAAAAATTCAAATTCGACGCGGGAATGCTGGCTATACTTAACATTGGCTGCGCCTGATAAAAGAAGGGGTAAGTATACGCCGGGAAAGCCGCTACAGAAACGTCCTAAGAAGACTGCGTCGGGTCTGCGTACGTTCGTGAATTTGCGTATCTCGCTGATTTACATATTATTTATCGTAAATCAGCGGGAACGCCCCCGACAGTGTAACACAGTGTAACACTGTCAGATCTTAGCCCTATCTATGCGTATCTGATTCTATGAATCAGGCGCATAGACAGGACCAGTGTAAGTCAGAGATACGATGGTGTATCTGTAGACACACCGTCGTATCTCTTTGTGAATCTGGCCCGCTGTTTTTATTTTTTTTTTATCATTCACATTATTTATTGGACATTTTGGTATCATTATGGGTATTGATTAGCATAATTTATAATAAGTGTATCATACTGGATTTTTTTTTAATCATCTACTTATATAAATGGTTTGGATGAACAGAATTTTTTGACAGAGCACTTTTTTGTTAAGAGAAGTGGATAAAACTGGAGGTGCTCAATCCTGCTCAGATTGTGAAGTGATTGGTCTATGACTTTTGCATCAGAGCCTTGCTAATTAAGATACAATGGTGTCTTAGGTCCACAGACCCACAGGGTGTGAATGAATTGGTTTCCCTTGTGGAATGACATATTGTTATCAAGGAGTATTTCCAGATCTGACCTTCAAGTTGATCACTAGACATGTGCATTCGTTTTCGTCCGAATGCATTTTCGTCTGAATTTCTGGTATTTTCGTTATCGTTTTAACAAATGAAAACGAACGCGCAGAATCCGAAATCCGAAAGATCCGACATAAAAAATGTTTTTTTTTTTTTTTTGTTGCTACAATAGTTCGATATAGATAGGAGATTCGACATGACGCTGACAATAGCAATCTGTTTCTATCGAACCTGTGGTAGAATGTGCCTAACCTTAACTCTATTAGTCCAAGATTATTCTACATAGAGAGGAAAGATTCAACATTATAGAAACAGTATATGATTAAACCTTTTATCATTGGGAAAATATAATTAGATAAGGGGTGTACCATTGTCCTAATATTCAAGTAAGAAAATTATAGAAACCCAACACAGTTTCTATAATGAGTAAGAAAATGAGGGGTCCCAGGGATTCCCCACAGTCCCTGAGGCTCCTACAGAGCGAGAGTGGGCGGGGAGGACTATACCGGTACTATAAAGATTGGTTGCAGACAACCAGGGTGAGTCACATTGATTAAGTTGTAGAAAATGTATTCACATAAATACATCAAACAGAATAAAAAACATAACATTAAAAGTACAGTACAAACATGTTTGACCACAATCAGGTCACCGGTTGTGCAATCCCTTATGTACAAGCAAGAGGGGGTAACGGTGAGGAAGTTGGGGTCATGAGACAACAGTCTCTGGTCTCTACTAGTTTTGCGACCTCAAATATCGCTTCGTCAGGAGACAGTCTAGTGGCACAGCGTCCTAAGAGCCCTAGAGGATCCATGGCAGGTAGTGGGTAATAAGTTCCCAGAAAGGCCAAGAACATTTATTGGGATAACCAATTCCTGCTGGTAGCAGCGCTGGTTCTTTGACTTGTGTATGATGATACACGTGTCCTGGGACCCACTGCAGGGCCAAGACACAATTGAATGCTAGGTATGAATGGCCTCCTAGCACAGAAGGAGTCACTTCTTTGAGACAGACAGAGCATATTAGGTACTGGCATTGCCAAGGACTGGATTGTGTGGCTGCCAATGGCCCCTATTTGCAGTAGCCGATAGAATCTAATCTAGGGAGACTAAAGCCTCGTACACACGGCCGAGGAACTCGACGTGCCAAACACATCGAGTTCCTCGGCCAGTTCAGCCCTGAAGCCGCCGAGGAGCTCGGCGGGACTAGAGCTCCCATAGAACAACGAGGAAATAGAGAACATTTTCTCTATCTCCTCGCCGAGCTCCTCGTCGGCTTCCTCGGCCGAAAGTGTACACACGACCAGTTTCCTCGGCAGAATTCAGCCAGAAACTCGGTCGGAAGCTGAATTCTGCCGAGGAAACTGGTCGTGTGTACGGGGCCTTACTGTATATAATTATTGGTCAAGCCTGTCCTGAAAGCACACTTAACCACTTTAGGACCGCCTCCTGTAAACATACGTCAGCAGAATGGCACGGCTGGGCAGATGTACGTACCGGTACGTCCTGTAATCTACCCAGCCATGGGTCGCGCCCGCAACCAGGTCCGAAGCTCCGGAACCGGGACAGCGGGACCCGCGGACCCGATCGCCGCTGGGGTCCCACGATCGGTCCCCGGAGCTGAAGAACGAGGAGAGCCACATATAAACACGGCTTCCCCGTGCTTCACTGTGGCGGCTGCATCGATCGTGTCATCCCCTTTATAGGGAGACACAATCGATGATGTCACTCCTACAGCCACACCCCCATACAGTTGTAAACACACACTAGGTGAAACATAACTCCTTCAGCGCCCCCTGTGGTTAACTCCCAAACTGCAACTATCATTTCCACAATAAACAATGCATAATAAATAATTAATAAAAATGCAATAAAACTATCCCCTATTTTGTAAACGCTATAAATTTTGCGCAAACCAACTGATAAACGCTTATTGCGATTTTTTTAACCAAAAATATGTAGAAGAATACGTATCGGCCTAAACTGAGGAAAACATTTTTTTGGGGGATATTTATTATAGCAAAAAGTAAAAAATATTGCATTTTTTTCAAAATTGTCGCTCTATTTTTGTTTAGAGCGCAAAAAATAAAAACCACAGAGGTGATCAAATACCACCAAAAGAAAGCTCTATTTGTGGGAAAAAAAGGACGCCAATTTTGTTTGGGAGCCACGTCGCACGACCGCGCAATTGTCAGTTAAATCGACGCAGTACCGAATCGCTAAAAGGGGCCTGGTCCTTTACCTGCATTTTGGTCCGGGGCTTAAGTGGTTAAGAACTGAAAAGGGAAGGAAAATATGTCTGATTACCATATAAAGACACCCAGTGGAGGCATTATTAGACTCAAGAAGCCCAATTACCTTAGTCTATGCCAGTCTGGTAAACCCTAAAAATCTTTCTTCAGACCACATGGGGTATTATGTATATTCATTGATGCAAAAGACTATCCTAATGTGGTGCTCACATTGGAGACACCTAGTGCACCTGTAAAGCATGTCATGGGTTTGGATAAAAAATTGCAACACAGAGTACTAAGGGGCTCTGATTTACCTCTGTTTTTGTGACTGTTGAGGGTAAAAAAACAGGTAGATATTTCTGAAATTGTGTTAAATGTGGGTTTGATGAATGGTCCACAAATTGAAACCTGCAAATGCAATTCCAGACAGCAGCAGTTCTAAAATTCTTGTTACATTAAAATCAATGACACAATCTGAGGCACACCTTATGCCTTGTACACACGATCAGGCTTTTACCCGGACAAATCACATCGGAATTCCGACGGAATTGCATTGGAGTAAAATAGAACATGTTCTATATCTAAACTCTGAGGGAATTCATTGGAATATCTGATGAGAAAACTCTGATGGTGCTACACACGATCGGAATATCCGATCGGAATAGCCTGTCTGACTTTTTCCATCGGAAATTCCGATTGTGTGTACAAGGCATTAGGATGATGTATGAACAAGCCAGGGAAAGTTTGGTTTATTGAACATTTTATGAACCCAATGGGAAGTTCACATACCCCCAAAAAAATTGATGCCTTTACAGGGCTAACTTTTTGTTGACAAAAGTGTACAGCAGCTGAACACGCCCACAGGGACATGTACGCATGCAAAACAAAACAAAAAATTCTGTTTGGTGGAAAGATGGTCTTCTAATGCGGCTTAAAGGGTAACATTAAAAATATGTAAATCATTTAAATAGCATGCTTATGGAATGCCTTGAAGTTTCAGGTGAATTGGCAGATTGTTTAAACTTCTTAAAGCATTTTTAGAGAATTTTTATTCCAGTTTGCACACAAACTTTTCAGCTGTTTTCTGGCTTGAACATTTTTTTTTAACCAGTGGAAACCTAGTTTCTAGGAGTAGAAGATGCAAGAAATGTGTGAAAAATGTGTTATGTTGATTTCATAAACTTCTTAGTAGCTCCTATTAAAGTCTATATGGACCAAAACACTTGACTCTGACAAGTCAGTCCAGGGATCTGTCATAGCAATACTGTGACAAAATGACAGATTCCTGGCCAGCTGTTCTTTGTAAAAAAAAAGAAATAATCAAAAACAAAACAAAAAAACAGCCTGAGGCTATGTGCATTAGTGCAAGTGTGATTGTAATGCTACCAAAGAAACCATAACCATTGATTAGGATCTACATTAGTTTTTTTTTTCGAATAGAACGCACATGTCTACTCCCAACCAACCCGGGTACCTCTCTGACACTGGCCCATCAGATTATATCCCAATTCAGTACCATCTCGTACTACAAAGTGAACTTCTCCTCCTTCAATTTTAAACCCCTACTCTGTAAATTGGAGGCTCAGCTAAACAACATCCTAAAAACATGAGCTCTCTTGGTCAGGGAGGTTAATGGCTTATAAAATTATAATATTCCCCAAAATTCTCTATATTTTTAGAACAATACCCATTCCTGTCCCCGCTTTATACTTAAAATTCCTGTCGGGTCAACTACTGAAATTTCTATGGAAAGGTAAAAAAGCTAGATGCTCTAGTCAAACTTAATGCAACATAGGTCTGTTCTGTTAGCGGCAGGGGGGGGGGGGGGCGCTGGCCTGGGGGATATTCAAGATTGGGTGTCTAGGATGGAACAACCTACATTTTGGTTCAAGGGAATTGATGGCACAATCTGACTAGATGTGGAGTCGTGGAGTACCCACGGAAGACTTATTGTCCTTCCTCATGTGTGATATTTGGAGGACAGGGGACTTGGCTGCCTTCTCACATCTGATCCAAACAACCATGAGGGCATGGAGGCTGCTACTTAACCTATCTCCCACCTCTAAGTTGAAAATAGTATATAACTTCCTGCTTAGTGCACTGAAGGCCATAATACCTTCACTTTCCACTAAACCATTCACTTCAGCTGGCATTAAATACTTCCAGGAACTCACTGGTCATCCACTACTCCAAAATGTACCAGAGCTACTGAACAAGTTTACACTCCCAAACACCTGCGCACAAACTATACATTTCCTTCACCGCCACCCTATGCTAGAGATTTATATACACCAAAAGACTTGGCAATTCCTAAATTCCAAATAAAACTAGAGAAAAAGGTATTTCCCTTTTCTATAACATTATTCAGGGTAAGCAAAAATGTTGTAAAACAGATGCTGAAGTAAAAAAAGGATTTTGTCACAGAGTAGGTGTTTTGCGTACTTTTATTCATTTTTTTTCAAAATACTAATAAGGGATACACATACATTTTCCCTTGGGAAATAAAGGGGCTTCCAAATTCCAATAAGCTTCCTGCAAACCATGACATCCTTTTTTGGGAACTAGATGAAAATGTAATGTAACACACAACCATTTTTCTCGGCAGGAAAAACAACACAAATTTTCCCTACGTGATTCCTCTCCAGCCTGGCTTGCATACACACATTCATGCAAAAAAATGTCCGACCAAAGCGCGGTGATGTACAACACGTATGACGGGACCAAAAAGGGGAAGTTCCTTTCAAATGGCGCCACCCTTTGGGCTGCATACTTGATTCTGAGCATGCACGTTTTTCACCTTTGGAAAAGCATAAACATGACCGTTTTTCGCGACGAGAAAAAAACTGACGGGAAACACGACGAGAAAAAAGAGAGCTGATTTAATATTTTTTGCGGGCAGTTTTTTTGTTGAGAAAACTGCTAGGGAGCATACACACGACCGATTTTCACGACCAATATAAAAAATGGCAGTTTTCTTGTCGTGAAAACCGGTCGTGTGTACAAGGCATTAGAAGTGTCTCCCCATGTAAAAAATCAACATCAATCACTGTTGATCCACTGACACAATGTCCCTTTGCCCGTCAATGTTCAGCCGTTTCACTCCCACCACACAATGACAGATCCCTGGCCAGGTGCTTTGTGTAAACAAACCAGCCAGGGATCCTGGGTGATGTCACTGACCAAGCACTAGCTGGCTGGGAATCTGTCGTTTGTTAGTGGAAGGGTAACCAATGGAAAATGAGAATTGCCCAGAAGATATTTGTTTAAAAAACAGCAGCTGTGGGTTAGGGGTTTAAGAAATGAAGTACAGTGTTACCTTGGATTACGAGCATAATTTATTCCAGAAGAAAGCTTGTAATCAAAAACACTTGTATATCAAAGCGAGTTTCCCCATAGAAAATAATGGAAACTCAGATAATCCGTTCCAGTGGCACTGCTAGTATATGCAGTACCGCATGTAACCAGGAGTGGGGAGGGCGGATACATTCTGAAACACTCAAAGAACACTCAGAGCTGCTCGGATGCACTCAGAGAGGCTCAGAGACACCCAGTAATGGAGTGTTTCTGAGCAGCACCGACGCTCCCGTACCTCCAGCCAAATGTGGTACTGCACACACCAGAGGCTTTAATTCTGCTTGCTTTGTGAGACAGTGATTTCAAACCAAGTCAGGTTTTTTTTTAAATAATAGCTCATATTGCAAAATGCTTGTAAACCGTGTAACTCGCAATTCTAAGTAATATAAACATATTTTATATTTTTTCACATAGAAGCTTTAAACCTACACTTGCATTCTATGTATTAAGATAAAAAAACTTCTGTGTGCAGCAGCCCACCTCGGCCCCTAATACTTACCTGAGCCCCATCTCTATCCAGCGATGTTACAGGAGAGACTGAGGCTGAGGCAATGAGGCTGAGACAGCAGCGGAGCGCCATTGGCTCCCGCTGCTGTCAATCAAAGTCAGTGAGCCAATGAGGAGAGAGAGGGGGCATTGCCTAGCCGGGGCTCCGTGTCTGAATGAACACACAGAGCTGCAGTTTGGCTTGTATGCCTCCATAGCAAGCTGCTTGCTGTGGGGGCACTTGTCAGGGGGGAGGAGCCAGTAGAGTCGAAGAGGAACCTGAGAAGAGGAGGATCTGGCTGTTCTGTGCAAAACCACTCCACAAAGCAGGTAAGTATAACAGGTTTGTTATTTTTAGGCATAAAAAAACAAAACTTTAAAATCACTTGGCCTTAGGAATTCAGGTCTATATCTGCGTTAGCTAAGTAGCATCTGCTTCTTCAATAATCTCTGCAGTGTTGCCCATATCTATGTACTGTACATTTCCACTTTTACAAAAATACTATTGACTGATAGTCACTATGCAATTACTGCTCAAGGGGCACTGTTGTCAGGGTTACCTACTACTTTTAATTAATGACATATCTAAGTTAAGCAGGTTGTGTTGTTAATTACATAAAGCCAGTGCCTGTCCGACATTTAATCAGCTGCTCAATCAGATGAATTCAGATTTTTTAGTAATTAAAAAAACACCATTGCAAGATTTTAATTGTTGTGGTGACTGTAATAGCTCCTTAATTTATTACAGTGTCCTGCTTTTTAGTCATAGTTTCTTATCTAAATCATTTTAGACTGTTAAATGTTACTGATGAACCCCTGTATAAAAAAGGAGGTGGAGGGAAACAATTGCATAGGCGCCTCGGGAGGATCGGTGGTCTCTGTGCTCCAGTTCCAGTTGCAATGTCTTTTATATGTCCTGCAGCAGTCAGTTTAGCATTCTTTTGCCAATGAAATGAGCATTGCCAATGAAACTCCATATAGGGAAATTCCCAAAACCTGAACACAGAGCCAAACGATTGAAGTCTACAGGATCCCAATTGTGTTCATCTTTCTGGCATTTTTTAAGGCCAGTTTGTAAACTTGTGTTAAAAAAAAAAAACAATGAGTTGTCTTGCCTGCTAAAGGGTACCAATACAGAGAGAAAAGGGTCAGTTAAGTGAATCTTTTAATGGAGCTCTGAATTAAACATAACAATTTTAAAAAAACTTTAAAAATAATGCTTGTGGGATGCCATAAACCTCCATGTGAAGTTTTGTACCTGTACTCCTTCAAAAGTAGGATAAAAATAAAAAACTACTGTCGCTAAACAACAGTTTTTAGTCAGCTTCAGTCTGTTTATAAAAATTTGAAGGTAGTCCATTAGAACAAATACAGCTTTGGTCCCTCCAAAAAAATCCATACCAAGAACTTTATCCAGACATGCAGCTTGGCTAGCCAGAAAAGGGGGAAGGTGGCACAGCTAACATTAACCCCCTCCCCTGAACCATACTAGGCCACATGTCGTTAACATTGGGTGGTTTCCTTTCAGGGGGTGCAAAGTTTTTCTCTTCAAGGTACTTTTTCTCCATCTTGGTGGACATGGCGGTTGGTGTCTTGCAGGAGAAAACAGCAAAAACACAGCAGAAACACATAAAAAAAATTCAAGCATTGTGTTTTTGATGCATTTCCATTGCATTTCCATTGAAGTCGATGGAAACACAAATGCAACATGTGGGGAAAAAGTCCCTAACCCTTTCCAAAAAACAACACTGGTGGAAAGCGCAATGCGTTTCTGCAAAACGAAAGGAAAAAAAATGAAAAATGCATAGGTGGGCCTAAATCCTATATCAAGTCAATGGTCTTTCTAAATAGCTATAAATAACACTGCGCTGCCAATGAATGGTATAGCTGCTAAGACGGCTAATTGAAACAAAGCAAAAATAATGTGGTGCGTAAGTGTAGCGCTTAAACAATACAGTAAATAAATATTTGCATCTTAAGTTGTGATCACTCACTGTGAACAAAAACAAAATGTACAATCCGAAACAATCTCCTACTATGGAAATACTATTACATATATTACAACTTAGGGGTATAAGTGTAGCGCTAAGTCTGATACCAGAGGTATCAGAAAACCATAATGTGTGTAATATTACAATTAAATAACACTACATCAAATATAAAACAGGTGTGTTGATGAAAGAAACTTCCAACGAACAAATATTAGTGCACAGAATATATAAACACGAGGAAAGCAAAAAGTCCAATAAACTCAATTTTAGGATGTTTGAGTATCCATAACAAAGTCAATTGTCATCCGCACATCCTCCACTCATGTGAAACAATGAACCACCACTGTGTCATCCGTACATCCTTCACTGAGGCAAAAAAAAAATAAATGAATGTGACTTCAATAACGTGATAGTCCCACCACCGGTGACAGTGCAGGCTTACCGGAACTAGTTGATCACTAGTGGCATATGCCAAGAGAGATCAATCTGAGCTTTTAAGAAGTTGGTATTTCAATGACAATCCTGGACAGGAAGCGTGGCACCAAATGATGCAGAGATCCAAACACACTTGGGACTGTATAGTTGTTAATGTCTTGAGACAAGTTGGCTCAATAAAATGCATAAAGGAGAGAAGAAAAAAAGTGGCCACATAGCGTAACTCCGTAAGGTAAAAAGATACTATGTTTATTCACAGCGAACAAACTTACATTTGGCTGGACAAGATCTTGCATGCAAAATGGGGCAACAGTGGAGTCCTCCCGACGCGTTTCGTGGTCAATAGCACATCGTCTGGGGTGTCTCTCCACTGCAGCCCACTCCAATATATACACACACCACATATCAATAACCAATCACATGTAACGGTCTGACTCACCTCCAGCAATCAGCAGCTGCAGGCCATATCCTATACATCAAAGATGGCACTGCAGTTTGCACTCCAAGCCTCCTTGTGAGTAGAACCACCCTCGTAACAGGAACCGGAAGTGAGGTCAAATCTAGTGACTAATTAGATTTCTCAAAAGTTTTAAAAAGATTAAACTATATAAAACGTATGGCTTATATGTTTTTGTATTTATTACCAGGGGAGTTATGATAAAGAGGCACTGAAATTATGAATTGGACAACACGAGTCCTGGATCAGGCCCCTGTTTAAAATATTGAATCTTTGTGTCCCCTGAAGAGATCATAGCTAGACTATGAATAAACTGTAGATGCTGATATTCACTACAGTTGGCGTGGAGACGGCGCGCCGCGATATCTAGCTGTGACGCGCATGCGTGCACTCCAAGCCTCACTATGAGACCCGGATGTATACTGCAATAGCGGGGAATTGCCGCCTCACACTACACTACTATGACGCGCATGCGTCCCTCCCACGTCTCGCTATGAGACTCGGAGGCGTCTACTAATCGCTACCACGGCGATTCGCACAACGTCACCGCGCATGCGCGGCACGTAAACGTCATCCAAAAATGAAATAAACAAACCGCGTACGTACCGTACATACGTCACGCGCGTCTGCAAACCAAGCCTCTCTTTGGAGAGAGGAAAGTATTGGATTAAGAACTCTGTGCAAGCCAAACCTCATTGTGGCGATAACAACTCCTGTAGGAATACACGGAGTTCACACACATATAAGAGGATCTGTCAATCAGAGTGGATATTAGACATCCATTAGAAATTGATCAGTAAGCCAACACAAGGCTAAGGTATATATACATTGCAATCATGGGACCTCATAAGGAACCACGATGAAAAACGCCATTTATTAAAATTGCATATCTATCTTAGCCAGAATGTAAGGCCAAATTCATTCGAGGACGTTGTTAATAGCCCTAGAGCATGAATGTTAAACATATAAAAAACCATATTTATTAAAAAACATCTTATCTGTTTAAAATGCATGTAAATCACATGCCAGGCCATATAATAAAAAATTTAAATGAAATGAGTATCAAATTAAAATGTATGTATATATATGTATATAGTGTAACCACTTTTATGCTAATAATCTATCTACTGCCTCATGATTGATGTGAGTCAGATCGCCACATATAATGACTGCTAGAACTGCAGTTATAAAGATAACAGGATATGAAAATTACAAACAAGCATAAGCATGGTCACTATACATATTGAACAAATTCCCAAAGACCCAGAATAGAAAAAACATATATATATATCACTGGAGTCCATGACTGTAAACCATTTATGACATATTGATAAAAGAATTAATGTCCCATTCAACATTCATTCCGAACGGGACATATGTCTGGAGCTCATATATCCAGAACGTCTCTAAGCGTGAAACGCCACGAGTCATAGCTCCGCCCCTCCATGGAGGGGTGTATTTATCTATGACTGTAAATTTGGTTCCTTTTGGATTTCTCTGATGAAATTCTCGGTAATGCCGGGGGACTGGATGTTTAGTGTCACCTCCTAGTATAAGTGCAATATGTTCACTGACTCTAATAGAGAAAGTGCGGATGGTCCGACCTACATATTGTTTACCGCAGGGACACGTTAGTAAGTAAACAATGTACTTAGTCGCACATGTACAAAATGTTTTTATGGTGTACTGTTTGCCTGTAACCGTTGAAGAGAAATCTGAAATCTTTCTAGTGGTTAAGGTGTTATATTGGCAAACCTTGCATTTCCTGCAAGGGAAGAAACCCACTAAATTGTGAAAAAAGGAACTCTTAACTGGAGGGTTGATAATATTTGGAGCTATTTTCATCTGTAGAGAAGGTACTCCTCTAAAGACCACTTTGGCCTGTTCAGGCAATAATGGACCTAACACTCTATCTCCTCTGAGTATATTCCAATGTTTATTAAAAATACTCTTAATTTGTTTATATTGAGTAGAGTAATTAGTTAACATTGAGAATTTAAAGCCTGAGTCTTCATGACGTTTAGTTTTAGTTGATACTAATGATTTTCTGTTCAGAGAGAAAACTCTCTGTAGCTCAGAGTCTACATCGATGGAACGATAACCCTTCTCCAGAAACCTAGTCTTAAGGATCTCTGCTTGAGCAAGATAGGTATTATCGTCTGAACAGTTCCGACGGAGTCTGAGAAACTGACTCCGAGGCACCGACCGAAGCCATGATGGATGGTGGCAGCTTTCTATGGGAATATACCCATTCCGGTCTGTCGGTTTAAAATAAGTTTGAAAATGGAATTTCTTATCGACTATTGTTATCTCTAAGTCTAGAAAATGAATCTTAATAGGACTAAACTCATATGTTAGAGAAATGCCTCTATCGTTACTATTTAGAAGGTCAAAAAAAGATTTGAGAGACTCGGGAGTGCCATTCCATAGGAGGAGGATGTCGTCAATGTATCGGGCCCACAGACCCAAGGATGGAACTGTTTGAGCATAGACGACATCCTCCTCCCACTTGGCCATAAAGAGATTCGCTACAGAAGGCGCAAATTTAGCACCCATAGCAACTCCTCTGAGTTGTAAATAATAACGTTGATCAAACCAAAAATAATTATGTTTAGTGGCAAAATCTAGAAGTTCAATTATATAGTCACTTTGGAATGAGGCAAGGGTTTCCTCATTGTCCAAAAAATGTTTCACTGCCTGTATGCCTAAATGATGTGGAATACAAGTGTATAAGGTGACGTTGTGCGAATCGCCGTGGTAGCCGTGGTAGCGATTAGTAGACGCCTCCGAGTCTCATAGCGAGACGTGGGAGGGACGCATGCGCGTCATAGTAGTGTAGTGTGAGGCGGCAATTCCCCGCTATTGCAGTATACATCCGGGTCTCATAGTGAGGCTTGGAGTGCACGCATGCGCGTCACAGCTAGATATCGCGGCGCGCCGTCTCCACGCCAACTGTAGTGAATATCAGCATCTACAGTTTATTCATAGTCTAGCTATGATCTCTTCAGGGGACACAAAGATTCAATATTTTAAACAGGGGCCTGATCCAGGACTCGTGTTGTCCAATTCATAATTTCAGTGCCTCTTTATCATAACTCCCCTGGTAATAAATACAAAAACATATAAGCCATACGTTTTATATAGTTTAATCTTTTTAAAACTTTTGAGAAATCTAATTAGTCACTAGATTTGACCTCACTTCCGGTTCCTGTTACGAGGGTGGTTCTACTCACAAGGAGGCTTGGAGTGCAAACTGCAGTGCCATCTTTGATGTATAGGATATGGCCTGCAGCTGCTGATTGCTGGAGGTGAGTCAGACCGTTACATGTGATTGGTTATTGATATGTGGTGTGTGTATATATTGGAGTGGGCTGCAGTGGAGAGACACCCCAGACGATGTGCTATTGACCACGAAACGCGTCGGGAGGACTCCACTGTTGCCCCATTTTGCATGCAAGATCTTGTCCAGCCAAATGTAAGTTTGTTCGCTGTGAATAAACATAGTATCTTTTTACCTTACGGAGTTACGCTATGTGGCCACTTTTTTTCTTCTCTCCTTTATGCATTTTATTGAGCCAACTTGTCTCAAGACATTAACAACTATACAGTCCCAAGTGTGTTTGGATCTCTGCATCATTTGGTGCCACGCTTCCTGTCCAGGATTGTCATTGAAATACCAACTTCTTAAAAGCTCAGATTGATCTCTCTTGGCATATGCCACTAGTGATCAACTAGTTCCGGTAAGCCTGCACTGTCACCGGTGGTGGGACTATCACGTTATTGAAGTCACATTCATTTATTTATTTTTTTTGCCTCAGTGAAGGATGTACGGATGACACAGTGGTGGTTCATTGTTTCACATGAGTGGAGGATGTGCGGATGACAATTGACTTTGTTATGGATACTCAAACATCCTAAAATTGAGTTTATTGGACTTTTTGCTTTCCTCGTGTTTATATATTCTGTGCACTAATATTTGTTCGTTGGAAGTTTCTTTCATCAACACACCTGTTTTATATTTGATGTAGTGTTATTTAATTGTAATATTACACACATTATGGTTTTCTGATACCTCTGGTATCAGACTTAGCGCTACACTTATACCCCTATTTTGTTGTATGCTTTTTTTGAACAAGCAGTGTTAGCAGCTACCAGTATTATTTTATTAGGCAGCGCAGTGTATCCACCCTTTTCTTGTTTTTTGTCTTTTCAAAATCTACACTGCAGCAGCCTTCTCAAGTACCCATACCAATATGGATATATTTGAGTACAGAGCTTCCCGCACCGTGAACTTTGAAGGTGTATTCACGGTTTCGGGTAATGATACCGAACTTGGGGGACTATTTATGCGTCTAAAAAACATCATGACTTCAGAGATACATCTTCAATGGGATTTAATATTCCTTGAACAATATATATCTGAACAAATGGTCCCACGCAGTCTTCGATGGGAAGTTCATCCTCAACAAGGAGACCCAGACATAGAATCCTGGTACAAGTATTTCAACGAGGCTGGCACCAATTTCCTGGGTTTCCTTATTTCCAGGAAAAGAAATAGATTACTTGTATTGGACAAGGAGATCAAAGTACTTAGAGAGAAACTTGTACCACACAAAAATTCTCTAGAATATAATTCCCTGTCTTCCAACTTACAGAATCATCTGGAGAAGGAAGATAGGGACCAGAAAATTAAAAAACATAAGAAATATGCGAGAGACGTAGGTGACTATAAATCTAATAGCGTCTTTGGGTGGCAGAAAACACTGTTAACCACCACTTCGATGGACACTGCTCCAGCTGCCAACACAGTTTCAGCGGTTCCATCGACATCTACTGGTGGGACTATGGGCCTGACATCTCAATCTGGTGCCGGTTCTTTGGCCTCACTCAGTGTTCCGCCAACCCAGGCATTACCTCCCAGGCCTCAAAGGCTACAATACCAAAGTCCTCACACACCCAATCACCCGGCCAGAGGAAGGGCGAATAATAGGGGTAAGCGTGGCGGAAAAGGGCATATTAGAGGTAACTCGCACCATTCAGGACCACGTCGATCTCGCGATCGAGATGGTCCTTCCAGATGGACATCCCCAGCCCCATATAGAGAACATCATGACGTTCGCTACCCCCATCAGTCATATCACAACTCACCTGCTGTCCCTGTCTACAATAGATTCTCTCCTCTCCAAGATCAGAGAGAATATGGGCCATATCCAACACGTGGCAATTATGAGCAATCATCTTACCAAAGAGATACTAATGCCCAGGGTGGACAGGGTTTTCACGAGGACCGTCCTTGGTATTCCAAGGGCCAAAATCAAAGAGAGGATGCCGAGCAGGACGGCGCATACAGAAGAGAAAAGAGAAGGAGAACATGAGCGGACAGGGAGTATTTAACTTGAGTTCCAAAACACTGACTGTGGCTGAACAGTCGGTGTTGGATAAAGGCCTCAAGTTTGCTCCCTCTAAACCATTAAATAAGTTTAACACGTTTATCGACGTGCAGAAATTTATACGCAAAATTAACATTCAGCGCTATATGGTTTCTAATACATTTTCCACAGACAGTAGGGCAGCAACTTCAGGAACAGTCCATTCGGGACTATCAAATCCGTCCCTTTTTAACCCTCCCGTGACCGTTGCTCCCGCTGTAAAAATCTTTAAGGAGTTGGTCCTTAAAGACCTATCCGAAATAAAGGAAAGACGACATTCCTCACAGCCCTTGTCTAGCCAGGGTGTTCGATCCTTGTGCGAAAACAAGGATTTGATCATTCGCCCGGCTGATAAGGGCGGTGGGATAGTCGTGTTAGATAGGACACAATATGAACAAGAGATGAACCGCATCCTGGAAGAACCAGGCACATATCAGGAAATTTCTAATAACCCTACCGCCACATATAAAAAACAACTACAAATTCTTGTAAATAAAGGATATGATCTAAAGATTCTCAATAAAAAGGAGAAACACTATTTAGTTCCCAAAGTACCCAGAATTCCAACAATATATTATTTGCCGAAAATACATAAGCATCCTACTCAACCTCCAGGCCGGCCTATTGTGAGCGGTATTGACTCAGTCACCTCTCGCATAGGCCGGTACATAGATTTCTACCTTCAACCCTTAGTTAAAAGAACTCCATCATACATCAAAGATACGGGAGATACTATTCGTTTGTTGGAGGTTTTAGAAATACAGGAAGGATGTATTATGGTCACTGCCGACGTGGCATCCTTATACACTTGTATTCCACATCATTTAGGCATACAGGCAGTGAAACATTTTTTGGACAATGAGGAAACCCTTGCCTCATTCCAAAGTGACTATATAATTGAACTTCTAGATTTTGCCACTAAACATAATTATTTTTGGTTTGATCAACGTTATTATTTACAACTCAGAGGAGTTGCTATGGGTGCTAAATTTGCGCCTTCTGTAGCGAATCTCTTTATGGCCAAGTGGGAGGAGGATGTCGTCTATGCTCAAACAGTTCCATCCTTGGGTCTGTGGGCCCGATACATTGACGACATCCTCCTCCTATGGAATGGCACTCCCGAGTCTCTCAAATCTTTTTTTGACCTTCTAAATAGTAACGATAGAGGCATTTCTCTAACATATGAGTTTAGTCCTATTAAGATTCATTTTCTAGACTTAGAGATAACAATAGTCGATAAGAAATTCCATTTTCAAACTTATTTTAAACCGACAGACCGGAATGGGTATATTCCCATAGAAAGCTGCCACCATCCATCATGGCTTCGGTCGGTGCCTCGGAGTCAGTTTCTCAGACTCCGTCGGAACTGTTCAGACGATAATACCTATCTTGCTCAAGCAGAGATCCTTAAGACTAGGTTTCTGGAGAAGGGTTATCGTTCCATCGATGTAGACTCTGAGCTACAGAGAGTTTTCTCTCTGAACAGAAAATCATTAGTATCAACTAAAACTAAACGTCATGAAGACTCAGGCTTTAAATTCTCAATGTTAACTAATTACTCTACTCAATATAAACAAATTAAGAGTATTTTTAATAAACATTGGAATATACTCAGAGGAGATAGAGTGTTAGGTCCATTATTGCCTGAACAGGCCAAAGTGGTCTTTAGAGGAGTACCTTCTCTACAGATGAAAATAGCTCCAAATATTATCAACCCTCCAGTTAAGAGTTCCTTTTTTCACAATTTAGTGGGTTTCTTCCCTTGCAGGAAATGCAAGGTTTGCCAATATAACACCTTAACCACTAGAAAGATTTCAGATTTCTCTTCAACGGTTACAGGCAAACAGTACACCATAAAAACATTTTGTACATGTGCGACTAAGTACATTGTTTACTTACTAACGTGTCCCTGCGGTAAACAATATGTAGGTCGGACCATCCGCACTTTCTCTATTAGAGTCAGTGAACATATTGCACTTATACTAGGAGGTGACACTAAACATCCAGTCCCCCGGCATTACCGAGAATTTCATCAGAGAAATCCAAAAGGAACCAAATTTACAGTCATAGATAAATACACCCCTCCATGGAGGGGCGGAGCTATGACTCGTGGCGTTTCACGCTTAGAGACGTTCTGGATATATGAGCTCCAGACATATGTCCCGTTCGGAATGAATGTTGAATGGGACATTAATTCTTTTATCAATATGTCATAAATGGTTTACAGTCATGGACTCCAGTGATATATATATATGTTTTTTCTATTCTGGGTCTTTGGGAATTTGTTCAATATGTATAGTGACCATGCTTATGCTTGTTTGTAATTTTCATATCCTGTTATCTTTATAACTGCAGTTCTAGCAGTCATTATATGTGGCGATCTGACTCACATCAATCATGAGGCAGTAGATAGATTATTAGCATAAAAGTGGTTACACTATATACATATATATACATACATTTTAATTTGATACTCATTTCATTTAAATTTTTTATTATATGGCCTGGCATGTGATTTACATGCATTTTAAACAGATAAGATGTTTTTTAATAAATATGGTTTTTTATATGTTTAACATTCATGCTCTAGGGCTATTAACAACGTCCTCGAATGAATTTGGCCTTACATTCTGGCTAAGATAGATATGCAATTTTAATAAATGGCGTTTTTCATCGTGGTTCCTTATGAGGTCCCATGATTGCAATGTATATATACCTTAGCCTTGTGTTGGCTTACTGATCAATTTCTAATGGATGTCTAATATCCACTCTGATTGACAGATCCTCTTATATGTGTGTGAACTCCGTGTATTCCTACAGGAGTTGTTATCGCCACAATGAGGTTTGGCTTGCACAGAGTTCTTAATCCAATACTTTCCTCTCTCCAAAGAGAGGCTTGGTTTGCAGACGCGCGTGACGTATGTACGGTACGTACGCGGTTTGTTTATTTCATTTTTGGATGACGTTTACGTGCCGCGCATGCGCGGTGACGTTGTGCGAATCGCCGTGGTAGCGATTAGTAGACGCCTCCGAGTCTCATAGCGAGACGTGGGAGGGACGCATGCGCGTCATAGTAGTGTAGTGTGAGGCGGCAATTCCCCGCTATTGCAGTATACATCCGGGTCTCATAGTGAGGCTTGGAGTGCACGCATGCGCGTCACAGCTAGATATCGCGGCGCGCCGTCTCCACGCCAACTGTAGTGAATATCAGCATCTACAGTTTATTCATAGTCTAGCTATGATCTCTTCAGGGGACACAAAGATTCAATATTTTAAACAGGGGCCTGATCCAGGACTCGTGTTGTCCAATTCATAATTTCAGTGCCTCTTTATCATAACTCCCCTGGTAATAAATACAAAAACATATAAGCCATACGTTTTATATAGTTTAATCTTTTTAAAACTTTTGAGAAATCTAATTAGTCACTAGATTTGACCTCACTTCCGGTTCCTGTTACGAGGGTGGTTCTACTCACAAGGAGGCTTGGAGTGCAAACTGCAGTGCCATCTTTGATGTATAGGATATGGCCTGCAGCTGCTGATTGCTGGAGGTGAGTCAGACCGTTACATGTGATTGGTTATTGATATGTGGTGTGTGTATATATTGGAGTGGGCTGCAGTGGAGAGACACCCCAGACGATGTGCTATTGACCACGAAACGCGTCGGGAGGACTCCACTGTTGCCCCATTTTGCATGCAAGATCTTGTCCAGCCAAATGTAAGTTTGTTCGCTGTGAATAAACATAGTATCTTTTTACCTTACGGAGTTACGCTATGTGGCCACTTTTTTTCTTCTCTCCTTTATGCATTTTATTGAGCCAACTTGTCTCAAGACATTAACAACTATACAGTCCCAAGTGTGTTTGGATCTCTGCATCATTTGGTGCCACGCTTCCTGTCCAGGATTGTCATTGAAATACCAACTTCTTAAAAGCTCAGATTGATCTCTCTTGGCATATGCCACTAGTGATCAACTAGTTCCGGTAAGCCTGCACTGTCACCGGTGGTGGGACTATCACGTTATTGAAGTCACATTCATTTATTTATTTTTTTGCCTCAGTGAAGGATGTACGGATGACACAGTGGTGGTTCATTGTTTCACATGAGTGGAGGATGTGCGGATGACAATTGACTTTGTTATGGATACTCAAACATCCTAAAATTGAGTTTATTGGACTTTTTGCTTTCCTCGTGTTTATATATTCTGTGCACTAATATTTGTTCGTTGGAAGTTTCTTTCATCAACACACCTGTTTTATATTTGATGTAGTGTTATTTAATTGTAATATTACACACATTATGGTTTTCTGATACCTCTGGTATCAGACTTAGCGCTACACTTATACCCCTATTTTGTTTTATGCTTTTTTTGAACAAGCAGTGTTAGCAGCTACCAGTATTATTTTATTAGGCAGCGCAGTGTATCCACCCTTTTCATATATTACAACTTAAATTATAAGTCCATAAAAACTGTGGATGTGATAAATAGATAAATATGTAATCCACCACGTGTCACACGGATCTCTGGACGCAAACAATAAAGTGCTTCTTAAAGTGACTTCTTGTATATAACCCTCCACCGGTAAAGATGCAAGCTTACCAGAGCGTGTTTGATATGATTGGTGAAAATTCACTTTGTAAAGTGAACATGCTTTACTCCTTTAGTTACTTAACATTGTTGTCAACATTTCGGACCCTTCCAAACTATACTAAAAATATGTTTTATTTGTGTCTGTATTCCCATCACTTTTGGTTGTGACAGAAAAGAAAGAGAAAGCGTACCTGCAGGAAAAACATGACAGAGGCTCTAACCGTTTTCTGCTCCATCAAAACCAAAATACTGTATACTTTGGGCTTGAGTTGAACTTTAACTGTCAAGCTGAATCTAATATGTAACAATTTTATTAGTCTTAATGCATACACTAACCCCCAAATCTCCTCTTAACATTAACTGACTCAAAAAGTGTAACTTGACCTTTGTTGTTTAAAAAAAAAATCCCATCTGGGTGATGAGTGCACCTGGTTATTTGTACTCTAATTCTGAATGGGAGGATCAGTCTTTATTACAACCACCTGGTGAACTTGCAGTATTTTTATTGTATTTGTTTTTAGGTAATTGTATAGCGTTGTCAATTTACGCAGCACTTTACATATACATTGTACATTCACATCAGACCCTACCCTCTTGAAGCTTACAACCTAAGGTCCCTAACACACATTCATACATATACTAGGGTCATTTTTTTAGACAGTATCTGATTAACCTACCAGCATATCTTTTAGAGTGTGGGAGGAAACCAGCGTACCCAGAGGAAACCCACGCAGGCACAGGGAGAACGTGCAAACTCCAGGCAGATGGTGTCATGGTCAGGATTCAAACCAGCGACACTTTTTCCTCTTAGGTGAAAGTGCTATCAACTACACCTTTGTGCTGCCCATGCACTGTGCTCTTCATGCTTGTTACGCTTCCTTTTTTTTTCGGAGATACCATATAGAATGATAAATTTGAACTTATCTACTAAGATATTTGAACATTAGGTCAATCTTCAATACCTTGTTCATGTTATATATATTATTATGTTCTCATGGTTCTTAACATGCATTACGACAACGTAACAATGTTTGTAACCTGAAAATGCACAATAAAAAACGATTGAAATTTTTTTTTAATTACAATAAAACTTGTGCAGCAGTTGTATACGCTTGTGTTTATTTATTATTTGCATTTTTTTTCACAAAAAATGGAGTATCTTTTGAGAAAGCTCACCCAAGTTTTATATGTGGCTGTAGGTAAAGAGATAATAACGATACAATAATGGTTTGCACAGAGCAGCTCTGAATCTCCTCTTCTGGAGTTCCCCTGCCAGTGATCCTGGCTCCTCCTCTTTTCCAAATACCCCAATGGTAAGCTGCTTGTTATGGAGACACGCATGCAGGCTTGCTCCCAAGCCGAGCTGTGTGCATCCATAGACACACACATTGTGGCTTGGCCCTGACCCCTACTCCCTCTTCACAGGGTTTGACTGACAGCAGCAGGAGAAAATAGAGAGATAAAGTGGAGAAGTGCTGCTGCAGACTGGCACAACACTGGATAAGGCTCAGGTAAGTGTTTAAGGAGGGGCTGGGGGAAGCGGGTGTTGAAAGTTTTTTTACCTTAATGCAGAGAATTCATATAACTACCTTAACAATATACACTGCTCAACAAAAATTTAAGGAACACTTTTAAATCAGAACTTCTGGCATATTGACATGGTCAGTTAAGTAGCAGAGGGGAGGGATGTATACAGAGGGGGTTGTTAATCAGTTTCAGCTGCTTTGCTGTTAATTGAAATTAACAACAGGTGCACTAGATGGGCAACAATGAGACGACTTCCAAAACAGGAATGTATCTGCTCCTTTGTGCAAGGCAGAACAGGGTGAGCACTGCAAGAGCCCCGCAAAGTTACTTCGAGCAGGCAACTGTTTTGAATGTCTCTGACCAAACAATCAGAAACAGACTTCATGGTGGTGGCCTGGGGGCCCGACGTCCTCTAGTGTGCTCTGTGCTCACTGCCAGACACTGTGGAGCTTGATTGTCATTTTCCATTGAACACCAGAATTGGCAGGTCTGCCACTGGTGCCCCATGTTTTTCACAGATGAGAGCAGGTTCACCCTGAGCATATGTGACAGACGTGAAAGGGTCTGGAGAAGCCGCAGAGAACTTTATGCTGCCTGTTACATTGTTTAGCATGACCGGTTTGGTGGTGGGTCAGTGATGGTCTGGGGAAGCATATCCATGGAGGGACGCACAGACCTCTACAGGCTACACAATGGCACCCTGACTGCCATTAGGTATCCGGATGAAATCCTTGGACTCATTGTCAGACCCTACGCTGGTGAAGTGGGTCCTGGGTTCCTCCTGGTGCACGACAATGCCCGGCCTCATGTGGCGAGAGCATGCAGTCAGTTCCTGGAGGATGAAGAAATTGATACCATTAAATGGCCCCCATGGTCATCTGACCTAAATTCAAAAGAACACCTCTGGTACATAAATTTTCGGTCCATATGGTGCCGCCAGGTTGTACCTTAGTCTGTTCAGGAGCTCAGTGATGCTCTGGTCCAGATCTGGAAGGAAATACCCCAGGACACCATCCGTCATCTCATTAAGAGCATGCCTTGATGTTGTCAGGCATGCATACAAGCACTTGGGGGCCATACAAACTACTGAGGACCATTTTGTGTTGTTGCAATGAAATTTCAGCAAAATGGACTAGTTTGCTGCATAATTTTTTTACTTTGATTTTCGGGGTGTCTTTGAATTCCGCCCTCTGTAGGTGGATAATTTTCATTTCCATCAAATGTTGTGCCATACTTTCATTCCTAACACATTACCCAGTCCATATCAGTATAGATATCCAGCATAAGATTTTTTCCTGTTGAGATCTGACATGTTTTCAAAGTGTTCCTTTAATTTTTTGAGCAGTGTATATATATATATATATGTATATATATATATATATATATATATATATATATATATATATATATATATATATATATATATATATATATATATATATTGCCATACCTCCCGCCCCGTCTGATGCAACGGAAACCACCTATCCATGTCACTGGGAAAGCCCAGCGTTTCCCCTTGCGTCAGAGGGGGGCTGGGTCACGTAACGGGTGGCCCCGCCCTCAGCCACATAAGAGCTGACAGGCTAGTGCTGCGTCATTCCCGGAGTGTCTCCGGTGGAGTCAGGATTGTGTGCGTGTTCCTCACTGGATCATTGCTGGAGAGTGGAGATCACCCATCGCTGGTTACCGAGAATGGATTCCATCGCTGGAGTGGAGATCGAGAGTGTATTACATCGCTGGAATCTTTTTTTTCTTTTTAAATTTTTTTTTATTGGAATTGATACAGTACAATGGAATAAAGTAATGTAAAATCGATACACATACAGCTGTGTACATAGAAAAATAACATAAAAATAAAAATAAAAAATAAAAACACAATCAAACCAATAGTACAATGATTACCCGTATAACGATGTTACAGCACCAGGAGGACGTGACAGCATGAAGCCCAGTGCATATAGGAGCAGAAGCAACCTTCGGAGCATTAGAAATGCAACAAAGAACTAAAATAATTAAACAAACAGTAACCTCGGGATTAAACTGGCAGCAGTAGTGGTGATGGGGAAGTGAACAGAGAAAGGTATGAAAGACTCACGAGCGTCAAGGGGCAATTAGTATACGGTTTCATGTTTCAGGGTGGCAGAAACACAGAAGGGTAAGACAGATTGGATACTTTGAGGTTGCCTAGGGAGTTAGTAAGGTTCCTTTTGAGATACCAATCCGGGGCTTTTTTCACCGCTGGTAATTTAGGCGGTGTTGAGCTGATCCAATGAGACATTATAGTCCTGTGGGCCACCAGGAGGCAGATGTGTCCAGTGGGATATGTGAAGCAAGCTCTTCGTTGTGGGCCTGGGTGGGGGTGGTTCGCAGCCAAATAAACATATCAGGTAATGTCTTGGGGCCCACGTTTTGGCAATCTGGTAAATAAAGGACAGCACAGAGTCCCAGTACTTAAGAATAGGTTTGCACTCCCAGAGGCGGTGGAGCAGTGTTGGGCATGAGGTGGAGCACCAAGGGCACCTCTCTTGGGTTGGTTCTGCCTTGTTGATGCGGAAAGGGTAGTACGCTCTGTGAATAATTTTGAATTGCATCTCACGCCATGTTTCTGATATGGTGAGTTTGTGTACTTGCCTATAGCCCTCAAGGATTTTCTCCGCGAGGTCTCCATCATTTAATATTTGGGACCATTTCTGAAATGGTTTAAGACGATATTTGGCAGTCTGATGTTCAATAAGGTGAGAATATAGGGTGGAAATGGAGTAGTCATTGCTGCGTAATACAGTATCAATAAAGGATTTTTGTAGGGGATCAGTCCCAGGTCCGTAGCAGGAGCGCAAATAACTGACCAATTGGTGGTAGAAGAAGACATGTGTCGCTGGTAGAGAAAATTCCCTTGATAGGGTTTGAAAGGATTTAAACTTGCCAGGGGTATTGAGGTACATTGAGGCAATGTTGGTAAGTCCCATAGCGTTCCATTGTGCAAAGGCTTTCTGTAAAGTGGACGGGAGAAACATAGGTTTGCAGAGTAATGGCAAGTGGCAGGAAACACTGGAGGGCAACCCCAGCAGCCTCCGCACCTCTCTCCAGGCTATAACCGTATCCTGATCTGAGGCATGTTGGTAGTTTGTTTGGATTTGAATGAAGAATGGCTGGCAAAGTATATGGAAAGGCCGAGGCAGCCTCGAGTACAGTATTGGAGTATTTAGATCTGCCAGACAACCAGTCAAGGCCCTGCCTGAGTAAGCATGCAAGATTGTAAAAACGTATATTGGGCAGGCCCGCCCCACCCTCAGACTTCGGGAGACAGTTAAGTGTATATAAAGTGGAAGGTTCTCGGCCAATGTGTATGCCCAAATAAGTAATGCGTTGTGCCGCTATAGCGAAGGGAGAGTGGCGTTGCCACCTGACAGCCATCCTGGGATGAATCGATAGGATTTCGCTCTTGTCGAAGTTAATTTGAAAGCCTGAGCACAGACGGAAAGTATGAAACAGTTGTCGGAGCCTGTCAAAGTCTGTGAGGGGTTGCGTGGAGAATAACAATATGTCGTCCGCAAACAGGGCGGAACGGACAGATTGGGTACCTATTGTGATGCCACTGACCCTGTCAGGGGAATTGAGTAGTCGGGATAAAGGCTCGATAGCAATATTGAAAAGTAAAGGGGAAAGGGGGCACCCCAGTCTCGTTCCCTTCGTCAGGGGGATCGTATCAGAGATAAAGTTGGGGGTGACCAGACGCGCAGTTGGGGATTCATACATTCGCCGCAAAAAATGCACAATTGGGCCCGAAAAACCAAAATCCGCCATCACCCGGAACAGCTAGGACCAACTGATATTGTCAAAGGCCTTCTCGGCATCAAGTGACAAAATGGCAACGTCTTGGTCTCGGTTCAGTTTAGCATATTCCAACGCCATTAGAACCTTGCGTATGTTTAGGGTGGCTGAGCGACCCTGGACAAATCCTGACTGTGCCGGGTGCAACATAGAGGGAAGTAGTTGGGCTAAGCATGATGCAATAATCTTGGATAGTATTTTTACATCTACATTGATTAATGAGATTGGGCGGTACGATCCTGGAAGTGAGGGGTCCTTTTTTGGCGATTAGTCTAATATGTGTCTGGGTTCCCGTTTGGAGATAGGTGCCCCCATCCCACATGTTAGCATACACATGTCTCAGGGTATCTGGAATAAAGTCATTAGCTAGCTTATAAAATGTGGCTGTGTAGCCGTCCGGGCCTGGGGCTTTAGCAGACGTCAAGGACTTGATTGTCCGTTGGATATCCTCAATGGTTATGGGTGTGTTAAGAGCAGCTAAATGAGCCTCCTGGAGTTTGGGTAGGCGGATCTTAGCCAGGAAAGCATCGACTGCGAGTTGGTCAGTCGGATCTGCCGAGTATAAAGTTGTATAATAGTCTACTAGTAATTTACTAATTTCAGTAGGTTAGGTAACCAGTGTGCCAGCTGGATTTTTCAGAGCAGAGATATGGGTGGGTCGCCTTGGTCCCGTGTAGAGCTTTGCCAGCAGTTTGCCCGCCTTGTTGCCAAACCTATGAAAGTGTAAACTAGAAGTTTTTAGGTTTAGGTTTTTAGCCATTTCTTGTTGCTCAGCCCAGAGGTCAAATTCTCGTTTGGCTTTTCTCCAAGCGTGTATGTTGTCAGGAGTACGGTTAAGTGTAAGTAGTTCATGAGCTGAGCGTAGAGCTTCACTCGCTCGCATGTAGTGTTGTTTGGCATTCCTCTTAAAGCGGAGTTCCACCCACTTTTACAAGGTTGTCTTAAACTAAAGACAACCCCTCAACCCCTCGTTTTTGGATATCTATATATAGATATATATTTTTTTCTTTCATACCTATTTTGAAGTACTAAGTGTTTTTTCGTCTTAGCTCGGCCACGGCGCAGGACATTATGTCCTCTTCTACGGCGAGCCCCCCTGCCTTCTGGGACCTGTGTGTGTTCCAGAAGACAAGCTTGCCATTCACAAAGCGCCGTGCGACTCACACATGCGCAGTAGGAAACCGGCTGTGAAGCCTGAAGGCTCACCTGCCGGTTTCTCTTAGTTGAAATGGCAGAATATGCACCCGAGCCAGTGGACTAATTGGCCTCGAGGGGCCAACATCGCGGGCTCACTGGACAGGTAAGTGTCCTTATTAAAAGTCAGCAACTACAGTACTTGTAGCTGCTGACTTTAAAAAAAAATACTTTTGCGGCTGGAACTCCGCTTTAAATTGGGTGGTGTAAGAAATTATTTTCCCTCTTAGGAAGGCTTTTCCAGCTTCCCAGAACAGGTTTGGGTCTGTGAGGTGCGGTGCGTTGTTAGAGGTATATTCCATCCACGCTTCATAAAGCATGTGTCGGAAGTCCTCACTATCCGCCAGGTAGGAGGGGAAGCGCCATATGTGTGAGGGAGAAGAAGGTTGGGTATTTATCAATTGTATTTCAATGCAGGAAAAATAATTGTGGGGTGGGGAGTAAAAGGTATAGTCCCGATCGGTCGGTCGGGTGTGCTAACCGACATACGTCAATTAAGTGCATGGATTCTATGGCATGTGTTAGGAGCGTTGGGGTCGAAGGCGGTGTGGCATTTCTGGTCGTCTTACGCGTCGCGTCACCCACTTGGTCAATTGTTGCGGACATTACAGAATTAAAGTCCCCTCCCACTAAATGTAGAGTATCTGAGGCAGCTAATATCCAGGCCACCATGTCTTGAAAGAATGAGGTGTCTGGCGAGTTGGGTGCGTACAGTATATGTCAGTGATGGCTATGTCCTTGTTAGCTAAGGTCAGGTGCAGCGTAATTTTACGGCTTTTTTTTTTCTTTTTAATAAAGGACTTATAAAGCTGTGTCTGTGTGGTTTTAACAATTTGACTCTTTTTCACATAGGGGGACCGGGATCAGGATGTTCCCTTTGTTAAAGGGAGCTTCCAGATTTCGCTAAGCCCCCTGCCCGCAGACCCCCACAACCACCGTGCAAGGGTTGTGGGGATGAGGCCCTTGTACCCATCAACATGGGGACAAGGTGCTTTGGGGGTCACAGACCCCCAAAGCATCCTCCCCATGTTGAGGGCATGTGGCCTGGTACGGTTTAGGAGGGGGGTGTTCTCTCATCCCCCTCTTTTTCTGCGGCCTGCCAGGTTGCATGCTCGGATAAGGGTCTGGTATGGATTTTTGGGGGACCCCCACGCCATTTTTTTTTAATTTGGTGGCAGGGATCCCATCAATATCCATACCAGACCTAAGGGGCCTGGTAATGGAATTTTGGGAGGACCCCACGCATTTTTATTTTTTTTTATTTTTGTTCCCTGCACAAAATGTAATTTTTGAAGGAAAAAAAGCCATTTTAAATTAGAACTGCTTAGAACTGTCCCTGCACAATATTTAATTTTTGAAGAAAAAAAGTAATTTAAAACTACTCGCAGCTATTAACCTCCCTGGCGGTATGATTCTGTCAGAAAAAACATGCTAAAAGCGGTACCATTATTTGCAAGGAAATTTGGCGTTTTATATTGTAGGTCTGTAATTTTTAGAAATAACTCACTTAAATCTGACCAAACAAGATTCTAATAGGCATCCCAGGTATGACATTTTTTTAAAAACAAAATTATAAATTATAATATAATAAATAATTATAAATAATTATAACAAATAATAATATAATTATAATAAAAATTATTCAATAATGTAATCAAATCAAAATCACTGAAATTTGCCCAGTTGCAGAATTGTTGCTGTCATTATTTTTTTTTTTTTATGACGAATTTCCCCACAAATCGCTATCGCACAATTCTGCAAGTGATTATAATTTATTATCGCTGTTTTTTAGCTGATCTAAAACTATTTTTGACATAAAGGGACACTTTTGGTTGCTATGGACAATCTACAGTTTGCAGGGAGAAAGAAACGTTTTTATTATATAAAATGACATGCATGACACAGGACAGACCACTAGGGACAAGGGGGGTGTGTTTTTTTTACATACAGTACTGTAATCTATAAGATTACAGTATACTGTATGTAAGGTGTTTGTTTACTTTTTTGAATTTGGCGCCGTTCTCCGTCCCCGTGCGTCGTAACGTCGCAGGGAACGGAGATCGGCGTCACACGGAGGCACTGTGTGAATCGAGCGAGGTCCCGCTCGCTCACACATCGCGGTGGCATCGCTGGATCCAGGGACAAGGTAAGTAACTTGTGCCTGTGGATCTAGCGAGGCAAGCCCGAGTCTGACTCGGGGTTTCCGCTCGCAGCAGGAAAATCAAACCCCGAGTCAGACTCGGGAAGACCGCCAGGCAGGTTAATGAATTGTCGGGTCCTGGCAATACAGATACAAGTCATTGAAAAAAACGGCAGGGGTTTCCCTTAATATTCACATTTTTTTCAATGACTTTTCTCTGTATTGCCGGGACCCAACAATTCATTAATAGCCGTGAATGGTTTTGAATTACTTTTTTTTCTTCAAAAATTACATGTTGTGCAGGGACAGTTCTAAGCACGGGAAACACCCGCTACTTTACAGGCATACTATACACCCCCCAGGTACAAAATTTAAAGAGATATTTCATACTTCTATTGTTTCACTTTAAGCATTATTAAAATCACTGCTCCCCAAAAAAAAATGACATTTTAAAACTTTTTTTTTCATTGATACATGTCCCCAAGGACAGGGCCCAGGTCCCCAAACATTTTTTATGGTAATAACTTGCATATTAGCCTTTAAAATTCGCACTTATGATTTCTCACGTTCAAGTCCCATAGATTTTCACGGTGTTTGAATGTTCGCGTGAACTTTTGGTCTGTTCGCATTTTCTGGATGCGAACTGAATTGGGGTGTGTTCGGCTCATCCCTAATGACAATGTATGAAAACATGTAAATCAACAAAAAAGACATTAACCACTTGACTACTGGGCACTTAAACCCCCTTCCTGCCCAGGCGAATTTTCAGCTTTCGGCACTGTTGCACTTTGAATGACAATTGTGCAGTCATTGAAACATTGTACCCAAAATTAATTTTTATCATTTGTTCACAAAAATGGAGCTTTGTTTTGGTGCTATTTAATCACTGCTGTTTTTTTAGAAAATTTAGAAAAAAAGAAAAGCTGTTTCATAGTTTGTTAAACAATTTTGAAAATAGGCCATTTTTCTCCTCCATTGATATGCGCTAATGAGGCACTGATAAGGCTGCACTAATAGGCACTGATAAGGCGGCACTAATGGGCACTGATAGGTGCCACAGATGGGCACTGATGGTTGTCACTGATGGGCGGCACTGATAGGTAGCACTGAAGGGCACTGATGGGAACTGGCAGGCACTGGTAGGTGACACTGATAGGCAGCACCGATTGGCTGCACTGATGATGAGCCACTGATGGGTATTGATTGGCAGCACTGGTGGACATTGATGGGTGGCACTGGTGGGCAAAGGTAGGAGGCAATCTGGACACTGATAGGTGGCATTGTTGGCTACTGATAGGTGGCACTGGCAGGTGGCACTGGTGGGCACTGATGAGGCAGCCATAACTTTCTGTGTGAGGGATCGATGTCCCTCAGACAAAAGCCGGTGATATTTTTTTTTCCCCCTCGCACTGACAGCATGAGGGGAAAAAAATACTGATCAATGATCTTCTGTTTACATCACATGATCAGCGGTAAGGGGCTGGGATCATCATAGATTCGGTGATCACAGAGCACGTGTGACCCGCAGGGATGCGCAGGCAGCTCATGCAAGGGAGGGCATCTTCCCGGCAATTAAGGCCCGTGCTGTAGCCGTCTTTTGGCTATAGCGCGGGCGGCAAGTAGTTAAACAAAAGTCCAGATCTCTGCATGCAATCTCAAATAGTAAATAAATCCACCAATGTGTATCACTCAGCACTCAAGGTGCAATCCCACCACCTGGACTGAAATTCACCACATCTGGATGACAATCTATTTAGGCCTCATGCACACGCAGCATTAAAAATGCTGCTTCTAGGGTCATCTGGAATTGTATTTTTGGCTGCAAATGCCCCTCCACGTTAGCCTATGTATTCATTCACACATAAGGGGTTATTTACGAAAGGCAAATCCACTTTGAACTACAACTACAAGTGCAAATGTACAGTACTTGATAATCTCCTCTCTATAGAATCAAATCAATTCCCTCTATGGTCTTGAACTTTGGTATAAATAGATATTGCACTGACAAATCAGTATGTTCTTGTACCAACGTACATGTGTGCAGTGTTCAGGAAGGAAGCTTTTCATTGTGAAATAGGTTTATTATAAAAAATAAAATAAAAATAATAATTGCATGTGTATACAGAGTTTCATCATGCTAGCAACAGATCAAAGCCACAATCTCTGTCTCCAATGCCTAACTCAGACACATACCAACATGTCCCTAAGACTCGCCTTTGTTCCGTTGTCATTTTCATTTTCTATGCCAATCCAAATCTTCACAGTTCAGCTGACAGCTCCACACTGAAATGTACTGATACTGATTTGTCTGCAGAAAAAGCCATAGATATACATTCCTCGCACCTCCACCCGTTACATCGCTGGCTGATCTTGACATAGCAAGGATCCAGACTGTGGATGATTCTGTGGGGAAGAAGATATATGGTGACAAATAATCTAAAACATTAAATTACATTTTATACAACTTTACACATAAAAGTTATGAGATCTGTGGTGGTATGAATGCTTTCTTATTTGTGATTTAACATTTTCAACAAATCAAGTGGACATTTACTCATCAGCTAATTTATAAAGCCAATACAGTGAGCAATGCTAATACAGAAATGGCAATTACTCTTCAGGACCAATCAGATGTTAACTTTCAGCAAGAATTAAATTTGTTTAAACAGTCCTGTATAATAATCCTGTATAATACTAATACTAATACTAATAATAATAATAATACAGTGGCTAATTCAATGTAATATATATATATATATATATATATATATATATATATATATATATATATATATATATATATATATATATATATATATATAACATCAATAATGGTTTCTGCCCCACCTTCAATTACTAACACATTTGATTTACCAATCAGGGATTAATCACAAATTGTCAGCAGGTATAATGCTGACAGAAGGAGGGTAGGAACTAATACCTAATACAACACCTGGTTAAATAAAATAGAATAATCCCATGTTCATATATATATGTAATAGAGAAAAGAAATACATCCATAGAAAAATATTTAAAAAATATATGCATAGTAATATACAAATACACATACATCAAAAAATAAAGGGGAAAACTATTTGAGAAACAGTTCTACACAAACAAATTTTGTTACATGAGATTTGGTGGATATTCAATCTCCAAACAAGTGTACCCAAATGGAATGAATCATCATTCCCTTGAGTATTCTCGTTTGAAGATTGAATATCCACCAAATCTCACATAACAAAAGGTGGCGGTGTGTATTATTTTAACTCTTTCCAACCCTTTAAACAAAAAACTGACATATTCCCATCATGTTCATAATTAAAATGTTTGAATATGTTAGATTTGTATCACTGTTATAAGATTCCCCATGAAAATGTTCACTAACTGTTGCTCGTAATGGTCTAGAACAGTGTTTTTCAACTCCAGTCCTCAAGGCACACCAACAGGTCATGTTTTCAGACTTTCCATTATTTTGCACAGGTGATTTGATCAGTTTCACTGCCTTAGTAATCACCACAGCCATTTCATCTAAAGGAAATCCTGAAAACATGACCTGTTGGTGTGCCTTGAGGACTGGAGTTGAAAAACACTGGTCTAGAAGTACAGTCTACATATTGCATGTATTGCATTTGCTGCACTCAACAGCAGGAAATGCTGGACTGGACGAGAAATGAAAAAGTCTCGTCCAGTGGCACACAAAACAACTGTCCCATGCAGTGTCTACTGCAAAAGCGACATGTGTTGCACAAATGTATGATCCCACAGTGCTAAGACAGGTTTTATTGTGTATGCCAGATTCAAAGAGACAGGGAGACACAGAGGCGGCCCTCTAATTAGGCAAATTAGGTGATCGCCTTAGGCCTCGCCCCCGCAGGGGCCTCACGGCCACCTAATTTGCCTAAATAATTGGTTTGAGAAAATTCTATAAACAGTGAATTTATAGTTCATACAATTTAAAACTCTTAATATAAGCAAAAATTTATACAGTTAAGTTTTATCGCTTGAATTATTTTTTCCATTATGGATGTGAATGGGGCCTCATGTCTCAGATTTGCCTAAGGCCTCACAAAGCCTAGAGCCGCCTCTGGGGAGACAGAAAATGTCCTAATGTTTTGGCATGACGGCTTGAAAATCTACAGCCTGTCGTAATCATGGGTGCCAAATCATTATCTGTGGAGAGTATAGGTAAATGTTTTTGTATAATAATTTTAATTTTGTTGAACTCCAAGGAGAAGGTGGTAACAATTGTGACTCCTCTTTCTGGTATTCATGTCAACTTTAGTAGTTTTAACTCCCCCACAGCCAGTATTCTGCAAAAGAGTATGTCTATTTTTCTCTAAAGCCAGACGGGCTTCTCTAGCAACATTCCATTTGTCACATTGCCGTAACTGAAGCCTTAATGTAATAGTATTACATTATTTATTAAAAGTTTGATCAGTAGAGTAGTTGCGTCTGGCCCTAGTAAATTGTGTGTGCAGGATGACAACTTGAAGCCAAAAGTAGCGAGTTACCGGCAAACTCCTTGCGATATGTATGGGTAGTTACAATACCCTAAACATCAAGACAGCATAGGACAGTTGTTTTGTGTGCCACTGGACAAGAATTTTCCATCTGTGATTATATAAATTATGGCAGGGCTCAAAATTTGAAGTCACGAGCCACTAGCCAGGCCTTGAAAGTTACTCGCCACCAGTTGCCCCACCCAACCCCTCCCCTTCCCCGCCCCTAAGTCTGCCCCTAAACACACCCTCATAAACGATCTCATGAAATTATATTGTTAAATGTTTTATGCAGAATGAAGTTACAAAAATAAATATTAACAACAATATTACATTACACAGCCCTTGTACCTCTGGACCCTTTACATTACACAGCACCCTGGACCCCTTTACATTACACAGCACCCTGCACCTCTGGACCCCTTTACATTACACAGCACTCTGGACCCCTTTACATTAAACTGCATCCTGCACCTCTGGACCCCTTTACATTACACAGCACCCTGCACCTCTGGACCCCTTTACATTACACAGCACTCTGGACCCCTTTACATTAAACTGCATCCTGCACCTCTGGACCCCTTTGCATTACACAGCACCCTGCAACTCTGGACCCCTTTACATTACACTGCACCCTGCACCTCTGGACCCCTTTACATTACACAGCACCCTGCACCTCTGGACCCCTTTACATTACACAGCACTCTGGACCCCTTTACATTAAACTGCATCCTGCACCTCTGGACCCCTTTACATTACACAGCACCCTGCAACTCTGGACCCCTTTACATTACACTGCACCCTGCACCTCTGGACCCCTTTACATTACAAAGCCCTTGTACCCCTGGACCCTTTACATTACACAGCACCCCTTTACACTACACTGCACCTCTGGACCCCTTTACATTACACAGCACCCTTCACCTATGGACCCCTTTACATTACACTGCACCCTGCACCTCTGGACGCCTTTACATTACACAGCCATTGTACCTCTGGACCCCTTTACATTACACTGCACCCTGCTCCTCTGGACCCCTTTACATTACACTGCACCCTGCACCTCTGGACGCCTTTACATTACACAGCCATTGTACCTCTGGACCCCTTTACATTACACTGCACCCTGCACCTCTGGACCCCTTTACATTGCACGGCCCTTGCACCTCTGGACCCTTTACATTACATGGCACCTTGCACCTCTGGACCCCTTTACATTACACAGCACCCTGCACCTCTAGATGCATGTATGTTACACAGACACCCCCCTTAACAGTTCTGGGCCCCCTACATGTTACACAGACCCCCCTACATGGAAGACCCCCTCCCTACAGTGCAGGCCCCTCTACAGTGCAGGCCCACCTGCAGTGAAGACCCCCTTTATAGTACAGGCCCCCCCTACAGTACAGACCCCCGCTACGGTGAAGACCCCCCCCTACAATACAGACCCCCCTTCCTACAATACAGACCCCCCTTCCTACCATACAGACCCCCCCTTCCTACCATACAGACCCTCCCCCCGCTACAGTACAGAATCCCCTACAGTACAGACCCCCCTTCCTACAATACAGACCCCCCTTCCTACCATACAGACCCCCCCTCCTTCCTACCATACAGACCCCCTCTACAGTACAGAACCCCTCTACAGTACAGACCCCCCTACAGTACAGACCCCTGCTACGGTGAAGACCCCCCCTACAATACAGACCCCCCCTTCCTACAATACAGACCCCCCTCCTACCATACAGACCCTCCCCCGCTACAGTACAGACCCCCCTACAGTACAGACCCCCGCTACAGTATAGACCCCCGCTACGGTGAAGACCCCCCCTACAATACAGACCCCCCTTCCTACAATACAGACCCCCTATCCTACAATACAGACCCCCCCTTCCTACCATACAGACCCCCCCTTCCTACCATACAGACCCCCTCTACAGTACAGACCCCCGCTACAGTACAGACCCCCGCTACAGTACAGACCCCCCTTCCTACCATACAGACCCCCCCCTTCCTACCATACAGACCCCCCCTTCCTACCATACAGACCCCCCCCCCTTCTTACAATACAGACCCGAGACCCCCCCTTCTTACAATACAGACCTATAATGTACCTGGCTCAGAACACACACCGCAGACAGAGAGCCAGAGGTAGTGGCTTGGGGGGGGTGCGAGTCGGCACATATGTGACTGGCGCAACAATCCCCTTCTCTCACGGCTCTGATCAGTCTCAGGCAGCGGCTGTCAGTCGAGCAGAGAAGCCGCCTCCCCCTCCTCCTGCATGCAGAGCACTGTATAGACATAAAGGAGGAGCGGGGGAGGCGGCTTCTCTGCTGACAGCCGCTGCCCGAGACTGAGACATGAGAGAAGGGGATCGTTGCGCCAATCTCAGATGTGCCGACTGGCTCGGGTACAGCTCAAAAATTACTATGCATATATTTTAAAATATTTTTTATGGATGTTTTTCTCTTCTCTATTACATATATATCAACATGGGATTATTCTATTTTATTTCAAGAGCTGTTGTATTAGGTATTACTTTCTACCCTCCTTCAGTCAGCATTACACCTGCTGACATGTTGTGATTAATCACTGATTTGTCAATCAAATGCGTTAGTAATTGAAGGAGGGGTGGAAACCATTTTCAATGTTTTTGTATATATATATATCACTACCAATTTGCTAAAGTACGCACCGCAAATTATCCCCTCCCCTTTCCCATTGGAAAAAATGTTATCCATATATATATACTGTCTGTGTATTTACTGGTATTGCAAAATAAAATATTTGAGCACTATGGAGTTGTCAGATGTGTTTTCTCGATGATTGTCTTGTCTTTTGATGGATGGTAGAACACCACAGCTTAGACACCCATATTGCCAGTTTTTACCTAAACTCCACTGCTCTGAGCTATGCCTCATTTTGTTTGAGATACTGACATATAGCACATATTTCTATGAATTGGTAGCATCTACGCCTTTTATAAGTACATAGAGCTTGTTTTATACATTGTGCATGTATTATATAGATCCAGGTTTAAAAAAATATAAACAAGTGGTGAAAGTTTACATATGATATTATGTTCGTAACTAGTATGCATTCCTTTTCTCGGCCTGCAGCAGCCTTGACTGCCTCCCCTCCACATGTATGGCAGCAGTGTTTTCCCGGACGGCCTCTGCCAGGGTGTGGACCTCTTCCACAAGGCCTGCTGTGGTGGCCTGCAGATCCCCCAAGCAGGTGACCACAGCAGCACAGTTGGCGTTCAAATCCTGGACAC
Organism: Rana temporaria; assembly: GCF_905171775.1. Classification (NCBI taxonomy): domain Eukaryota; kingdom Metazoa; phylum Chordata; class Amphibia; order Anura; family Ranidae; genus Rana; species Rana temporaria. The sequence continues at coordinate 220,590,801 of NC_053493.1, read as the reverse complement.
TGTCATTAATGTCGGCAGAGGAGGCCATGCTGTCTGCCACTCGCCGCATTTGGACGGCAACCTCACCCAGATGGCGGGTCTGGCGGGCCTGTTCCCTCCTGAGATCTTCCGGGAGGAAGTTAGACACCCCCTAGTCTTCCTGCTAGCCTTCCTGTGGCCAGGAGAGGCTTAGGAACGTCAAGAAGGGGAGACCCTTGAGAGGGTTGACCTGTTGGGGGATGACCCTGAGGGGCTACACCTGATGGACGTGGAGGTCTGAGTGGTCCCGGCCAAAGGGGGAGACTACTCCAAGTAGAGGGAAACAACATTGTCACTGGTCACCGTCTCCTCCTCAAGCTCCTCCTGAGGAGAGGTGTGGCCACTCCCCTCCACCGATGACTCACGGCTTCCCAGGGGGTCAGACTCAGACTGATGTTCGGGGGATGGTGTGGAATGACCACCGGCATCAGATGGCCCTGCTCCCTCCTGCACATCTGTGGATGACACAAAACATTCACATGTTGGTGGAGCCACACACTTGTCACATGTTTCCTTCCACCCCCACACATGCTACACACCATATAGGAGATAAAACACACTTACCTGTCCTCAAGGCATCCTCAATGGAGTCAAAGCCCTCCACTCCCTCCACTTGATGCCTGTGGAGACACTGGGAAACCACCTGCTCATCAGGAGTGAGCGTGATAGTAGTGGCTGGTCCCCCTCCAGTGCCCCTGGCATGAGTCCTCATTTTGGCCAGCTTATCTCGGACCAGGCGACGCAGGTCGTTTATTTTTTTGAGGATGTCGTTGGAGGTCCTCACCTCATGTCCCAGGGCATTGACCTCTGTCGCTATCTCCATCAGGATCTCCGCCTTCCTGGCCTTAGTGGTGTTGCCACTCTCTGCACCATGGAGGAACACATCATAGCGGGACATGACTCTGATGATGAAATCCTTCTCCTGGTTCGAATAGTTAAGCTTCCTCCTCTTCTTCCCAGAAGCTTCAGAAGACATGGCTCAAAACCAAAGAGCAAAAAGTACCTTGCTTCGGGGGGGGGGGGGGAAACAAGCGGATGTACTTTTGCGCTCGACGGGCGCATGTCTGGGCATATTTATGCCCTGGGCGTATCTCAGGGATTACGCCGGGCCTATTTGTGAGCATGCGCAGAGGGGCGCGGGACATCAGCGCCGTTCGTTCGGCCCTTCATTTGCATGGGGTCACGGATCATTTAAATGGAATATGCCCACTTCCTTCCTACTTAGAATTACGCCGGCTTACGCCTATGAATTTACGTTGCGCCGGCGCAACGTTGGAAGGAAATGCTCTGAGGATACGGTGCTTGTCTCTCTGAGTTGAGCCGGCGTAGCGGAAATGAGATGCGCTACACCGGCCTATATATGTGCCGATGTACGTGGATCTGGCCCATAAAGTGTAAGAGCCAGATCCACGTAGCGCGTCGTAATTTTAGGCAGGCGTAGCGTATCGTAGTTACGCTACGTCGCCGCTACTTTGAGAGGCAAGTGCTGTATTCACAAAGCACTTGCCTCTAAAGTTACGGCGGCGTAGCGTAAATCTCCCGGCGTAAGGGCGCGGAATTCAAATGATGAACAGGGTGGCATGTTTTATGTAAAATAAGCTTGACCCCACGTAAATTGCGCTTTTTTCGTACGGCGCATGCTCAGTATCACGTTGAATTTTCAAATTAAATTACGCCCGCTCAATGCCTAGACGGTGTGAACGTAATTTACGCAAAGCCCTATTCGTGAAAGTTTTAAGCAAACAACGTACACGACGGAAAATTTTACGCTGGGCCGACGGCTATACTTAACATTGCGTACGCCTCATAGAGCAGGGGTAACGTTACGCCGAAAAAAGCCTTACGCAAACGGCGTAAAAAAATGCGCCGGGCGGACGTACATTTGTGGATTGTCGTATCTAGCTAATTTGCATACTTAACGCGGAAATCAACGGAAGCGCCAACTAGCGACCATCGTAAATATGCACCTTAGATCCGACGGCGTACTAAGACGTACGTAGTCGGATCTAGCCCAGCTTCAGGCGTATCTTGTTTTGTGGATACAAACAAAGATACGCCGGAGCATCCTAGAAGTTACGCGACATATCAATAGATACGCCAACGTAACTTCTTCGTGGATCCGGGCCTAACTTGTTAATAAAAAACCTAATAAAATTATTAACATTTTTAAATTAATGCTTTCTTGGACTGATGACAGATGGAAGCACCAAGCTAGCTGTTATTACCCTCTATTTGATGTTTCTCTCCATAGTTCGAATATCTCATAAACTTACAGTCTTAAAACTGAGCATTATAGTGCATCAAGTCATTTGGTTGTTTCTGTATAGAATAATAACTCCCCTGATGCTCTATTCCATTTGTGTACTCTATTTGCAAAACTTGTTTCAGGCTGTTAGATGCTAACTTCAAGCTCCAGAAAAAAAAAATGAATAGATGAAAGGAAATGCAGTTACGGAAGCCAAATAATAATACATTTTATTTGTTTTTGACCTCATCCATGATTTGCAGAAATTAGCACTTCTATCTACAAGTTCACACTGCAAAGTTCTGGTCTGTTTTTTTAAGAAAACTCCTCATGTCTTTCTCTCCTGTTATATCCTGGAGTTATGTACAGCAGAATGAACAATACTATAACTGTAGGTATGCAGTAGTTATCCTACATCAAAAGCAGAAGAAAAATGTGTATAGAATAGGTGACAATAAAGATCTGCATTTGAGTGTTACCATTGTACGCTTGAAAGCTTGCAGTAACCCCCTTCTACAAAGTGCAATGAAATTAACATTAATAGCTCGCTGCCTTTGCATGCATGTTAGCAATGCCTGTATTTGAATGCCATCATGTGCTGATGAATGAAATGACATTGCAATACATGGTGCCCAGAGTATATTTAGTATCGGAGTTGAAGATGTGCTTAGAGAGTAAATGTGATTTGTAAATGTGAAAACTTTTGTCTGTCAAAGTTATATGCAAACATAGGAATAGAACAAACTAGCAAGCCACATACATATATTCTACTAGAGATCATCAAAGGACATATAAAAATGCAGTAGTGTTGCATTATCTTACATTGTAAAAAAATGGATTTGTGCTGCAGCCTCAGCTGTAGATTGGATACACATCCCCGCTCTTGCACTGAAACTGAATTACTAAGCAGTGCAGTATCTCTGGAGAAGTCCCATTTTGATTGTACCTCATACCAATCTTATGAGCAGATTATATGTCTATTTTTTTTACATGTGTGCTTGTTGGCTAGACTAACATTTTTCTTTAGATTTTCTTTTTTTTTTGAGGTTTAATGCAAATGTTTTTGTGTGTACATAATGTAACATTTAAAAATATATTTATTATACAATTTGATTTTAATACAACAACATTTAATAGTAGTTGTAGCGAAATCTACACATAGCTTTTAAGCTGCAGCATCAAAGCATCAAAGTCAGTGATAATATTTCAAAATGTCTTAAAACATTGTTACTCAAAGCCTTTAAAGATAATTGGCTCCATCTGCTGGTTTTACCAGGTACACGGTTAAACTGTTTCTATAAAACAATCCTGCTTTCTCAGTATTTTTTTTTTGCTTTTTTGTAAAGTCATATACTGCTCTTAAAAAAAAACACACACACACAAAACAAAGAACAAAATAAAATTATATATGTATTAGTTTATGACAAAGTTGTTTATTTCTTATACTGTAGTGCTGGTGTTTGTAAAATATTCATTGCTTTATAATGCAACACAATACAATTTTCGACATTTATTAACAATTAATTAATCAATGAGAATTTTAAAGTGACACTTTAAAAAAAGTATACAGTATATTCCCAACTTAAAAAAAAAATACCTTCTATTGCGATCATCCTCCTCCAAATCCCAATTTCTTTTTTTTGTGGTGCTGTGATTTGACATCCTGTTAGAGGTTGACTACATTTGTTCTCCATGGTTTCATTGTGCATAGGAATATAGCCTCGTGCTCGCTCCTGAGATGGACTAGGGTAAAAATAGCAGTATACATGACTGCAACTAATGTGCATTGCTCATTCCAAACAAATGGAAGTGAGGGGGGAAAAGAAAGGTTTGTGAGCTCACAGGGGGCATTACGATAAGGCAGAAAAACACAGTAAAGCCTCGTACACACAACCGTTTTTCCCGACAGGAAAACTGCCAGAAGAGCATTTGGCCGAGAATCCCAGCTGTGTGTTTGCTCCCTAGCGACAAGTCAGGTGTTCCGGGTTGACAATGCCAACAGCACAACGTCCAGCTCTATTCAAAGCCACTGATGGTGTTTGGTGGTTCAGAAAGATATGTTCGGCAACTTTAAAAAATTAAGTCAGAATGAATGACAGGCTTGTTACTCTTTTTACATTTTTTAGCAGAATATAGGCATTCCACAAACATTGCTCAAGAAGATGCCTGAAGATCTTCTTGTAGTACTTATTTTGCTGCTTCCTCATTGCTGGATAGAATGTCATTGCTTGGTCGGCCCTGTGGACACCTCCCATGGTGTTATTGTAGTCTTTCACTACTTGTGGATTCATGATTTCTTTCCCACATTTTGTGCGTACCATTAGGCACACATGTTCATGCGTGAAAATTTTATGAACTGTATTTATTAGGCACACATCTTTCTTGTCACACCATCACAGTTCCATCATTTTGCCTTTCTGCCAGTCAACCATTTTTCTAGTCTTCAGCTTCTTATTGCCAAACATTGGCTGCCTGACACTCCAGTTACGGTTGACCCTAAAGCCTCGTACACACGACCGAGAAACTGGACGGGCGAAACACATCGTTTTGCTTGTCGAGTTCCTTGTGAAGCCGTCGATAAACTCGACAAGTCAATTTTCTCCATTCCTGTCAAGGAAAAAGAGAACATGCTCTCTTTTTTGCTCATCGAGTTTCTTGACAGTTTCCTCGACGAAAATGTACACACGACCGGTTTACTCTGCAAAAAAAATATCTCCCAGCAAGTTTCTTGTTGTTTTTTGCAGAGAAACTCGGTCGTGTGTACGAGGCCTAACGGTTCCATAGGCATCAGTTTTGTTTTGCAGAAGAAACTCATAAAGTTCAGTAGACTTATAAAAGTTGTCGGTTGTTACGCAATAGCCCTGATTTAGCAATGGCTCAATGAGTGAAAGAATGAAAGATGTTGCCATTCCATAGTTGCTGTATTTTGGATTGAATTATGTTCAGGACTGAATCGCAAATGCAGCCAGTCGACGATTCGCATAGAATGTAGGATTTCATGCCAAATCGTGCTCTCTTTGATGCAATGTATTGTACCCAGCTGAGCCTTCCCTTGTAGGCAATTAGACTTTAATCTATGCTGATATCTCTTTATGGCACAAAGCTCCATTGTAAATTATTTAGAATCATTTGAGATACTTTCCACATTTTTTGTTGGTTTGGTGCAGGATGAGTAGTTCCATCAAATTCTTTGTTGTTTTCAAAGTGTAAATATTACATAATCAGGGAAAATCTGTACTCTGACATGACCGTGCAAAAGAATGGAGTGGCAAGTAATTTATTAGTTGTCCAATACCACTTCTGAAGGAGTTTCCCCACCATCCCTGAAGTATTATCAGCCCCAGAAATTTCCAAATGTCATCTTTGGTCACTGGTTCCCACTTTCTGCTTTTTGAAAACTTTTGATGCATAGAAGCTAATTGTTGCTCTTGGTTCCGTTTTGTCTCAGTACCTATTTTTTCAATAACCTCATCGGTCAGAAATAGTATGCCAAGGGGTTGTCTTCTTCAACGTCTACTTTCATACCAGATGCTTTGGTAAATGGAAATCTTGGGCGGCTGCGTGATCCGTACCACAGCCAATAGAGCACCAAGTTTGCACATCACTGAGCTCAGTCGCAGAATCATTGCTGTTGTCACTTTCCACTGAAAGTGATGATGAATTTCCCCACAAATCCCTATCGCTCAATTCTGCAAGTAATTCTAATTCACTATCACTGTTTTCTAGCTAGCTGTTTCTAGCTTTAGACATAGAGGGACGCTTTTTGGATGCAATAGATGTTATCAAGTCTTCAGGCAGAAAGAATGGTAGAAAGAATGGTAAAAGTTCAGGCAGGACACTGGACAAAACACTAGTGACAAAACTGAGCTGAAATGATTTGATACAGTAATGTAATCCTAACAGAATACAATGTATTGTTTGTCTTATATTCTGTACTTTTTTGAATTTGCCACTGGTTCTACCCCTATACATTGTGATGCTCGCATTGAATGGAACCCGGAACACTGAGGCCTGGTACACACGGTAGGATTTATCCGTGGATACGGTCCGCCGGACCGTATCCGCGGATAAATCCTCTGCGGATTTTAATCCAATGGAGTGTACACACCATCGGATTGAAATCCGCGCCAAATTCCCATCGCGGTGACGTGTCGCGCCGTCGCCGCGATGATGACGCGGCGACGTGCGCGACGCTGTCATATAAGGATATCCACGCATGCGTCGAATCATTACGACGCATGCGAGGGATGGGTTCGGACGGATCGATCCGGTGAGTCTGTACAAACCACCGGATCGATCCGCTGGTGCCGAATCCAGCGGATAGATTTGTAAGTATGTCTACAAATTTTTATCTGCTGGAAATCGAAAATATCCGCGGATAAATATCCGCTGGAACGTACACACCAGGGGATCTATCCGCTGAAACCGATCCGCTGAGATTTTTCAGCGGATGGATCCTCTCGTGTGTACGGGGCCTGATGCATCGGGTGGAGGATTCAGCCGGAGGACATTGTGGGATCCTAGGGACAAGGGGCCATATTCTTAAACAAGTTACGTAGGCGTATCAGCAGATACGCCTACGTAAGTCCGTTTCCTATGTTTAAGTGTATTCTCAAACTGAGATACACTTAAACATGCCTAAGATACGACGGCTTGCGCCATTGTATCTTAGGCTGCAATATTTACGCTGACCGCTAGGTGGCGGTCAGCGTAGAAAAAAGATTCTCTAACGTACGCTTGCCCGCCGTAGTGTTTTAACGTCGTTTCCGTGAGCGATACGCGGCGTAAAGATAAAGATGCCCCCTAGGTGGCGTACTCAATGTTAAGTATGGCCGTCGATCCGCGTCGAAATTTCAAATTTTAACGTCGTTTGCGTAAGTCGTCCGTGAATGGCGCTGGACGCCATTTATGTTACAGTCAAAACAAATGACGTCCGTGAGACGTCATTTAGCGCAATGCACGTCGGGTAATTTACCCGACGGAGCATGCGCATTACGATCGGCGCGGGAGCGCGCCTAATTTAAATGATCCACACCCCCTGCCAGGATCATTTGAATTAGGATGGCTTGCGCGGGTGGACTTTACGCCGCAAGTTTACAGGTAAGTGGTTTGTGAATCAGGCACTTGCCACTTAAACTTGCGGCGGAGTAACGTAAAGTACATACGTTCCGCCGCCTTAGATGTATAAGAATATGGCCCAAGGTAAGTAACTGTACAGGGATACTGCAGTGCAATCCAGAGTGTGGCTCGGGGTTACTGCTTTTGGTACTGAAAATTAACCCTGAGCCACACTTGGGATTACTGCCAGGGAGGTTAAAACATTTTTTTGGGGAATAAGGATATTGTTTAGTGCTGTAACTATTTTAAAAGTGAGTTCCAAAGTTTGATGACATGTTTTCACCAAACATTTGATAAGATTAATTATGGCATCATATGCGTATTTGAAACATAAAGAAAAGTCTTATTTAATTGAGGACAAGGAATAAATTCATTTTAGGTATTAAGTGTTTTCTAAATCTAACGGAATGCTTAGGAAAGGCAAACTTTTGCCTTGCTTGTGTCTTATGAAAGATAAAAACTATGACAAGTGATTTTCAGTCACATGGGCAAGGTAAACAAAAATGCCCATGACTGATTTGGCATTTTTAAAATATAATTTATCCAACATCTGCTTTTGCGATTTGTGTTTTGATCATTCAACAATAATGTGCTACCCTTTCAGAATCATGTGTGACTTATTCTTAACCACTTCAGCTATAATACCTGTGTATGCACATTGTTATAGTTCACTTCTAGGTCTACTAGCCAATCAGTAGCAGCGGAACAATGGTAAGTGAGTTTTACAATTACAAATTCTGCTTTATTGCTTACTGGGAAAATCCAAAGTGTTAACACTTTAAGAGGACTTTCTGAATGAAGCTAGAGGTGTGACATTTAAGAAATTGTGCAAAGAGCAATATAATGCATATAACAAATATAGGAGTCAGCAGTAACTGTCAGAAACCATAGAACAAGACAAAAACTGGAGCATTTCTATATATACAGTGTGTGTGTGTATATATATATATATATATATATATATATATATATATATCAGCGCTGTGGAAATTAACTATTAATTCATCGATTAATCTTTAATTTTTTTGATCGATCAAAATTTTTGTTGATCAATCAATATTTTTGTTGATCGATCAATATTTTTGTTGATCGATCAAAATTATTTTGATTGGTAATCACCTCTCTGCCGGCTTCCGGGCCTTCAGGGAGTTCTGTCAGAGATCCGGTGACGTCACGGACACCGGCGGGGCTTGCCGTGTCCATCTGAAGGGCTCCTTTGCTGTGCCTTCATATCTGCATGCTGGCGGGACCTTACTATCTGCCACACGCAAGGGCTGTTACACTTCCCTCCATCAACCTGGGATTCTACAGTCAGCCATCCACTGGGAGTTGTGATAGTTCCCTTCACGGGACATCTACATGCCAACGGACTGATGTGAACCCCGCCTCATCTGGATTCAGCAGTGGCATTGTTGTACACATTTTTATACCAGTATCATACTTGGCTACATGTTTTTATGACTGCTTTTGCTACCGTTTGGTATTACTTGCAACATTTTTACAGTTTATGTAGCTACATCGATTTTATCTCCAGTGCAATATTTATTGTGTTACCTACTTGAAGACTATAAAAGTTTTAATGCTATTCCCATCGAGCGCTGCCTTTGTGTGTTTTTTGCATCCTGCTATCCATTTTTCCAGTTGTTGGTAGCTGCACTGGGAATCAGCCTGCAAGGAGGAGATCAGCTAAAAGTAGTTGGATCTCTATGTGCGTTATAATTAATCGAAATTAGTCGATTAATCGATTTAAAAAAATCGATTAATCGAACACAACATTTTTGATCAGTAACAGCCCTAATATATATATATATATATATATATATATATATATATATATATATATATATATATATTCAAATGTTACAGTATGACCTCCCACCAAAACTGTTGTGGCATGGACTTCACTAGGCTTTTTAAGATATGCTGTGGTATCTGGCACCAAACAACCCATAGCAGAGTCATGTAAGTTGTGAAGCAGGGCATCCATGGGTCAGACATGTTTTTCCAACATATTCCACAGATACTCAATTGGATTTGAAGGCAAGTCAACACCTCAAACTCATTGTTGTGTTCCTCAAAACATTCCTAAATTCATCAGACCAGGCCACATTATTTCATTGCTTTGTGGTCTAAGGCCCCTTTCAGACGAACATCTGTTTTGCTGCAGCTAAAAGCATGTTTATGTTTTGCTGGAATTCAAGACTCCAGGCACAGCGATTAGCTGCATTTGTACAGTGCTTTTAGCTGCGGTTGCGTTTAGCCATGGCACGATATTGAACATGGATCCGACTTGGATCCCTGCCAATACCAAGCACTGCGTTTGGTATGAATCTTGAGGGGGAACTCCACGCCAAATTTCAAATAAAAAAACGGCATGGGTTCCCCCTACAGGAGCATACCAGGCCTTTGGATCTGCTATTGATTTTAAGGAGACACCCCATACGCCGAAAGCACCATTCTATCCGTCTGTGTGAAAGGGGCCTAATTCTGATGCTTGCATGCCTATTGTATGTGCTTTTGGCTGTGTAGACAGGTCAGCATGGGCACCCTTACCAGTCTGCAGCTGCACAATCCCATATAGAACAAATGGTGATGCATTGTGTGTTTTGACACCTTTTTATTGGAACCAGCAATAACTTTTTCAGCAATTGTAGATACTATAGATGTTCTATTGGATCAGACTACATGAGCAAGTCTTTGTTCCCCATGTGCAACAATGAGCCTTGGCCACCCTTGACCCAGTCACCAGTTCACTGGTTTTCTCAAATCTTAAGTCTTAAGCTTTCTAACTTGATGCTTTGTTGTCTTCATTGGTCTAGCAGTATGCTTACCTTTAACAACCTTTCCATTTGATGTGTACTAACGAAAACCATCATTAACACCTTAACAGAAAAAAACACAAGGTTACATCAGGCTAAAGCAAAGCAATCATGGACTGTGGATGACTGGATAAATGCGATATTCAGTGATGAATCATAAATCTGCATTAGGCAGGGTGATGATGCTGGAATTTTTGTTTGGTGTTGGTCCAATGAATTGTATGAAGGCGACTGCCTGAAGAAAACTGCACATTTCCACAATAATTGATAATATGAGGTTGTAGGTCAGTTAAAGGTCTGGGGAGATGACAGTCATTATATTTTGAATAAATTCACAAGTTTATATTGAGATTTTGGACACTTTTCTTATTTCATCAGTTGAAAGGATGTTTGGTGAGGATGAGATCATTTTTCAGGATGCAATCTGGTGTTTTAGAACTGCAAAGCACATGGTGATTCCATAATATTTTCCTCTGAATTTAGTGATTCCATAATTTGTTTCCTCTGTTTGATCAGCAAAAACAGTTGCTACAGTTTTCTACAGTTTTCTTTATTTTTTTTAACTGTTTCTTAACCACTTCCTTACTGAGTCATTGTAAAATGACATCGGCAGGAACCCTCTCTCTCTCTCTGGGTGGACGTCCTATGACGTCCTGGGTTTCCCGGCCGAACAGGGGGCACACGCGCCGCATCTCTCGGGACCCGGTGCGCATGCCTGGCAGCCACGATGTCCACCAGGCACCCGTAATTGCCCGCAATCACAGCAGGACCGTGGATCTGTGTGTGTAAACACACAGATCCACGTCCTGTCAGGGGAGAGGAGACCGATGTGTGTTCCCAGTACAGAGGAACACAGATCGGTCTCCTCCCCTTGTGAGTCCCCTCCTCCTACAGTTAGAATCACTCCCTAGGGAACATTGATTGCCCTCTAGTGTTAACCCCTTCCCTGCCAGTCACATTTACACAGTAATCAGTGCAGTTTTATAGCACTAATTGCTGTATAAATGTGAATGGTCCCAAAAACGTGTCAAAAGTGTCCGATATGTACTCTGCAATGTCAAGGTCACAATAAAAATTGCAGATCGCCGTTATTACTAGTAAAAAAATAAAATAAAAAAATACATACATCTATCCCCTATTTTGTAGATGCTATCACTTCTGCGCAAACTAGGGTGGTCCCGATACCACTTTTTTTAAGACCGAGTACAAGTACCGATACTTTTTTTCAAGTACTCCCTGATACTGATTACCAATACTTTTTTTTTATGTCATGTGACAGTAGCACATGTGTCAGTATTTTTATTATTTGTTTTACAGTTTTTATTTTGTACAATGTTTTGTTATGTTTTTTTACAATGCTTTCTTCTTTTTTTAGGGGGGGGGGGGTGGATTGTGTCAGTGTGTTTTTTATTGAAATTGTATTTTAATTTTTCTTATTTTTTACAATCCCTTTTTCTTATTATTTATTGCAATTTTGTTCTTTTTTTTAGCCCTGTTGGGGGATTTTGGTGAGATTTCAGAGTCCCTTTCTCTGCAGCCTCAGCTAAAATAAACGGAGAGAAGGCAGCGGCTCCTCTCCATTCATAAACTGAAGAATCGTAAACACAGGTTATGATGTTTCAGTTATGTGAATGGACAAACAGATTTAGGAGAAAGGGAGTGGAGGAGGACATGAAGGGAGACATGAAGCGCGGAGGAGTAGAGCATCATGGAGGGGACAGCAGCATCACGGAGAGGGGAGCAACATCACGGAGGGGACAGCAGCATCATGGAGGGGACAGCAGCATCACAGAGGGGACAGCAGCATCATGGAGGGGGAGAGCAGCATCACGGAGGGGACAGCAGCATCACGGAGGAGGAGAGCAGCATCACGGAGGGGAGACGGGACACAGAGCATGGAGGAGGACAGCAGCACGGAGGGGGGACAGACACAGAGCATGAAAAGGAACGGCAGCACGGAGGGGGGACACGGAGCGCGGAGGGGGAGAGCAGCATGGAGGGGGGACTGGAGGAGGATACAGGGATAGTCAGCGGTGATCGGTGCGGCTTTGGGTGGAGTTACAAGCACCGATAAATTTCACTAAAGCAGATAAAAGGGGAGGGGGTTCTGGGGAGAAGCTGTCAGGCTTTATTGAAATGTATACAGGGAGATCGGTGCTTGTAACTGCCCCTGCCGCACCGATCATCCCTGACTGCCTAGGTATTGGGTGAAGCATTGGAGCATTTTCCCCAAGTACAAGTAAATGCTTGGTATTGGTACCGATACTACTATCGGTATTGGGACAACCCTAGCACAAACCAATCAATATAGGCTTATTGCGATTTTTTTACCAAAAATATGTAGAAGAATACATATCGGCCTAAACTGTGGGAAAAAAAATGTTTAAAAAAAATTGTGATATTTATTAAATCAAAAAGTAAAAAATATTGTGTTTTTTTCAAAATTGTCTCTCTTCTTTTGTTTATAGCACAAAAAATAAAAACTGCAGAGGTGATCAAATACCACCAAACGAAAGCTCTATTTGTGGAAAAAAAAAAAAAACATTTAATTTGGGTACAGTGTTGCATGACCGCTAAATCGTCATTTAAAGTGTGACAGCGCTGAAAACTAAAAATTGGTCTGGGCAGGAAGGAGGTGAAAATGCTCAGTATTGAAGTGGTTAAAGCCAAAAAGTTGGAATGTTAAATGAAAATAGTTTGAGGCATGCCTGTGATTATTTTTAGTGGTGATTCTATACTTTTTTCCAGGAGTTGTAGTAATTACAGTTTGGCCCTTGTCAAAGACACTCAAATCTTTATGCTTTCACATTTTCTCTACTTTCAACACATCAATTTCAGGAACAACATATGTACTCACTGCTTAATATATTCCACCGACTTTCAGATATTTCAGATGCCATTGTAACAAGATAATCAATGTTATTCATTTATTATTTCAGTGGTCATAATGTTATGACTGAACAGTGTTTGTGTGTGAGTCCACCTGCTCAGTGGGAAATCTGTCCGTTATCCCCACTGAGCAGACAGATGGCTGGTCTGTGTCCGCTCCACCTATGCACAGTGGACACAGACACAGCCTGCTCTCCTCTATGAGTGGTTGGATGTAAACAGACTGCCTGTCCCTTTACACCTGACTTCCGACTTCCCAGACTTCCCAGATTGGTCCACCCATATCCACGTATCTATTGATCTGATTATACAGTACATACATACACACAAAAAGGTATAGAACTGTGATACGCAATATTTGTCCGAAATATGTTGTTCTTCCTAATTCGATATGTTGGAACTCACTTTTGCTGCTAGTTAGAGAGTTTCTAAAATCCAATAAAGTCAGAAATCTAATTTTCAGTATGATAACCTAATTCCCTGCATATACATGGTTGGATATTTGGATAACTTCTTAATGACTGCATAACTAATATACAGTTTGAGGTAGCAAAGAGGGTGGGGTTTTAACGCCCAGCCATCTTGTATATGCTTCCATGGCAACCTGAGGTTGTCTGGAGAGAGCATGCTCTGACAGCTCTTGTTCTTGGATTCTGATTGAGAGCCAGTGACTCCTGCTCCCAATCATATGACTGTTGTTAGAGCCAGTCACAGTGGTCACATGCTACACAGAAGCTGCTCTACCCTCCAGGCCTTATAGCCCACCTAAAAGTTTATAGGAAGGGGTGTAATAAGGTTAATATGTCTATAATAAATACAAATATTACAAAAGGCCTTATATAATTGTATCACAGCTGTTATTTAACAGAAGCTAGCAACAATGTTACTTATCACATTACGTCACGCACTAGGGCCTGACCATACAAACCTGTACACTAAATAACCTCATAATCGTAATATCAGCAAGTTAACAAATAAATGCCACGTACACATGATCCGTCAAACCGATGAGAACGGTCTGATGGACCGTTTTCATCGGACCAAACCGATCGTGTGTGGGCCCCATTGGTTATTTATCCATAGGTTAAAAAAAAACAATCTTGTTTTAAATTTAACCGATGGATACCTAACCGATAGAACAAAACTGATCGTTTGTAGGCACGTCCATCGGTTAAAAATCCAGGCATGCTCAGAATCAAGTTGACGCATGCTTGGAAGCATTGGAGTTCATTTGTTTCAGCACGTCGTTGTGTTTTACGTCACCACGTTCTGACACGATCGTTTTTTTAACCGATGGTGTGTAGGCGCGACTGACCATCAGTCAGCTTCATCGGTTAACCAATGAAAACGGTCCATCAGACCGTTCTCATCGGTTTGACCGATCATGTGTTTGCGGCAAAAATCAAAAATGGGTCTTAGGTAAAGTCTATAATAAAATGTGTGTACATATAAAAAATACACAGTAGTAATACTGTATGTCTATATATATATATATATATATATATATATATATATATATTCCCAATAATGTAAAGTAATCGATTAAATAAAAGCAAAGGTCCAAATTATAAAACATCTATCAATGGCCTATACAGACATGGCCTTCTGTAGAAGCAGAAAAAAAAGGCATCAGCACTGTCTGGAGTCACTAAAGAATATGAAGAATAAAGCTACATGGCTCTGTCTGCTTCTGAAGATTATTATTGATGCAGGCTGGCTTGGGTTACTAAGACAATATGATGGAAGAACCTTCTGCTTAGGTGAAAAATTTCTTATGTATAATTCAAGCAAAAGCTTCTCATAGAATACTTCTATCATGGTAAATTACGCTTTGATTTTCTTTCTTTATTTTTTCATGTTAAGGCATACAAGGGCAATGTCAGATACTTATACTATACGGACGCATACATAGCAAGGCACTGGATTTTGATCAAGGCCTTTCTTTCATTGGCACTTGAAAACTAATGAGGTGGCACAGTGACTCATGCTATTTCTTTCATTATTGCACAGTAAATAAAAACAAGCAGAAGAGGAAGCTGGACCAAAAGTAAAATATATCACTGCATGTTTTGCTTTGAAAAGCTGATTAAGAGCAATGTGTCTGGATTCTCAGAACACAAGGATCACATTTATCAACCATACATGATTTCATGGGAAATAGCTCCCAAACTTCTAAGCCGTAATTCTTTCAAGAGTTTGTAAAAAATACAAAAGAAAGTTCTGTACATAAACCAGGTCATCTCAAAACTGCATAATGGCAACCTGAATTTGAAGAACTCCAGAGAATAAATAAATGTAAAGTGGTCAAATTGAGCTAAGGCTTTCAGTACACCTATCGAAATTCAGCCATTTCAGCAGAGTGCAGACGAATGTTGATCAGTGTGTGGGCTCTTCTGCTCGACAGAAGTCAATTGTTTGATCAACTTCTGTTGACGGTATATGTTGGAAAATTACCATCAGTCAACCTTATTTATGTGGATGGAGTATTCAGTTTTTTTTGGTGTCATTCAGCCCACTGGATTAAAGTGTAAATTCACATTTTCAGAAGAAAAGTAAAATTAAACTAACACCCTATGCCTTCCTACTCTCCAGTTCCCTCTGTACTTACCTCCATGCAGGGGCAGATCCAGAGTCTAGTCTCAGGAGGGGCACTACCAGAATTTTTTTTTTTGGGGAACAATTTATCGGAGAAATGACTTGTGTTAGCGCTTCAATGATCACGGCACCATGGTTCTTATGGTGTCAGGATGATTGTAGCGCATTATTTATATTATTACATTGTAATATAAAATGAAATGGTTTAACTCACCATAATGCAGAATCAGTGGGAGCCCCGAGTGTGTCACTTGCCACGTCACCTGCCACCAGATGCAGCTTGTCGCTTGCCACGTCACCTGCCACACGTTGCAGATTGTCATTTGCCACACATTGCGGATTGTCACTTGCCACATCACCTACCACACTTTGCGGATTGGCACTTGCCACACATTGCGGATTGGCACTTGCCACATCACCTGCCACATGTTGCGGAATGTCACTTGCCTGCCACCAGATGCAGATTGTCACTTGCCACGTCACCTGCCACAAGTTGCGGATTGTCACTTGCCACATGTTGCGGATTGTCACTTGCCACAAGTTGCGGAATGTCACTTGCCTGCCACCAGATGCAGATTGTCACTTGCCACCTCACCTGCCACACCTTGTGGATTGTCACTTGCTAAGGTGTTGTTTTGCTTGTCAGAGTCAGGCAGCAGAGAAAGCATGTAATCTCTCTGATGCCTGCACAGTGAGGGTGGAATTTACTGCAGGGATGCAGGGTGGGTCATCTCTTTCCCCCCTCCGGCCACCAGTTTGTTGATTAGCCAGCCAACTGCTTACCCACAGAGCTGACTAGCTGACTGCCCACTCTCTGACTCTCACTCGCCGCCCGCCCACACACCGACCACCCAGCAGCTCACGCTGTCACTCGCAGGTGGAGCCACCTGATCAGACTCTTAGGCGCCCGCAAGTTCCGCAACTACTGCCTGCTCAGACTCTCAGGCGCATGCAAGTTCTGCAACTACTGCCCCCTCAGACTCTCAGGCGCCCACAAGTTCCGCAACTACTGCCTGCTCAGACTCTCAGGCACCCGCAAGTTACGCAACTACCGCCTGATCAGACTTTTAGGCTCCCGCAAATTCCGCAACTAAAACACATTTCTTGGGGGTGGCAATTTCCCCGATGCCCCCCCTGGATCCGTGGGTGATTAGCCATCAGTGTAACTGTCTTGGGATCTGAAATCCATGCTATTTTCCATCTTCTTTCTGCAGGGCTTCTGGGATGGATCAGAGTGATTCTGATTGCTCAGAACCAGCCCAGAACAACACTCTGACCAGTCCCAGAAACCGTGCAGCAAGAAGAGGGAGAAGAGCAGGGATTTCAAATCCCTGGACCACTACACCATCTGTGGGGGCACTGACAGCCCATCACCCATGGAGCTGTAAGTATAATGGGGACCGAGGGGGTGGAAAGGGGATAGGGTGTTAGTTCACCTTTTATTTTTTTTTCTGAAAAGGTACTAAATAACCCGTTTAGGGTATTATTTGACAAATATCTGTGACCCAGTCCAGTAATCTTGCTTCATGCACCATGCCATTTTGCCTTCATGTCTTGCCGATCCTCACTGTTATACTGCCATTTCTTTGGAAATTACTCCCCTGTAATGTAAATTCCTAGCCTATATTTGACTAGAAGTATGTCATCCAGTGTCTTTTAACAAGTATTCTTTACACAGTTACTGATTTTCAGACTGACTTACATCAGACAATGGGGTTGATTTACTAAAGGCTGTGCACTTTATGGTTGCACTTATTTTCACCAGAGCTTAGTGAATGTGTTAAATCTGCACTTTGTAACAAATACCCAATCAGATTAAAGGAACAAAAAAAATAACAGCTAGTTTGCATGTATATGATTGGACGATGGAAATCAGCAGACCGTCACCACATTCACTAAACTCTGCGGACAATGAGTGCAACTGCACTTGCAAAGTACATATTCTGTTTGCCTTTAGTAAATCAATGTTTACTCATCTAGAATGTATTTAAAGCGGAGGTTCACCCATAGAGAACACATTTTCCCCTTAGATGAATGCTCGTTTTGTCTAGGGGAATCGGCTAGTTGTTTTAAAATATGATCCGTACTTACCGTTTACGAGATGCATCTTCTCCGCCGCTTCCGGGTATGGGCTGCGGGACTGGGCGTTCCTTCTTGATTGACAGTCTTCCGAGAGGCTTCCGACGGTCGCATCCATCGCGCCACGATTTTCCGAAAGAAGCCGAACGTCGGTGCGCAGGCGCAGTATAGAGCCGCACCGACGTTCGGCTTCTTTCGGCTACGAGTGACGCGATGGATGCGACCGTCGGAAGCCTCTCGGAAGACTGTCAATCAAGAAGGAATGCCCGCTCCCGAAGACCCATACCCGGAAGCGACGGAGAAGATGCATCTCGTAAACGGTAAGTACGGATCATATTTTAAAACAACTAGCCGATTCCCCTTCACAAAACGAGCATGCATCTAAGGGGAAAAGAGAAAATAAAACGAATTGGGTGAACTCCCGCTTTAAAATCATTTTTAAGTCTCCTTTATATACTCTTTTAGATGGAAATAAATGACTTGACATATTTGAAGTTGTAAAAGGACTTATCATTTGGGTGTCTTTTACTTTTTTCCAGTCAATTTTCAAGCAGTCTGTCATTAAAACAAACCCTGTTCTTAAAGCATTTATTAACCCCCCCAAAAAAATATCCTGTTCCTTTAAAGCATTTTATACAGCACAGTGCATGTGTTGTGTCATTTGGCCCCCTGTATCACCCGTTTATGTGTCTCCATTATCAGCAGCCCTCCTGTCCTCCTCTGTGCTCTCTCCCCCCTCCCTCTCTGCCTTTTAGCTTGTGACAGTGACCATCTCCACAACTTCTGCTGCTCAAATAACTTTCAAATCTTCATACCATCCACTCTGTGTGCTAATCCTGTGTGCCCCTGTGTAAGTGATTTTTTTTTAAAAAAAAGCCTGCTATACCTCATTTCACACCTCTTTTCAGCAATCACATGATCGGATGACTCTTTCTCTCCTCTCCTCCTCCTCTCAGGAGTGATATTAGTGGGGAAATCTCGGCCCCACCCGCTGCATCTGTCAGACAGGGAGAGAAGAAACACAGCCGGTCATGTGTTCACTGAGAAGAGCTGT
Source organism: Rana temporaria (assembly GCF_905171775.1). NCBI lineage: Eukaryota > Metazoa > Chordata > Amphibia > Anura > Ranidae > Rana > Rana temporaria. Next base: position 220,571,984 of record NC_053493.1, on the reverse strand, counting down.
GAAATGAGGAATAGCAGATTTTTTTTTTTATAAATCACTCACGTAACGGCACACACAATTAGAACACAGAGGGGGTGGTATGAAGATGTGAAAGTGGCTTAACAATAACAACCACTTTAAATTACATCATATGGCAGCTGAATGTTAGTGAGTAACCAAAGGTGTAACCAAAGGATATTACTTAGTAGTCTGTTTTCATTTTTTTTCTACTATAAATGTAATGCACTTGGTGTGATCAAAAATTCACAATTGTCCTACATAGGGCACTGTGAAACATCCAAACAACTCAATAGTGTACTCAGATAAAGTACATTGTATTTTTGATCAGCCAGACTAGAGAATTCCCCACCTTCCCAGAGTTTACTGCTAGATTGTGACCTTATTTCCCCTTCCCGTCAGCATATCTTTGAAGAGTAAAAGAGGCAGTAGCAGTTCATTCTTCTACTTTTCCTGTCACCATGTTCTTTGTCAGCACAAGAGCATACAACACATCTAGTTACCTCTAGTTCTAATGCTCCCTCCCTGTTTGCATGCTTATATATATATATATATATATATATATATATATATATATATATATATATACATCATTGCCTTAAGGAAAAAAATCACAAGTGAGATTTGCATGCTCTCATTAGCTGGAGAAGTTCTGACTTCTAGGCAGCATATGTGTCCTGTCACCGTGATTCAGAAGTATTGATATATTGATACTATTAGCATAATAGCCAATCACCTATCATGTTTGGAAGAAGGTCAACAACAGCAACCTAAGCATTTATTTAATGACAGATTCCTTAATTAGATGTGTCAGCCACTTTAATCTTTTAAAGTGATGCATGCTCTGCATCAAGGTACAAAAACAGTGCACTTCTAGCCCCCTTAAACACGTACCTCTGCCCTGCATTGATCCAGTGATGTTGCTGGCTTCAGTATATGTTTCCCTTCTCCCCACTCTCACAGACTTAGCTGAGATTAATGAGAGCCAATGGCTGCTGCTGCCAGTCAAATTGTGTGAGGAGACGGAGCAGGGGGCGAGGCCGAGTCATACTGTGTGTGTCTATGGACTTGTTAGAGGGGCAGATATAGAAGAAAAAGAGAACATAGTGCTGGTGGGGGGAGCCCAAACAGGGCAGGTAAATAAACCATGTTTATTATTTTAATTAAAAAAATATCCTTTACAACCACTTAAATGTAAAATATTTGCCGGAAAATCCTTCTCTGTGCACCCCTTTTTACTTGTTTTGCTACTAATGACTTGAATTCCCTGACTTCATGGCTCATTACACAAACTTGCCATCTGCCTGTCTAAAGAGAGCTTAGCAGCTTATAAGGAAAATGATGTTACTATAATGGAAATTAAAAACTAGATGAAAGCTAGTTAGAAACCAAATCAGTGTACAGAACAGTGTTTTCTAGCAGATATAATTCTAGACAGAACTTTTTTTTAAATAAAAATAACTTAGTGCCAGTTCACAAAGGGGTGACTTGTCAGATGACTTAGCTGCCGTTCTGAACTATGGAACCATTCTGATAGGAGTGACTCTAGTTGCTCCGACTTAGAAAAAGGTTCCTGTACAACTTTGGGACGACTTCAGGGCAACTTGCATTGACTTCTATACAAAAGTTCTGTGCAGATCGCCTTGCATAGTTGTGCTGCAAGTCGGGTTGCCCCTGTGTGAGCCGGCACTGAGAGAAATTACTTTTTTTGTTTACTTAACCACTTCAGCCCCGGGAGGATTTTTGCGATAAGACACTGCATCGATTTTAAGGACAATTGCACGGTCGTGCAACATTGTACCAAAACAACATTTATGTCCTTCAGATGCCCAAACCCAAGATGGGAGAAGTCTCACAGAAGAGACTACTAAAACATACATTTACTACTCATACGGATTTATGAATTTATAGGTGCTATCATCACATTGGTGTTTAAAAAAAAAAAATCAAACAAGCAGCTGGAACTCTGCTTTGACACATTTTAATTAGTTTTGTTTATTTTAATCCCATAAACCTTGGGCTGAAATTTGCACTGTTAGCCATACTTTGTATGCTATGTTTAAGTAAACAAATACAATGTGATGGAATTTTGCCATATTTCAAAGCAAAATATTTATTTTTATCTAGATGATTTAATTATTTTTATTTGTGTTAATTCTAGGTGCCTATGTACTTCAGGTGAAAGCAACTGATGCTGATGATCCTACATATGGAAGCAGTGCAAGAGTGGTTTATAGCATTCTTCAGGGACAACCTTATTTTTCTATTGATCCTAAGACAGGTATGAAAATATCATAATAACAAAATAATGTTTTATTGCTTACATTCTTTTGTTAAACACTTAAATAGGTGGATACCCTTTTTTCATGTACTGTATATCAGTAATATAGAAGTAGTTATTTTAAACCAGATGATGTTAAAGGTTAAATACATGACTTTTTCTCTGAATTACTGTGTACCTTTAGAAATAAGTTGTCCCAAGTAAGGATGAGCTTTGGTTTGGGCTTGAAATTAGTTCATACATAACCCAGCTTGTTCACATGTACGTGAACAAACTGGCTACATTTGGGCAGTTTGTCTGTCTGAACCCCTACCCGATATCCTGGGTGATGTTATTGACTATGTATAGTAAATGAGGCTACTTCGCATTTCTGGACAGTTTGTTGACATACAGCTGCCTGCTGTGATCTTTTTTTTGTGAGGTGAGTAGCAGCAGGGTTACATAATTGGGTGCAGTGGGTCATCATGTTATTGTCATTGTCTATGATTACCATTGGCTTTACATTGGAGACATTTTTTTTCTATAATAAAAGAGGTTTTTTTTTTTTTATGATGTGGGTGTTTTATTCACTATTTACATTTTTGTGAATGAGTAAGAAGGAGTACTCCTTACTCATTCACCTGGGAAAAGATATTTGGAGGCCCTTTAATTCTAAAGAGGGTTTCCAGAATCCAATAAGTCCAACCCCTCAGACCACTCATCACACGTCAAGACCCTTTTGGGGACAGGATATTGAGATGAGGCCCTGGTGCCCATAAACATGAGGTTTGCCACCCCACTTCCTAGATACCTTGTCAATGTTGAGGACACATGGTCTCCTATGGTTTAGGAATCTAGGAGCCAGCTAAAAAAGTTAGGAACCAGAAAACGCACCCCGTCCCGAAGAGCTTGTAACTTGTAATACCAACGGCTCACCACCAGATGGTCCACCTTCCAAGCCAAGTCGCCAGGACACCATTTCTAGTCGCCATGGCAACCTGACGCCCGGGATTTGTTGAGCCCTGGTTTAGGGCATCACGTTTGTTGACGCATGTCTGGATAAGAGTTTTGCATGAATAAAGGGATCCAAACCAGGGTTGCCAACCTCCAGCAGCATTTTTTTTACTGACAAAACATTGGAAATTTACTGGCAGAGCACATTGTTTTACTGGAAACCTAGAAATTACAGAACTCCTATTGAAAACTAACACAGTAAATATTTGAACAGTATAAACATGATATGGAAATGCTGACAATACCTATAACAAAGTAATTTACTTGATTTACAATTAAAAAGTCATCACAGAATGAAATTATCAGCCCCTGATATTTACTGGCAGTTTTTTTGAAAAATATGTAAACTATGTACTAAGAAAAATGTGTGGGAACCTCCTAGAATTATATAAGAGACACGTGTTGATGGGGACAAGGGCCTTATTCCTCAAACCCTGTCCTCCAAAAGGAATGAGGGGGTCTAATGCCGCGTACACACAATCAGTTAGTCTGATGAAAACGGTCTGATGGACCGTTTTCATCAGACTAAACCGATCGCGTGTGGGCCCCATCGGTTATTTATCTATAGGTTAAAAAATTAGGAACGTGTTTTAAAATGATCTAATGGATAAAAAACCTATAGAAAAAAATGATCGTCTGTAGGAACATCATCGGTTAAAAATCCACACATGCTCATAATCAAGTCGACGCATGCTTGGAAGCATTGAACTTAATTTTTTTCAGCACGTCGTTGTGTTTTACGTCACCGCATTCTGACACAATCGTTTTTTTAACCGATGGTGTGTAGGCACAACTGATCATCAGTCAACTTCATCGGATAACTGAAAAAATCCATCAGACCATTTTCATTGGATGGACCGATCGTGTGTACAGGGCATAAGGGAGGTGAATTAGAATCTGGGAGACCCCTTTAGCCTATAGGGGCCCCCAGATATCAATTTGCCAGTTGAAGAACTAAGAGGTAAAAATATCCCCATTATAAATAGTAATTACAAAAATATTCACCATTGTCAATGTTAATAATAAAGTCCAAAGATTGAGATCAAAGCCAATCATAATGACCCATTGATATGAAAATAAAATGTCAATGTCAGTCTGATGTAGATCCAATGTCAGTCCAGTGACATAGATGCATGTGAATCAAGGTAATATGCAAGCTTACAGTTTTGAGCCACCAATACAATGACCCACTGTGCTTGTCAATCTTCACTTGCTGGCACATCCTCACAAATGACAGATCCCTGGCTGGTAGTTGTATGTCAACAAACTGTCTGATAATCCTGGGTGATGTCACTGACCAACCATTTTGTTTACAAACAGAAATAAACCAGCCAATGCCCTGTCATTTAATGTGCTAACACAAGCAATACCACCAAGCTAACACTACTATTGCACGTTTCTTCTCTTTCTGTCCTATATCCATACTTATTTATCTGAGAGGGAACTTCCAGATTTCTGATGAGTCTGCCCTGATGACTCCCACATCCTCCTGCGCCAGCGGCGCTCGTTCACGCACAATGCACGCTGCAGGAGCATGGCCACGGGTTGGACAAACTCGATGTTCGCCATTGACCCGCAATCGTGGTATATAGAGGCAGAATGGGGATCTGCCTTTGTAAACCAGGCAGATCCCCATTCAGACAGAAGACATGACAGAGATCTACTGTTCCCAGTGATTGGGAACAGTGATCTCTGTCATGTCCCTGCCAGACCGCCCCCCTACAGTTAGAACACTCTGAGGGAACACATTTAACCCCTTGATCCTCCTTACTGTTAACCCCTTCCCTTACTGTGTCATTTTTACATTGATCACTGCATTTTTATAGCACTGATCAATGTGATGCCACTGGTCCACAAAAAGTGTAATTCGGGGTCAGATTTGTCCGCCGCCATGTCTCAGTCCACTAAAAATAGCTGTTTGATGCCATTAACAGTAAAAACAATAATAAAAAAGTCCTTAAACCTATCCCATAGTTTGTAGATACAATAAGTTTTGTGCAAACCAATCGCCTATAGCAATTTGTTTACCAAAAATATGTAGAAGAATATATATATCGGTCTAAACTGATGAATAAATCTGTTTTTTTTTTATTTGTTAATTTTTTTTTATATGTATTATGAAAAAAGTTAATAAAAAATGTATTTTTTAAATTGTCGCTCTTTGTTTGTTTATAGCATAAATAATAAAGACCGCAGAGGTGATCAAATACCAACAAAAGAAAAGGGGGAAAATTGATAAAATATACAATAAACACAAAAATAAAAATAAAAATGTGTACTGTCCCCTTTTAGAAAAAAAACCTGTGCGGGATCTCGATAAATGTGTATAAGAAAAACGTTATTCAGGCACGCAGCTCGAGTGGCTGAGAAGAAAGGTAGGGGGGGCAGTGAGCCTCCTGAACTATACTAGGCTACAAGCCCTTAATTTTAGGAGAGTAGTCCTGGGCTACATGACAGATCCCTGACCATTGTAATTAAAAAAGTTACTCCCTCATATGGCTCCACAGCTGTGCATGCCTATGATATCCCCAAAGCATGTTTTATAATGGTTTTTGTTTGTATTTTCAGTGTTGCCATTTAAGCAACATTGAAATACCCTCTCCCCACCAAATGGCACTTACAAAAAATTGTATTGGTACGTGTCCGCAATGCCCAAGCTACCTATGCCCATTTTTAACAACATCTTCAAATTGGTCTTAAAAAAGGACAGAAAACGAATGAATCTTCTATATACTTGACTGGGGGCTTTGATGCTATGTTTAGGTTTAGTGGACTTTTTTCTGATTAACCACACCACTTGCTAACTGAACTTTGCCAAGATGCCCCTATTCCCAATGTAAGGAATGGTGTTATTAAATATATGTTATTAATGGTATGAGCTGCTTTTTTACTATAATAGAGTGTATCACATACCAAACTGTATAAATTCCTTAAGTAATGACCAATCATTTAGCTATCTTCATAGCTTCCCTGGGATCTAAGCTATACAGTGATTAAGAATTCACAACAAGACCAGAAACACCAGTGGGGCACTGGGATATAGAAATATTGGAAATGTGAACAGTTAGCCAAGTTAATTATAATATAATAACCTGTGAATCATTTTAACCAATGTTAACTACAAACGAGAAGGAAGGACAAACAGATTTTTTCAGGGAAAGTGAATCTCCTCAGAGAGGACACAGACAACAATTTAAACCTAAGCAAGTATTAATGAAGCCTTCTAGGAGAAGATAATATAAATCAGTATATATATGGGTATATCAACAAAAGACAAATAGAAAATATTTTGCCACTATAGAATCCACATATTTGACCAAAAAACAAAAGCAATATCTTCATAATAGTAAATAATAAATATATAAAAACCACAATAGCAAAAGAAATCAGTAAACTTAATGTCTGAAACATTCCAAATTGTAGCCCGTGTTTTAAGTGCAAACTGTGTAGACTTCAGTGCTCCAACATGACATGTACACACCACTGTGTGCTTACCAGATAGTTTGGCCTCCTAATGTTAAGGTGAAATTATAGAGTGTTGTTAAACATTGTGACCTAGATTCAAGTAGGGCGTAGCGTATCCTTTTTACGCTACGCCGCCGCTACTTAGAGAGGCAAGTGCTGTATTCACAAAGCACTTGCGTCCTAAGTTACGGCGGCGTATCGCAAATCGGCCGGCGTAAGCGCGCGTAATTCAAAGTAGGCAGGTCGTGGGCGTGTTGTATTTAAATTGTGCGTGACCCCATGTGGATGCATGGCCGAACGAACGGCGCATGCGCGCGCATTCTCAGTATCACATCGTATTTACGCACAAAGATACGCCGGCTCAATGCCTGTGACGTGAAAGTAACCTACGCACAGCCCCATTCACGTATGACTTACGCAAACGATGTAAAAAGATACGCTTGTTCCGACGTCCATACCTTGCATGGGCTGCGCCACCTAGAGACCTGCTTTATCTTTACGCCGGCGTATGTCTTACGTAAACGGCGTAACTAATTGCGACGGGCGTATGTACGTTTGTGAATCGGCGTATCTTGCTCATTTACATATTCAACTCAGAAATCAATGGAAGCGCCACCTAGTGGCCAGCATAAATATGCACCCCAAAATACGACGGTGTAGGAGACTTACGCCGCTCGTATCTTGGCCAAATCTATGCGTAACTGATTCTATGAATCAGGCGCATAGATACGACGGCGGCCATTCGGACTTACAACGGCGTATCTGGAGATACGCCGTCGTAAGTCTTTGTGAATCTGGGCCTGTGTTTTTATTTATTTTTTATTTTTAAACAGTATATCTTTATTGGTTTTCCAGAGAAGAACAATTAAGTATAAGAGAATCATACAAACATATCTGTAATCAGTAAGATGACTAACCGTAACTGCAATTAGACAAGGGAAGACATAAACAGGGGGGGCATATAAAGGAAAGGATAGGTATTGTCAGGGCTTTTTTTCTCAGAGAATAGGTGCAGGAACTCCTCCTTTCTGAGTCATCCCTTGACTCCGCCCCTACCCACCTCCAAGCACTGTTCCTTGGTTCCACCTCCTACCCACCTCCCAGTACCACCCCTTTTAGAGAATACAGAACCAAGTATCATTTTATAGTGCTTAGTATTGGCAACAATGAACACCCCAGTGACAATACACTCTCAACAGCCAGCATTAATACACCCTTCAGCAGCCAGCAATACTAGACCCCTCCCTCCGGCAATGATTGACCGCCTGCAGCATAAGACCCACCCCAGCAACAATACAACCTCCACTGGCAACAACAGACCTCCACAGCAACAATACCCCCCCCCCCTGCAAAAATAAGTCCCCTCCAGCAACAATACATTTCCCAGTAGCCAGCATTAATAGACAATCCAGCAGCCAGCAATAAAGACCCCTTCTTCAACAGTAAATCCCTCCCAGCAACATAAGACTCACCCAGCAACAATAGATCCCCCATCCTCAGTGGATAGATTCCCTCCAGCAATAACAGATTCCCCAGCACCAGTATCAATAGATCCTCCAGCACCCCTTGCCATTACATATATTCAGTTCTGGAGGTGCCGGCACTGCGTTCCCCCGCTGAAAAAAAGCCCTGGGTATTGTGTCACCTCAAGTACAATAAGGCAGAACAAGGGTTCGATTGTAAAGATATCTAAACCAGAAAGTAAGCCATGATATCACTTACATCTATCAGGGCTTAAGTATAAAAAATCACATAGTATCAAGAGTAATGGATCATGGATGGTAAAAGGTGTGTATGTCCCCCTTTTGGCATAGCTCCTCTTTTCACATCAAACAGCATTTAAATGGGCTGTTTAACCCTTTCATATTATGTGTAACAAGTTTAAGTGCCATTATTGGAAGTATAGGAGTGCTGTGATATGCCCATAGAGAGACCATATTAAATTCATCCAGTTATGTTCAGTTTTGAAAGCAAGTGCATATAGATGGTGACAAAAGGTTGAACAGAACAAATTGCAAAAATCCAAACAACAAAATATTGCATGTTGAGTATAACAGTAATTAACAACATAGTATACATAGCACACTAGTAAACAGGGGTGTGGAGTAACATGTAATGGCTGTGCATTCAGGAAATAATGTTGCTAAGGATTAGCAAGAGTAGATACCTGGTGTTTCGTAGATATGCTTACTCGGTTTTGCCCAGTAATTTGTAAAGTGGTTGGTCCCGTGTTAGGGCAGTGAAATGGGGCAACAGGCATAACGCAATTTTTTAAGCAGTATATAGCCCTCCTTGGTGGTGTGCAATGGCACCATTTGATTGTGTTAAGTTACCAGCAGTTTGGTAGGGTAAACCCATTGCTAAGGGAAGTTGTGATCCCTGAGTGATTTGGTAAGAGCAGATAATTCTTTACATGTTTGCGCAGTAGCTGCAGATAGGAAGAGTAAATATGGTTTTGACAGCTTTCATGAGCTGATCTTTAAAGTGGATGTAAACCCTCACAAATACCCAGTGAAGTGAACAGCCTCAGATGATACACAGAGATTAAACAAATCTCACTACATAAGTTTTACTTGTATACGTGCACATCATGTTAGCATTTTCTCTTGCTGTTCCACCACTGGGTGTGGATTCTTGGCATACACTGTGTAACAGCTGATTGGAGGAAAGACACACACCCCTCCCAAAATAGGCAGGGGAAGAAATAAATGTGCAGAGCTGTGCTGTGAATAGACCAGCTGTCTGCTAATTTATTTCTATGCACCATCCCCAACACAAAATTCAGGCTGGTTTTATCTCGGTTATCGGAGAGCTTGTCAGAAGTTATCATGCTGATAACCAAATTACTGATCAACAGAAAGACACCAGACAGCTCTTTGGAGAGAGATAAGTAAACACTACAGATAGATGTGCCCAGGTCAAATTTCAGGAATGGGGTTTACAACCTCTTTAATGTGAACAAAATGTATACGGGCGATCACATCTCTTGGTATGGATGCAGGGTTGTAGATTCTATGCACCCAATCTATTTAAATATCAGATGGAAAAAGAGATGGGATACATTTGAGGAAGTTTGAGGTATGAAACCAGATCATTATTTTTGATTCAGGGATGCCTCTAAATCTTGTGTTGTTTCTCCTTGAACAAATTTCTAGGTCTGCAATTTTGGATTTTAGGAACTGGAGCTCCTCCGTGTGTCCAGCGTGTGCATCAACTAATTCATTATAGGCTGTAGTAATCCTATATTTGCCTTTCAATGTGATCAGTACAATCCTCCACATGATCTATTCTGGCATGAACATGTGTGATGGAGGAACACAATTCTGCTTGAATATCTTTATGGAGGGTCATAAATGCCAAGACACTGGGTTACTAGAGGCAGACATAGAGGCAAGAGTTTCAAAAATATCCCCCTCTATACAGTATGCTGAAACATCATCCCCCATGTGTTTCTTACTCACAGGTGCCTTGAGGGGAGAATAAGCAGGTGAGGCAGCTGCTATCTTGTGTCTGTATGCAGTGTAAAGATAGAGGCTGGGCTGGTCTCGTGATGCTGTAGACTCCTTCTCTGAGTGTTGTGGAGAATCAGGCGGAATGAGAGGGAGCTGTGGATGTGCTGTATTCTCAGTTTTGGTGCCATCTTGGGTCACCATCTCTGGCCGGGAGCAGAATTCAGTCAGTCTGTGGGGAGCAGGGGGCTTGAATTTCTTCTTGGACATGTCCCCGGGATCCGTGTCATCGGCGGTGTGCAGCAAGAATGTACTGCAGCGATCCTCTCTGCTATACAACTGCTGTTGTTCTTCCTTCAGGACAAAGCAGGGGAGTTAAGGGCCATTATGCTCTGCAACAAAACCACACCCCCAGTGCAGAGTTTTTATTTATAATTTTTTCTTTTCCTATTTCCCCAGAACAAATGTACATGCAGTTTCACAGGATAAATAGCTCTTAAAATGTTTTACTGTTGTCACAAACTAATCTTCTAAATAATTGTCACAATGAAAATGTGCCATTCTAAGAAACAATAACAGTTAAAAAATAGTGTATCAAGTATTACTGAATTATACATGATTGAATTTGGGCAGACAAAGTAAAAAAATACCTTCCAGCACCTTAAAGTGACACTGCTGCAAATACTTTTTTTGGCTTGCAACTCTTTTTATCTATAAAAAAAGAGCAATAAAACCCACCATATTTGATGCCCACACTGCCAAAATCCAGAGAAAAACCAACATTTCCTTAAAGGGGTTGTAAAGGAAAACATTTTTTTTCATAATAAGCATCCTTTACCTGCAGACATTCTTCTTTTCACTTCCTCATTGTTCGTTTTTGCTCAAAAGTTGCTCTATTTCTTCTCTGTTCTGTTCACTTCCTGCTTGTCTGAGTGTTACTCACCACCGTGAAGGGAGGCTTTACTGCGGTGGTCAGTGACGTGCTTGCCCTCTCCTGGAAACTACATCTGTGCGGCAGGACGCTCTCTACGTGTTAGAGACTTCAAGGAGGTGTGAATTACTGGGCATGCCGCAATGCATTCTGGGAAATGTAGTTCTTACATGAACGAGTGCTGCAAACCAGGAAGTGGATGAGAGAACAGAAACTAGAACGCCGGAGGTGATATAGATGAAGGAATTTAATAGGTATTTACTCGTCTTTTAACAGAATCATTACACTATTCTGTCTGTCTTCCTTGCAGACATTAATTTTAGGCAAACATTGTTTTCCTTTACAACTCCTTTAAGTGTCAGCCACTTGTGTCCCCCATAACCCTCACCAGTTTATCCCCCTATATTGCATTTTTCAATTACAGTAGAATAGTTGGTCGGTAAACATAAATGTACCTTGTCCAATACTATTATTAGAATTAAACTTTATTCCTCTAAATCCTAAAATATACATTGTTTCTGGTTTCTCCACTCACCAATCCTGCAACGACCTGAGGTCAGAGGTATAAACTAATACACAAATACTTAGTCATATAAAAATACAAAAAACAACAATCTTTTATTAGGATTAAGCTAAAACATAGCTAGCTAAAAATAAACAGCCTGGTATATAATATTACATTCCCTTTCCAAGTTCACACATCCGTGGAACCCATGTTATGACTATGTATGAAATAACAATTACACCATATTCTAATTCATGAGGTATCTAACATAAGAGACATGGAGCTATTGATGCGTGGTATATTACTTCTTCTTCAGGAAGGAAGGAAATTTCAAATTGGATGGATGCACAATCAGTAACACAACGAATATTTATACACATTGCACATTACAATAGTTCAATTAAAATGACACATATAGTACATACTATACTAACTAAACCAGCCATGCCTGATGCATGCAAAACTCCACCTATAGATCCAGCATCAAAACATGAATGATTATCCCTGGGGGTAGACATGGGGTAGCCCAAGAGGAAGAATATGCTAGTGAGGAAAATACAGTCACATAAGTACACAGGACACACACCCAATAAATCTCCTGGGTCAGGGATATAAACTAACCTGATGTTTACGCATGCAAGGGGATTTTCTAATGATATTAAGTATGTCTAGAAAACCGTGTTTTTTTTTCCAATAGAATGTTGGCTCAAACTTGTGTTGCATACATATAGTCAGAATTTCCGTCCAAATGCTCACATCAGACTTTTCCTGTCGGAATTTCCGATCGTGTGTACGCGGCATTAGTGTGTATCCTGGAGTACCACAAAAAATCCTAAATATCCCAAAATTATTTGTGCATCGTTTTATACTTCTTACCTCAGGGTCACTGCAGAAAAGAGTGGTGAGTGGAGGAATAAGTAAAAATTTTGATTTTAGGATTAAGAGGGATACAGTTTATGTCAAGTTGAAACCTTTTTCTTAATTTTAGATTGTGGAGAAAGATTTGCTATCCAGGGCTATGTTAGAAACATAGAAAGTGAGAGCAGAAAAAAGACAAAGTGGTCCATCGAGTCTGCCCTATTTTTTTGGTATAGATCTATGTTTGTCCTTAGCATGTTTAAAGGCCATTTACTATTGACTAATTCACTACCTCAGTTTGAAGTCTATTGCAAGCATCAGCTACCCTTTCAGTAAAATTATACTTTCCAAGGTTAGTTTCATCTTTCCTCCAGTTAATTTGAGATCATGTCCCTGTGTTCTTGATTTTGGTTTCTTATTGAAAATACTGCCCTCTTGAACTTTCGTTTCCAATGTTTTTATTTAATTTCCAAGTAGAAATACAATAATAGGACAGGTATAGTCTGTCCAAGCAGTATAATTCAAGTTACAGGTACGAGTCAATGAGAATACAACAGTATAACCAGCGCATGAGAGTTACCCAAATTTTTATACCACAAAACTGTCAACGGATATATAGGAAAAAAAAATAAAAAAAAAAATGGGGGGATTAACCAGAACTACTACCGGGCCTCCCGGCGGGGAGCCCAACTGATCTCAAAGACCCGTTACTCAGTAAAACAAGAGTAATATGCATCGGCAATAAAATAATAATGAGAAAAATAAAAAGAACAGAAAAGCACCAAAGAGAAAAAGACTAGAAAAACAGGAAAGGGAAGGAAGAAAGAAGGAAGAGATGGGGGGAGCACTCCAGCATCAAAGGGTCATTCACCGGTAGTAATCTACATCTCACATAGTCGTGAGATAGTCAATCCAAGGGTCCCAGATCCTGTGAAACACTGCAACCTTGTCTGCCAGGATGGCGGATAGCCTCTCATTCACCATTATCCAAGATAATTTAGCCTTCAGCAGATAGAAAGGAACGGTGGGGGACCTCCAGGACCTTGCTATTGAAATCCTAGCCGCTGTAAATATGTATGCTATTAGCTTTTTTGTACATTTAGATATTCCCTTGATCGGACGTCCCAACAGTGCATCCAGGGGCGACTTACGAAGATTGACCTGAGTCAGTGAGTATATAAAGTTGTACGTACGGATCCAAAACCGTCTCACCTTCGGACATAGCCACCAGACGTGGTACATAGTACCGTCTGCAGCGCAACCCCTGAAGCACCGCGGGGACGCCCCAGGGACAAAGGTTGCCACTCGCGCCGGGACCATGTACCACCTCAACAATACCTTGTAATTTGCTTCTATCAAAGAGGTATTAATATAAGTTTTAGAGGCACTTTGCGACAATGTACCCCACTCAGCAAGGTCCAGTGGCTCACCCGTATCCTGCTCCCATTTCAGCATATAGTCTAACTTTTGGGAGCTAGAGGATAGGAGACTATAAATCAGGGATATATGTCCAGCATGTTTGTCAAAGGTCGTACAAAGGTGCTCCATGGGAGTACTAGTAGTAACGTCAGAAGCACGATTCAGTGATGACAAAAAATGGGCAATTTGTGTATAATGGAAAAACTCAGCATTTGGGAGTTTATATTTCTCCTGCAGGACAGACCTCGAGAGAACTCCCCTGTGGTCACAGAAGTCCGCTATCCTCAATAGACCCTTGTTGGTCCACCAGGTAAAGTCCTGGGGGTGGAGACCCGGGATAAACAGAGGATTACGAAACAGTGGTGCCAGAGGCGTATGTGGGGACTTAAACTTGTGTTTGGCCGTTAGGCGGTCCCATAGGCTGAGAGAAAATGACAGAGACGGACACATTATGGGCGGCCTCTCCTTCCCCCCAAGCCACATTAAGTGGGAGATCTCTCTGTCTGCACATACGGAGGACTCCAATTCCATCCAGAGCGGCCTGGGTCGAGCTGTATGGAAGCGGGTCAGATGGGCCAATTGAGCTGCATGGAAGTATCTGAGAAGATCAGGCACACCCAAACCCCCTCCCACTTTAGGAGTGTACAATGTCCGTCTGTTCACTCTGGGCCTCCCGTGAGCCCATATAAAATCAAGCAATTTAGCCTGGAATCTTTTGAGGTCCGCACCCACTATTGCAATCGGAAGGGTCCTGAATAGGTACAGCACCTTGGGGAGAATAGTCATTTTGATAGAATACAGCCTACCGAACCACGACGGAGGACTCCGAGACCATCTCTGAAGATCATCCAGCAGTCTACGAAACAGGGGGGGGTAGTTTCTCTTATATAGAGTGGAGAGGGTCGGGGTCAGGAAGATGCCCAGGTAAGGCAGGGCGTCCTTCTGCCAGTTAAAAGTGAATGACTGTTGAAGGGCTCGAACTATGTGAGGTGGCAGGGAGACATTGAGGGCCTGGGATTTAGACTGATTCACAGATAGCCCCGAAAATGTTGCGAATTTTCCTAAGACGAGATTCAAATGGGGTATAGAGGCAACCGGGGAAGAAAGGAGCAAGAGGATGTCATCCGCAAACATAGCGCATTTATGCTCTCGGCCCCCACAGCTGACCCCTAGGATGTCCGGATGTGTTCTAATCTTAATAGCGAGACGTTCTAAGGCCATAATGAACAGCAGGGGGGAAAGTGGGCAGCCCTGTCGGGTACCCCTACCTATGTGTATGTCCGGGGATCGATAGCCTTTAACCGAGAGACTCGCAGTCGGGGCTGTGTAGACCGAGCGAAGCGTCGTCAAAAAATTTGACCCAAACCCATACCGCCCAAGTATGAAAAAAAGGTAATTCCAAGACAGGGAATCAAATGCCTTACACAAGTCCAATGACAACAGCAAGGCACCCCGCTTCCCTCCCCCATCCCAACCAGAATTCAGGGCCGATATTATGTCTATGACGCGTCTGGTCTGATCCGAGGCCTGCCTATGAGGCACAAAGCCCACCTGATCAGGATGGATGTATTTAGGTAAAAACCCATTCATACGCGTGGCTAGTACCTTGGTTAGCAATTTAAGATCGACGTTTATCAACGATATGGGGCGGTAGTTCGCGCAATCGCCGAGATCCTTATTAGGTTTAGGAATGACGTGTATAAAGGCCCTATTTTCGTGTGGCGGGAGGGGAGAACCCTTTCTCAGGTCATTAAAAAAGGCGCAAATATGTGGGATCAATATCTCGGCGTACTTACGATAGTAATGGCCTGTGAAGCCATCAGGGCCCGGCGATTTCGATGGATTTAGGGATTTAATAGCAACTGCAATTTCACCTGGTGTAAACTCTGCCTCCATTATCTCCACATGGTCCGTGGACAGCGTGGGAAGGGGCAAGTCTCGCAGAAAGTCTTCCGCCTCAACCGCATCGAAGGTCCCTGGGGGGTGTGTATAATTTAGAGTAGAACGCAGAGAATTCTTGGAGTATGGACTGGGGATTTTGAGTAATCAATCCAGATCTCAATCACAGTTTAGGGAGACCAGGACTAAACGGCCGAGGAGTCAATTTTCTTGCTAATAGTGTATTTGGTTTATCGCCTAATGTGTAATATCGGTGGCGGGCCCATCGTACGGATTTTTCCGCCTTAGTGGTCAGGCTCAAGTTCAGGGCTGTCCGGGCCTCATCAATCTGGTTTCTAAAGTCAATATGTGGGTTAGCTGTTTGGTCGCGCATAAGGCGATCAAGCTCATCCTCCTGATGTCGGATAGCCTGATCCCTTTCCCGTTTCACTCTAGAGGCCAATTGTAGTAGTACCCCCCGAATGGTGACCTTGTGGGCAGCCCAGAGTGTTCCAGGAGAAACCCCCGGGGAGGAATTTTCCTGGAAGTAGAGTTGAATAGCCCTCTCCACCTCCTTTTCAAGGACAGGGTCATTCAACAGGGACTCATTTAATCGCCACAACGAAGGGTCTGACTTCGACCAAAGGTCTGTCAACACCATTTGAACTGACGAGTGATCTGACCATGCCATAGGAGAAATTTTTGCCGACGAGACATACGGAAGCAAAGGGGAGAGTGTGAACAGGTGATCTATGCGCGAGTACGTTTTGTGGACATGGGAGTAATACGAGAAATCCCTGGCGGTAGGATGGAGGTCCCTCCAAATGTCTATTAGGTCATAGCTGTGAAGTAGTCGTGCCATAGCGCTGCTCCGTCTAGGGACGTGTCTCAAAACATCTCTCCCAGGGTTAGATTTATCAAGAACCCGATCTAACGAGGTATTGCTATCTCCCCCAAACACCACGTGACCCGCTACGTGAGGCATTATTACGTCTAACATGGAGCGAAAAAAGGACAATTGGCCTACATTAGGGGCGTAATAGGAGAGAAAGGTCACCTCCCTATCGTTAATCTTCCCCACCACCATGACATAGCGGCCTTCCTTGTCTCTAATCACAGTTGAGGGTGTAAAGGGAACCTTCTTGGCGAAACAAATCGCGACGCCACGTTTTTTATCGGGGCCATTAGACAAAAAAAATGTTGTGTATCTCGAATGTAAATATCTAGGGGCCGAGGTCTTAGAAAAATGTGTCTCCTGTAAAAGTAGGACGTCCGCCCTCATTTTGTAATAGTGCTGAAATGCTTTAGACCGTTTGGTAGGGGAATTAAGGCCCTGAACATTATGAGTCAAAATAGTGTAGCCTGCTGGATGTTTAGGAGTCATAATGGTTCGGTCTACTGTACTCACGGTTTAGAAGGCTCAGAAATCGAACTGCAGAAGTCCCCCGAAGCCCCCACCATACTTTGTTTTGACGCTGGAGTGCACCCCAGAAGAGAGAAGCTTGGAGAAAGGAAAAATAAGTTAAAGTAGGAAAAATAAAGTACAAATAAATCAAAACAGTGAGCATCACCTCGTTCTCCCCTCCCCTTCCCCCCCCTCAAAAGAGGGAGAAAAAAGGAGGAAGAAGAAAAGAGAAGGAGGAAATAGCAAAAAAGAAAAAAAAAGGGACTCCGCAGTGTAAACAACAACTGCAGAGTATCTTATGACACACCGTAAACCGGTGTGTCCCTGGGAGTAATCAACTACCAGCACTTAGCGTAAAGTCGCCTCCACCAACTAGGAGGAGGCAAGTTCACTTCAAGTGGCACGCGTTTCCACCTCAGCCCAATTCAGTCGCAAAATGAGGAGAGCGGGCTGAATCGGTCAATAGAGGTCCATAAGGAGAGCAAGGAGGGACTCAGGCCCAAAGGCCACATCCAGGTCCGTCACCTTACCGGAAAGCTAAAAAACGGTACAAACTAAGAACCAAAACATAAAATATATATAAAAGAAACATAAAGGTTAAGGCAGAGAACCCAATCTCAGGGTGGTCTCAATCACTGTCCAACCAAACCACGGCCATCGGTCAGAGAGGGCCAAACCTTCACAACCTGTAAGAAAAGGTAAGCAAAGTCACAGGCATTCAGGTGTTCAAGGTAGACTTCTTGCTCTTATTAGAGCGGCCTTGCTGGGACCAGAGAGGGGACACTGGCCTATCCCTCATCTCAGAGGCGCCGGAGGGGACTCTTGGATCTGTCGAGAGTAGTCCCAATTCCCGAAGCAGCTCTTCTCCAGACTGGAAGGTAGAAAAGGAATGGGGTTTCCCCTTGTATGAGAAGGAGAGTCTAAACGGGAACGACCATCGGTATTTAATGCGGTGATTAATTAGGTGGCTCAAAAGAGGTTTCAACGCCCTCCTTTTCTGAATCGTCGATTGGGATATGTCGGCAAATATCTGAACCGAATGTTCCAGGAGGGGCACGTTTCCCTGTGACCTAGCCGCCATCATCACCTTCTCCTTAATTCTATAGTAGTGTGGCTTGACGATAATATCACGTGGTAAACCGTCAGGTCTGGGAGCCGTCAGGGCACGATGGACCCTATCTAACTCTAACTGATGAGGGGAAATGTCCGGTATCAGCTGTGTCATCAATGCATGGACAGCCTCCTCTAAGTCAAGGACCGTCTCCGGGAGGCCACGCACGCGAAAGTTGTAGCGCCTGGACCTATTCTCCAGATCTTCGATCTTTGCGTTGGCCTGGTCCAGTTGGTCTTGCAGGGAGGTGATCATCCTGGAATTTTGGTTCACACGTTTAACTGTGCCATCCATTTTAGTCTCAATACTGTCCAGTCGCTCTCCAATGTTTTGAAAATCAGCCTTCATTTTGCACAGCGCTTTAACATGAGCTCATTAACTAATCCTTTTTGACAGCCTAGATGACTCAGAGACATGACCTTTAGGCCAGACTTGCCGTCTTGTAGCTCAGAAGACACACTCAACATTATCACAAAACAACACACAACACATTCTTAATGTCCACTATTTTCTTGCTCACCCTGTGTCTAAAAGTGACTCCAGTCACATTACCCTCTAGGCAAGCAAAAGGGATGTAGTCTCAGAACTGTCATCCAAACATGGCATGACTGTCAGTTTTTCAGTAACTCTGCATATGTACAATAAAGCGTGAGCATGTAGGCATGAAAGCAATAATCAACATAAAATATTTTTTTGTAAATGTATTGAGCAATTTTTAAGCAATATGAGGAATTTAATATCCAATTCAACTTAGAAATGAGAAGAATATTTAACCACTTGAGATCCGCGCTATAGACGAAATACGTCCGCAGCGCGGCTCTCAAGTGCCAAGTGGCCGTTTAAAAACGGCCTTTATGTGCATTACCCGCGCGCGCCACTGGGTGGCGCGCGGCGGGTAAAAACTGTCCCGACGCATCGCCGAAGACCCGATGCGTGTACCTGGCGGCCGCGATGTCCGCCGGGTACACGCGATCGTCGGTGACACGGCAGGTGACAGCAGGGATGTGGAGCTCTGTGTGTAAACACAGAGCTCCACGTGCTGTCAGAGGAGAGGAGACCGATCTGTGTCTCTTGTACATAGAGACACAGCATCGGTCACCTCCCCCAGTCACCCCCCTCCCTCCACACAGTTATAACACACCCAGGCTACACAGTTAACCCCTTCCTCACCCCCTAGTGTTAACCCCTTCACTGCCAGTCACATTTATACAGTAATTCGTGCATTTTTATAGCACTGATCGCCGTATAAATGTGAATGGCGCCAAATTTGTGTCAAAAGTGTCCGATATGTCCGCCGCAATATCCCAGTCCCAATAAAAATCGCAGATCGCCGCCATTACTAGTAAAAAAAAAAAATAATAAAAAAAATCATAATTCTGTTCCCCATTTTGTAGGCGCTATAACTTTTGCGCAAACCAGTCGCTTATTGCGATTTTTTTTTTTTTTTTACAAAAATACGTCGAAAAATACGTATCGGCCTTAACTGAGAAAAAAAATAGTTTTTTAAAAAAAAATTGGGATATTTATTATAGCAACAAGTAAAAAAAAAATATATTTTTTTTAAATTGTTGCTCTTTTTTTGTTTATAGCGCAAAAAATAAAAACCGCAGAGGTGATCAAATACCACCAAAAGAAAGCTCTATTTGTGGGGAAAAAAGGACGCCAATTTTGTTTGGGAGCCACGTCGCACGACCGCGCAATTGTCAGTTAAAGCGACGCAGTGCCGGACGCTGAGATTTCGCCTGGGAACGAAGGGGGTTTATGTGCCCAGTAAGCAAGTGGTTAAACATTGTTTCAAAAGCTTCAAGTGCCAAGAAATATTATTTACAGAACATTTGTTGCTTTTTAGCACCATTTAATAATCTGAAGAATTATCTGCACAGAAGAACTGTTGCTCTCTGTCTGAGAGCAGTAGTGTCTGTATGTTTCCCAACTTGTCAGCACTACAGTTTTTCAGTCAGTCAGCGTTGCTTCCCTCACCATGAATTACAGACTGGTGCAATGTAGTGGTGACAAAGTAGAGTGACATGGCTGTGCTGTGGTACAGTTACACCCCCCTCTAACACAGAAAGCTGGAATTCTGCCGTACAGTCTTATTTTGTTTATACAAACATATTAAATGCTAATTTTTAAGCCTGAAACCCCAATATATTATATATTTTCTGAAAGCAGAGACCATCGGGAAGAAAATGGCTGCAGTTACAATTTTTTATGCCACGTGACATGTCATTCCTCAAATTTGCATGCATCATAAATCAGTAAGGAACTACAGTACCATGGGCAACACCTTTAAAACCTTTATAGCTCATCCCTTCAGAGCTACCCATGAAGGATGGGCCTAAAGTAATTTCTATCACTCAGCTATAAGCAATATGTGTGCTATGTGAGCATGAATTTGTGTTCGAATGGGCATATACGTAGCAGCAGGGGGCTTTTACTTTTTAAATTTGGTTTATTAATTACTTACATTTTCCTTTTTTTAATCTTAACTTTATTTCTATCACATGTAGGCTTACAAGTCTCCTATGTGAGAGCATAGTTAAAGTGATAGATTTTCAGCAGACAGCTAGAAGTCACATGTTGTTTCATCAACTGAACAGAATAATGGTAGAGGAGTGCCCATTCAGTATTGTGCTGGGAATAACTGCATTGAATCCTGGGCAAAGCATGTGTTTAGAAAGAATTGTTCTAAAAAAAACATTTTCAAATAGAACCTAATGTGCATACCACAACAAAAGGTGTACAAGTAAGTAGCAAAATTCATACTGAGTTTAGATAACATGGCCATCTGCAAGACTTACATTTCCATGGTGAGATATACTTTACAGGTATACTATCTGCCATTGCACATTTTAGTATTAAGTGTTTGTTGGTTCTAAAGACATTTTGAAGTTTTAAAAAATGTGCAAATGTAAATTTGTGGCTGTAATTGTATTTTTTTTTAAAGGTGTCATCAGAACAGCTTTACCAAACATGGACAGAGAAGTCAAAGAACAGTATCAAGTTCTTATACAAGCCAAGGATATGGGAGGGCAACTAGGAGGTTTAGCAGGAACTACAACTGTTAATATTACGCTTACTGATGTTAATGACAATCCCCCTCGATTTCCAAAAAGTAGGTGCTTTTGCATGCAAGATTAGTTTATATATATACTTTTAAGCATATTGTTTTCATTACTTTTCCACATTGAGAATCAAAACCTAAAATAATCAGGATGCATATTGAAAGCAAAAGGCACAGCTGTAGCAAAAACGGATAATATTAGTGGAACAAGGTAAAAAAGGGAAATTTTACATGTTTTTCCTTTTGCATGAATTAGACCAGATATTTACTATATGGGTTCTTTAAAAGTCTCAAGTCCTAAATAATGACAATCTGAATAATATGATTTGGACACATTTTATTGAAAGTTTTGTCTTTGAAAAGGTAGTGTGTATCCAAGGAATCAAGAATGGTTTACATATTGCTAATGATAAGATTACTATTGCTTAGGAGGTATATGAATTTGCTGTATGTGTCAAATAAATATGTGTCCTCCATCCTCAGTTTAACATGTGTCAGCAGAGTTGTACCTGATACTTTCCCAAAGACATACAGTAGGTTAATTGCCTTCTGTCTACATTGTCCCTAATATATAGTATGTTAGATAGGGGCCTTACATTTTAAGCTACTTGAGAGCAGGGACTGTGAATAAAAAGTATGTTAAATATGAAGGTTATTGTGCTATAAAAATACATGTAAGGGATAAATAAACTATGGGAACCAAGTGCGCCTTATTTCATAGATAATTTGCAAACTTGTGTTTAAAAAAAAAAAAAACAGGCAACGGGTAACTGGGCACTGTCATGGCAGTCAGTACTAATGTAAAATAAATAAATAGCTAAATAAAATAAAATGTTTAATGGAGTGCAGCTCTCTTCATGTGGCTTAAAAACCAACACTGAAAATACAAAAATCTTGAAATAACATGGGTGGAGGATGGAGGATGCCTTAAATGTACATTGAATACATTATAAAACAGTATGGTGTAGTCCTTCTAAAAGTGACATTACCAACAACAACATGTTTGGTAAATTGTGTTGCCTATTGAGAGGGCTGTTGTTTACATTTCAGCAATGCTGGAGATCTGTCATTTAGTGGCAATGCAGTGAAAGAGTGATGCTGGGCTTCGGGTTGTGGTGGTTGCGGAGAAACATCACTGGGCAACAGGTCATCAAGAATGATGATGACTCTTCATTGCTAGATGATGTGAATAATTATGGATTTACATTGGGAACATTTGTTTCCCTCTTTTAATGGTCCCATTAGGGATGTGGCTGAGGGATGGGATGTGCCTTGTTGGCTATTGATGTCACAACCGGGGGCAAACACAGAGGTGTGCATGGTCACTTGACCTAAGAGTTTTGCTTAAATAAGGAAGGTAGTCACTACAAGTATGTGGATCATTGTTAGATTATAACAGCTCTCCTAGGAAAAATGTCCTTATACACCTGGTATGACTTATTACCAAATTCATGCTACAACCACTAAAGAGAATTATCAACATGTCCCTAGGCATTCTATGTTCAACACCTTGGCCCAGATTCAGGTAGAATCACGCAATATTTGCGTGGGCAAAGAGCAAAGATTTTTCTCTGCGCCCACGCAAATATTTTGAAATGCCCGCGATTCACGGAGCATTTGCTCCGTAAATTGCGCGGGCGATATGCTAAATTGCCCTGCGTAAGGGCGCCTAATGTAAATGATCCCCCGGGGGCGGGAATCATTTAAATTAGGCGCGCTCCCGCGCCGAGCGAACAGCGCATGCTCCGTCGGGAAACTTTCCCGACGTGCATTGCGGCAAATGACGTCGCAAGGACGTCATTTGCTTCTAAGTGAACGTGAATGGCGTCCAGCGCCATTCACGGTTCACTTACGTAAACGACGTGAAATTTAAATTTCACGAGCGGTAAGCCCAGCCATACTTTAGCATTGGTTGCGCCTGCTATTAGCAGGAGCAGCCTTATGCTAAAGTCGCCGTACGGAAACTCCGTACCTTGCGTGCGCAGGGCCCGCGCAACTTTTGTGAATCGGTGGTAGTATGCAATTTGCATACTATACGCCGATCACAATGGCCGCGCCCCCTAGCGGCCAACGCAAGAATGCAGCCTGGGATGTGAAGGCATAAGGAGGCTTATGTCTGTCACATCCTAGGCTGCAGTCGGTGTAACGAGGTTCCTGAATCAGGAGCACTCGTTACACCGGAGCAAGTAAGCCCTTGCGCCGCGCAACCTATGGTTGCGCGGGCGCAAGTGCTTCTTGAATCTGGCCCCTTGTATTAGACTATTCATTGGGATATATATCTAGAATTCAGATTAACAGGCAACTTATATCTGAAGCTAAGCATGTCATGCTAAAGTAAAAGAGGCTCCAGAGAGCTACAAAAACAAGAAAGCAGATAGCATTGACAACCTAATTAAAAAAAAAAAAAAATACTTGGTATAAGTATTTGAAAATGCCTGCATACTGTCATTGGCTATCAGCGTTTTTGAACAGCAGCATAAGTTATATGTATAGCTCCTCAAGGAATTTTAGAAAGTATCTTTATATATATATATTACTCAAATTTAAGGCCACAAACCATAAATGGTACAGTGCCTGTGTACTCACCTTCCTGGGCCCTGCTGCTTCATACAGTCACCCATTGAGATCAAGTAGAAGATACGACTGTATGCATTTATGAGCCACTATTTGGATCGGAGTGTACATCTGTGCACATGCGGGTGCTATACGCAACCCCTGATGCATAGCCATGTACAGCAGCATCTTCACATTCATCTCAATGGGTAGCTGTATGCACAAGCTATGTGATTATGCAGGCTCTGTATACTTATACCCCTGTATGGCTGTGTGCATGAGAACTAAATGTTAAATGTCTTTTTAAAGACAGTGCAATGCACTTTAGATATTTACATTATTGAATGTATGTGATTAAAAAGATTACCCATATAACAATAACTGACATGTAAATAAAAAAACTACACATTAGTTATGCTGTATTACACAAAACATGGCATATATTTTAAATATTCAAAAAAAAAGACATTTAAAACATTTGCAAAGATTGAGAGGATCTAAAAAAATCCGAGAGAAGAGATTCTCCAACTACTTAGTATGGAAGATGTATTCTGAATTTATGAAATAACTTTGAATTTACTTTCTTGATGAACTAGTGCACTTCAAAATGATTAGTAACCAGAGGCATTTTCCTTTAAACTGCATTCATCCTTTTGATTTTATGCATATCAGTGACCTAGACATCACACTTTTCCCTTGGCGGCCTGAATTTTACCTTCCTACCAAAATTATCATGGTATTTGTTAAAATATTACTTGTAAGAAAATGAACAGTTCATTCAGAATTAGGAAAGGCATAATAAATGCATTCATCATGTATGTAGTACAGTTAAAGTATATAGTAAAAATCCAGTGTTCATATTTTTAAACTTACAAATGTAGGAATAATTAAAAATTATTTCATCATAATTTTTTTTACAGGGATCAAGATAAGAACACATTTTAAATCTACATTCTCCTGAATAATCATTCATTTTGAAACCACATTCAGTTCTTCCAATCTGTAGCTAGGTAATTTAAGTATATCAGAGAAATTATTTGTGAGTCCAGATGTGACAACTAAATTGCTTTGTGCACTGGGGTGCAGTCATGCTGGAACAGGAAGGGGCCATCCCCAAACTGTTGCCACAAGTTTGGGAGCGTGAAATTATTCAAAATGTAATAGTATGCTGATGCCTTAACTGTTCCCACTAAAACTGAGGGGCCAAGCCCAACCTCTGAAATACAACCCTACAGCATAATTCCACTTCCACCAAATGATTTAGACCAGTGCAAAAAGCAAGGTCCATAAAGATATGGATGAGCAAGTTTGGGGTGGAGGAACTTGACTGGTCTGCACAGAGTCCTGACCTCAACCTGATTGAATACCTTTGGGATGAATTAGAGCAGAGACTTCAAGCCAGGCCTTCTTTTCCAACATCAGTGCCTGACCTTACACATTTCCATAGACACACTCCTAAACCTTGTGGACAGCCTTATCAGAAGCTGATATAGCCACAAAGGGTGGGCCAACTCAATATTGAACCCTATGGACTAAGACTTGGATGCCATTAAAGTTCATGTGTGTGTAAAGGCAAGCGTCCCAATATTTTTGGTAATATAGTTTATGCCACCTGTTTTACATGTATTACAAAACTGTAATAAAAATACCCGGCAAAGCAAAATTACCCATATTTATATAGCTCCATAAAAATAAAAAACAAGGGTGAAATGTTTTGTAAATCTAAGATTAATATGATAAGTAATAATTAGGAATGAAAAGCTGAGAAATTTAGGAACTTAAAATTTATTTTTTTAATCTGTATATTTAGAGTGAGTTTTAATTTGGATACTTGTGGTTTTGAATGTTGCATTACACATTTTAATTGAAAGATACCTTTTCATAATGAGTAAAGCAAGTAATATTGTCCTTTACAAACATGCAATTAAATATGATTACAATAATTTGTTTTATAGACTGCAAATAATATTTACTAAATCGTTTTATTAAGCTTATTTTACTGCTTTAATACAAATAAAACTTTTTGTTATTTTATTAATACCATTACTATTTTAGGAACCCTTCTTGCATTAAAACTGCTATAGTGATGACATATTACAATTTGAATTGAATTATGATACAGACATGATTATTGATAGTTGTATGCTAGGTATATCCACCAAAGGTTGTTATATGATATATGATGTTGCAACATAATCAAGGTTAACTTGCACTTGGCTAGCTGAGTGCCTTGAATATTTAAATAGCTAGCTCCATGGGTATATGCATCATGAATAAACATTGTGAATCAGTAAGTGTTGATATAAATCATTATCTAATTCAGTGGCAGAAATTTGCATTAGAAAATACTTTTAACATGTTCAAGATGTCCAAGATACTCCACAGTAACTTTATAACATGCAGAAACTGTTGTCAAGGTCAAAGGTTGGCTATCAAATATTTTGAGACCCGTTGAGCTTACTGGAGTGTGTTTAAGTAATGTGATAAACGTGTAACCAGAGAAGTTGATAAAACATGATCAAATTTAAAGCACTTTGCAAAATCTACCTCTTTTTGGCTGGGTAGCAAGGACATGCAACCAAAATAGTGACATATGCCTGTAAGTAAAATATGTTAAGGACAGCTAAGCATATTACAATAATGATACCTCTCAAAGATATTTAGGTAGATTCAGGTAGAGTTAGGCCGACTTATCAGTAGATAAGTCGACCTAACTCAGAATCTACGCCGACTTATGTTTAAGCGTATGCTCAAACAGAGATACGCTTAAACATATCTAAGATACGACGGCTTGCACCGTCCTATCTTAGATTGCAATATTTTGGATGGCCGCTAGGTGGCGCTTCCATTACGGTCGGCGTAGAATATGTAAATGAGGAGATACACCGATTCACGAACGTACACCCGGTCGACGCAGTACTTTTACGCCGTTTACGTAAGAGATAGGCCGCGTAAAGTTAGAGCTAGGCCCTAGTGGAATAGTAATGTCAAGTATGGCCGCCGTTCCCGAGTGGAAATTCGAATTTTTTACGTTGTTTGCGTAAGTCGTCCGTGAATCGGGATTTACGTCGTTTACGTCCACGTCAAAATCAATACGCCCGTGCGGCGTACTTAGCCGCAATGCACACTGGGAAATGTAAGCGCCCGGCGCATGCGCAGTAACAAGAAAAGCGTCAAAAACGTAAGGTCAAGCCTTATTACTATTAAACACGCTCCCCTAACACAGATTTGAATTCGGCGCCCTTACGCCCGCACGCTTTAGGCTACGCCGCCGTATATTAGCAGGCAAGTACATTGAGAATCATTACTTGCCTAGCTAACTTACGGCGGCGTAGCCTAAACACGCTAAGCTACGCCGCCGTAACTTTATTCCATTTTACCTGAATCTACCTACTTATGTGGATCTACCTTGGTTCTGCATTATCAATAACATCAAAAAACCATCCAAAGGAAATGTATAAAAATCTTCAGCAAATCCCACTTACTTTTAGGTGTTTGTAACACTTGTTGTTTGAACTGTTGGCGTTAGAATGCTTAATCTTCGTTACTTTAGTAAAGGCAGAGAGGCAAAAGGGATCACTAACTATAATTGTTAACTAGAAAAAACACATTAGGCATCCTTCATTACCTAACCAGATTTTAGGACTGAGCAAACGATACAGTGCATCTGAAAAGCATTTACAACGCTTCACTTTTTCAACATTTTGTTATGTTACAGCATTATTCCAAAATGGAATAAATTCATTATTTTCCTCAAAATTCGACAAACAATACCCCATAATGACAACATAATAGAAGTTTGTTTAAAACCTTTGCAAATTTAATAAAAAAAAAAATGTACATAAGTATTCATAGCCTTTACCATCACACTCAAAATTGAGCTCAAGTGCATCCTGTTTCCACCAATCATCCTTGAGATGTTTCTGCAACTTGATTGGAGTCCATCTGTGGTAAATTCAGTTGATTATACATGATTTGGAAAAGCACACCGGTCTATATAAGGTCCCACAGCTAACAGTGCATGTCAGAGCACAAACCAAACAATGAAGTCCAAGGAATTGTTTTTAGACCTCTGAGACAGTATTGTATTGAGGCACGGATCTGGGGACGGGTACAGAAACATTTCTGCAGCATTGAAGGTCCCAATGAAAACAGTGACATCCATCATCCGTAAATGGAAGAAGTTTGGAACCACCAGGACTCTTCCTAGAATGGCCGCCCAGCCAAACTGAGTGGTTGGGGGAGAAGGGCCTTTGTCAGGGTGGTTACCAAAAACCGGATGGTCACTCTGACAGAGCTCCAGGGTTTTTCTGTGGAGAGAGGTGAACCTTCCAGAAGTACAACCAGCTCTGCAGCACTCCCCCAATCAGGTCTGATGAAACAAAGATTGAACTCTTGGCTTGAATGGCAAGGATCATGCCTGGAGGAAACCAGGCGATGCTCATCACCTGGCCAATACCATCCCTACAGTGAAGCATGGTGATGGCAGCATCATGATGTGGGGATGTTTTTCAGTGGGAGGAACTAGGAGACTAGTCAGGAGTGAGGGATATATGAATGCAGCAATGTACAGAGACATCCTTGATGAAAACCTGCTCCAGAGTGCACTGGGGTAAAGGTTCATCTTTTAATAGGATATCCACCCTAAGCACACAGTCAAGATAACAAAGGAGTGGCTATGGGACAACTCTGTGAATGTCCTTAAAGCGGGGGTTCACCCTATCGACGAAAAAAACATTTTTTTTTTCTTTTACCTTGAAATCAAGCATTGTAGCGCGAGCTACAGTATGCCTGTCCCAAATTTTTTACCCCCGTACTCACCTTGTAGTCGTCCATCGAAGATACCGGGGAATGGGCGTGCCTATGGAGACGGAGGATGATTGACGGCCGGCTCTGGCGCGTCACGCTTCTCCGGAAATAGCCGAAATAGGCTTGGTCTTCACGACGCGTGCGCATAGCCTGTGCGCAGGCGCCGTGAAGAGCCGAGACCTACTCCGGCTGTCTTCGGGGAGAGTGACGTGCCAGGGCCGGCCGTCAATCATCCTCCCTCTCCATAGGCACGCCCATTCCCCGCAGGAGCCGAAATCTACGATGTCCGAGTACAAGGTGAGTACGGGGTTAAAAAAATCGGGACAGGCATACTGTAGCTCGCGCTACAATGCCTGTCTCGATGGTAAAATGTGTCGGGGGGGGGGTGAACTACCACTTTAAGTAGCCCAGCCAGAGCCCAGACTTAAACCAGACTTAAGATTAAACATCTCTGGGGGGATTTAAAAATGGCTGTGCACCAATGCTCCCCATCCAACGTGATGGAACATAAGAGGTCCTGCAAAGAAAAATGGGAGAAACTGCCCAAAAATAGGTGTGCCAAGCTTGTAACATAACATTCAAAAAGACTTGAGGCTGTAATTGGTGCCAAAGGTGCTTCAACAAAGTATTGAGCAAAATATTCCAGAGCTGTTCCAGACCCAGCACTCAGGAAAACAAGAGGCTTCACAGGCCTCACAGGCCTCAACCCCCAACTTACTCAGCAGCAGATCTGACTCACACATGGATGGTACTCCGTGCCACCATCCAGATCAACCTCCCAAGCTTCCTGAAACTGCAAAAAGTGGCCCTGGACATCAAAAACACCCTCACAGCAGCAATATCTGACTTGAATCCCATCTGATCTAAAGCGACTCAGTTTGGCAATAGAGGCAATACCCGATTCACCAATACCTCTGTATAAATTTTGGCATCAATGTTTAACAGAGAAATGGGCCTGTAGTTTCCACAACAGGTGGGGTCCTTACCCAGTTTAGGAATGATAATGATGTGTGTGTGGAGGCTTTCGAGCACAAACTTTCCATTCCCAGAGACATAGTTGGCGTAGAACGGTAGGTG
Organism: Rana temporaria; assembly: GCF_905171775.1. Taxonomy (NCBI): domain Eukaryota; kingdom Metazoa; phylum Chordata; class Amphibia; order Anura; family Ranidae; genus Rana; species Rana temporaria. The sequence goes on along the minus strand of NC_053493.1, from coordinate 220,542,189 downwards.
AGGGAGTAGGACACCTTAAAATGTTTTAGAATACTTAACTGTGTATTCATCCGGGCCAGGGGATTTACCAGAGGATATGAATTTCACAGCTGTACATACTACCCCTTCCGTAATCTAAGCTTCATACTTTTTCAAAGTGTCTGTGGAGAGGGTGGGTAGTTTAGCCGGAGACAAATAATCAGTTATTATAGCCTTGTGGGTTTCTGGGGTCAGTGGCAGATGGTCCTTTTGGACAGCGTGTAGGCTATAATAAAAGTCTCAAAATACCCGTGCAATATCTGTAGCTGTATGGAGAAAAATGTCTTAAGTTACCCCTAATGGCACTAAAGAAGAATCTAAACTTTAACCACTTCACTAGCCACCCATAGTCATATGACGTCCGCAAATGGGATCTCCCATCCTGGGTGGGCATCACACGACGTCCTCAGGTTCCCAGAGGTATAGGTGGAGCACTGCGCCGTGTCAGAGAGGAGCCAATGCACGTGCCCAACGGCTGCTATGTATGCCGGGCACCCACGATCACTTGTGACAGAGCAGGAATGTGGATCTGTGTGTTACCTCTTGATCGCCTCCTAGTGTTAACTCCTTCCCTGCTAGTGACATTTATACAGTAATCAGTGCATATTTATAGCACCGATCACTGTATAAATGTCAATGGTCCCAAAAGTGTCAAAAGCGTCCGATATGTCTGCCGCAATGTCACAGTCATGATAATAAAAATACCATAAATCAATAACATATTTTGTAGGTGCTATAACTTTTATGCAAACCAATCAATATATGCTTATTGTGATTTTTTTTCTAAAAACATGTAGAAAAATACATATTGGCCTAAACTAAGAAAAAAAATTACCGTATTTATCGGTCTATACCACGCACAGGCATATAACATGCATCCTAACTTTAAGAGGGAAGTTTCAAGAAAAAACTTTCCACAGTCCCCTGTGTATAACACGCAGGCACAGTTTACCCTCTATTTTCAGGGTAAAAAAAGTGAGTGTTATACGCCAATAAATACAGTATATATATTTTTTTAAATTTGGGATATTTATTATAGCCAAAAATTAAAAAATATTGTGCTTTTTTCAAAATTGTCATCTCTTTTTTTGTTTATAGCACAACAAATAAAAACGACAGAGGTTATCAAACACCACCAAAAAAAAATCTATTTGTGGGGAAAAAAATGATAAAAAATAATTTGGGTACAATGTTGCAAGACCCCGCAATTGTCATTCAAAATGTTACAGCGCCAAAAAAGCTGAAAATTGGCCTGGGCAGGAAAGGGGTGAAAATGCCCTTTATTGAAGTGGTTAAGCAACATGCTTTAAACAGGATTTCTCTCCATCGATCATCCAGCCATTTCTTACACATATAACCTAAATTTTCCATAATCACCTCTTTTTTAAAATGACCTATAATGGTGGATTATGACTACAGAATACATAAAAGATTTCAGAATATTGATATCCTGTTTAAAATTATTTTTCTGTAGATGCTTAATGACACCCTGTGTAGGCCTTTACTAAGATCATATATATTGAAGTGACTTTCTCATTTGAAAGGTTTTGAAAGCTTTGCTTTTTTTATGATTTATTCCATCTATACCTGATCCAAAATGTACAAATAAAGTTTTGGCTTTACATATGTTTTAACTTTACTGCCAAAGCCAATGATTATTTTAGAAATGTAATAATGATTTATTTAGGATGTTCATCATTGTTCATTAATTCATCATTTACAACTTTTCCTCATACTTTTATCAGTGTCTCATATAATAAATACTTTATATTTCTGTTAAGTTTTGTCTTTGGTAACATAGCATAACACAATGTTTTTTCCTTGTAACATCAGAAGTGAAATAGCATTTAAAATACCATTTGTATAACATATGGCTATCAATTTAGAACACATGAGATAAATGAGCTGTTGCAAAATGTATTCCATAGGACATAACATGTTCTCAACAGCTGCCATTGGATTTTCATTAGGGCATAATATGACTGGCATGATACATTTGAACCTGCATGCTTGAATACATTTTTTCATGATCCAGCTGAAGAAAAAAAAATGTTGTTTTGTTTTTAAATGTTGACAAATGTATTAACATTACTGAAAAGCTTCCAGGTTCTTCAAAGTTTTACAAACTGTTAATGTGGTCTCAAGTGTTATCTTGCATCTTGAGAATGTTTTCTTCCAGCAAATATACATGCTCAGATTGGGAATTCCTGACATTTTTACAGTGGATATATTTAGTTGTTATTATTACTAATAATTTCATCATCATTTTAAATTGGTGCTTCACCACAAAAAAAAGCATGTGGTTTTTGAAAATCATCAATTAAGAATAGCATGTGACTCATTGAAAGGCATTTTCCAAATCTAAAAGGATTTAAACACACGGGGCTAGATTCAGGTGCAATTGCGCTTTTTTTACGGAGGCGCAGGGCAACGTTTTTGCCCTGTGCCCCCGCAAATTTACTGCGCTGCCCTTGATTCACGGAGCAGTAGCTCTGTAAATTGCGTAAGCGCGCACAATTTAAATGATCCCGTAGGGGGCGGGAATCATTTAAATTAGGCGCGTTCCCGCGCCGATCGTAGAGCGCATGCTCCGTCGGGAAACTTTCCCGACGTGCATTGCGGCAAATGACGTCGCAAGGACGTCATTTGCTTCAAAGTGAACGTGAATGGCGTCCAACAAACTTCGTAAATTTGAAATTTCGCGACGCGGGAACGACGGGTAGACGTAACATCCTTACGCGAAAAACGACCGTATGGAAACGAGGTAAACTGCGTACGCAGGGCTCGCGTAACGTTGTGAATTGGCGTTAGTATGCAATTTGCATACTATACGCTGAGCACAACGGGAACGCCACCTAGCGGCCATCGCAAGAATGCAGCCTAAGATATGCGGGCATAAGAGCCTTATCCCGCGCATATTTTAGGCTGCAGTCGGCGTAACGAGGTTACTGAATCAGGAGCATTCGTTACGCCGGGGCAAGTAAGCAATTGCGAGGTGTACCTATGGTTACACAGGCGCAATTGCTTCTTGAATCCAGGCCACGGTCTAAAGCCCTGTACACATGATCGGATATCTGATAAAATCTAATCCGATGGATTTTTTCATCGGATATCCAATGAAGCTGACTTTCATAAGTCTTGCCTACACACCATCAGTCAAAAATCCGATCATGTCCAAACGCGGTGACGTACAACACTACGACGAGCCGAAAAAAATGAAGTTCTATGCTTCCAAGCATGTGTCGACTTGATTCTGAGCATGCGTGGATTTTTGACCGATGGAGTTCCATACAGATGATCGGATTTTTCTATAGTTTTTTTATCCATAGGAAACATTTAAAACATGTTCTGGTTTTTTTTGACCGATGGAAAACAAACCGATGGGGCCCACACACGATCGGTTTGTCTGATGAAAACAGTCCATCGATCTGTTTTCTTCGGACAAACCGATCGTGTGTACAGGACTTAAGTAGTGTTCTAAACCCACCTTTTTAGTTTGACCCTCTTTTCCCATTGAAATAAACACACAAAAATCTGCCAGCTGGGTACGTTAAGGAGGTAAAAAGTGTGGCAGTTAGTGCTAGTGCTGTATATATAAGTCAGGGAATGACACAGCCATGTGTTGCATTGGTATTGTAACCATATATTCTGTAGTTCTGTAGTACTTCTGGAGTTCTTGTTTAGTGTTTTATATAAGGTATCATTGTTTTTTCCCCAGGTATATTTCATCTAAAAGTACCAGAAAGTTCTCCAGTAGGATCACCAATTGGAAGGATAAGAGCAGTGGATCCTGATTTTGGAAAAAATGCTGAAATAGAATACAGTATTGTTCCTGGAGATGGTGGGAATCTTTTTGACATCAAAACAGACAATAATACACAGGAGGGAATATTAATCCTAAAAAAGGTATTTCATTTAACACATTGGACACTATATTTATATTGCTGTTTTGTGTGATGAATGGTGCTTTGCCAAATACAATAACCAAAAGCAATCACCATTCAGTCCACTCTTCAAGTTAGTAAAATGTTAATTTTAATTGGCTAGTGTGGATTTCTGACACCTTGATTACCCAGTTGTAAGCACTGGGCATGCTACACAAATCCATAAAAATGTTATCAAAGCACACAGACCTATGTAGTATGCTCTGTACTTCTGCCCCACTGAGCTCCCCCCAAATGACAGTGGGGAGTTGCTGTGTAAATACAGCGGGCCAGATCCACGTACCCTGGCGCATATTTCCGTTGGGCGTAGTGTATCTAAGATACACTACGCCGCCGTATCTTACTTTTTTTTGGAATCCCTAAAGAATGCGCGCGGTAAGTTACGGCGGCGTAGTGTATATTTGGCGGCGTAAGGACGCGCAATTCAAATGGATGTGATGGGGGCGTGTTTTATATAAATACGTCTTGACCCGACGTAAATTACATTTTTTTTTGCTCGAAATTAAACCGGAACAAGCCAATGTTTACGACGGCGACGTCATTCTACGCAAAGCCCTATTCGCGAAACGACTTACGCAAACGACGTAACATTTTCAAAATTTGAGGCGGGAACGACGGCCATGCTTAACATAGGATATGCCTCATATAGCAGGGGTAACTATACGGCGGAAAAAGCCGAACGCAAACGACGTAAAAAAATGCGCTGGCCGGACGTACGTTTGTGGATCGCCGTATCGAGCTAATTTGCATACTCGACGCGGAATTCGACGGAAACGCCACCTAGCGGCCAGCGGAAAAATGCACCTATGATCCGACGGCGTACTAAGACGTACGCCTGTCGGATCGAACCCAGATGCAGTCGTATCTTTTTTTGTAGATACAAAACAAAGATACAACGCAGGAACTTTGAAATTATGCGGCGTATCAATAGATACGCCGTCGTAATTTGTTTGTGGATCTGGCCCAGCATCTTTAGAAAAAATTACCATGTGATACATTGTTTATAAACGCTGTTCAGATAATGAAATTGAGATTTAGAGTAACATTGTTACCCTTGTATCTACTCTGTTTCAATTATCTACAGATCCATGGGGTGCTTTGATCAGCAAGAAAGCGTTGATCTCTTTTAATCCCTTATGAACTCTTATTTTAATTATCCAGTTAACCCTAATTAACTCCTTCTTTCCATTCTCCCCTAACCATTTTTTAACTTTTTTTTGCTTCAGATTTTTTAAGTGTATTTTTGACATTTGTTTACCCAAGCTCTTTGTATTATCTACCACTGGTAGGTAATGTATATGCTGTGCTAGTAAGTGATCTACTGTATATGCTGAGCAATTCAATGCTGTATATCATCTCAAGAGAAAGATGGACTAAGCTTCGTCGAAACATGACAATAAAAACACTGCTGTTTTTGGTCCTCCTCCTCTGCAAGACCCTTGAGTTTCTCTAAACCAGTTTTGGGTTTATATGGATTTCTTTATAGGTGAGCACCTGGACATCTACTTCAAGCACAGAGTGCCTTGACTGCTCTTGAAACTGTTACAGTACAATATATCAGGGACGTGCAGTCAGAGGAGGCAGGTGAGAAAGGGCCTCACCTGCCATGAACACTAAAAAATAAAATAAAAAGCAATCTTCGAAGGTTGTAGCTCAGCAACCCGGGGTCATAGAGACCCCACATTTGGGGGTATGTAGTCTAAGTGCTACCCCACCCCTGGTATAAAATTTGGTTCCAGAGCTATGGGGCTCCTTGCACAGCCTGTCAGAAACTAAATACAGAGAGGCCACTTTAAATACAAGCTGATACACTCTGTTTGCAGCAGACTGAGAGGTTGAGCTCACAGTGCCTCTCACTTCTTGTCAGAGGCACTGAGCTCAATAAACAGCTTGGAGTCTTAGACCAATGGTAAAGTACCATTGGTTCCAGCTGCCCAATAAAAATGCTGCAGTGGAGGCACGCCTCTGACAGCAGTGTCATAGAAGGGACATGTGTCTAAAAGACAAATGCTCCCTTAAAGGCCAGCCCTCTTAACTACAAGGAAAAAATGTGTTGATGTGTATAAGATTTACCCACAATCCCATGTTTTTTTCTCACACAGTTAAGAGGGAGAATGAGAATTTGCTACCTGCTGAAAAGGCACTGTTATATTCAAGCTAAATCATACATTATTTATCTATGTATTATTTATCTATTTACTGTGAAATTACTGATTGGAAGTTATAACTTCAAACTTCAGTAATTTGTCTGTTACTGTAAGCCACATGCTTGAGTACAGATTTTAAAAACTATAGTAAATGACCTTAAAAACAATATAACACGCATCCCGATTTAAGAGGAACGTTTCAGGAAAAAATAGTTTATTTTCAAATAAACCACTTTGAAGCAAAATAATGGTTAGTGCCAATCAATGCAGCCTGATTACTGTCCATCTGCAGCCTCAATGCAGCCTGATGCCCATCTGCAGCCTCAATGCAGCCTCTGTGCCCATCTGCAGCCTGATCTGTGCCCATCCAATGCAGCCTAATGCCCATCTGCAGCCTCTATGCAGCCTCTGTGCCCATCTGCAGCCTGATCTGCGACCATCCAATGCAGCCTCAATGCAGCCTCTGTGCCCATCTGCAGCCTGATCTGCGCCCATCCAATGCAGCCTGATGCCCATCTGCAGCTTCCCTTATCCCCATCAACATGGGGACAGGGTGCTTTGGGGTTTGGGGGGCCACAGGGCGTGCCCCTGCCCCAAAGCACCCACCCCCCCATGTTAAGGGCATGCGGCCTGGTATGGTTCAGGAGGAGGGGAGCCGCTCGCTCCTCCCCACCCCCTTTCCTGACTGGCCGGACTGCGTGTTCCGATAAGGGTTTGGTATGGATTTTGGGGGGACCCCACAACGTTTTTTCGGCGTAGGGGGTTCCCCTTGAAATCCATACCAGACCCAAGGACCTGGTATGCTCCTGGAGGGGAACCCGTGCCGTTTTTTAATTTAAAATTTGACGTAGAGTTCCCCTGTGGGAGGGAAGCGCTTGCCTTAGAACAGGTTCACACTGGGGCGACTTCCTGTAAAGTTGCCTCACTGTGAACGGGGATCCGACTTGGAGCCGACTTCCATTAAAATCAATGGGTACAAGTTGCCTACAAGTCAGATTGAAGTAGTACAGGAACCTTTTTTCAAGTCAGAGCGACTGCAGTAGTGTGCATTAAGACGGTGCCATTCACTTACATTGATTTCTTCATGCATCGCGACTTAAGGCGACCTGGGGCGATCGGGGCCGGCCTGAAGTCAGATCCAAAGTCGGACCTGTGTGAATGGGCTCTAAAGCTGTTGCTAAGAAAAAGAGAAAATAAATATTTACCTTGCATCGGTCTTTTGGTGCTCCCATGAGACACTGTTGAAGTCTCTATGTCTCTCTGTTGCCTCCTGGAAAAGCTGGGTGCTCAAAATCTCCAAAGAATACACCCCTGCAATGGGCTTGAGTGCATTTTTGTGAGATGTTCAGTGCTCAGCTATGCAGTAAGGTATGGTGATGTCACTACTCCTCCCTGAAGTGTCAGAAGCAGAGGCCATTTTTTTCTTTTTTAGCAACAGCTTTATGTTTAAATCACCTTTCCAGATGATTTGACTTTTAAAGGTAAAGGGGCTTTTAAAAGAATGGGCCTTTCACTTTTATTGAATAACTGCTTAAAGAAAAAAAAAAAGAGAAAAAAAAGTGTAAAAAAACAAAAAAAATTGCAGCTAGCAACAATTAGGAAATCAACCCCCCCCCCCCCCCCCTGAAAAATGCATGCAGCATGTTATCACTGTAGTGCATGTGGACAAGAACAGACTGCAATGAGCTGGACTGCAGAATATGATCAGCATTAAGATGTAACAAAGGATAGAAAAGGTAAAATTCTTCTCGCACTTAATCCCTACATTTTTCAAGATGCATAGCATTTTGTTGTTTACATGACATCTACTAAGAGTTTGTATCTACTTTAGTAGACCTGTAAGTACTACAGACCTAAAAGTACTACAAACCCTACACTAATCTCTACTTATGCTCTTTATAAGCTGCATTCCATATGTTTTCTCTATCACGTGTAAAGCACATTGTTGATATGACTGTTGTGACCTCCCCTCTTATAATGAGGAGATGGTTTATTCAATGTCCCTTTATTTACACTTCCAAGCCACCATACCTAGATTCAAAGGTAAGACAGTGAGTACTTTATAGTTACAAAGTATGTGGTCTGGAAAACTTCCACCGATGTCTCTGGGTGCATGAACTTTCAATACACCAATATTCACCATTAACCTCTGGTAGGGTCAAATTTAAACCTCATCTCTACTTTTAAAGCACAGACCATTTTGCACACCACAAAGAGTTTCCAGGCTACATAATGTGCCAGTACCCACAGGTTATATCCTGTAGGAGTGGGATCTCTCAGCAGGGGTTTCTGAAACTCCACCACATCCTTTAGGGACATGCATTGGCCTTCACCCTCGCCCTCTGACTAATTATACGGAGAGTATGTAGAAAAAATAGTGCAGCGCAAATAACACAGTAAATACAATAATAAATCAATAAATCAATTTGGTAAAGTCCATAAAGTGCAAAGTGATATAAGTGCTCCAAAAAATCAATGGTGATCAAAAGTGCAGTAATCTTCAACAGATCCGTGACCCACAGGAAAGGGTTAACCTCCACCAAGAGTAAAGGGTGGCCTCTCACCTCAATACTTCGACCTGTGGCTAGGTCAAAAGGCAAGAAGCAAAATCTCCAGAGATAGGTAATCAGCTTTACATGGGTTCAATTCCAAAGAATCCACCAGATGGCACCAGCGGGCAATAAGCAAGGCAACACTCTCCCATACAGCAATTACATGGACCGAAAAAGGAGTAAGAAGGACAATTCTAAGTGCTAACTGCTTAAAACGTTTAATGAAATTAAAAACATAAGATATAAAACTCACATAGTCCTGCACTCATAGACCGAGTGCAGGTATAACAGCAGTTACCGGAACGAACGTCAGGATCAATGTACACAGCTTGTTTGGGTCTCTGTGAGGCAAACGCGGATGACGTCGACGTAGCTCCTCCCCCTCGTACGCGTTACGTCCCAAAGTGGGCGGGACTTCATCAGCGTGGGGCGGGGATCTCCGTGAACGTCCCGCAGCGCAATATATACCATGTGGTTGCCATAGCAACATTCACAGGGACTAATTAGCCAGCGCCATCTTGTGTCCACACAGCAGAGTACAAGATAGATAAAATATTTAAGGGCCAAAAAGTTACAATACAATTAGCCTGAGGCTGGCGCCATCTAGTGTTTAAAGAAAAAAGCACCAGACAAAGGATAATAAATCCTAATGTACATCAGCCAGGCAATATAAAATTAAAAACAAACAAATAAATAATATATAAATTAGACAGCCGCCTTTACCTCTTCCAGACCTCAATTATCACATGATCATCATCATGAGAACCAAGCAGTTATTAAATAATTCAATAAAAACATTTAAGATAAAATACAGATATATTTTAAAATTTATATATAAAAATAAAAAATATATATATAAAAATCCCCAATAAATTTCTCAACGATTAGATATAAAACAGTTGAGATCAAACTCAAAGTTTAATCCCAACGGCACTGAAACCTTCATCTCATAGATCCAATAGGATTCACGACGACTTAATTGTCGAATGTAGTGACCCCCTCTCCAGTGTCTAGAGACCTTCTCTATACCCCAGAATTTGAGGCATTTGGGGTCTCTTTGATGATGGTCTCTAAAGTGTTTAGATACACTATGGGTCTTGATGCCACGTTTAATGTTGCTCACATGCTCGCCCACTCTCACGTGCAGCTCACGTGAGGTGCGCCCTATATATTGTAACCCACAATCACACTCGAGCATATAGACTACACCCTCTGTTGCACAGGTGATTAGCTGCTTTATCGGATATTCTACGTGGGTTACATTAGAAGTAAAAGTTTTACGTTTTTTAATGTTCAGTTTTGCATGTTTGCATGTGGCACATCTGCCACAGGCATAGAACCCTGACAAAAAGTTAAAGAGCCTGGGACGAGGAATAACAGGAGGGTCAGTGACTCCAGGGGCCAATCTATCTCTCAAAGACGGTGCTTTTTTATAGATAAACTGAGGCCTCTCAGGAAGCGCAGGGCCAAGAATTGAATCTCCTCTTAGTATCGGCCAATATTTGGCAACAATTTTTTCAAATGCTTTGTGTTGGACATTAAAATCCAATAGCATCTTGAAATTATTGTTCACTAGATCATCTTTGGGAGGATTATCTTGTATCATCAGATTTCTATCTGCAATCCTGATTTTCTCTATTTCTTGCTCTATCAAAGGTTTGGAGTATCCCTTAGCAACAAACCTAGTGGCCAGCTCGCGAGACTGCACCAGGAAATCCGATTCCCTAGTGCAGTTTCTTCGCAATCTTACAAATTGGCCACGAGGTATGTTACACAGCCACAACCTATGGTGGCAGCTATTTAATGGGATGTATCCATTCCTATCCATCTTAAAATGATTTTTTGTCACCAATCTAGACTCAGATTTGGACATCTCTAAATCTAGGAAGGTCACTTGTTCCGTAGAGACGGTCCAAGTCAAGACTATACCCAACTGGTTGGAATTCAGCCTAAGCATAAAGGCATTCAAAGATGACATGTCACCTTCCCAGATAAGTACTATATTGTCTATGTATCTACGATAGCAGCGGAGCTGAGGTGGCATATCATGGAAGATCGCATCTCGCTCCCAGTGGGCCATAAAAAGATTGGCCACACTGGGAGCGAAACGAGCCCCCATTGCAACTCCGCAACGCTGAAGAAAAAACTGCTTATCAAACCAAAAGTAGTTTTTAAGTAAACAGAATTCCAAGCTATCCAAAAGAAAACGAACATGCTCGGGATCTAGATCAGTAGAATCCAGAGCCCATGCAACCGATGTAAGAGCTGCATCGTGCCCTATAATGGTGTACAAAGACCCCACATCAGCTGTCACCAAAATCGTTTCAGATGTACACTTGATTGAATTCAGAATTTGGATAATTTGCTTGGTATCTCGTAGATACGCAGGCAATTTGCAGACTAACGGCTGTAAAAAAATGTCCAAATACTGCCCCAACCGTGAACTGACTGAATCGATCCCATTCACGATCGGGCGGCCTGGAGGCCGTTCTGCATTTTTATGCATTTTGGGCAAGAAGTATATGATCGGTGTCCGACAATAATAAGGGTCTAAATACGCAGCTTCCTTCTTATTGAGGATCCCAGATCCCTTGCCTCTCTCAATCAGAGTATGGAGGTCATTTTTAAAAATCACCATTGGATCACCTCGCAGTAAGAGGTAAGTGTCTTGGTCACCAAGTAGCCTACCCATTTCCTCAAAATAATAAGTCTTACTAAGGACCACCAACCCCCCCCCCTTATCTGCGGGGCGTATAACAATCTCGTTACGTTTTTCCAGAGAGGCAATACCCCTCTGTATACATTGTGAATCTTTCACTTTCTTGATTCTCAAGCTATCAAGATCTTTACAGACAAGATTCCGAAACACATCCAAGTGTTTGGTATCAGTGTATTGGGGATTGAAAACAGATTTGTTTCTCAATGTAGAGTGATGAGAAGTTACAGCTATATTGTTCTTTATAACTGGATTTGACAAGAAATACTTCTTTAAGTTTAAGTTTCTTATATACTTCTGTACACTTACATACGTTTCAAACTTATTAAGATTACGCACGGGAGCAAATTTTAAACCTTTATCTAACACTCTTATCTCATCCTCAGTAAGATCAACTCCACTAAGGTTAAAGATTCCAGTGCCGATCACGGCCTTGCTCTTTTGGACTCTTCTCCCCCCCCTGACTCCTCTTGATTTTTTCTTTTGGGCCTGGATGGGCCTAGAGGAGGCTGAATCGGTGGAGGAGGGTATGGGAACGGAGGGGGCTCCCTCCAATCTCCGGTCCAAGTCGGTGGGAAGGGTGGAGGGCCCCTCCATGGGGTCCTCCCTTGCCCTAAAAAATGCTGTTGATTAGTGGGTGGGGGTCCATCCCAATAATTTTGCAATGGTGCATAGTAATTGTAAGTAGACAGAGGGGGGGGGGGAAACCTCCAGAAGGGGCACCTCCTCCACCTCTATTTTGACCCCTCCCTTTACTATGCACATTTTTCCAGGGTGGGGTTTCCTGTATAACAGGAGTATGGGATGATCTCCCACCTGATGAGCTTGCTTTGCCCCTAGTGTTTTTAATTTTTCCTCTTCCCTTATGTGGGCCAAGACCTTTACCTATCGGAGTGCCAGATGCCGTAGGGGTCTTATCCCGTCTGGGATTGACACTCCAGAAGGCTGCGGCCTCTTGTACCCCAGGGGTGGGTAATGGTTCTGCCGTATCCATAGAGGATGGCAAAGCAGCTACTCCAGTAATTGAACTTAAGGATTGCCACTTATATACATTAGATATATCAAAGTCTCCTACATCACGCAAGAATTTTTTGCGTTTTTTCTCCTGGGAGTCTTTATCCCACTTAATAAGTTTGATTTTGAGCTCCCCGGAGAGACGCACGAACTCAGGAGTATCCTTGTGTACTTCGATATGATCAGAAATTGTTTGAATCTGGCCCTCTAACCAGAGCTTTTTGCGCTGTTTACGGGCCAATAAGAATTTTATTAATTCAAAACCCTTATTGTTAAAGAAGTTAAACCATTCTTTGTTAGATTCATCATCAACCAGCCCGTCATTCGGTGGTAAATCCCACCTTAGACGTCTGGGGATGATTTTTGCTGTCATATATTGCTCAAAGGTGGCAATATCCCACCAGGCTTTGATTTTCTTTTCAAATAGATGTCCTAATTTTTTGAAAGAAACAATCAAATCACCTGGATCGGAATCAGCAATATTTTTAGAAAATACTTCGGAACTGTTTTATATCTAATCGTTGAGAAATTTATTGGGGATTTTTATATATATATTTTTTATTTTTATATATAAATTTTAAAATATATCTGTATTTTATCTTAAATGTTTTTATTGAATTATTTAATAACTGCTTGGTTCATATGATGATGATCATGTGATAATTGAGGTCTGGAAGAGGTAAAGGCGGCTGACGTCTAATTTATATATTATTTATTTGTTTGTTTTTAATTTTATATTGCCTGGCTGATGTACATTAGGATTTATTATCCTTTGTCTGGTGCTTTTTTCTTTAAACACTAGATGGCGCCAGCCTCAGGCTAATTGTATTGTAACTTTTTGGCCCTTAAATATTTTATCTATCTTGTACTCTGCTGTGTGGACACAAGATGGCGCTGGCTAATTAGTCCCTGTGAATGTTGCTATGGCAACCACATGGTATATATTGCGCTGCGGGACATTCACGGAGATCCCCGCCCCACGCTGATGAAGTCCCGCCCACTTTGGGACGTAACGCGTACGAGGGGGAGGAGCTACGTCGACATCATCCGCGTTTGCCTCACAGAGACCCAAACAAGCTGTGTACATTGATCCGGATGTTCGTTCCGGTAACTGCTGTTATACCTGCACTCGGTCTATGAGTGCAGGACTATGTGAGTTTTATATCTTATGTTTTTAATTTCATTAAACGTTTTAAGCAGTTAGCACTTAGAATTGTCCTTCTTACTCCTTTTTCGGTCCATGTAATTGCTGTATGGGAGAGTGTTGCCTTGCTTATTGCCCGCTGGTGCCATCTGGTGGATTCTTTGGAATTGAACCCATGTAAAGCTGATTACCTATCTCTGGAGATTTTGCTTCTTGCCTTTTGACCTAGCCACAGGTCGAAGTATTGAGGTGAGAGGCCACCCTTTACTCTTGGTGGAGGTTAACCCTTTCCTGTGGGTCACGGATCTGTTGAAGATTACTGCACTTTTGATCACCATTGATTTTTTGGAGCACTTATATCACTTTGCACTTTATGGACTTTACCAAATTGATTTATTGATTTATTATTGTATTTACTGTGTTATTTGCGCTGCACTATTTTTTCTACATATTCACTTTGAGATATTCTTGAGTTATATCTACAGTGCTGGCTTGCAATTTAGTTTAATTTGTATTTATTTTCCAGCGCTGAATCACTTTTTATTTAATTATACGGAGAGGCCTCATAATTCATCATTTTGAAGTCCACTCCATTCTAATTCTTCATGTTAGCATCAGACATGAAAGGCATACTGTCCTACCCCAGTATATCTGCCTTTCATATGGTTGCTACTCTCCTTGTTTATGGCTCAACTGTCATCCCCCGAAAGCAATGACTTCCAACATGCTGATAAGAAACACTGGGGCTGCACACTGTAAACATTAACTGTTGTCTTATAGTAAGAATCACAGATTTGGCTTAGTTTCATCCTGTTTGCCATACCCCTCCCAAAACTGGAATTCTAACTATTAGACAATGGTTAACTTTAACAGTGTGTTACCCCAGTTTTTCTTATCAGCATGTGTCCAGAGTAGGACTGGATGTTGTATACACAGCAGACTTGGAGCAGACTTGAAGCAGACTTGGAGCTAAATGTCTTGGTTAGAATGGAAATCATGGACACACACTTCAGTTAATGGTAATTAAAAATATATATAACATCTTGATCAGCATAGCAATCACTAATTTTAACAATAACAAAGTTACCCAAATTTGGTTGATGCTGATGCATCTTATGCTATCTAGAAGTCTTTCTCCAGAAGAGTCTCTTTAAGCATCTGAAGATACATGTAATCATTGAGCAAACACAGTCCCCACCTTGGCAATGACAAATGTACATGTGTGGGGCAAGATCTGAAGCAGATCCTATTGTACTGAAAAAGTCTATATAGTCTTTTGTCTGACAGCTGCAATGCAGCAAATGAGAGAATGGGCAGAGAGAAAGTCCACTGTATCGGGGCCAGCCTTGTGCAGGGAAGCAGAAGCAATCTCCAAGATATGTAAGAGAAAAAAAGATAGCAGGCTCCTCTGAGTGCAGGCGGTTAATATTATATTGGTAAATGACACAGTACAACTCACATTTGAGAATGCAATGACAGGCACATCTGTGGTAGTTTGCCCGGTGAAGCATCCATGGCATTGGTCCACAAGGGGAGCTCTCCTGGCCCCTCTGTAGAGTCTCATGACCGGCAATATGGTGGTGTAATGTAAGAGAGTCGAAAAAAAAGAGGGGTTGAAAGCTCCTTGGACCGCAGTGCTGGTTGGGATGACTTTGCTGGCATGATTGCGACGTGTTTCCAAGCTAGCGCACACTGGTGTTGGGAAGAATGCATGCTCCTTTCTCAAGCTATTATAAACAGGCTAGATGTGCTGTATTTATATCTTACTAGTGCTGCCATCTAGTTGGGAAAGTATAAAATTACTTCAAGCAGTATTTTAGAGGTGGAATGTTGCTATCTAGTGAAAAAAAGTTATAATTGTCATCAAACAAAAAATCTTGATTTGGAAAAATAAATTACACATATACATCAATAAATAGATAAAATCTTACAGTATTCATATATGACATAAAATGCATATGTAAATAAGGGTTCATAGTCTATTCTGCGGTATTTCTGAAACAATAAACTGCATTTAAATTCAAATAGGGAATAAAAACCAGATAATGACAATTAGTATAAAATACAATAGAATTAGATATAAATTCACTGGACATGTCTAATGTCCCTTTATTTTTATATATACCCTGTATATATCTGAGTGACATATAACAAAGAGCAGTGCAGCACAATAATACATGTCTCAAATAAAAAATAAAAAAAATCAGAAAGAGTCCATTAATGAAGATGAAAGGAGCACAAATAATTGTGATGAAACAAATGCAGTGAAGGGCAAGACGATTTTACTGGTGACAGTGATCCCTCCACCTCAGACAGACTGCGGCCTCTCACCTTATCCACTCAACCTATAATAGATCACTAGTGTAAACCCACACTCAGGGTAATATCCGAGATCATGCACCTGTTGATGAACTCCACCGCATATAGAATACAAGAGAAACAATCTAGTGCTCTCTGTATAAAACAATTTACTAAAATAATATATCGTCAAGAAACAATGATTAAATAAAATGAATACATTTTAATCAATCTTAGCAAATACCTTGGGGTGTCTACTTTCCAAAATCGGGTCATTTGGGGGGTTTGTGCTATCTGTACATTTCAGGGCTTCCGTAACTGTGATAGGTAGTGAGGAATAAAATCACCATTTTACACCCATAGAGCCTGAAGACGGTGATTGGTTTTCGGGGTCCTGTACATGACTAGGCTCCCAAAAAGTCCACCACATGTGGTATCCCCGTACTCAGGAGAAGCAGCAGAATGTATTTTGTGGTGTAATTCCACATATGCCCATGGCATGTTTGAGCAATATATCATTTAGTGACAACTTTGTGCAAAAAAAAAAAGTTTGTAATTTTCCCACAACTTGTGACAAAATATAAAATATTTCATGGACTCAACATGCCTCTCAGCAAATAGCTTGGGGTGTCTACTTTCCAAAATGGGGTCATTTGGGGGGATTTTGTGCTATCTTGGCATTTTTGGCTTTCGAAACTGTGATAGGTAGTGAGGAGTGAAATTAAAAATGTACGCCCTTACTGTAGATATCCTGAAGGCAGTGATTGATTTTGGGGCCCCGTATGTGGCTAGGCTCCAGAAAAAGTCCCACACATGTAGTATCCCCATACTAGGAGAAGCAACAGAATGTATTTTGTGGTGTAATTCCACATATGCCACATATGCCCATGGCATGTGTGAGCAATATATCATTTAGTGACAACTCTGTGCAAAAAATAAATAAAAAAGTTTGTAATTTTCCTGCAACTTGTGGACAAATATAAAATATTCCATGGACTCAACATGCCTCTCAGCAAATAGCTTGGGGTGTCTACTTTTCAAAATGGTGTAATTTGGGGGGGAGGGGGTTGCGCTATCTTGGCATTTTATGGCCTTCAAAACTGTTATAGGTAGTGAGGAGTGAAATCAAAAATGTACACCCTTATGCCGCGTATACACAATACATTTTCGGGTTGTAAAAATCGACGTTTTTCAGGCTCTAGAAAAACGACGTTTTTTCCAACTTGATCATTAAAACGGCCTTGCCTACACACGATCGTTAAACAAAAAAATGCTCTAGCAAAGCGCGGTGACGTATAACACGAACAACGGCACTATAAAGGGGAAGTTCCATTCGGATGACGCCACCCTTGGGGCTGCTTTAGCTGATTTTGTGTTAGTAAAAGTCGATTTGCGCTTTTCTGTCTGTTACAGCGTGATGAATGTGCTTACTCCATTACGAACGGTAGTTTTACCAGAACGAGCGCTCACGTCTCATAACTTGCTTCTGAGCATGCGCAGGTTTTGCACGTCGTTAAAGCCCACACGCGACCATTTTTTACAACCCAAAAAACAACAACGTTAAAAACAACATTAAAAACTGTTTTTCAGAACCTGAAAAATGCTCTGAAGCCCACACACAATCGTTTTAAATGGAATTTTTAAAAAACTTCGTTTTTTTCAACCCGAAAAATGATCGTGTGTACGCGGCATAATACTCCGGGGCTGAAGTGGTTAAACTTGTCTCAATTAATATAATGTACATTTCCGCTGTGTTTACTATAACACAGTATTTTTTTTTGTACTATAACTGTAGTCTCTATATATATATTGTGATGCAGAATTTGTTTGCAATTAATACAGATCAATTAATGTTTTATAACAGAAGGGTCAAAATCAGACAAACTTTTCCATATCAGATTAGACAGGGTAAACAAATGGTCTTATTATAATTTCCACCAGAATTGCATCTATTTATAAAGCTATCTATTATATAAGACATGTTAATTAAATAGGGCAAGAAAACTAATTGGTGCCTCAACCCTATATTATGATTTTGCAAATAATAATACTGTGATTTTGAATATGGCCTACAACTTCAATATTATATGAACTGGTTTATATTGCAAAAATATCTCTATATTAATAGCCACATGGAACCGTGTATAAAGTTTTAATAGTTGAAGTATAGTACTGTATTTTCTGGCATATAAGACTACCTTTTACACTTAAACAAAATTACCAAAAAGCAGGGGTTGTCCTTTACGCCGGGTCAGCTGCTCGGATGCCTGCTGGATGTGCAGTAATACTGTATGTAGCTTCGGCTACATACATTATATACCACTTAGCCAATCCCGGTGAGCGATGTATTCAAATGAATACAGAGCCTGCTCGGATTGGAGTAACAACCCCTGCCAATCCGAGCAGGCTACATACAGTAGCCTGCTCGGATTGGCTATGAGAGTCAGAGAGGCGTGGGCTGATGATGTTACAGCCTCTGCCAATCCAAGCAGTCTTTGTATTTATTAAAAGAATACATTGTTTGCCGTGATTGGCTCCAGCTCCAGCAAGAATAAAGAAGGATATGGCTCCAGAAGGAAGAAATATGAAGCGTCGGAAGCCGAGAAGGGGGGTCGTCTTATACGGTGAGTACAAGCAAAAAATCTTAAAAAACTGTAAAATTAGGTGGTCGTCTTATATGCCCAGTCGCCTTATACACCGGCAAATATGGTAAATATACAACGACACCCATGTACTGGCTGGCATCATATATAAGAGCTACAATTTCTCTATACAGTATATTTTTTGATTACTATGATATCCAATTCCAGAACGCAGAGTCTGTTTATTCTCCCCCAAATCATATGATTGTAAGTTTTTGTAAGATTGTAACAACAAATTATATTTGTAAGTGTCTCCCATGTATAAGCATGCAGCTAATAGCAAGGTGTAGTACATATTAATGCATTTTCAAAGTTGATAATGTGTTGCACAAAAAACATCTGTGAGAAACATTAGCTGCAATATTAGCTAGTAGGTTACAATAACAGCAAAAGTACAGCAATATGCAGTAACTGAAGACTGTTATAATACTGTAAGTAGGAACTATAGGCAAAAGCAAGCAAGCAAACTGTAGCAGGGCAGCAGCAGATGTAAGTAGATTTTAGAAGCTAGTAAATTCTTATGATGGTCATCTTTAGCCTATTATAGATAGCTACTGGTGAATGGCAGTAATCAAGCAATGATATTATGATCAGCCAAGTGGTGATAACAGCGCCAGTTTCGTCCTGAAAGACTCCTTAGTAAGCAGACAGCCAACCACTTCTATTAAGACAGTTTATCCAAAATAGCAAAGACATTGTGCATACCTGTAAACAGGTACTTATTTGAAATCTCCAGGGATAATTGGGCCAAAAGTTTAACACCACATGCAAAAGGGTCAATGAACCACACACCAACAAGATGGGAGGTAGCATAGAAACAGTATTTGCAGAACAGTGTCTGCAATGTCATTAAGAATCACCAGGATAATTGGGCTGAAAGTTACGATATCACATGGAAAGGGTCAATGGTTCAAACACAGACAAGCTAGGAGGTAGCTCAGAATCAGTAATTTGCAGAACAGTTTATGCAATGCCAATACGAATTACAATGTTGCAGGTTCATTCATAGGGAGAGCAGCATAAAATGTCAGCTAAAGCAACCCGACATGAAAAAAATAAATACATTTTATGTTCCTAATTAACCCTTTCTTAACCCCAAAATTAATCAGCCCTAATTAACTTCTTCTCTCCTTCCCTTAGCTATTTTGCTGTTGATTATATATATTTTTTTTGTTTTTGCAAGTCTACTGTTTTTAACCATATGATTTAGTATTCTTCTTCTTGTCTATATAGTTGGTATGCATGCTGTCAGCATTTAGCAAATAGAAAGACTGTATCAGTAAGCAAGCACAAAACACGTGGAATAATAAACTTTTATATTCCTTACATTGCCAACAGCTTGGCATCACCCAAAGAAACATGAATTGTGGCCTCTCATTGACCCTGTGCTGACTAGTCAACAATTTGTATCAAGATTCCGGTAATTTACTAGAGATGGATTAAATTTATGTGCAAAATACAGTACCAAATGTTGTCAATCCTGAGTGAATTGTCGATTAAGGTCAGGGCTGGTGCAAGGATTTTTGACACCCTAGGCGAAACCTAATTTTGATGCCCCCCTTTGGCTCCACCCCTGACTCCACCCTCTTTGCCCATGTATACCCCACCTTTTTATTGAAACTCCCATCAAATGCCGCCCCACGGTGCCCATCAAATGCAGCCTCAACAGCACCCATCAATGCAGACTCACCAGCGCCCATCAAATGCAGCCTCACAAGTGCCCATCAAATGCAGCCTCACAAGCGCCCATCAAATGCAGCCTTACAAGCGCCCATCAAATTCAGCCTCACAAGCGCCCATCAAATGCAGCCTCACAAGCACCCATCAAATGCAGCCTACCAGCGCCCATCATTGCAGCCTACCAATGCCCATCAATGGATGTTTGCTTGCTTCCATTCATTTGGGAGTCGGGTCACAGAAACAGTTCTCTGCCACCGCTGCGACTCTGACACTATGTGAGAACAGAGTGGCGGCTGCCTGGTGATGCTGAGATTTAGTTGCTCGCTACAGAGAGAAGAGAGTAGGAACACCAGTGGCCAGGTGCCCTAGGCAGCAGTGCACCCTAGGCAGCTGCCTAGTTTGCCTAGTGGTAGCACCGGTCCTGATTAGGGTCTTCCTCTGATCTCTGCAAGAAGGGAGGTGAATAATTGTATGGCAAAATCATAAGAATGAAGTAGGAAAATTGATAGGGTATGTCTGAGGGCATTGGGTCCCTACATATAATCTTGAAGAGAAAGTTGGGGGAGGTTTGATCATTGGCATTTCTGAGATCTGATAAAGTGCCTGGTGTGCATCCCCTGCAATGGCAGCATGGTCAAGCCTAGTTTGTATTTCTGCTGGTATTTTCCAACGCTCCAAAGAAAGAAGGATTAGCACACTGAATATATTGTTGTGAAAGAAAGGATGAAAATGTTGGTCATCTAAACCTTGGTGGAAATTTGGGCTACTATTGCTCTGGTCAAAAAGACTGGATGTGTTGGAGGATGTACAGTTCACTGCCACCTTTGGAGTAGGACCTATGTAAGGGTAGTTTTCAATGGCTGCTTGGATAGCTGTAGGAGGACAAGGTAAGGAGGAAAGCTCTACCCAACCTACCCAACCTGATGCATGTTTACACCAATCTGTGATTATTGCTAAATGTACAGTTTGGTGTAACGTATTGTGTCCTGTACTCCAATCCCCCCATGCTACAGCAAATGTAAGATTGCAGTTTTTATTCTGAAAGGCTTGCATGCCCACAGAACCTGAATAAACTTTACCATTTTCAGAAGGACAGATAAGGCATGAATTGGAGGGTTTGTAGAAGGTGTTGCAATTTTAGGAGTATATTATTTTCAAGATAATATTCTTCTCAAATCAAGTATATGTTTTTTTTTTATCTATTTGGAGGTCCCATCATAGCATTAAGAGGAGTGGTGGATATGTTTCACTAAAAATAACTATCACTGGAGTGATATAAACACTAGCGATATTCGAATTACACATTTAGTAGTTGGTTAGGAAGTTAGTGGTTAGAAGGGTAGATTGAATGTATTTTAGTCAGTATGATAACGCCTCTGACTTGGTCAATGAATTATGCAATAAGACCGTTTAGAATAGATTTTAATTTCCTAAAGGAGGGTGGGAACAGAACATTTTTTTTGTAATGGAAAAAGTTGTTTGACTGTAAATCCTCCGCATTATGATGTAATTTTCAAACCATCAAGCCTGCAACGTCAATGTAAGTCCTTAACTATCTTAATAGGAGTTTGAGTGTCAATATAAAGATGAGAGGGGTAAGTGGGCAGCCCTGACTTGCTGTTGGCTAGTGTGAATTCTTCTGAAATCACAGCATAGATGTTGAATGTATATCATTGTCATTTTACCTTAACTAATAACATGCTTACTTGATCAATTAAAAGCAATAGAAATTCTTAACTACAAGGGACTAGAGTCTAGCTGAACATACAATAATTTTATTTAGTGCAGATTGGCAAACATTAAAGAAGTTCAGGTACCAAATCTGCACCACATTGAAGTCATTATGAGACAAATGTTAAAAATCAGTTCTGCCCATTCTTAGACTAAAGGAAAGGGGTTGTTAAAGTGATATTATAAAATAGAAAGGGAGGGAGGTGCACCTAAGTGTAATATTATAAAGTACAGAGTACTCCTTTTCTCTTTTGCAATGCTACACTTAGGTGTGCCCCCCTTTTGCATTTCTCACAGAGTACTCTGGATATGCTCTGGGGATGGCTTGTAAAAAGCAGGTGGGATGTGATGACATCACTGACCATCACTGGCCATGATCATATTTGTCAGTGTTGTCACCACCACCCCATCCCTTTGCTTAAATGGTCTGAAGAGTCCCAGAAAAAACATGCAGCACAATCTGTAATTGAATAGAAGCCGGTTTAAAGTGGTTGTAAACCCCAGGCATGGAAAATGAACAAAGCACATAACACCATAGTGCGTACTTACCTGAAGTCAAAAAAACAAGTTTGGTTCCTCTCTGATCCCACACTTAAAAATGTAAACAGCCCAAGGGTGTCTTTACTGTTAGAGGATTGACAATGTGTAACTAATATTTGTTCAGGTGGTAACGTATCAGCTCAAAGCATAGATACATTAAAAATTAGAAGTCTTCTTCAGTGAAAACAATTTACAGGCCTATGGTAATTCTTAGCAACACAGAGACACTCTAAACTGGATAGACCTATGCTTTTATTCAACCTTTTAAACTATTCTTTTTTTTTTTTTTTTAAGTGTATTTTGTGCGTGTACTCGAGAGAGAGAGGAGCCAGACTGCAGGAGTTGGGAGTAGGCAGGCCTCCCCCAGAGGCAATCTGCCACCTTTCTCCATGCCCCGGGTGGCAATGGTGGGTGTGTGAGGGGGTCTTCCCACACAGCCCGTCCTACCTGCTCCGCTTTGAAGCCCAACGGGGCAGAGGGACTCCCTATAAGGGAGTGAGAGGATCTAGCCCGCTCAACCAGCCCTGTTAGTCCTTTGCCTCTCTTTTTAGAGACTGCGTGGTCAAAGTGCGTGCATGTTAACCCAATTTCGAGTGCGTGTAAGTGTGGTGGTTTTTGTGGGAGGGGGGTGGGCGTACTAAGCGCAGGCTTACCTCGCATAGCACACCCACCGGGAGCCGGGCTGAGACCACCAAACTCAATTCACATGTAGCTGAAACCGGGATCCGAACCCCTAGCTGCAGAGGTGAACGGCTTGTCAGCGCAGTGCCAATCGCGTTGAGCCACCGCAGCTCCTAAACTACTCAACCATCTATCTAACTACAGCAGAGGTTTGACAAGCCTGCAAATGGAAAAAGTAAGATGAGCGGAATCATCAGGAAGCAGTAAAAAGGCTCCAACAATATGCCAGGATTTTTGTACTATTTAATCCTGTAGTGCAAGTGAAGAAATGGACACTACAAAGTACTATGGGCCAGATTCACAGAAGAGATACGACCGCGTATCTCTGATACGCCGTCGTATCTCTCAGAGTATCTATGCGACTGATTCATTGAATCAGTTACGCATAGATAGCCCTTAGATCCGACAGATGTAATTGACTTACACCATCGGATCTTAGGATGCAGTACCTCGGCCTGCCGCTGGGTGGAGTTTGCTTTGTATTCCAGCGTTGGGTATACAAATTAGCAGTTACAGCGATCCACAAAGGTTTTTCCCGTTGTTACGTCGGCGCAAGTCTTAGTTTCCCGTCGCAAAGTTAGGGGTGCTATTAACATGGTGTAAAATTACTCCACCATGTTAAAGTATGCCCATCTTTCCTGCATCGCTTTTGAATTTTTTTTTCGGCGTAAGTACGTTCTGCACGTCGCGATTCACAAACACGTCGGGCCACCGTAAGTTCGCGCAAAGCACGTCGGGAAAATTGCGAACGGAGCATGTGCAGTACGTCCGGCGCGGGAGCGCGCCTAATTTAAATGGTACCCGCCCCATTTGAATTGGGCGGGCTTGCGCCAGACGTGTTTACGATACACCGCCGCAAGTTTACAGGTAAGTGCTTTGTGGATCGGGCACTTACACTGAAAACTTGCGGCGGTGTAACGTAAACCGGTTACGTTACACGGCCGCAATTCTACGTGAATCTGGCCCATTGTGCAGATAGTTCTCTACAACTCAGGAATCTGAGTGGTGGGATCATGGAACATGCTGTATATTCTTTGCAATATCCCTACATCTTAATACTTTTCATAACATTAGTTTGATAAACATTTGTGAACAACATCAACTTTTAATTCTATAGGCCCTGCCCTTTCGGGACTTATATAGATAGGGGAATCATTCACAAATGTTCAATCTGAAATGTGCATTTGAAAAACAATAACAGTTATCCTGTCCTCTGATGTTCAAAATGAGAGGCAGTGGCTGTAAGCAGAAAGGGCTAAAAGAAGAAAATTTCATATATTTGTCTGTGCTATATGCAATATATACACACATTTTAACCTCTGATCTCAATGTAGAAATACAGTATATTTTGAGTGATGTCACATATGTATGTGGCTTTCAGACTTAAATATAATTACTTATAGAGAATAGGAACACAAAACAGCAGCTTACATAGATCTTATAAATATTATGGTAAGCTATTATATTATACCAACAAGAAAATAAACTGTTATATAATATTTGTCTTTACAAATAGAGAACTATACAATATTTTTTGGATTGAGCTGAATGTTAGGCAGACAAGCTTCTGTGTGAACACTAGATGTCAGCATTGGATAAGAATCAACGAATGTACTCCAATGTTCACGTCCACTGGCTGTCTGTGAGAGAACAATTCTACAAAACACGTCTATGGTTGAATTATTTTTATTCACTGTAATAGAGAATGCCTTAAATAGGATGTGATGACATTTTGGAGACATATCTTTAATTCCAAAGTGCGTGCATCTAATCATTGAGAGTATTTGTACAGTGTGTAAATGTATGATCAAATAAAACTATTATTTCTTGATTTTATAATTTTAACTTATAAATCATCCCATATAGAGCATGTTAAAATAAGAACATTGTTTAGAAACCCTACCTATCAATTGGCCTGTCCTTGATCTTAGGAAACTACAACAACAATTAACCACTTGCCTACTGGGAACTTTCACCCTCTTCCTGCCCTAGGCCAATTTTAAGCTTTCACTGCTATCGCGCTTTGAATGGAAATTGCCCCACAGGAAATGTTAATACATTTTTGAGACAGATAGAGCTTTCTTTTGGTGGTATTTAATCACCACAGTTTTTTTTCTTTGCTAAACAAACGAAAAAAGACCTGAAATTTAAAAAAAAAAAACGTTTTTCTTAATTCGTGTTAAAAAATTTCTAAAGAAGTAATTTTTCTCCTTCACTGATGTGCGCTGATGAGGGTGCACTTATAGGCGGCTGCACTCATGGGCACTGATAGGCACTTATCAGGTGGCACTGATATGCTGCACAGATGGGCACTTATCAGGTGGCACTGATGAGGCTGCATGGATAGACGGCACTGATAGGCAGCACTGATAGGCACTGATATGTGGCACTAATAGGCATCATTGCTGGGCATTGACATGCATCACTGGTGGGCAATGACAGGCAGCACTGATGAGCACTGATTGGCAGCACTGATGTGCACTGATTGGCACTAATGGGTACAGATTGTCACCATGTGGCACTGTTGGGGCTGCACTGATAATCAGGACATTGATCATCAGTGCCCTGATGATCAGTGTAGATGTCCCCTGTGTGGATTTGCTGGCTATCTGCTCTCCTCTCCTCACGTGTTCTCAACCGATTACCAACAAATCCTGTTTACACTGTAATTAGCTGTGATTGGACACATATGGACACATGGCAAAGAGCTGCTGTGATTAGCTCTGTACCGCAATTTCTGATCACTGTGTGCTTAGGACACAGTGATCACAGATCCCTGCTGATGCACACTGCAGGGGGCATGTAGGCAGCACGATTATGGGAGGACATCCATTTTGCCTCCGGGTAATGTGAGCCCATGCTGTAACCATCTTTCATCTATAGTACAGGCAGGAAAAGGTTAATAACATTCACCTGGACAGGTGAATGACACAGAGTTGCGCAAACTATATTCTTTGCTTTTAAATCTCCAAATCGAGTGAAATATTATATATCAGCTGACAACTAGGCTGTATCTACTTCTGCCCCTCTCTATGGCCATAAACTAAATGGACTGAAATAAAAAAAAGAAATAGAGAGTCTATGGCTTGTACCAATAGATGCAACACTATGCTGTGGTCTTCCACTGCCCACATACCGCAGGAAAAATTTATTTTATGTATGATACACACAAAAGAGATCTGGACCTTGGCTAAATGCTAATGTGACTTGACCTCTAACACCTTTCCATTAACCCCCTTTCTCCTGACCCAACACATGCCATCTTGCTTTAGGTATGTACTTAAATTGAGGGTCAAGCTCACACTTTCCATTCAAAGATGACAGCCACAAAATATTTGATTTCAGCTTTTTATCAGATCTTAAGCACTGTCTACAATAAACATTCCTTTTTTTTGTGTGTCCCTTCCTATATAATAAATACAACAGAAAATATCGCGCTATGGGGTATGAAGTGCTATAAATGAATCAAAATATATATAAATGAACAAAACAGTGTTAAACTGTTAACTAAAGCTGCTACCTTTAACCACATGTGATAGACATATGAAAACAAACAGAAATACCAAGATAAGATTGCGCTAAAAATATCACAAAATAAATTGTGTAAAAAACAATACAACAAATTAATCCCCTGGATTTTTCACTTTATGTTTGTGTTTGGACTGAATTTAACTCTTTAATTTAATTATATGGCATACATGCCTTCTCTTTGATATGCTAGCACATGGGTTACACTAAAGATTATTCAAAATAATTTTTAAAATGTATTTTTGTCATGGACCTTGCAGTGCTGGAATGTTTCTACTTAAAATCCTAATTCATGTATTTCAGAAGATGGGACATTACTGACAGTTCATTGCAGGAGATGCTGGACACATTACAAGTGGTTTAGTTGTCCTGACTAGGTCAATAGACAATGACCCTTCAATGCTTAGCTCAGGCTATTGAAATGCTAAGTGGAGCCGTCTTGTGAAATACCTTTTATTGTGTTCTGCAGGTTACAAGCGGTTGTCAGAGACGGAACGTCTCTAGGAGATAATTACCTCCACTAAATGACTTTTAGAATGTGTGTTTGAAGATGTATGTGTTTACGCTAAAAGACTTTGTATTGTTCTAAAGGTCAGAAGTCTCCTGTCAGGAGTATTGAATTAGCATGTTATTATCTAAAGAAATGTAACCTTTCAGAGGTAGTAATTAAGTTCTGCTAAATAAACCGGGCTATTGTGTACATTGATTACCCCCTGGGGCTTCTGTCTCAATACACATAATAGTCTTTCTATCCAAGCTATTGGACCAATCCCTGTTGACTATTTCAAGTCCTCATTTGCATGATTAAGGAGGACCTGAGTGAGGACTGCATATACTTTACAATTGACCAATAGGAAAGCGGCTGTTGGGAGTGGGATGTTCCAAATTCTGTATAAAAGCGTGCTGTGTACTTGAAAATTAAGAGTCCTGCTTGAACATACATACAGCCTGCCTGGTGTGTGTTCTTAATGGGTCTGAACGGCACATAGCTGTAGTTCGGATCCCGGAACCTTGGAAGACTGGGCCTTCAGACATGGCAACCTGCAAGCTGATCCAATAGAAGCAGAGGAGTGTCGGGAGAGCAGGACCTGGGCGAGCAAAGGGTCTCGTCACATTGGTTGGCAGCGGTGGGATTTGCTCTCCAGTTACTGGGACAACTCCAAACCACCACCATGAATGACCAGCTATGCAGCCTGCATGACAATTTTAACTTGTTTATTTAGTGGATAACCATATACACTCATTTGTTGGTTTGTTTTTTTACACAATTTATTTTGTGATATTTTTAGCACAATCTTATCTTGATATTTCCCTTCCTATATAACACAGTACCATAGTGTACACATCATCATTGGCAGAGAGGACCTTTCTATAGCACCAGCTACCAAATACAAGCCTACACACCAGGCAGGGACCTGTTATATCATTGCCTGTTATAAACACTCCTATATGCTGAAGAAGGGGAGAATCCTAGGTATAGAGTCCAACATAGATGTTTGGCAAGCAATTTGGGAAAATACTAATAAGTCTGTCCTCTGTATAAAGAAGACCAATATAAAATACTGTACAGATGGCACCATTCTCCAGAAATGCTGCACTCCCTTAAAATCAGCCCACTTGCTGGGGATGCTCATAACATCCAAAATAATTATACCACGTTTTTTCTTTTTTAGTGTGCCCAGAATCTGGCCTTTCTTGACTGTGTTTCACTCCACAAACATGCCTTTTTGAATTTCCTTTTTTCCAACTGTCAAAACACAAATGCAAGGTAGAAACTCATTGTCCAGATTAGATATTTGTACTTATAACATTGACATTCAGACCACAGAGTTTCTTATGGCTAGACTTAATAATTCCCTCAAGTTATTTTTAAACATCAGAGAAAACTGGAATACCATGGAATTGCTGAACTTTAGGTGGCTTTAATTGACCCAAAAAGGTGAGAACTCAGGGATCAAGATCAAACTTTTCTTTCTCTTTTTAAACTTTCTGCTAATCTTACCATTTTTTGTTGCTGTCTAAGGCCGGAAATAGACAGAGTGATTTTCTTTCCTGCAACCACAGACAGTGGAACCCGTCCCCGTCAGGAGAGCACATTGATTATTTCCAGCAGCTAAAGCAGCCACTAGCAATCATCACATGTAAAATCCATTGGGCTTGTTGTACACAAGTTGATCAATGGATAATTTTGGGTCCATTCAGCCTTTGTCTGGTTCAGCAGGAGATTCAAACCATATATGGCTGGCTTAATTGACATCTCTTATTACCCCTTTACTTGCTGATAGTTTACACACATTCCTCTTTCTTTTACCCCAAATACACTGTTCTGGATGTTGCCACCCCCATAGCATGACTTAGGCTTTTGTGTTATATTCCCTTTTTCAATAACTATAGTCAAATTCCATCATACAATGGACGCATAATGCTTTGCCTTTTTTCTTATTTCTCCTCTTAGTACATACTTTATTTTTAGCCCTGATTCACACTGCTGCAACTTCCCATAGGACTTGCTGTGATGTGCAATACAGGATGTAGCATGACAACTCAACACACAATAATTTCAATGAGTTCTATCTTAATTTCTGCAACTCGAGTCGCAGAGACATACAAAATATTTTCTGCACTACAGTATTTTCCTGCATCTTCCTTGCAACACGAGTGCCATTGACTGCAATGTTAAAGTCACAAAAGTCAGAAGGAAGTGATTTCCTTGTCCTATCTTTGTGAATGTGGCTGTGATTTTAGAGGGTTTTGTAAGTTCAACAATATGTGTCACACTCTGTATTGATATGATTGGCAAACGCCAAAGCGAAAAACATCAAAGTTGCATGACAGTCGCATTGCCATAGCATTTAAGTCACATCAAGTTGCAAGCAAGTCACAGTGCAAAGCCAGGCTGGAAATTGCAAGACTTTGAGGTCGCAGCAGTGCTAAGCGAGCCTTACTCTACATGCTGTATATGATTGTCTTCTGTATTTTGCCTGTGAATTTGTTTCTTTTTCTGAAAAGCAGTATAAATATATATTTTCTGCAAAAATAAGGATATGTATTTTTGACTCTCATGTAAAATTTGTATCTTTTATTTCAGCCACTAGATTTTGAGACAAAAAAAGCATACACATTTAAAGTGGAAGCCTCCAATACTCATGTGGATCATCATTTCAACTCAGTGGGACCATTTAAAGATACTGCAACTGTAAAAATAAATGTGTTAGATGTTGATGAGCCTCCAGTTTTTAGCAAACCCTTTTACACAATGGAAGTATACGAGGACACTCCTGTTGGCACAATCATAGGAGCTGTGACAGCACAAGATCTAGACATCGGAACCAGCCCTGTCAGGTATAATATTATGTTATCAGTGTTCCTATATGCTGTCTGAATTCTCTCCATCCTGGCACTACTAAACTAAGCTGTTTTGGATAAAATACTGGAAAGTAAACCACTTCCAATTAGATTTCATAAGAATGTTTCCATAAAACTGAATAGCCTTGCTGAGTTGTTCATTCTCCACTTGCAGTGGCTGTGTGGCCTATTAGAACACTTAGATTGGAAAGATGAAAGGATGCTTGTCAGGTAACGCAATAAATCATAAAAGTCAGTTAACCCTGTAAAAAAAAAAAAAAAAAAGCTACTAAAGGTAGTAACTGGTATATTGTGGTTGATTTACTAAGGATAAAAAAGCTGTTCACTTTGCACAGAAAGCTGCATGAGAATTTTCTCCAGAGCTTAGTGAATGTGGTGACATTTCAGAGAATACCCAATCACATGCAAGGGGAAAAAAAAACACTTTTGATTTTTTACATGATTGAGCAATGGAAGTCAGTAGGACATACACTAAGCTCTGGATATAAGTGCCATGCACCTGCAAAATGTACCTTCCCTTGTAAATTAAGCAGTCTATTTGCCTTTAGTGAATCAACACCTTTGCTATGTCTGCTTTTACAACAGCCCTTTAATTAAATAATAGTTTATTATAACCGTGCTGCTCTAGACCTGGTGGTGCCTGCCCTTTCCACATACAATAGCCTGATTATAGTATTTTATGTAATAAAATAATTGACTTTTTCAGAAAATTATAGTAATTCCTTAAGCCCCATACACACGACCGGTTTTCCTGCCAGGAAAACTGCAGGGAGAGCCTTTGGTCAGGAATCCCGGCCGTGTGTATGCTTTCTAGCAGTTTTCCTGGCAGAAAAACTGCCGGAAATTCCGGCAGGAAAATAGAGAACATGCTCTCTATTTTCCCCCTGGGATTCCGGGCGATTTTAAACCCGGCAGTTTTCCTATGCGAGGAGCATACACACGGCCGGGATTCCCGGCCAAAGCTCTCCCCGCAGTTTTTCTGGCGGGAAACCCAGCCGTGTGTACATGGTGAAACTTACCGAGCAGGTTCTCTGGTTTCCCGTTGGGATTCCCAGCGGACTTTATTCCGCCGGGAATCCCGATCTTGTGTACAGGGCATTACCCTTTCATTCTTGGATGATCCTTTTTAACCACTACATGCCCTTAGGACATACCTGTACATTCTCAGGTTGAAATGGTTATACCAGGATCATGGCCGCTGCAGCCATGATCCTGGTATCAAAATTAACTGGCAATTGGATTTCCTACAGCTGTCTGATAATTTCTAAAGGACTCTGGAGGGGGCCCCTGCTGCTGATGCCTACTGCCATTGCAATTGGGTAGCCCAGGGCCACTGTGATTTGTTGGTCTTGCTGAACACATCCGTACCCTCCCCTATTATGTGAAGAATGAAAACAGATGTGATGAGGATTTTGTCACTTCCAGTTTCAGTTTGTTGTTTACATGCCTTTACTGGCTTGATAAACATCTTATTAAACTAATCATCCCTTCTGATAGCAATAAACACGAGTCAAAAATAAATAAAAGTAAAGGACAGTGTAAAAACAAATGTAAATAAAAAAAGAAAAAAATACATAAAAAAATGTAAAAGTGCCCCTGTCCCCCCTGTGCTCTCACCACACACAAATGCAAATGCACACGTAGGTCATGCACACAATGTAAATGAGGATCGCACCACACATGTGAGGTATTGTCATGCAAATCAAAGTGAGAGCAATCATTCTGGTGCCAAACCTCCTATTTACCTCTAAATGGGTAACCTGTAAAGGCTTTTAAAGCATTACCTATAGATAATTGAATGTACAGTAATATGTTGCCATTCCACAAGTGTCCGCAATTTTAAGGCATGTATATATTTTACAAAAACAAATTTGAGTGTTAGATTTTGCATTGTGTTTGTATGCATTAAAATTAATTAATGTGTATGACAACAACCACCATTTTATTCTCCATACTTCAAAATATAAAATGTTGGTGGGTTCTAAGTAATTTTCTAGCAAAAAAAAAAAGTTCTGATAACTGTATAGTGTTATGTTTTGCACAATTGTATTTAGTATACAACACATTTTTTTCAAATCAGGTTTCATTATTTATTTGTTTATTTATTTATGATGTATTTAATTTTACCACAACATTTATATGTAGGAAAAACCAACAGTGTTTTCTCAATTACTTTTTCTAAAAGAGAGCAACCAGAAGGCATATGGGATTCTTATTTTGATTGATAACTAAGGGCCAGATCCACAAAAAGAATACGACGGCGTATCTGCTGATACGCAGTCGTATCCCTGTTTCTATCTATGCGACTGATCCACAGAATCAGTTACGCATAGATAGGCAGAAGATCCGACAGGTGTAATACTTTTACACTGTCGGATCTTAGGATGCAGTACCGCGGCCGCCGCTGGGGGCATTTCTCGTCGTAATCCAGCGTCGGGTATGCAAATTAGCACTTACGGAGATCCACAAAGCTTTTCCCTTCGTTATTTCTCCATAAGTGTTAGTTTGCCGTCGCAAAATTAGGGCTGCTTTTACAAAGTGTAAACTTAGTACACCATGTAAAAGTATACCCTTCTTTCCCGCGTCACTGTCAAATTTTTTTTTAAATATTTTTTTTCCCGCCGCATCTCTTTTTTACCCGTCGCGATTCACAAAACTTGGCGCAATGTAATGTAACGCAAAGCACGTCGGGAAAATAGCATCGGCAGCATGCACAGTACGTCCGGCGCGGGAGCGTGCCTAATTTAAATGGGACTCGCCCCATTAGATTGGGCACGCCTTGCGCCGGACAGATTTAAGTTACACCACTGCAAATTTCTAGGTAAGTGCTTTGTGGATCGGGCACTTAGGTAGAAATTTTGCGGCGGTGTAACTTAAATCGGAACATTTAAGTTGCGCCCGCTGGTTGTGGATCTGGCCCTAAGGTCTTATCACTTTTGCCATGAACAGTAGAGCTGGGTCATGGGTTCATAAATGTATTTGTGTGAAGTTAGTCCTTTGTCCTGGAAACTGTCTGGATATCTTCCCAGGGTCCCAGATTCATATTTCCTCCCACAGCCCAGGAAAACATATTGTTGGGTTAATTGCCTATCCAAATTGTGGATTTATAGCTTCAAATACTGCATGGTTTGTACTATAGAATCTCAGGTCATTAATTGATTGATCATGGTCTACTGTAGCTCACTAAAGAGTACCTTTCCTGGTGTTCTAATCCTCAAGGGTTGCAAATAACTTGATCCCCATCATCCTCATGCAGCAAAAAAAATGTTTTTACATTGATGGATTAACCCCCCATCCACCCCCCCCCACATTTTATTACAGGCATACCCCCACTTTTAAGTACACAATGGAGTTCATTTACTAAAGCTGGAAAATGCAAAATCAGGCTTCTGTATATAAACCAATGAGCTTCTAACCCCCGGCTTGTTCAATTAAGCTTTGGTAATAAAACGTGGAAGCTCATTGGTTTCTATACAGAAGGGAGCCTGATTTTGCACTTTCCAGCTTTAGTAAATAAACCCCATTGTGTACTTAAAAGTGGGGTATGCCTGTATTCATAGACAAGTTAAGGTGGTTCTAAAGGCAAATTATTGTTTTACTTTTTTTTTTTTTTTTTTTCAAAAATGGTGACAAAAAAAATAACAACTTTCCATGCCTTTTACTAAATACCTTGGACTGTCCACTTTCCAAAAAGGGTTTATTTGTACTGTCCTGGCATTATGACAACTTTCAAACAGACTAAATAATATACACTGGCCCAGATTCAGGTACGACTTGCGCAGGAGCAAGTGTGATTTGCACCGCGCAAGTACGGATTTGCTCCCAGGCAAATTTACGGGTGACCCAGAAAGCAAGCTAAGCCTGAAATGTGCCATTTTTGCACGGAGGCAGTTTCTCTGCCCCGGCGCAATTAAGGGGCAATTTTGCTCAGGGAGAAACTTGCGCTCTCATGGTTTTTCCTCAGCAAATATGCAAATGAGGAACTGCCACTGATTCATAAACTTGCGCGTGTGAGGAGCATTTTGCTCCCAAAGCGCGCAAGCTGTTTAGCCGGGGCAAATTTGCACTTTATAAAAGCAGGGGCAAGTTAGCAACAGATGGCCACAGGTCAGCTGGAGAGAAACTACAGCACTCCTCACCGTGTGTAGGGACTACAAACAAAAACAAAAAAACTTTGAGCATAAACTAAATATAGAAAAGCTCCTAATCTGAGCAAAAAAAAAATATCCCCAAAAAAAAAAATATATAAGCATAATCAAAATAAATAGAAAAGGCTCATTATATGAGCAGCAAGGGATAGGTAAAAAATACAAAAATAAAAGGAAAATATATATTTTTTTTGGACATCCTTGTGCCAAGGGTGCCCCGGCTCTGGCTCCTCAGTCTGCGTGGTTAAGCCTGTGGTGGGGATGGAGCCTGGGCTGAGGATGGAGCCTGTGGTGGGGATCGAGCATGGGGTGGGGATGGAGGGGGGGGAGGAGCATCAACCCCTACTTCCTCACTCCTGGCAGGTGGTGCCTGCAAGCCCTCCATGGCGTTGGCCAGGCGGGTGAGCACGCTGTTGGTTTGGGCCAACATCCGCAGCTGCCGGGTGGTATTGGTCCTCTGCTGCTGCCGGCTTAA
This sequence comes from Rana temporaria, assembly GCF_905171775.1. NCBI lineage: Eukaryota > Metazoa > Chordata > Amphibia > Anura > Ranidae > Rana > Rana temporaria. The sequence continues at coordinate 220,507,565 of NC_053493.1, read as the reverse complement.
TCTCCCCTCCTCCCGCACAGCAGCAGTGTTGGCCTCCACCACACCTGCCAACCTGCTCACCTCCGCTGTTAGCAAAGCGATGGCGCCCTGCTGCTCAACCATGCAGGTGACCATGGCTCCACAGTTGGCACTGACTTCCTCCAAGCTCTCAGTATCTCGTATCCCCCGGTCAGCATGCAGGGTGAGGGCCTGCTGCAGAGAGGAGGAGGAGGATGCCAGGCTGTCCGCCACCCGCCTCAAGTCTCCCACCATGTCCCCTATATGGCGGGTCTGCCGGGCCTGCTCCTCCTGCAGACCTTCACGGAGGCTGGAGGGTACACCCCTAGTTTTACATAGAGCCTTTCTTGGAGGAGAGGCTGGGGCACGAACTGAGGGAGAAGAAGGGGAGTGGGCCACACTGGAGGGAGGGACACTGGAGGGGGGGACACTGGAGGGGGGGACACTGGAGGGGCTTGCCCTGGAGGGGGGTGACGTGATGGTCGGGGGGTGGTGGGGAGGTCAGGGATGGTGGGATCCTCCTGGAGGTACACAGATTCATCCAGGTTGAGGATAATGGACTCCTCCACCACTTCCTCCTCCCTAGATGGACTATGGGCGATATCCTCCTCCACCAACATGCCCAGGATCTGCAGGGGGCCTGACTGGACCCCATGATGTTCTGGGGATGGCGTGGGTCGCCCTACAGCCGACGATGGCCCAGCCTCATCATCAACATCTGTGGATGACACAAAAAATATGTTGCTGGAGCAACACACTTATCACATGTTCCCTTCTACCCCCTCCCATGATACACAGCAGATATGAGAAACAAAAACTTTTTACATCTTCCCTTCTACCCCCTCATATGTTCCCTTCTACCCCCTCCCATGATACACAGCAAATATGAGAAACAAAAACTTGTTACATGTTCCCTTCTACCCCCTAATATGTTCACTTCTACCCCCTCTCATGATACACAGCAAATATGAGAAACAAAAACTTGTTACATGTTCCCTTCTACCCCCTCATATGTTCCCTTCTACCCCCTCCCATGATACACAGCAGATATGAGAAACAAAATCTTGTTACATGTTCCCTTCTACCCCCTCATATGTTCACTTCTACCCCCTCCCATGATACACAGCAGATATGAGAAACAAAATCTTGTTACATGTTCCCTTCTACCCCCTCATATGTTCACTTCTACCCCCTCCCATGATACACAGCAGATATGAGAAACAAAAACTTGTTACATGTTCCCTTCTACCCCCTCATATGTTCACTTCTACCCCCTCCCATGATACACAGCAGATATGAGACACAAAAAAACTTACCAGTCCCCAACAGTGGAGTCATAGCCTGGCAGTCCCTCCACCTGCTCCAGCGCTAGACTCTGAGAGATGACCTCCTCCTCCGGATTGAGTCGCACAGAACAGGCTGGTCCTCCTCCCGTGCCCCTGCTATGCTTTCTGATTAGGACAATTTTGTCCCTGACTCGACGACGCATGTCAGTGAAATTTTTTTGGATGTCCATCCAAGTCCGGTCCTCAAAGCCCAGGGCATTTATGTCCAATGTAATAGCCTCATATATTGCCCTCCTTTGGGCTACGGTGGTATTCTTCCGCTCTGAACCAAAAAGAACGGCAGTATGGGGCGTCAGTGCCGCAAGCAGTATATCCATCTCAGCGGAGACAAAATTTGCTTTTCTTTTTTTTTTCCTTATCAGGAGGTGCCATCTCAGAAAACAGGGCAAAATTACCTTGCTCAGGGGGGGTGGAACAAGCAGGATGTAATTTTGCACAGGACCTGCGCAGGTCTGCCCCTATTTATTTGCTCAGTGCAAGCAGGTGGGCAAAATTTGCCCTGAAAATAGGAGCAAACCACTGCTGAGTGGAAAAAAGATCATTTGCATAGGGCACACCCACTTTCACTTGCGCTGCCTTAGGCCCTGATTTTTGCCTTACAAAGGAGCAAGTTAGCAGACAAAAGGAATCCTGAATCAGGTGGCAATCTTTTCAATTTGCCCCAGCGCAGAGCAAATCAGCTGCTCTTCACATGTGCAACTAAAGGGCAAATCTACCTGAATCTGGGCCACTGATTTGGGTTATTTTCAATAAAGAAATGTAGCAGTATTCACATTTTGGCCTAAATGTATAATAAAAAAATATTTATTTGCAAAAAAATTAACAAAAAGGAAGAAATTTATTTATTTATTTATTTTTCAAAATGTTCAGTCTTTTTTTATATGTTTATTAAGGTTTTAAGAATTAGAAAATCACAGTGCAGTAAAATAAAGATCAATTAGCAATATAAAAAGGGAGTACAAAATTAAAGTACATGTTGATGACCAGGTGCGTTATAGTATGTAACAAGGTAGAATACAGCACAACATTTTCAACAAAATCACAGTAACAAGTTTTCTCTCATGGAACAAGGAGAGAAAATAATATAAGGGTTGGATGCTTTATGTCAAAAGAAAGTTGCGTAAAGCGAACTACAGAGTACTAATATGTGTTAGGCCCCGTACACACGACCAGTTTCCTTGGCAGAATTCAGCTTCCAACCGAGTTTCTGGCTGAATTCTGCCGAGAAACCCGGCCATGTGTACAATTTCGCCGAGGAAGCCGACGAGGAGCTCGACGAGGAAATAGAGAACATGTTCTCTATTTCCTCGTTGTTCTATGGGAGCTCTCGGCCCGCCAAGCTCCTCGGCGGCTTCAGGGCTGAACTGGCTGAGGAACTCGATGTGTTTGGCACGTCGAGTTCCTCGGCCGTGTGTACGGGGCCTCAGATGATCATATGTGTACAAATACAAGGACTAGTACCTAACATCTAAAGTGATATCAAATAAGGAGGAAGGGGATGGATGAAAGAGGAGAATGTGGTGCAAGTTATCTGTGTCCTTGTTACTGACACTTGTATGATACTTAGTTTGAAACTCCTGTTGGCCAGTCTGTGCACATTTTCTGGCTCCTTAAAGATGATTGTTGCATTAAAAGGCCCAGGTAACTTGGACAAGTGTCAATGTTTTACTGCTAGATAACTTGGGTGTTGGGCCTGTGGCCAACAATAATATGTAATACTCCAGGCCTGTAAGTCACTTAGTAAACAAAGGCGCCAGAGAAGTGATTTGGCAGTATATAAATTAGCATGATTTAAAATATCCTTCTTGAAAAAAAGGCAAAATAAATAAAAATACAAAAGTCCTCCAGTACTTACCCTGAGGAAGATACGATTCATCCCTATATCGATACATTTTGGGGAGGGGACAGCTAAACTGTCTCAGAAAGAATAGACACACTATTTCGGCCTTTTTGGCGTTTTGTTTTGCTTTCTATAGAGTGGTGCACTGAAGCACCCAGAAAATGTGAGTACCTTGTTAGAGGGGTTATGGTTTATTAATACAATTATTTTATAAAATGGTATCACACTATCAAGTCCCTTTATGTTTTGCACGAGAGTGGTAGCAGCAGAGCTGCCCAGGACTCCATTACTGACACTGAACCCAGGGGTGGTTCACAAGCTTGTTCTGACTGAACTTAATTGTGAGGTTACACGCTCTAAAGTGAGCGTACACACATAAGGGGGAGCACCAGAGTGAACACAAGTTGTATCACCAGTACAAGCTGTGACTAATTTTGGAATGGACTTCAATATTTATTGATGTTACTATTTATATGAAATTCTGACACTTTTGATCACTGGATCACTTTAAATGTATATATATATATATATATATATATATATATATATATATATATATATATATATATATATATATATTGTATTTGGATCACTATATTTGATACAAGGCGTTTTTGATTTTGTATGAACTTTTTGGAGTTTGCACGAAAATACTTTTTATTAATATTTATTTACCAGCATGGAGGCAATTTATACATTTCAACACATATGTGGATTGTAAGGTTTGTGATGCTGTGATCACATGCTCTATGGTAAAAAAAAAAGTTGTTTGCACATCAACATATTTTTTATTTAGTGTCATTGCATCAAAGCACTCATGCTAACATCCAGATAGCGCAGCATTTCCTCTATAAATATTGCATTTGCACGGTCATACCGGGTATGAGACGTGATCAGTGCTAGCATCTGTCCTGATAGGAGGTGTTATATAGGTACAGATTAGTTACAGATTTTGGATAGCTCGCAAGATTTCTTGGTTTTAGATTTAAGTGCGTTATTCCTAAGAATTACAGGCCTACAATATAAAATGACAAATTTCCATGCAAAACAATTGTACCGCTTTCAGCATAAAAAATCTGACATAATCATACTGCCAGGGAGGTTAATCATGCAGAACCAGAAGATTATGACTACTGTGTAATGGGTAGGCAGAGGGCTTTGAATTTCAACTTTGACATGGGACTTCATAATAAATAGTGTTTTTTTTTATTTTATTATTATTATTATAGCTAAACCTTTAAGTATGTTACACTCACATGGATTTCAATGATAATTAATCAAATAGTAAACTTGTGTGGGAAAACATGCAAAAATAATCAATGATTAAGGCGCTAGTGATATTCAGTGAATCAAAAATGCAAATACAAATAAATAGCAAGCTAAAAGTCCATATATGATAAATCCCAACACCAAATTGTGATGCTCAAAATCGGATTCCTAATTCTTCACTAGACATGTACACACTGAAATATTTTGTTCCGGAACTTTGTTTTCGTCCGAATAAATTAAGGTTGAATCTGTCAATTGAAGGCTTATGGTGTCTGTTGAATGTTCTAAGAAGATTTGATGAAGCAGCTAAACTGTACGATGCCACAATCATACATTTCCGGTCAAATGTTCTGCCTACAAGCTATAGAAGAATTCTAATGTTGTATGACACTAGTAATAATTATATTTATAAATTATTATTATTACTAATCATTCTTCTCATTCAAATTCTTCTATAGCCTATGGGCCGAGCATTTGACCGCAAATGTACGATTGCGGCATTGTACAGTTTAGCTGCTTGTCGAATCTTCTTATAACTTTCGACAGACACCATAAGCCTTCAATGACAAATTCAACGTTTGTATGTTTTTCTCTGCTTCGTCGAATCTTTGTCGTTCATGTTGAATGGTCTACCCCAAAACTGTCTGTATAATGTCAAATCTTTTCTCTCTATGTTGAATCTTTCCTCTCTATGTAGAATAATCTTGGACTAATAGAGTTAAGGTTAGGCACATTCGACCACAGGTTCAATAGACACAGATTGCTATTGTCAGTGTCATGTCAAATCTCCTATCTATATCGAACTGTTGTAGCAACAAAAATGAAAATAAAGCATTTTTTATGTCGGGTCTTTCGGATTTCGGATTCTGCACGTTTGTTTTCATGTGATAAAGCGATAACGAAAATACCCCAAAATTCGGAACGAAAATGCATTCGGATGAAAACGAATGCATGTGTCTATTATTCACCACAAGTGCTCAAGAGATGCGTGGCCACTCACCAGAGAACTATGACCCACCATAACATATGTCACTGTAACATGTTAGAGTAATCATCATTTTTTGTTGTCATTTGCTTTTATCTATTAAAAATACTACACTATGAGACCTCCCTCTATGTCTCTTGGGGAGTAATTTTTACCATCCTAGTTTCATCTTGAGGGGACAGTGGAGCAGAACTGTGCTGTCAGTAGAATCATTCTGGTATTCCAGAAGCACTGTTTGATCATCCTGTAAAAAGGTGTCATAATTCTCTGGTGAGTGGCCACCCATCTCTTGAGCACTTGTGGTGAAGAACTAGGAATGCAAATTTGAGCATCACAATTTGGCGTTGGGGTTTATCATATATGGACTTTTAGCTTGCTATTCATTTGTATTTGGATTTTTGATTTACTGAACATCACTAGTGCCTCATCCTTTAATACAATTTTCCCGCAGCATTTGGTGACCTGTTCACTTTTAAAGGGGCAGCTTCCATTATGTTTGTTCACTGATTTCACAGGGAGCCATTCATTGTTTTTAATCAATGATCAAGCCTAAATGATTCTTAACTACTTGCCGACCAGCCGCTGCAGTTATACAGCGGCAGGTCAGCTCCCCTGCCCCCCGCTCGCCCCTGATCCTGATGCGCATGCCCGGCGGGTGCGATCACTGCCGGGCACCCGCGATCGCTCATTACAGAGCGAGAACCGGGAGCTGTGTGTGTAAACACACAGCTCCCGGTCCTGTCAGGGGGGGGAAATGACCTATCGTCTGTTCATACAATGTATGAACAGCGATTTGTAATTTCCCCATGTCAGTCCCACCCCCCTTCAGTTAGAACATACCCAGGGAACATGATTAACCCCTTCCTCGCCCCCTACTGTTAACCCCTTCACTGCCAGTGGCATTTTTATAGTAATCAATGCATTTTTATAGCACTGATCGCTATAAAAATGCCAATGGTCCCAAAAATGTATCAAAAGTGTCCGAAGTGTCCGCCATAATGTTGCAGTACCGATAAAAAACGCTGAACGCCGCCAATAAAAAAAATATTATTAAAAATGCCATAAAACTATCCCCTAATTTGTAAACACTATAACTTTTGCGCAAACCAATCAGTAAACGCTTATTGCGATTTTTTAACAAAAAATATGTAGAAGAATACGTATCAGCCTAAACTGAGGGAAAAAATATTTTTTTATATATTTTTGGGGGATATTTATTATAGCAAAAAGTAAAAAATATTTGTTTTTTTCAAAATTGTCGCTCTATTTTTGTTTATAGCGAAAAAACTAAAAACCGCAGATGTGATCAAATACCACCAAAAGAAAGCTCTATTTGTGGGGAAAAAAAGGACGCCAATTTTGTTTGTGAGCCACGTCGCATGACCACGCAATTGTCAGTTAAAGCGATGAAAAATCGCAAAAAAGTGACCCGGTCATGTGCATTCATTTTCATCCGCATGCATTTTCGTCCAAATTTCAGGGATTTTCGCGTTCGTTTTAACAAACGATAACGGACGCACAGAATTTGAAATCCAAAAGATCCAACATAAAATGCTTTATTTTCATTTTATTGCGACAACAGTTCGATATAGATAGAAGATTCAATATGACAATAGTGATCTGTGTCTATCTAACCTGCGGTCGAATGTGCCTAACCTAACTCTATTAGTCCAAGACTATTCGACATAGAGAGAAAAGATCCAACATTATAGAAACATGAATATTCGACGAAGCAGCTAAAAACATACGATCGACACAAGCGGACATTTATGATCAAATGCTCTGCCCATAGGCTATAGAATCATTCTAATGTTGGTTGACTAGTAATAAAAATTAATAAATATAATTATTACTAGTCATACAACATTAAAATTCTACTATAGCTTGTGGGCGGAGCATTCGACCGGAAATGTATGATTGCGGCACCGTATAGTTTAGCTGCTTTGTCGAATCTTCTTAGAACATTCGACGGACACCATAAGCCTTCAATTGACAGTTTTGATCTTAATTCGGATTTTCGGACTAATGTATTTTTAAACAACACAAAATAAATAAAAACTAATTTCGGGAGTAACTAAATACATTTATTTTTCGTACGAAAACAAGATTTCAAAATGAAATAGTTCAGTGTGCACATGTCTAATTGCTAGTAAAAAAAAAAAAATACAAAATTCCATAAAAATATCCCAAAGTTTGTAGACGCGATAACTTTTGTGCAAACCCATTTATCTGCACTTACTGGTATTTTTTTTACCAAAAATATGTAGCAGAATACATTTTGCCCTAAATTGATGAAGACATTTGATCTCTTACATTTTTTGGGGATATGTTTTATAGCAGAAAGTAAAAAATATTGTTTTTCTTTCAAAATTGTCACTCTGTTTTTGTTTGTAGCGCAATAAAAACTGCAGCTGATCAAATACCACCAAAAGACAGCTCTATTTGTGGGAAAAGGACATCCATTTTATATATGTACAGCATCACATGGCCGCACAATTATTAGTTTAAGTAATGCAGTGCTGTATTGCAAAAAATGGCCTGGTCAGGAGGGGGTAAAACCTTTTGGTCCTTAAGTGGTTAATGTGACATTAAAGGTTCAGATTTTTTTTCTTTTTAAATAACAAACATGTCAGACTTAACCTGCTCTGTGCAGTGGTTTTGCATTGAGCAGCCCTGATTCTCCTCTTCTTGGGTCCCCCATTGCCACTCCTGGCTCCTTCCCCCTGACCGGTACCCCCAATAGCAAGCTGCTTGTTAAGGGGCACTGGAGCGTGCTCTCTCTCAAGCCCAGCTCTATGAATCCATAAGACACATAGGCTAGGCCTCACCCCCCACTCTATCCTCATAAGATCACTGGGTGTGATTGACAGCAGTGGAAGCCATTGGGGTACAATGGTGTCTCAGCCAATAAGGAGAGGGAATCCTGGGACAGTCATGGCTCTAGTTCACATTGCTGGATTGAGTGGGGCTCAGTTAGGTATTTGGGGGGCTGTGTGGGGAGCAGCACACAGAAGTTTTTTTTTGTTGCATGGAATGCATGAAGGTAAAAAAACCTTCACCCTTTACAACCACTTGAACCGCTTGTGGGCCATATATTGTACATATATGGCGGCAAGGCGACTCTCCTGTGCAGGATCACGCACCTAATACATGATCCTGCACTTCCTGGTTTAGGGCATCCATACATGGTGACCCACTCCCGCTGTGATTAGACACAGCAGGAGCTGATCTGCAGGTACTGTGGAACTTGATGTCCGCTGGTACCCACCGATCATTAGGCAGAGAGCCAGGACAACAATCTGCAAACAAGGCAGATTGCTATTGTGTCAGAAGGGAATGCATTGGCCCTGCGTTCCTTCAAAGCAGGAACATGAATCAGTGCCTTCCTATAGTAAAAACGGCACACACACAGTGAGGAAGCGCATGTTAGGAACACATTTAACCCTTTGATATCCCCTGATGTTAATCCCTTCCTTGCCAGTGGCATTAGTACAGTGTGTAATTTTGCACTGATCACTGTATCAGGCCTCGTACACACGGCCGAGGAACTCGACGTGCCAAACACATCGAGTTCCTCGGCCAGTTCAGCACTGAAGCCGCCGAGGAGCTCGGCGGGACGAGAGCTCCCATAGAACAACGAGGAAATAGAGAACATGTTCTCTATTTCCTCGCCGAGCTCCTCGTCGGCTTCCTCGGCCGAAAGTGTACACACGACCAGTTTCCTCGGCAGAATTCAGCGAGAAACTCGGTCGGAAGCTGAATTCTGCCGAGGAAACTGGTCGTGTGTACGGGGCCTTAGTGTTACCGGTCCCCAAAACATGTCAAAAGTGTCAGTTAGTGTCCTGATTTGTCTGCCTCAATATCACAGTCCTGCTATAAGATACTGATCGCTGCCATTACTAGTAAAAATTAAATAAAAATTCCATAAATATATCCCATAGTTTGTAGACGCTATAATTTTTGTGCAAACCAATCAATATACGCTTATTGGGATTTTTTTTACCAACAATATGTAGCAGAATACATTTTGGCCTAAATTGATGAAGAAATTAGGGGCCAGATCCTCAAAAGAGATACGCAGGCGGATCTGCTGTTCCGCCTGCGTATCCCTGTTTCTATCTTTGGAACTGATCCACAGAATCAGTTTCCAAGAGATAGACAGAAGATCCGACATGTGTAAGGGACTTACACTGCCGGATCTTAGGATGCAGTACCGCATCCGCCGCTGGGGGCATTTTGCGTCGAAATGCCGCTTCGGGTATGCAAATTAGCACTTACGGAGATCCACAAAGCTTTTCAGCTTCGTTTTTTCTCCGTAAGTTTTAGTTTGCAATCGTAACATTAGGGCTGCTTTTACAAAGTGTAAAGTTAGTACACCATGTAAAAGCAGACCCTTCTTTCCAGCGACGCTGTCTTTTTTTTTTTTTTTTTTTTTTTCCCGACGCAACTCGTTTTTTTTTCCCGACGCAACTTTTTTGACCCGGCGCGATTCACGAAGCTCGGCGTAACGTAATTTCGCGCTATTCACGTTGGGAAAATGACGTCACGAACATGCGCAGTACATCCGGTGCGGGAGCACGCCTAATTTAAATGGGACTCGCCCCCATTTGAATAGGAACGCCTTGCGCCGGCGGAATTTAAGTTACACACCCGAAAATTTCTAGGTAAGTGCTTTGTGGATCGGGCATTTAGGTAGAAATTTTCCGGCAGTGTAACTTAAATGTGAAAAGATAAGTTACGGCGGCTGGCTGTGGATCTGGCCCTAGATTTTTTGCATTTTTTTCTTTTTTCTTTTTTGTCTATAGTGCAAAAAATAAAAACAGCTGAAGAGGTGAACAAATACCACCAAAAGGAAGCAATATTTGTGGGGAAAAAAAAGGATATCAATCTTATTTGGGTACAACCTTGCATGACCATGCAATTGTCAGTTAAATGACTGACACAGTTCTTTATCACAAAAAATGGCCTGGTCATGGAGGGAGGTTAAATCTTACAGAGGTAAAGTGGTTACAGAGTAGCAGCAACATTATCTAGACAATAAAGTATTCTTTACAATCCTATTTTAGCATATATAGCATGTAGAGGCAGAAAGGTTTGCCATCATATACAACACACTGTGCAAACACTGTCCTTTTTCTATACCCAGTGATTGCTGCAAAAAATGTTTTCCTATCTCACAAGAGTGTACCCCCAATCATTTTGCAATGTTGCAGCTATAATAGTGTTATTTACTGAATGTGTGTTATGCAGTATGTGATGGTGATTGTTTATGGAGCAAGGGGTGTTACTTTGCTGGTGGTGGTAGTCATAATATTCTGGAGGGTGTGTACACAAGGCAACATACATTGAAAGTTTGGGGATTCTGTAGTAACTGATTGCCATGCATTTACTGTAAGATGGCTTTGTGATAAGAGCTAGTACCTCAACTGTATTGAAAGCTAAAATATTCCAAGGGAGATTAGAAGTTTTTGATAATGCTTATTCAACTCTATTATGGTTTATTACTGTGAGTTTAATCTTGGAAATACTACTTTGAATTGATGAGAATATATAAATGAGTCAGTTTGTTTTCTATTTCGTTACAGGACAGACTACAGCTAGTAAATACTAATAAATGAATGAATAAATGCAAAAAAATCAAATACTTTATAACTCATACAGTACCATGTTGCTGACATCTGGGTTCAATTAGAGCTTTTAATAACGACTATACTTCACAGTGATGGTCACCCACAGAGAAGCTTTTAATTAAAGTTCAAATCAAATCTATTTTTGAATGTTGGTTGGGAAAATTATACATTAGAAATGCAGAAAACACTCTTAAAATAGTGTAATATGTAATTATAATTGCTGTAGCTCAGAAGTGATGATATAAAAAGAAACTTTTAATAGGTTTTTAAATTCATATAATTTAGTTTGAACAGAAAAACTTCAATCTTTTAGCACATATTTAACACTTAAATGGCTATTTATAAACAAAACATGCATAAATCGAATGGAAAAAAAATGAGAGGACTTGTAAATCGAATATACAGAATATCCCTAGTATTATTCTATAATAATCTATATCTAATAATTCAACTGTATTTCTATGTTCAACTGTATTTCATTCAATTTTGTTTCTACTTTGAAAAAGTTGTGAGTTTTGTATATACGTCCATGTATCTAATCAGTTTTATTAAATGTGTTATTTTCATCCTAAGTGAGAAAGTGCATGTGATAAAAGCTGTCTTTTAAATCCATCTTTATCAGGATGTTTACAAGTAATATAAGCACTGATCTACTGGTGGTGAAAAAGGCATATGGTGAAATACTTTACTAACAACCTAATCCTCAGCCACTATGAAAAATTGACTTATGTGATCAATTGACATCATTATTGCAATCTGGGGATTCATCATTTGGGAGAAAATATATATATTTTTTATATATATTTTATTTAACTTTTTTCTTAAAGAGAGATCTGAATCTGAATGGTATAGAGCAAATGAAATAAGAGTCATTGTTATGGTTTATTTTGAAGCCCAACTCTGAGCACAGTCCTTTCCACATATTTTATGGACCCAGTAGCACTTTATCTACTTTACCCATGCTTTTTCCCCCTTTAATATCCTTGAGCTACAGAAGGTTATTTCATTTCAATAATGTCTCAGTTCTGCTAATGTATTATATATACTGGATAATTATTTGGGGTTAGAAATTATTTTAATTTGTTAGCAAATTTGAATTCATATATTTAAATTTTCTTGGTGTTTATTGACCTCTATCACCACTGCGCCTATGAAAAAATGTGAAATAAACTACAGCTGCTGCTTAGTGTATGAATATTTAAACAGAAAAAATGTAACCTAAATAGGTGTAAGAAAATTGCAGCGCTAATTAATATAATACTAAATAAATAAACAATAACATATAAACTCAATAACACCACGTGACAAGTGATATAAAGTCCATAAAAAATTGATGAATAAATTTGATGAAAAAATTCCTTATTCTGTGAATCTTCCACCTCACCACCATGCTGTGATAACTCCCCTCTGAAAAACGCACTCACCAGACAAATTTGCCTTTCACTCTCGTGTTAGGCTAAATCACTTGTGTATGATCCCACAAATGGATAAATGAATCTCAGCTGGACCACCATGATAATCACTCAATGATGTACATGAAAACACAAGAAGTGCTCCAATAGTGTAAAATTGTACCACCAATTTAATTCAAATTCACAGCAACACTTCATTCATTAAACTCACATGTAAAAAATTAAAAGTCAGCTTCAAACAAATCTATAAAGGAAGTGGGGGGGTGCTCATTAGCCAATCCCATGACTAAGCATTTACTGCGAAACATGACGGGAACGTGGCTACAGTTTTACTAGCTTCACTGACTAGAGACACCGCTGCTGTTTAGACAACTTGCCATTACTGGGAGCCGGGAATCTGGAGTGTGGTGAGCCTTTACCAACTAACCACACACCGGTCCGCCGTGACCGCCTAGCACTGCAGAGCCTACTAAACACTATACAGTAGTTTGAGTTTACCCAAATATTCACCCCAAAATATAATCAACAAAGTCTGCTAATTGAATTCATATCACATTACTGTGACTTTTATATAACAGTGGAATGGTAAAGCACAAAGTGAACATTTACGTTTTGCTTTAGGAAAGCTTTAATCCCTTTTTACATTACAGTTTGATGTTCTCAGGGCAAAACAGTTTGCAGAAATGGTCAGTGTAATATTAGGAGAATATTCAGTTGAATTGATGAGCTCACAAGTTTTATTGATGGTGACTTTTGCACAGATTTGTAATTGCTAAAAATATTAATTACTTACATGGTCATTTGACATCATTGTTGCAATCTGGGGTGTCATCATTTGGGAGAAAATATTTGTATTTATTATACATTTTTATTTTTTTATTTTTTTTAAAGAAAGGTCTGAATCTGGTTAGTAGAGAAGAGATCCAGACCGCAACCCCTCGCCCCCACAGCAAATCACTTTAAATAGTGAACTATCACTGGCTGCAATCAACCTGCAAAAGATCACTATAGCATTAATCTATTGATGTAGGGAGAGGCTGTGTCCAAGCCCCCATACTGAAAGGAAGTGCCATGACATCACTGGTGATGTCACTTCTCTCCCAATGCAAACACTATGCAGACGTATATAGTTTGATTTACAAAAACTGGAGAGTGCAAAATCTGGTGTAGCTGTGCATGGTAGCCAATCAGCTTGCAACTTCAGATTGTTCAATTAGGCTTTGACAAAAAAATGGAAGTGGATTGGTTTCTTTGCAGAGCTGCACCAGATTTTGCACTCTCTAGTTTTAGTAAATCAACCCCATAGTGTTTGCCTTTACTTCTACAGTGTCCTACTATGGAGCGAACTGTGGAAGCATTAGAAATATAGGAGCTATTCATTTTACCTTCTGGGCTTAGTATTAGAGGACTGAAGTATTTAACCAAGAAATGTGTTTACTGTAAATTCCCAATTCTTCTAAATCATTAAGTTCTCCTTTCTCATCCAGTCATGCTTTTACAGCAATCTCTGACATCATTGAGGCTGGTGTAAAGGACAACTATATAGGTGTTGTGTCTGTCAGGATCACTTGGTAATCAGTCTGTTGAAGAAGAATTTCCCCATATTCCTAGGTGCTCTGTGATGTGGGACAGGGTGCCCCCTGTTGGTTGACACTGCAGCTAGTGAGGAGATAGCTGTTTTGATTTTTAATGCCCGTCTCCATCTCCCATAAGGGCTCTTTCACACGTCCGTTCAGTTTTTCAGATCAGTTTTTTTTTCATCAGTTGATCCGTTTTTCCATCAGTTTTTCGTCAGTTTTTCGTCAGTTTTTCGTCAGTTTTTCATCAGTTTTTCATCAGTTTTTGCATCGGTTTTTGCATCAGTTTTTCCATCCGTTTTTTCATCCGTTTTTTTTTTGGGGGGCTTTTTACATAGAAAAACGGATGTTAGCGGAACGGATGATAAACGGATCATCCGTTAACGTCCGTTTTTCGTCCGTTCCGTTTTTTAGACGGAAGAAAAATAGGGTTTTCTTCCGTCCAAAAAAACGGAACTGAACGCAGACGGATGCTAACGGACGTTAGCGGATGCTCATCCGCTAACGGACGCTAGCCCATAGGGAAGCATTGCGGTCTGTTAACGGACGTCCAAAAAACGGACGAACAGAACGGACGTGTGAAAGAGCCCTAAGAGTCAAGCACTGGTAAGAGGAATGCAGAGGAAAGTGATATGTTTCTGTATCCTGACACTATGCATTCCTCTCTCTGGTGCTCTCCCCCTGCAAGTGCTGGGAACTAAAGAAAATCACAACAAAAAAATAAGCAATCTCTTTGTTAGTTGCAGTATCAGGCAGACTTGCATCGACGGGACACTGGTCCCATGTCCCATGGGAAGTCTAATATTGTAAAAAAAAAAATGATCACTATTTTTTATTGTATACAGTATACAGTAAATTCAGACATAAAACATCTATTTAAAAACTTTAAACAAATTAAAATAACAATGAAACAAAACCTCGATGGATTCTCATCAATTTAAAGTGATGTTAACGTCTTGTTTGTTTTGTTGGGGGCACCCAAGCCGAGCCACTGTTCTGTGTGTCCATTCAGACACAGAGTCATGGCTTGGCCCCATCCCTCCCCATCTCTCTCTCTCTTCATTGGCTCTATAACTTTGCTTGACAGCAGTGGGAGCCAATGATAGATAGCCGAGTCTCTCATGCAACATTGCTGAATCAATATGGGGCTCAGGTAAGTATTAGCTGAGCTGAGAGCAGCTGCTGCACACAGAAGGTTTTTAGAATGCATTAAGATAAAAAAAACTTCTGCCTTTAGAATCACTTTAAACATTTAAAAGCTTTAGCAAAATTAGAATAAACACACATATTTCATTGAGAAGTTAGGACTTCTATGTTTATTGGTCATTTTTTTTTTATTTAGATATTATAAAATAATTGTTATATTATATTAATAATGTTCATGTTTTACAGGTATTCTCTTGACACAAATGACATGAACAATAATTTTTCTGTTGATCCAATTGAAGGAACGATTGCAACAAATGAACTATTGGATCGAGAGAGCACTGCACAATTTAACTTATCAATAATCGCAAGTAAAATTAGTAAGTATACTTATCACAAAAGGCCCAATGAAATTATATGTGGGTCAGGTTTATTGCACCATTAAAACATATTGTATGACATGAATTCACTAGCCACTGCCATGTTTACAAAGACAAAATTTGCATTTTAACAACATGGAAGTGGACAGAATTTTTCATGGAAAACTGTTAGGCCTCGTACACACGACCGGTTTCCTCGACAGAATCCATCAAGAAACTTGGTGGGAGATTTTTTTTGCTGAGGAAACCGGTCATGTGTACATTTTTCAGCGAGGAAACTGTCGAGGAACTCGACAAGCCAAAAAGAGAGCATGTTCTCTTTTTCCTCGACGGAAATGGAGAAAATTGGCTTGTCGAGTTCCTCGACAAGCCTAACAAGAACTTGACGAGGAAAATTATGTGTTTCGCCCGCTGAGTTCCTCGGTTGTGTGTACGAGGCCTTAGTTGTACATGTTCATTCCAACACTATATGGCTTATTGTACCCAAGTTGATTCATCAATCAACTTAGGTACAACCAGTATGTCAAATTTTTAGGATGTGATTATTGCCAGTGGCTATAATGTCTAGCAATAATCACTGTGTTCTCCCGGCAGGGATGACTCCCCGCTGGGAGAAGACTATAGCCCTGCGAGGGGGATTCCCCCATCAACACTGACTGTGTTGATTGGGGAATCAAGTGAATTTCTTCTCTGCAACCTTTAGTTGAAGGAAAGAAACTACGATCATCTACTGTATGACCATCTTTAAACTTGAAGATTGTCTGATAAGTCTCTATCCACAAAAGACAATGTGAAGCATGAATTAAGTTAACTCAACTTTTTTTGTTGTTTAGGTATTAAAAAAAGAATAGCAAGCACAATCATTTTTTTTCAACAAATGGAAAATGTTTACTACACTTCGGATTGATTTACTAAAGGCAAATAGACTGTACACATTGCAAGGCGGGTTTCACTCTGCAAGGGAATTTGCTCCAGAGCTTAGTAAACAAGGTGAAACGTCACTTTGTAAAGAATATCCAATCACATGCGAGAAAAATAAAATATACAACATCTTTGCTGACACATGATTGGATGATGATTCTTCTCATTTACTAAGCTCTTAAATAAATGTTCTTGCAGAGTACAAGTGTACTTGCAAAGTGTACAGTCTATTTACCTTTAGTAAATAAACCCCTTTGTAGGCTGTGCTATACACCATTGAACATATATACATTTATGCTATTTATTTATTTTTAGTATATATTATTCTCTGTTGCTGGGACAGCACTCCATTGTGAACACTTCCTGGCCCTGATCATGTCAAGGCAGTGACAAGAGTGTGAGATCACATGGAATAGTAAAATGCAGGTACACAATAAAATAATGCAACACTACTTCTTTTAACTAAAGTAATAAGTAATTGATTCTGTAATTCTCATTAACAGAAAAACAGTTGGTCTGTAGGTATGGGAGCTATGGTATTTGGCCTAGAGTGTTTAACCCCCTTAGCGGTTAACCCGAGCGTGACTCGGGGTGGATATTTTGTGCTAAGAATGGTAACCCCGAGTCACGCTCCGGGTAGATGTGCAGAGCGTGCAGCGGCGCGGCTTACCTTTCGCAGCATCCACAGACAAGTTACTCACCTTGTCCCTGGATCCTGCAATGCCTCCCCGCTGTGTGAGCGAGCAGGTCCTCCTCGCTCGATTCACAGTCTCCCCGTGTGCTGCCGATCTCCGTTCCCTGCGACGTTATGACGCACGGGGGCGGAGAACGGCGCCAAATTCAAAAAAGTAAACAAACACTATACATACAGTATACTGTAATCTTATAGATTACAGTACTGTATGTAAAAAATACACACCCCCTTTGTCCCTAGTGGTCTGTCCAGTGTCCTGCATGTACTTTTATATAATATAAACTGTTCTTTCTGCCTGCAAACTGTATATTGTCCAAAAGTGTCCCTTTATGTCAAAAATGGTTTTAGATCAGCTAGAAAACAGCGATAATAAATTATATTCACTTGCAGAATTGTGCGATAGCGATTTGTGGGGAAATTCGTCATACAAAAAAAATGACAGCAACAATTCTGCAACTGAGCAAATTTCAGTGATTTTGAGTTGATTACATTATTGAATAATTTTTATTAGAATTATATTATTATTTGTTATAATTATTTATTATATTATAATTTATAATTTTGTTTTTAAAAAAAAATCATACCCGGGATGCCTACAAGACTCTTGTTTGGTCAGATTTGAGTGAGTTATTCCTAAGAATTACAGGCCTACAGTATACAATGCCAAATTTCCTTGCAAAATAATTGTACTGCTTTTGGTACGTAATTCCAGACAGAATCATACCGCCAGGGAGGTTAAATATATATTTTTATGTTTCCTTTACACTGCATGTATTTTCTGTATATGCTATATATGAATCAAAAACTGGCAATGCTAAATATAATACACATATTACTAAATTGCTGCAATATAAATGATACTTTCATGTATGCAGAATTGATTTAGATCTTTACATCTTCCTCAGACATAAGGCAACAACATCTAGGAGAATATTTGCATATACGATAACTGTATTATAAACACATCCCACATCTTACAAATTCTAACAAACATAGACTTGGGCACCCAATGTTCAAAGGCCTGCTTTGCCTGTGCGTCTTGTATTGCTGCAAGGCATATATGTCTGACATTAAATGCTATTTCATCACATTTGTTTTGGAAAACTACCACTGCAGTTTTCTGTGAACTTTAGAACTTGTTCTACAAAGAGTGCTATGTTACATATTATGTGAGACTTGACACAAATTTTACTTGACAAAGGGATGTAATCCGTCTAAAAACACAGCTGAAGGGCAATTCTAACACAACACTTCCAACTAAATATTAATGCAAAGTTTTGCCTGCGGATGAAGATATTATTGCATGTGTCAGAAGTTTTAGTATGGATTTGCCAAGTTTTTTTACTGACACACTTTCTGTTCACAAACCATAGTTGACAGTCACAGAGGGAAATTATTTTCATATCTATAAATTATTCATGATTATGACAGATGCGATCCACTCTTTTTGCAATGCTAGGTGTCTGTGGAGGTGTTTTTCATTTGATTTACGTTTAAGAAAGTTGGAAAAAACTGCGTAAGCTAAAAGCTCATGTAGGCACTTGCATTAACTTCAGAAGACAGCTTGTTTTATACTTGACAGTGTTTTTTTTTTTTTGGGGGGGGGGGGGGGGTTATTGCAAAATTGATCACCTATCAAAAGCAAAATTCATGTCTACAGAGATTATCACATGCTGTCAAGTACCTTTATATTTAATGGCATTTATAGAGATTTATTCAGATTAGTGTCTGTCCTGAAGAAGGTATGCCTAATGTGCCACTGTGCCATTGTGAGACAGAAATACAAAAACACTAGAGCTAATGGGATTATGCAAACTAACCTGCTAGTGTTTTACAGTAAGTCTCATGTGATGATGTACAGGGAGCACTTACAAAGTTTTTGTAAATACCACTCTTGAATAGATTTAAACCCAAGTCACCAGAGCTAAAACTGTAGAATGAAAACTGCTTCACCACTGCATTGCATCTGGTTTAGTATACCTCCTATGCTGGAACACACAATCTTTGGTTATCGCTTACATCATATCACACTATATAAAGGGTGCCTAAACATACATTTATTTGACTAATACATAATAAAATTGTAAAACAAAAAGGGTATTTTTTTTTTTTGTGAGACCCTCAAAGAAACCCTATTACCATCTGTCTAATAACTACATGGCTACAGAGTGTACAATATCAAAGCAGAGTTATCAGCACAACTCATCTCTCAGAAAATAAAAAAACTTCCTGGAATATTGTAGCTTCGAACTTATGGGTCTGCCTTTATATTGATGATTTGGTACTTCTGCTACTAGAAAAGCCTTAAACTTTGAATGTGAAAGCCATTGTGTGGATTTCATTACTGATCTTTGGAAAAATTCCTGGTAGCACTAGTAGCAAACTGATGCATTGTAAAGCTCCTTTTATTACCAGGCAGTAATATCACAGGCTTTCAAACATGTTGTCCCATTAGATTCCTACATAAAATTAGGTGGTGTTAACAGGAGGACAGACATAACCGTGTTATGGAAGTTCATGGCAATTCACCATCACATCAGCTATGTAAGGAGAGCGTAACACTTTAACCAAATTGTATATCTGGCATCCACAGAGTAAGTTAGAGGTTCAGGATCAAGGACTTTCATATAAATCTCATACCTTAGCATTTAAAAAAAATTCTGAAACTTTTTTTTTTAGGCAATCCACAACTGACTAGTTTGGTACAAATCATTATACATGTACTGGATGTTAATGAATTTCCCCCTGAGGTGACAGTGCCATATGAGATATCAGCATGTGATAATTCCAAACCAGGACAGGTAAAATACATCTCTTTTGTTCCATACATCAAATTGCACTATTCATATCTGTTGTTTAAAGTCTATCAAAAAAGAGGAAAATACCTTTCTGCAGCTAGCCAACTTCTGTTTGAAATAATTTCTTAATTATAATTACCAGTTCCTGTTCCAATGATGCCCTGTACAGCATGTTAGAATGTCACTGGTGCAGAGGGTGAGGGATGACTTCTAAACAGAACCCTGATTACAACATTTATGCCCTGTACACACGATCGGTTCATCTGATGAAAATGAACCGATGGATTTTTTCATCAGATATCCGATGAAGCTGACTTTCATCAGTCTTGCCTACACACCATCGGTTAAAAATCTGATCGTGTCCAACGTGGTGACGTAAAACACAACGACGTGCTGAGAAAAATTAAGTTCAATGCTTCCGAGCATGTGTCGACTTGATTCTGAGCATGCATGGATTTTTGACCGATGGATTTCCCCACAGACGATCGTTTTTTTCTATAGTTTTTTTAACTATACGAAAATTTTAAAACAGGTTCTATTTTTTGGGAAAAAAACTGATGGGGGCCCACAGACAATCGGTTTGTCCGATGAAAACAGTCAATTGGTCCGTTTTCATCAGACGAACCGATTGTGTGTACAGGGCATTATATTTGCCAAATATTTAAAATTTTCTGCAATATATATTTTTGCTGGATTTGGGCTTCATGTTATGGGCTTTACCTAATGAATTTGTTGTACCTGTATGTACAACAAATTCATAAAATACATACATGCCTTTGCAGAAGCATGCTTTGCTGTGTTATGCACTCACTGTATACATACGCACTACAATGTGAAAACATCTGCTTTGCAAAATACGACTGAGGCCTCGTACACACGACCGAGGAACTCGTCGTAAAAGAAACATCGTTTTCCTCGACGAGTTCCTTGTTAGGCTTGTCGATAATCTTGACAAGCTTTCTTTGCGTACACACTGTCAAGACAAAATCTTGTCGTTCTCAAATGCGGTGACGTACAACATGTACAACGGCACTATAAAGGGGAAGTTCGAATCCATTGGCACCTTGGGGCTGCTTTTGCTAATCTCATGTTACTGCGTGTTAAGTAAAAGTTTGGTGAGAGACGATTTGCGCTTTTCAGTCTGTTACAGTGTGATAAATGTGCGATCTCCATTACGAACGCTACTTTTACCAAAGGTGCGCTCCCGTCTTTATTCTGAGCATGCGCGGGTTTCTAAGCATACGCACGAACGTGTTTCTCATCGTAAACCAGCCCAACGAGAAACACGACGAGGAAATTGAGACTCCCGACGAGGAAAAAGAGAACTTGTTCTCTTTTTTTCTCGTCCAGTTCCACAACAGTTTTCTCGACGAAAAACATACACACGGCCGTTTTCCTCGGCAAAAAAGCTCTCCCACCAAGTTTCTTGATGGATTCTGTCGAGGAAAACAGTTGTGTGTACGAGGCCTGAATAGTCTAATACATAGCTATGCTATTGCCAGCGAGAATACAGTCCCACCATGAAAGAAATCAGATCTGTTTTGGGTACGTCTCATCACAGTGTACTGAGTATATAATAACCATTTGAATTGCTAATATCAATTTTGAAAGAAGTTGTAGTCATCATCTGGTTCTCAGTGAATGTTCCACATGATGTATGCCCTGTTGGAAATGTACATGTACCCCAGGATAAAGTAAAACTTAAACATTATATACAGCACAATAGTTTTTTACTCGATTCCAGAATCAACTGCAGACAAAACTATTTTTTGTATAATGTGAAGAATGATTAGAATGTTTGTCAAGCCTTTATTGCTCTCAGTTTCTTAACTAGGGAGAAAAACGTGAATGAAGGTCAGCATACTACAAATAAAGCAAGTGGATAAAACTTTACTTGCAGGACATACCAAAAATGTTTTTTGGCTGTACAGGGCCCCTTCATCAAGGTGATTGATTTTAAAGGGGTCTTGTATGCCCTCAAAATATTGTAGGTATGTTATGCAAGTAAAGCTTATGCTTCTTGCTTAATTTCGGGTGTGATGACATTTATTAATTGCATATGTCCTCACCATTGCCTTCACCCAGCCAATTGCTGATGACAGTCTTGTGTATGTGCAGTTTGGACCTTGTTATACACCAGGGAGGCCCCCTCACTTAAGCCAGCCATAGATGGTCAAAGGGCAAGTTCAGCAGGAACTGGTTGAGATTCGAACTGTGTATGGGCAGGCTGAATTTACCCTAAGTTAATTGATCGATTAACTTTGGTACAACCAGCCTGTCAGATTTTACTGTGTTCTCCTGATGGAGACAATATCCCCCACCCCCCCCCCCTTTCTGGGAGAACACAATGACTCTATAGGAGCACTGTCTGTGTTGATGGGGGAATCAAGCTATTTTTTTTCCCTGCAACCCATGGTTTCAGAAACAAAATTTGCTCCATCTATGGCTGGTCTTGCTGTCCTGATAACAGTAGTTACCAGGGCAGAAAATGGGGGGAAAATCTCACCAACAGAGATCAAGACAGCAATAAAAACTGAAAGGAGAGCTAATTCTTCCCCAATCTATCAATAAACCAGCCACGTTTTAACTTAAATTGCTTCTTATTTTTACAGTGCATTTTTTTTTTGTTTTTTTGTTTTTTAGAACATTAAATCAACCAGAAGCATAATGTAAAACATCTTAGTATTTGTTCAATTTATTTCCTCTGAGCCCTACGTCCTAGGCCTTGTACACACAACCGTTTTTCTCTGAAAAAAACAGCAAGAAAGCCGAGATTACTGTTCGTGTGTACGAGGCTTTCAGGTTTCTCGTCAGGAAATCTGGTCAGAATCTTGACGAGAAAAAAAGAGAACCTGCGCTCTTTTTTTCTCGTCGGCCTGTTCTCCATCAAGAAACCCGAGCGCATGCTCGTCTTACGTGATGATGTCACTGCGTTCTTGCCTTTCAAGAGAACCATGGTTCTTTTGAAAAGGTCAGTGTGTACACTCAGGTGGCAAGAGATTCTTGCCAAGAATCTCGTCAGGGAAAACTATGTTTTTTCCCTGATAAGATTCTTGCCCGTGTGTACAGGGCCTTAATATTTGTTACTTTTTTTTAAACTATTTTAGCTTTTGTCACTTACTATCTTATGTATTATATTCAACAATATCACTGAGAATCAATGATGGAAATGCACTTTACATTTCACTTCCTTCACTTCCCTTTGTTCTCTCACACTGTCTTTGTCTGTTAAAAGCCTACTGAATCCTAGAATAAATATTTCCTATCTTTTGTATAAGCTTGATGTAAGTAGTGTTTACATAAAAAGTAGAAATGTTCTGTACAGTGTGTATTTTCTGTCTGCTTTCAGATCATCCAAATTATCGGTGCTGCTGACAAGGATATGTCACCTGCAGGGCAGAAATTTTCCTTCAGAATGCCACCTGATGGTTCCACAAACCCCAATTTTACCATCCATGACTATAAAAGTAAGGATCCTGATTACATACATTTTCTATTTTCAAATTGTGACATGCAATAGTATTTCAGAAAGCAAACAAATATCTTTGATATATGCCTGTACACATTGCTGTCATTTTATTTGTTTTCTGGCTCATTGCAGCTGTTTTATGACAAACATATATTTATTCCCCAGGAATATCTCACAAACAAACGCTATATTTGTATTTTAAATAAAAATATGTCTATTGTCTAAGATGCCAGTATTAACTAATTTAGCTGCTGTGCAACAGTTTTATTTCTATATGAATATCTCCCAAAAAGATTGTTATGATAATTGGAATTATAGGTTTACACTCTTGAACACTACTTGGAAAATGTTCATGGACTATGCCTAACCATATCTTCATTAGAATTGATCCAAACATTTTTATGAAATTAGATTCATATCAAATGTCATTAATTTGGATGTCCAGATTCAGTTCTGAATTTCAGTTTTTTTTTGTCACTTTGGAATTCCAAAAAGTTTGTGGGAGAAAGGGATCAAAGACTTATCCTAAAGCTTTTTCTGCCTTATATCTGTTTCTGCTATTTTCTGGATAACCTTAGCTTAAAGTAGATGTAAACCTGATTCATTAAATTTGAGCTGGGCACATATATCTGCAGTATGTTGTTATCTCTTTTCAATGAGCTAAGTCTTATAACTCTCTTCTGAACAGTTCCTTTGTTATCAGCCTGAGAACTCCTGACATATTTTTTTACTTTTTAGACAAAAGCAGCCAAATAGCTAGATTCACATAGATGGGCGTAACATTAGGCAGGCGTAGCGTATCGCATATACGCTACGCCGCTGTAAGTTAGAGAGGCAAGTGCTGTATTTACAAAGCACTTGCGTCCTAAGTTACGGCGGCGTAGCATAAATGGGCCGGCATAAGCGTGCCTAATTCAAATGAGGAAGAGGTGGGCGTGTTGTATTAAAATGAACCGTGACCCCATGCAAATGAGGGGCTGAACGAACAGCGCATGCGCCGTCCCTGGACATATCCCAGTGTGCATGCTCCAACTTACGCCGCAAAGACTTATTGGTTTCGACGTGAACGTAAATTACGTCGGCCCCATTCACGGACGACTTACGCAAATGCCGTAAAATTTTCAAAATTTGACGCGGGAACGACGTCCATACTTAACATTGACTAGGCCGCCTTTTATTGTGGAATAACTTTACGCCTGAAAATGCCTTATGTAAACGACGTATCTTTACTGCGACGGGCAAGCGTATGTTCGTGAATAGGCGTATCTCGCTGATTTACGCATTCTAGGTGTAAATCAGCGTACACGCCCCTAGCGGCCGGCGTAAATAGTCAGCTAAGATACGACGGCATAGGAGGTCGTATCTTAGCTACATTTAAGTGTATCTCAATTTGAGAATACACGTAAATGTACGACGGCGCAGATTCAGAGTTACGACGGCGTATCTACTGATACGCCGGCGTAAACCTCTCTGAATCTGGCTAAGAATCTTTTGTCAAAGGATGTTGCTAAAATAGAGTAGCAGAGAGCAGCTCCTATTACAAATCAGCTCTGAGAGTCTCTGCCTATGAGGAGAGGGGGTGTGTGCCTTTCCTCCAATCAGCAATGTTAGCTATCTTGGCTATACATCACATTCTGTGTTAACCAGGAAGAGAAACTCTCCTAACACGATTTCAACTTTCCAAACAGTATATAAATGTGAAGACAGCAGATATACATATGAAACCTATGTAGGGAGATTTGGTTATTCTCTGTGTATCATCTAAAGCCTTGTACACACGACCGAGGAACTCGACGGGCGAAACACATCATTTTGCTCATCGAGTTCCTTGTTAGGCTGTCGAGGATCTCGGCAAGCCAAATTTTTCCATTGCCGTCGAGGAAAAAGAAAAGACGTCACCGCGTTCAAGAAGGGCTTCTGCTATATGCCGGCCGGCATTTGTTTTTACGCTCGTACTTGCTCTACGTTTGTAAGTAGTTTTTAAACTTTTAATAAAATTGTTGGTACCTACTACCCTATGTGCGGTCTCCTTCCCTGCATGTCTAATATCGACTGGGCTGTATGAGACGATTTGAGGAGGAGTACTTCACATTAGATCTTGCTGTATCCCGCCGAGGATTTCCTATGAGTTGTGGTCTGTTTACATTCCTGGTCCATCTTAAGCTGTGTCCCCATACTCTGGAGTATCCTGCTGTGACCTAAAATAACGCTGTTATTTGGTTACCTTTTGGAAAGCCTTAGTCCATGTGGTGGCGGATCACGTTTATGTTATTATCTACACACTGGGTGCTGTTTGTCCTGGATTTCACCGTTTTTGGACTTTATTATTGCATATGTGCATGTATTAAGGACCTATTTGCACTTTTATTTGCACTTATATTTGTGCGATCTTTTCTCCCTTTTTTAATTTGATTATTTATTTGTGGATACACAAAGGACTTTATTGCATAATGCTCTCTTTTTGGCTCGACGAGATCCTCGACAGTTTCCTCGTTGAAAAGTGTAAACACGACCGTTTTCCTCGGCAAAAAAAAAAAACAGTAAGTTTCTTGCTGGTTTTTGCCGAGAAACTCGGTCTTGTGTACGAGGCTTCAGGCTGTTCATTTCACTGGTTGTATCAAGGGTTTACATCCACTTTAACTTTGAGTATTACCAGACCCCACCCTTCTACCTTAGTATCCAAGGTGGACTTTTTTAAAGAAAGGTTTTTTGACCCTGGCATCTCATCAAGCAGGAATTTCAGAAGGTTTCCATTTCATTTTCTGTACTTTGTCAGAGGTTTGCATATTTTAAAACGTTTGGGTGAACTACAATGGATAAACCTTGATTTATAATTGCCATACATACTGTAGGTCATGAAGTTGAAATTAACCTCACTTATTTCTTTAGATTCACTTTTTTCATTTGTATGTTTCGAGAGACATAGGCATTATATTTGTTCATGACACTTTACTCATATGTGCCTCTGAAATGTCCAGTTATGTTGGCTCTAAAGTCCTGTGGATTGGTGACACTTCTTGTCAGGGCACACATTAATATGGTGACATTTCATGGTAAACTAACAAGCATATAATGCTTAAATAAACTAAGTAGCATAGCATGGTGTGCCAATATTTCTCCAAAGGGAGATTTTAAAAAGAACATTGTTTGCAGCACCACAATATAAGCCAAAGAGCGCATGAAATTAATTTATTGCAAGTTTTGACTTTCGTAAATCAGTTCACTTATCTGAAATTGTACATTCATCATAGGGCAACATCAACTGCTCTTTGAACAGTACCCGTATATACTAAATTAGTTGTCAGAATATATTTTTTCACACAACCAAACCAATGGCATATGGATATGGGTGAATGCCTGTGTGGAGCTATTTATGTTAGGACTATAAGCACAAATGTTCAAGAACAAACTCCTCTGTGAAAAATAAAAATCATGTTTTATCGAATTTGGACTTGACATACCCTCAGTATGTCACTTATCTGTTTTAGTGGATCATTTATTACCAAACATGCTATCTTAAATAAGCTGGAGGGGACAACTGAGACAAAGAGATTAGAGTATCCTTTTTAGAAGTATTTTATGCCAAAAAAGAAAAAGGAATGTCATGAAGGGGAAATATTTCAGATGTACTTTGTTGTGTATAAATGTCACAAACAACAGCTTGGTGATAAATGGAGCTTCAGGAGAAAAGGCCATACACACTGATTTTTTTTTATTTATAAAGCAATAAGTAAAGAGCTGTAGAGGTTTTATTAGCATTTTAGTTCGATAAAAAGAAAAACACTCTAAAGTTGTCTTGTGTGGATATGTTGAAAAACAAAAAAAACAAAAACAATAGACAACATTATCTTATAAATTTGATTAGAGTAGATTAGATTAGATTATTAACAATGTGCCTATTAAGTTATACTTATAAAAACCCTGTGCATTTTAAATTCAATTTATCATGAAAAAATACAGAAGCCTGACAACAAGAAAGTTTCAAATTTGGGGAAAATATATCCATACACACGTGCCTGTAAATGTATTGACATTTAATACTTTGTAATTCATTCCTACTAACATAATTACACAGCAGCTTTGCCTCCTGGGAGCCATGGATACAGACACATTTTATGCTGTACATCCATATGCCTGTAAATACATCTGTGTGCATGGGCTCTAAAACAGCATCGTTGATTTATTGCAGGAGCAAATAGCTGGTAACTTAGCAAACTGCATGATCTCTTTACAAAGTGAATTTTGTACTGATATAAGTAAATAAGATGACGATATTTTAACTTCAATCAACCAATCATATGCTAAAAAACAAAACACAAAAACACTTGCTTGTTTAATTTCCCTTGTAGTTGCCTGCTTACTCATAGTTACATAGTTGATAGGTTCAAACATTTTATTGAGAAATGTAATACAGATTACAGGGTTAAATGGAGTGTCATTCCCAAATGGCAGGGAGAGGTAACAATAATGCATATAAAAATAATAATAATGCAGGAGAAAATCGGGACGCAGTCCGTGGGGTAGATTCAGGTAGCCTTGCGCATTTTTTGCGTAGGCGGAGGGCACCTTTTTTGCCCTGCAAATGACGTCGCAATTCAAATTTCGCGACGCGCCAACGATGGGTATATGTAACATTGGCTGCCCCTGCTAATAGCAGGGGCAGCCTTACGCGAAAGACGCCATACGGAAACGACGTAAACTGCGTACGCAGGGCTTGCGTAATTTGGTGAATCGGCGTTAGTATGCAATTTGCATACTATACGCTGAGCACAACGGGAACGCCACCTAGCGGCCATCGCAAGAATGCAGCCTAAGATATGCGGGCATAAGAGCCTTATGCCGCGAATATCTTAGGCTGCAGTCGGCGTAACGAGGTTCCTGAATCAGGAGCATTTGTTACGCCGGGGTAAGTAAGCAATTGCGCTGTATAACTATGGTTACACAGGCGCAATTGCTTCTTGAATCCAGGCCCGTATGTTTGAGAATCAGCCATATAGGTGAGAACGAATATCCTGACACATAGAAGATCAAGAAAGTAAGGGTAAGCAATTGAAAGTTAAAGGTAAGGGTCAAGTAGATGAGGACTCGCGTGGGTAGGAGTCTGCCGTCAGTTGTGTCAAGAGATGCTGGGGTGCGAGGCCCACTAAGGTGCCAATTATCTAGGGCGCATAATTCTCTGTATCACAGATCTGTGTAGCTAGGCAAAGGGAAATTGCCCTAATGGGAAGAGCGATCCAAAAAGGGATCTAAGAGAAGAGAGGAGGGGATAGGGAAAGAGAGGGAGGAGGGTCAAGGGAGAGATAAGAAAAAGGACAGGAAATAGTTGGAATGTTGCCGGGGGAATAAAGGGAGGGGGGACAGAACTGGTGCCGTTAGGTTCACTTTTTTATTCTTACTTTGTTAAGGGAATACCTTCTATTCCTTCAGTAAATAAGATTCTAATAAGTGGATTCAGTAAAATAGGAATTTTTTCCTTGAAAACTAGGTCATGACATAACACTTCTCATCCTTCCTTCCTTTGAAACCTTAAAGACCCATTCTCGTATCTGCATGTGTTACTGTCATTGA
Organism: Rana temporaria; assembly: GCF_905171775.1. Classification (NCBI taxonomy): domain Eukaryota; kingdom Metazoa; phylum Chordata; class Amphibia; order Anura; family Ranidae; genus Rana; species Rana temporaria. The sequence continues at coordinate 220,478,533 of NC_053493.1, read as the reverse complement.
TGAAATGCACTGTTTAATGTGTCAGCACCAATTGTGATCATTTTCCCTGTTCATTTACTATTGGTCTTCAATATGTTTACATGTACCAAAAAATACACATGACCCGTTTTTTTTGTTTTTTTTCAACCCAAAGCAATGCAGAGCAAATTTCTACTGGCATATGAGTTGCCATTAAAGGGTCACTAAAGGATTTTTTTTTTTTTTTTGCTGAAATGACTGTTTACAGGGTATAGAGACATAAAAGTTAACTGATTCCTTTTAAAAATGATAACAACTAGCTAAAAATCAATCATATAATGTGCCTGCAGGTTAGTTTCACTTTTAAACCGGTTTAATTTTCCTGTGAACTAGAGAGACACACAGAACAAAAACAAACAAATTCAGGGCAGTGTTTTGTTTTTAAAATGAATCTGATTGGTTCTGTTAAGTTTTAGACACACAGTAATGACAGCTTAGACCTACAGTGACAAGCTCCCAGTACTGTGGTTATAAGGAGCCAGACAACCAGGAAGTGTGGAGATCACAGCAGAATTACAGCAACTTCAAAGCAAAAACGAACAATAAGGACATGAAACCAGTACTGCAGTAAGGTAAAGGAAGCTATTTAGCTAAAAAAAAAAAATTCCTTTAGTGATCCCTTAATTAAAGGGTCACATACATGTTTTAAGGGTGTAGAAGCACATTGGGGGTTTATTAGAAATTAAAACACCTCATCCCCACAACACACATACCTCTCCAGCGATAATAAGTAAACCCCATTGTGTACTTAAAAGTGGGGTATGCCTGTATACATGCATAATACAACATTGTAATAGGAAATGTAGCGCTGCCTCTAATATGCCTCTCAAATAAAATGCATTTATTGTATGTGTAACCAAATTTGCAGTGCTGTAAAAGTACCAAATACTAATCAGATAAATCCAATATTTAAATGTAGCAAAACAAACATTATCTAAATAAATACATGAGGTGTAACATGAAACTTCAGTGTTATAAATAAACACCTAAAAGACTTCATGCAGTGAGCATAGCAAAACTCTACAGTGCTACAAGCACCAAAAATACAATTTGTGATATTAGTGATCACCAAATTATAAGAATTAATAAAAAAAGTGTGGTCCATAAATAAAAGTCCATATTACATGCTCCTCCTTCAATTTGTGTACTTAAAACCAGTGACCCTCTGGCGAAGCCACATGGGGCGTGGTGTAATGCATAAGGGCGGATGTTATGGTGACATTGATCAATGTTGGTTTGTCGGCTGCAGGACAAGATCCCAGCTTTTCAGATTTAATTTTTTTGCGATACGACACTGCATTGCTTTAGCTGAAAATTGCACGTTCACGCAAAGTTGTACCCAAACAAAATTGATGTCCTTTTTCCCCCCACAAATAGAGCTTTCTTTTGGTGGTATTTGATCACCTCTGTGGTTTATATATTTTTTGCACTATAAACAAAAAAAAGAGCGACAATTTTGAAAAAAAAGCAATATTTTTTACTTTTTGCTATAATAAATACACCCCAAAAAATATATAAAAAACTAATTTTTCACTTAGTTTAGACTGATGTGTATTCTTCTACATATTTTTGGTAAAAAAAAATCACAATAAGGGTATATTGATTGGTTTGCACAAAAGTTATAGCGTCTACAATATAGGTGATAGATGCCATTTTTATTATTATTATTTTTGCTACTAGTAATGGCCGCGAAATTATAACATCGAACACTTTTGACACTATTTTGGGACCATTGTCATTTATACAGCGATCAAAGCTACAAATAGCCATTGATTATTGTATAAAATTTGCTAGGCAGCAAATTTAAAGGGACATACAGGTACACCCATTTGCCTGATGTAAATCAACGTGCAGCAGTCAGTCGACAAGGGGTTAATACATTTTTTTATCTGATTGTACTACACTATGGTTGGAACTATTTAATTGTGAGTATCTAGATCATATCTCACTGAATTGAGGATTTTAAAGTGGTTGTAAACCCAACCACACAACTTGCACCTACAGGTAAGCCTAGAATAAGACTTACCTGTAGGTGCAAGAAATATCGCCTAAACCTGCATAGTTTATGAGATATTTGCAATAATGACAGGCACCGATGTCTATGGCGCATTCCGTTTTTGTGAATGGCATTATTAGGGTTAATGCTGTATTTCCGCGCATGCGCAGGGACCATGCACGGGAGTGACGTCATTGCCGCTCCAGCCAATCACAGCGCCGGAGCGGCGATAACAGGAAGAAGATGCGAGGGGACATGGCGGCAGTGGCGGAGGGTAACGAGAAGGACTTTGGGGGCTTCGATTTAGGGTAAGTGCCACATAATGAGCTAATATGCTATGCATACTAGCTCATTATGTCTTTCTCTTGCAGGTTTTTTTCCCCGTTTTTTGGGGAGGTGTGGGGGGTTTACTTCCTCTTTAAATCAACTATGCATGATTGAGGATCAGGGTATTTGATACCCTGTGTTGGGAATGTGTGAAATTACCCATTTGGGTTTATTATTAAGGTGAGAGTTCATCTGGAGCACATGATATTGGGTTTCACCTACAGTGAAAAAAAAGCTATCCTTGCAGCACTGGTTTTAAGGTCACAAATTGAAGAAGGAGTGGGCTGCATTGTTTTAAAAATGTCTTTTATTTGGTGATTACTAATATCACAAATTTTATTTATGGTGCTTATATCACTGGACATTTGTGCTACACTGACTGCATGAAATATTGTATGTGTTTATTTATAACACTGGTGTTTTATGTTACACTTCATTTATTTATTTATATAATATTTGTTTAGTATTTTTTTTTTGCTACATTTAAATATTGGATTTATCTAAATAGTATTTGACACTTTTACAGCACTGGGGTTTTGGTTACACATACCATATATTCATTTAATTGTAAAGGCATATTAGAGGCAGTGCTACATTCCTTTGTATTTCATATTATTGAAGTAAGGTGGGAATACTTTAATGTTAGCAACAGCCTCAGAACATCTATCTATCTATCTATCTATCTATCTATCTATCTATCTATCTATCTATCTATCTATCTATCTATCTATCTATCTATCTATCTATCTCTGTATATATATATATATATATATATATCTATATATCTATATATATATATATATATATATATATATATATATAGATAGATAGATAGATAGATAGATAGATAGATAGATAGATCTATATATATATATATATATATATATATATATATATATATATATATATATATATATATATATATATATATATATATATATATATATACACTGCTCAAAAAAAAGGAACACTTTTGAATCAGAACTCCTGGGATATTGATCTGGTCAGTTAAGTAGCAGTGGGGGAGGGGTGTATACAGAGGGGGTTGTTAATCAGTTTCAGTTGCTTTTCTGTTAATTGAAATTAACAACAGGTGCACTAGATGGGCAACAATGAGACGACCTCCAAAGCAGGAATGTTTTTTCAGGTGGAGGTGTCTGACATGTTTTTCCGTACTCATCTTTTCTGACTGTTTTTCACTAGTTTTGCATTTAGCTAGGGCCAGTGTCACTACTGGTAGCACAAGGTGATACTTGAACCCTATAAAGAATGCACAGGCAGTCCAACTCCTCCAGGATTAAACATCAATACGTATCATTGCCAGAAGGTCTGCTGTGTCTCCCAGCACAAGAGCATGGAGGAGATTCCAGGAGACGGGCTCTATGAGAGCTGCACAGAGCCGTAGAAGGTCCCTAACCCATCAGCAGGACCGGTATCTGCTCCTTTGTGCAAGGAGGAACAGGATGAGCACTGCCAGAGCACTACAAAATGACCTCCAGCAGGCCACTGGTGTGAATGTCTCTGACCAAACAATCAGAAACAGACTTCATGGGGGTGACCTGAGGGTCAGACGTCCTCTAGTGTGCTCTGTGCTCACTGCTGGACACTGTGGAGCTTGATTGGCATTTTCCATTGAACACCAGAATTGTCAGGTCCGCCACTGGTGCCTCGTGCTCTTATTAGCTCATTTAGCAGTTTACTGGTTTGTTTGTAAAATTCATTCTATTATAATAGGAAACCTTAATAAATTAATAAATGGTGCCCACAAACATGCAATCAACAAGTTGATTTTCTATATCATTTCAGCTGCCCAAATTTCTGTAGCTACTCATAATTTTGACTGCATCTTTTTTCATCATATTTCAAATGCTAAGTGTATGGTTCACTTAAATTAAATGCGAAGAAATTATAATAAAATAAAAAAAAAACTATATACGTAAATGAAATGTGAGTAATTGTAAAGTGAAAAATAACCATGATTATTTTTTTTTTCAGATAACTCAGCTGGCATAGTTGCTCAGAGACATGGGTATAGCAGGAGACAGAAAGAATTCTATTCGCTTCCAGTGGTGGTAGAGGACAGCAGTTATCCTATTCAAAGCAGTACAAGCACACTGACCATTAGAGTATGCAGATGTGATTCAAGGGGAGTGGTCCTTTCTTGCAATGCGGAAGCTATTTTTTTACCAGTTGGACTAAGCACAGGAGCTTTGATAGCAATTCTACTGTGCATTATCATACTTTTAGGTGGGTTTTTTGCAAACAAATTTTCATACATATTTAAAATAATGTAATCCCCATGCTGCAATGTGGTTAGTGATTTAAGTAGTGAAATTATAAAGATTGCTGCTGATATTATTCCTGTGTGATGTATAAATATGTATAATCAGCGCTGTCCCAACAACAAAAAATGAATATTCAATCTACTACTGTATATTCCTAATAATGTGATACACTGAATATTTAAATCATATTGTACGTGCAATCTTAATACAACCTTCCAACAACAGTAGTGATGATAATAATGAAAAACCTATAAAAAATCTATAATAAAGTTCATTTGAAAGTGAAAACAGTGTTTGCACCAAAGCAGTCCTTTGGCGAACAATAGATTCTTGAAAATATAGTTGGTAATGATCTTCGGTATTATCAATAAAGTGCCCAATCGTGCTCCCCTCCTATGCGCCCTCACTCACCAGTTCCAATGTTAGCCATGTGCACTGCCGAGAAATGTGTTAGTTTTTGTTTCTTTTGTTTTGTTTTTCGTTTTTCATGTAATTCGTAAATTAGAAAAATTCGTAAATTTGAACTCATTTATGAATTTGTCGATTCGTAAATTCTGAAATGTGAAAATTCATAAATTAAAAAAAATTGAAATTCCATAAATGGGAAAGAAAGTCTAGAAATTTGAAAGAATAACTAACTAACCAACTAATAATAACTATCAATTAAATTATAGGTATTGGAATTTCCTTTCAGATTTGGCTGTTAGTAAACATAACAAATACACATTTTTCCGAAGTTACGAATTATCCAAAATAACGGATACTGCATCTAAACAAATGGAACAAAACACATTAATAATAATTATTAATAATAATAATAAAAGTTTTTAATATTATAATTGTTATTTATTATTACTAATTAATTATGCTCCATTCGTTTAGATACAGCATACGTTATTTCAGATAATTTGTAACTTCGGATAAATTCATATTCGTTACATTCACTAACAGCCAAATTTGAAAGAAAATTCCAATACCTATATTTTAATAGTTAGTAATAGTTAACTTATTATTAGTTAGTTATTATTTCCGATTTTCATATTTTTGGGTTTTTCGGATTCTCGAATTTCTAGATTTCTGAAATTTAGAGTTTATGAATTTTCGAATTTATGAATTTACAAATTTTTGAATTTACGTATTTAAGAATTTTCAAATTAAAAAGTTTACAAATATTCAAATTTACGAATTTTCAGAAAAATTATTAAATGGGTTTTCAAATATTTCCAAATTAAGTAATTTGTAGAAATTCATTAAAAAACAAATTTAGACTAAATGTGTCTATCGAAAATAGGAGAGAGTGTCGCCTCTTTTAGGATAAGAATACAAGAAGTAAAAGGGTGCCTACATCCCATTTAATATGAAAAATAATGAGACAAAAATAATTTGACAACTATTGGCTGCTTGGGGCCAATGAACGTCAGTATTTAGGTCAAGGGAAGGGGGAGGGGATTTTGGAAGGGACTTTTCGCGGCACTGATAAAGACAATCTGATAAAAGGTATCGATATTTATTTAACAAAAAAAAGGAAGAACACAGGTATAATACAAAGGACAGTTTAAGAACAAACCCCACATTTCACATCAGAAAGTAAATAACAGACATGCTGGAATCGATTCCTTACATTAAGACACAGTCTGTTATTTACTTTCTGATGTGAAATGTGGGGTTTGTTCTTAAACTGTCCTTTGTATTATACCTGTGTTCTTCCTTTTTTTTGTTAAATAAATATCGATACCTTTTATCAGATTGTCTTTATCAGTGCCGCGAAAAGTCCCTTCCAAAATCCCCTTCCCTTGACCTAAATACTGACGTTCATTGGCCCCAAGCAGCTAAAAGTTGTCAAATTATTTTTGTCTCATTATTTTTCATAAATGTGTCTATCACCTGTATTGAAAAAGGATCTGTTGTTCCTTGAGTGATAATAGTGATAATAGTATCACTTCTCTCCTAATATTCCAGTAGATGGATCGGGGCTTCTCATATGGGTATAGGGAAATAATTCCATAGCGTAATTCCATTTTTATTAAGTTAAAAATGCATAAAACAAAAATGCACACTTACAATATCCTCTTCTTGTATGTGGGCATGTAAAATCCCGCTCTGGAAGCTTAGCACCACAATCTGCGTTTCAAAGAGTGGACGTGACGTAACCGGAGGTATCCACCGGCTTAATGCATTTTGCTCAGCCCAGCAAGCGTCATCAGAATCTGGGGGATTCCCGTTTCTAGTTACTTATTTATGTCTCCTACTATACCCATTGCTTAATTTCCTATTCCTCTTTCCCACCCACCTTATTGACTTTCTCATCTACTTCATGTTCCTTTATTGAACTGCTTTATTATTACTCCTGCCCCACAATTATACGATATTTTTTTATTATAATTATCACTACTGTTGTTGGAAATTCGTATTAAAGAGGAAGTAAACCCTCAGTGTTTGCTTTTTTTTTAATACACCTGCAAGAGAAAGTCATAATGAGCTAGTATGCACAGCATACTAGCTCATTATGTGTCACTTACTTGAGATCGCAGCCCCCAAAGTCCTCCTTGGTCCCGTCCACCTCCACCGCCAACGCCATGTCCCCTCGTCGCCATTTCCTGTTATCGCCGCTCCAGAGCGGTGATGACGTCACTCCCGCGCATGCGTGCAGCACCTGGCAGGTCCCTGTGCATGCACGAAAACACGACATTAATCCAGTTAATGCCATTTACAAAGACGGCACTGCTCAGTGCGCCTGCACCGGTGTCTACGGCGTGCATGCGCCATAGACAGCAGTGCTCGTTTCTGTGAAAATATCTCTTTAACCGTGTAGGTTAAGAAGATATTCCTTGCACCTACAGGTAAGCCTTAATCTAGGCTTACCTATAGGTGCAAGTTGCAAGAGTGGGTTTACAACCACTTTAAGATTGCAAGCATAATAATATGATTTAAATATTCAGTGTATCACGTTATAAGGAATTTAGTCGATTAAATATAATTTTTTTGTTGTTGAGACAGTGCTGACTATACATAATTTTCATACATAGCTCAGACAACCATTCTTGAGCTTCATCATAGAATAAACCAATTCTAACACACTAAAAACTGCATTGCTATATATACCAGTACTATCCATAACATTCAGTTTTAGCTTTGCAATTTTAGGTAGTCTAGGTTTAGTTTACAAAGAAACTGAGAAATAGGTAAAAATCTATCAGATTTATGCTGCACTTTTGAGTAACTTAGTACAAAATACAGGTAATAATTTCATAGCAAACTCTATCCCCATAGTTCCCTAGGCACAAAAACAATGGCAAGTGAAAAACATTGGTTGTGGTCTAAAAGTTTGGACAGAATGAAGATAGAAGGTGTCCAATTACCTACCCTCTTACCTGTGGACAATTGTGTATTTTTTAAAACCCTTACCCATTGGTGAATTGGTTGAGGGGGACAGCTAGTTGGTACATAAGTTCACGCTCCCTGATGGAACCCCTCCTTCCATAACCTATAAGCATCAAGCGCTGGCTCCATCTAATGACCATAATGTGCTATTTTCCAAATTCAGGCTATTCTTATGAATAACAAACATCAGACCTGGATAGAAAATAACCTAGTAACATCCAATCTAACCAGCATTTGCACAGGACAAATATAAATGCAGTTTCAAAGGACAAAAAGATCTGTGATATAGATATACATGTGTATATTATACAGTACAGACCAAAAGTTTGGACACACCTTCTCATTCAAAGAGTTTTCTTTATTTTCATGACTATGAAAATTGTAGATTCACACTGAAGGCATCAAAACTATGAATTAACACATGTGGAATTATACATAACAAAAAAGTGTGAAACAACTGAAAATATATTTCATATTCTAGGTTCTTCAAAGTAGCCACCTTTTGCAGCAGATACATCTCTAGAACTATTAAGAGGAGACTGTGTGAATCAGGCCTTCATGGTAGAATATCTGCTAGGAAACCACTGCTAAAGGCAACAAGCAGAAGAGACTTGTTTGGGCTAAAGAACACAAGGAATGGACATTAGACCAATGGAAATCTGTGCTTTGGTCTGATGAGTCCAAACTTGAGATCTTTGGGCCAAATTCTCAAAAGAGATACGCAGACTTTTTTTTTTTTTTTTTAAAGTGTATTTTGTGCGTGTACTCGAGAGAGGAGCCGGACTGCAGGAGTTGGGAGTAGGCAGGCCTCCCCCAGAGGCAATCTGCCATCTTTCTCCATGCCCCGGGTGGCAATGGCGGGTGTGTGAGGGGGTCCTCCCACACAGCCCGCCCTACCTGCTCCGCTTTGAAGCCCAACGGGGCAGAGGGACTCCCTATAAGGGAGTGAGAGGATTAGCCAGCTCAACCAGCCCAATTAGTCCTTCGCCTCTCTTTTAGAGACCGCGTGATCAAAGTGCATGTGTTAACCCAATTTAGAGTGCGTGTGTAGGTGTGGTGGTTTTTGTGGGAGGGGGTGGGCGTACTAAGCACAGGCTTACCTTGCATAGCACACCCACCGGGAGCCGGGCTGAGACCACCAAACTCAATTCACATGAAGCCGAGACCGGGATCCGAACCTCTAGCTGCAGAGGTGAATGGCTTGTCAGCACAGTGCCAATCGCGTTGAGCCACCGCAGCTCCCTGAGAGATACGCAGACTTAACTCCATTTTTCTAAATTTACACGGCGCGTATATTTGCGCACGATCGTCAAAACGACTTAAGCAAAGATTTCCGTATTTTCAGCCGTACTTAAATTAGTTACACCTGCGCATTCCCGGGCGCAAATTACGCTAGGCTCGCCGCTGTTTTTGATAGGCAAAGATGCAAATGAGGGAGTTAGGGCGATTCTCAGAATTAAGTGTGTGTGCCGTATTTTCCGCCCTGTGCGCACCTGTTAGTTTTTCTGACTAAATTTCCACATTATAAAACCAGCCCTAATTTTACACATGCTGTGGAAGGGTTTGCTGAAGGTAGTGACTAGAGGTTAGAGCTCTAGTTGTGAAGGTTTTTGTTTAAAAATGCCAGGACCAGCGATGATTTTGACAGCACTTGCTGCCTTACAGGCACAAAGGAGGAGGAGGGCACAGAGGAGGAGGATGAGGGCACAGGCGCGAGTTTATCGTCCACGGCGTGATATTTGGCAAATGCCAGCTTATGAGGTGATTGGCAACTACCGTTTTGATAGGGAGGCCATCCTGGAGATCACCCAACTCCTTCATGAGGATCTAATCGCCCCAACCCTACGTTCCCATGCCCTGACACCTCTTGAAAAAGTGATGGCAACCCTCCATTTTTTAGCGAGTGGCTCATTCCAGCGAGCATCTGGAGGTGTGGCTGGGATGGTGCAGTCAACCATGAGCAAATGTCTACATCAGGTGGTCCCTGCCATACTGCGGCGCATGAGCAACCAGTTTGTCATGCCCACCCAGGAGGACCAGCGTGTGCAAGCAATGACAGACTTTTATAATATTGCTGGCTTTCCTAAGACCATCGGGGCGATAGACTGCACCCATGTGGCACTACAGCCCCCCCCATGATACTGAACACCTGTTCAGAAACAGGAAAGGCACGTGCACCCACGTGGTGGGTGCACGTGGGTAGGCACCCACCACGTGGGTACCTGCCGGAGCATGATGGGACGGTGATGCCTATATAAATGGGATGCAAGGCGCGCTTCCATCATTACAGCGACAACAGGCGACGAGTCAACATCGGAAGAGAGAAGAACAGAAGACCCTGACGTCACAGAAGACCGCGCCGGCTGCCTGTTACTAATTGAGCTAACACACAAACATAGCAGGCAGCCAGCGCTGAAGAAGAAGGCACCGGACATCTGCAGAAGAACCGGGGTTCGCCGAGTCAACAGCGGAAGAGGGGAGAAGATGGAAGAAGCCCCCCGGAGTCCGGAGAAGCCCCCCCCGGAGAGCGGAAGAAGAAACCCCCCCCGGAGAGCGGAGAAGACCCCCGGAGAGTGGAAGAAGAAGCCCCCCCTGGTAATTGAGCTAATAACGAAGACAGGGGGGGCATCCGGAGCAGAATAATAAATTATTTTAAAAAGCCTTGTGTTGTGTGTTTACTAACTTTTACTTTTTGCCTCCAGGTGAATGGATAGGGGTACGATGTACCCCATATCCATTCACTTAGGGTGGGGGGCCGGTATCTGGGGGCCCCCTTATTAAAGGGGACTCCCAGATTCCGATAAGCCCCCACCCGCAGACCCCGACAACCAATGGCAAGGGTTGTCGGGAAGAGGTCCTGTCCTCATCGACATGGGGACAGGGTGCTCTGGGGTGGGGGGGCCCGCAGTGCGCCCCCCTGCCCCAGAGCACCCAACCCCCCCATGTTGAGGGCATGCGGCCTGGCACGGCTCAGGAGGGGGGGGGACGCTCGCTCGTCCCCACTCCCATTCCTGACCGGCCGGGTAGCGTGCTTTGGATACGGGTCTGGTATGGATTGTAGGGGGACCCCCTACGTCAATTTTTCGGCGTGGGGGGGTCTCCTTACAACCCATACCAGACCTAAGGGCCTGGTATGCTCCTGGGGGGGGAACCCATGCCGTTTTTTTCTTTGAAAATTGGCATGGAGTTCTCCCTCTCAGGAATGCATGCTGAGCGACGCTGTCATTTTTGTTTATAATTATTTGTTTTCCCGGCCCGTCTTTTTTTTTCACCCGTCGCAACTTTAGTGTCCCGTCGAAATTCTCAAAGCCGCCCGGCGTTAATTACGTTCGCGCGCTGCACGTCGGGAAAATTACGTCACACGCATGCGCAGTACGGCCGGCGCGGGAGCGCGCCTCATTTAAATTTAAAACGCCCCCAGGAGAGGAGGACCGCCTTACGACGGCGGCACTTAAGTTACACGGCGTGTAATTTCTACGTAAGTGCTTTGACGATCAGGCACTTAGGTAGAAATTTTAAGTCAGTGTAACTTAACTGCTGAAATTTAAGTTACGCAGCTTTTTTGAGAATTTGGCCCTACATGCCTGGTTCCCACCGTGAAGCATTGAGGAGGAGGTGTGATGGTGTGGGGGTGCTTTGCTGGTGACACTGTTGGGGATTTATTCAAAATTGAAGGCATACTAAACCAGCATGGCTACCACAGCATCTTGCAGCGGCATGCTATTCCATCCGGTTTGCGTTTAGTTGGACCATCATTTATTTTTCAACAGGACAATGACCCCAAACACACCTCCAGGCTGTGTAAAGGCTATTTGACCAAGAAGGAGAGTGATGGGGTGATGTGCCAGGTGACTACCTCTTGAAGCTCATCAAGAGAATGCCAAAAGTGTGCAAAGCAGTAATCAAAGCAAAAGGTGGCTACTTTGAAGAACCTAGAATATGAAATATATTTTCAGTTGTTTCACACTTTTTTGTTATGTATAATTCCACATGTGTTAATTCAAAGTTTTGATGCCTTCAGTGTGAATCTACAATTTTCATAGTCATGAAAATAAAGAAAACTCTTTGAATGAGAAGGTGTGTCCAAACTTTTGGTCTGTACTGTATGTATATATATATATATATATATATATATATAATTCAAATACTCCCCTTACATTCCGAACCAAGATTAAAGGGACATTTTCAGATTTTGTTTAGCTTCTTTCAGTGATCCAAATAATGTTTAAACGTATTACTCTAAGGCAGTGGTTCTCAACCTGGGGGTCAGGACTGATGATTTGACAGGGGTCACCAAATCCTCGGCTGTTCCTGAAGCCCGCGGCCACCCACTCAGCCTCTTTGCAGCCACCCATTCAGTTCACTGCATGGCTGGGGGGCAGAGACTAGAGGTCAGCTGACTGGTGAGAAATGTGAAGTGGGAGGAGCCCCTATCTCCTGATTTCGGTAGAGGTGTCACTGCTACGAGACACCAAAAAGTCAGAGACACAGTGAAGCCAGAGACACAGTGATTAACACTACCTGTGATTATAGTCCCCATTAAAAGTCCTCACTACAGTTCTCAGATCAGCAGATGACCTTGATCAAGAGCATCTAAGATGGCTGATCAGAACTCCCCCCAGCACTGTCACTCATCCCCCCCCCCACCAAGAAGGAAAAGAAGGAATAAAAATAGAGAATACATGGAAGGGAGAGAAAAAAAGGGGGAGGAACAAAGAAAAAGGAAGAGAAAGAACAAGAAAGATGGCTAGAGAGAGGTATGGGGGAAAAAAACAAGAAATGAGGATAGAGGGAGATAAAAGGCAAAGAAAGGAGAACAGAGAGAAAGAGTGGTACATCCTAAAATGTACTATAAGGGGTTTTAATACTGTACGAGTGGAAGGGATTCAGGGAGTGCTAAATGTCGTGGGTTAGGGGCGCAAATTACTTGTCTTGCCTTGGGTGCTGACAACCCACACTATGAAAATAATTTTTTTTTTTTTGTCAAATAACTTTTTTTATTGTATAAATGCAGAAAAAGTAGGTATCACACAGTATACAGGAGCATACGTCACAACATACCGGTAAACAGCAGTATAAGGCACATAACAGCCCGCGTGGTACGTTGTTATGAGATACCTGACACAGGTCCATTGCATAGGATTAGGCAATATCTAACACCACATTAAAGAACAAATACTGTATTACATCAATACGCCTATGCATGCTGCGAAACAACAAGCAGAAAAGGGGCCTCAGGGGTACCCCCAGGGGAGAGGAGAGAGAAAAAGAAAGGAAAGGGTAGAAAGGAAATAAGGGGGAAAAGAGGTAGGAGAAGGGAAAGCACATCGAGTCGGCTCAATTACCTGGTCACGGTGGGTCCTCCCGGAGACGCCAAGGCGCCCAGACCGCGTCATGGGCCTCCAATCTGTCCTGTATCCTGGCCGTCATCCTCTCCATCAGCTCCACGTCTTTAATTCTAGCGTATAGGGCCCCCGGTTCAGGAGGAGAGGATTTTTTCCAGTTTAGAGCTACAAGGCATCGGGCAGCTGTGAGGACATGACGCGAGAGCTTTCTACAAGGCAGCGGGGCTCCCTGAGGGGACAGACCCAGGAGGAAAACTTGGGGGTCATGGGGACTTGTACTTCCAGGAGGCGGCTCAACAGTTGTTGCACCGCAGTCCAAAATGGGACAATCCGCGGGCATTCCCAATAGATATGGAAGAGGGAGCCTCTGTCTCTCTGACACCTCCAGCACCTGTCAGAGCTAGTAGGGAATATGGAATGAAGCACGTCGGGGGTCATATACCAGAACAAGAGAACCTTATATGTGTTTTCCCTGTAAAGCGTACACATTGAGCTCTTTGCTGTCTGAGACCAGATAGCTCGCCACTGTTCAATTGGTATCGCCTCGCCAAGGGCCTTTTCCCATCGGTTCATATAAGAATGTTTGCCTAGGGATTCTAGGGGATAGGCATTCAGTGTTTTGTATATCTCCGAGATTAAGCCCTTCTGAGCCGATCCGGCTAGAACCATCCTTTCAAAGGGAGTTGGGGACGAGAACTGCAAGGTGGGTGCTATAGACAGGGCGTAGTGTCGGATCTGCAGGTAACCGTAGAAAGCCTGCCTAGGGATATCAAATTTAGATTGCAGACTAGCAAAGGGCAATAGCTTACGCGACAGAGGGTCCACCAGGTTCCCAAAGTGGAACAGGTTGCGGGACGTCCATGGGTAAGACATTTGATGAGTGAGACTATCTGGCACCTTGGGGTTATACATGAACGATGTCAGGAGCGAACGTTCTGAGGACAGGCCACAGGGTTGTGACAATCGGCACCATAGTCGTCAAAGCTGAGCCATGGAACCTAGCATACGCTCAGGGGGAACCTCCGCATTCGCATTCCACAGCAAGTTATTAGGGTGGGTCGGGGCCAACCATAGTTTCTCAATCTCCGTCCACCTGTTGTATGACCGCTGGGTGAACCAAGAAGGTATTGCTCGTAGCTGAGCGGCCTGATAATACTTGATGAGGTTAGGGAACGCAAGTCCCCCATCTGAGCGCGCCGCCGTCAGCACCGATTGAGGGACTCTATGTCTTTTGTAGTTCCAAGTAAACTTGAGTAGGTCGGACTGAAGTGTCCGCAATTGTATGTAAGGGACGGGGATGGGTAACGTTTGGAAAAGGTAAAGAAGCTTCGGGAGTATCGTCATTTTAATTGACGCGATCCGGCCAAGCAGTGAGATATGGTGCTTTTTCCATTGCAGCAGCTATGAAAATAATTTTATTGTTAGGGGTCCCCACAAACTGAGAAATTTTATTAGGGGTCACGGCACTTAAAAAGCTCGAGAACCACTGCCCTAATGTGACCCTGAAGTACATTTTCTTCATTATATCACATATATAGTTTAGGTATGGATGTATTAAAGGTTATTCAAATTTATTGACCTTTTTCCATTATTTTTTTTTAGTTATTGTAGTACTCTACGTAGCATTAAGAAGACAGAAAAAAAAGGATGGCCTAATGACCTCAAAAGAAGATATAAGGGACAATGTTATCCATTATGACGATGAAGGAGGTGGGGAGGAGGACACACAAGCCTTTGACATTGGTGCTCTAAGAAATCCAAAGGTGATTGAAGACAATAATGTTCGCAGAGACATAAAACCTGAACCTTTGTGTCTGCCTCATCAAAAACCATCAGCAGAAAACAACAGTGATATCAGAGATTTTATCAATGAAAGGCTTCAAGCGCATGATGTGGACCCAAATGCTCCCCCATATGACTCACTAGCTACATATGCCTATGAAGGTTCAGGATCTGTGGCAGAATCTTTAAGTTCTATAGAGTCACTACGAATGGAGACAGATCAGAATTATGATTTTTTAAGTGACTGGGGACCCCGTTTTAAATTATTGGCAGAAATGTTTGAAGAAGAAAAATATAATGCTGGCAACATTACTTAACTTATAGACTGAAAATGACCAACAATCAACAAGCTTTATCTAGACTATGTAAAAAAAAAAAAGAAAAAAAAAGTTTTATACTAAAATGCTACAATATTTATCATACTGTCAGTTTTCGTTTGTTTCACAGCTGGAAGGTTGATCCTGTAATGAAATAAAAATGTTTTTGCTATTTTTCATTGAAACTGAGAAACTCAGGTGTGTTATCTACAATTTAATGAAATGACACTTTGAGAATAAATATAATTTATTGGCATTATGGTGGAAAGAGGGGAAGATTTTTTTAATTCCACTGAATTGCCTGCTGAGGCCTTTATCCTGATATATGCAGTGAAGACCAGGAAAGAATTTTAAACACAAATGTGATGTCAAAAACATGGCAGAAGCAAATATTTCTCTTTACTATAGACAAACCCAGTTATTTAGCATTTTAAAAAACTTGTTTCCCTTTCAATCTTTGTGATGTCTCTTATTTCACACGTTCATCCTCTGATTGAACACTATGCAATCATAAGCAAATAAAATAAAAAAAAACTCTCAACATTGTATTTTAAGGATATTTTGCTTTAGAAAACAAAACAATTATATAGCTGATTTTTTATTACAAAAAAAAAAACAAATTATAGGTTTAGTGGTGACAAAATGGAAGAATGTGTTGGCTATAAACTGAACAATTTCGAACAATCTATTTTTTTTTTTTTAAACATGATGAATAAAAAAAAAACTCTTCAAACATATTACCTACCCTAGAAGTACATGAGATTGAAATCAATGTTTCAAGTACTTAAAATTAAAGGAAGCCTGTACTAAAAGAAAATATAGGGTTGTCAGGCCAAAATACCTAAAAAAATACCAGTTGTCTGGCTGTCTTATAGAATACATTCTGAGTTACTGTCCTGGAACAAAGTAACGTCAAACCTATTAGTTATTGTTTGTGCATCAGAAAATATTACAATCATTGCAACTGCATGCCAGCTAGGCAACTAGCATTTTCAGAAAGAGAAATCAGCATTGGCAGCCTTAAAATTTTCATAGTACAGCATATCATTAACAAATACCAAAAGCTAGAATTATTTTTAATGATAGCAACAAATGTTTGGCTACCTAAGGACAGGTGTAGATTGCCAGTAAGGCTTGGGTGTCTGAGACTTTGAGCAGAAAAATACTATCAGCCAAAATAATTCACAGTAGCCCCACCCTACTGTGGACAACACCTTATTGACATTCTTTGTAGTGCAACTATAGAGTAACAAGCCGCTACAATCCTTACTTAGATGGCCTTCTAAATGGCCTACACCTAACCTAAAGTTCTTTACTATAAAGGACATGCTGCTCCGAACTGAGAGAACTAATTTGAGGTGATCTTAGTTGCTGACACACATGCACATACTGTTCTGTATTTAGAATTGGAATACATTTCTTGAAAAAAACTAAATTAATTTTGGAACAATCTGAAATATTGATAGGTCTGCTGCTTCTTACAACTTCCAAATAAACAAATAAATCCAGGAACAGATAAAGGGAGGTTCTGGGCTGACTTCTGCAGTTTGTTGTCCTTGTTAGCCCTGTCAGGATGAGTACATGTTTAAGTTATAACCCTTAAGTACTCAGTTTTATAATGTGTATGCACAGTTGAAGTGTCAAAATGAAAGATCAGTTAGATTGTACATTTTTAGTGATGTGTTACTATGTTGATCCCTATACTTGGTACTAGCACTGTGGAACAATCATAGGGAAATGTTATCTATGAGAAAGTTGTGGTATTTACAAGAATGCAATTAATGAATGACCACTGTGTGTGTGTGATATCAAATATTTTTTGAATGTTATTTTTTTTCCATTAAACACATTAAAAGATTAAGTATTAGAATTTTTCAGGATGTGGCACAGCACAAAAGCATGAGACCATTAGCATCAACTCTGAAATGTTAATTGTAGCAGTACTACAGGAAAACATTATAGGCTTCTAAGTTTGGAATGAACAGGATGACCAAAGAAAATAGTATAAATATTTTTAATGAAAGATTATAAAATCTAAACAAACACAATTTTATTAGCTGTCAACCTTTTGATAAATAAATCCACTAAACATCAGCAGTAAATATAATGCAGTATTTCCACAATACTAACATAAAGATGATTAACATAAACACCATAGCAACAAAACCCGCAAAACTAAAAGTCAAGTAACTCTAATTTGTTTACTGAAGTCCAAGTATAACACCCATGTTCTTAAACACCATGCAGCAGTGATTTTCTAGTGCAAACCCATCATCATTAATTAGAAGGCTTACCAGAGTAAAAAACTCCCATACAGATGTAAAGTATATTGTACTCAGTATGTATTAGCTTGGGGCTGCATCAAAGTACTCCTCTTTTTCCTTTACCAGCCAAGACACAAGCCCCGTACACACGACCGGTTTTCCTGCCAGGAAAACTGCCAAGAGAGCTTTTGGCCGGGAAAACCAGACATGTATATGCTCCCTCGCAGTTTTCCCGACATGAAAACAGCCGGGAATCCCGGTGGGAAAATAGAGAACCTGCTCTCCATTTTCCAGTTGGGATTCCCGACAGTTTTTTTCCCGCCAGATTTACTACTTTCCTATGGGAAACACTGTGAGGCAGTGCTGATGGAGCATACACATGGCCGGGATTCCCGGCCAAAGCTCTCATGGCAGTTTTCCTGCCGGGTTCTCGGTTTTCCCAGCTGACTTTTTACCGCCGGGAAAACCGAGCGTGTGTACAGGGCTACAGATAGAGAAATAGGGCCAGATTCACATAGAATTGCCCTGGCGCAGCGTATCAGAGATACGCTACGCCGACGTATCTTACCTGGCTCTAAGTCGAATCCAGGAAGATTTTGCGCCGTAAGTTACGGCGGCGTAGTGTATTTCTCGGCGCGTATTTCAAATTGGGCGGGTAGGGGGCGTGATTCATTTAAATTAAGCGCGTCCCCGCGCCGATTGAACTGCGCATGCTCCGTTTTGAAATTTCCCGCCGTGCTTTGCGCGAAATGACGTCGCACCAACGTCATTTTTTGAACTTCGACGTGAGTTACGTCCTTTCCTATTCACGGATGACTTACGCAAAAAAAAAAAAAATTTCGACGCGGGAACGATACTTTAACATGGCAAGTCTATCTATACGCCACAAAATAGCAGCTTTAACAATACGCTGGGAAAAGCCGACTAGCGACGACGTAAGGGAATGCGACGGCCGCGCGTACCTTCGTGGATCAACGGAAAAAGCTAATTAGCATACCCGATGCGGAAAACGACGCGAACTCCACCCAGCGGGCGCCGAAGTATTGCACCTACGATCCGAAGGCATACGAAAGCCGTACGCCTGTCGGATCAAAGCCAGAAGCCGTCGTATCTTGGTTTGAGGATTCAAACTAAAGATACGACGCGGCAAATTTGAAAGTATGCCGGTGTATCAGTAGATACGCCGGCATACTTGAACTGAGAATCTGGCCCATAGTGTCTAAGGTTGGATTCACACCTATGCATTTTTAGTGCTTTTTGCATTTTTTAAGATTTGCACTACAGAACGTGTTCCATAGGAAACCATGTTAAATGGACTGCAGTGCAAATCTGCAAAATGCAAACAGCACAAAAAAATGCATAGGTGTGAATCCAGCCTAACAAAAAGACTTCACAAGCACCAGCAGCCTACGATACGCCTAATCCTCTCATCTATATTTCATACATCCCTAATACACTCCATATCATAAGAGGCAAGAGAAGAAAACTCTCAAAGCGTTGCAGAACTACAAGCCCCAACATGCCTCTGCTTTTTGTAGTCATGATTGTAACTGTCAGCGGTTTGCTATGCCTCATGGGACTTGTAGTTCTGCACCAGCTTGAAGGCCAAAGGTTGTGCCCTAAGGAAATTCTATTGCACAAGACAAGTTGGGTCGAGTCTGACACTGATGTATTTGGCGTATTTGGTCTCCTAGTGAACAATGGCTTCTATGCAAGTGTCTTTTTTGCTGGCTTCTTTTTATACATGGTTTTATGTCTTTATACAAATAAATGTTGGGATGTATTACACTTTGAGAGTTTTCTCTTGCCCCTTATGATATGCATTATATTAATGATGTCTGATGTGGATGAGAGGATTGGTGGTGTAGTGTAGGGAGGTAGTACAGAAAAAAACTGGCAGCTACAGGTCAATGATTTTAACATATGTGGTAGTATCATAATAGAATCAGTTCTAATAAAAAGATCAATGATCATTTAAAAATAAACAACTTGCTGGACCCAAAGCATCATGGCTTTACTGAGGACAGATCATGTTAGACTAATTTGATTGCATTTTTGACTATATCCCATATAGTCAACAAGGTGGCACTGTGGACAATGCTTATCTTTATTTCAGGGAAGCCTTTGATATAGTTTCACATAATGATCTCATAAAAAAAGTTGTATAGGCCAATGCTTAACCCTTGGGTGGTTCAGTGTATCCACAGTTAGCTAAATCATAAATGGGGTAAAGTGTGGCAAGTGGGAAAAGCAAATATAATTTTGTGGTGCATCACTAGAGGAATAATCAGCGGGAGAAAGGACAACCTGATTCCCGTATACACTGTAGATACTCATTTAGAACTCTGTGTCTATCATTGGAGACCTCACTTACAAAAAAATATTCATAAGACAGAATGAAAAAACAAAAATAGTGAAAGGTCTGAGAGATAAAACATATCAAAAGAGACTGCAGGAACCTACTATGTACAGTCTTGAGGAAAGAAGGGAAAGGGTAAACTTGACTGAAATGTTTTTTTAATATACTTTAAGGGTGTAAATAGGGTGCAGTAAGGTAGTATTTTTAGTATGAAGCTAAGATCAAAAACACAGGGACATAGACTCAAACTAGGAGGAGGAAAGTCCATGCTTGGGGAAATTGTAGATCCATACTGAGATATACAAATAAAGGTTAAATATAAAACAGAAACAAACTCAAAAGGAAGCAGGCGGAATGTATGGACCACTAGATCTTGTTTTATATAATATACTGTATATACATACTTGCCAACTGTCCTGGATTTCCCGGGACATTCCTGGGATTTAGACCTTTCTCCTGGATTTGCATTTTCCTGGGAAATGTCCCCGGAAATCATCAATTTACCATTTTTGGGAACAGGTAAAATGTCTCAGCCAGCTGTCATTTTACTGAAGACCAGATATCGTGAGGAAGAAAGAAGAGGCTCCACCTCTTGGCTCTTCCCTTCGTCTGGTCTTCTGTGTTGGCACGAGGGCAAAATCACCTGCGGACCGCACCCAAGGGGACCTGATGTAAGGAGGGACTCTGCTTGCTGAGGAACCTGATGTAAGGGGGGACGCCGCTGGCTGGATACACCTGATGTAAGGAGGACTCCGCTGGCTGGGGACACTTGATGTAAGATGGGACGCCGCTGGCTGGGGACACCCGATGTAAGGAGGGACTCTGCTGGCTGGGGATACCTGATGTAAGGAGGGACTCTGCTGGCTGGGGACACCTGAAGTAAGGAGGGACTGTGCTGGGGACACCTGATTTAGGGAGGGACTCCGCTGGGGGCACCTGATATAAGGAGAGATGCCACTGGCTGGGGACACCTGATATAAGGAGGGACTCCACTGGCTGGAGACACCTGATGTAAGGAGGGACTCTGTTGGCTGGAGACACCTGATGTAAGGTGGGATACCGCTGGGGGCACCTGATGTAAGAAGGGCTCTGTTGGGGACACCTGATTAAAAAAGGGACTCTGCTGGAGACACCTGATGTAAGGAGGGACTCCCCTGGGGACACCTGATGTAAGGAGAGTATCTGCTGGGGGCACCTGATGTAAGAAGTGACTCCGCTGGGGGCACCTGATGTAAGGAGGGACTCTGCTGGTGGCACCTGATGTAAGGAGAGACTCTGCCGGAGGATCCTGATGTAAGGAGGGACTCTGCTGGGGGCAACTGGTGTAAGGAGGAACTCTACTAGAAATGCCTGGTGTAAGGAGGGACTCCACTGGCTGGAGACACCTGATGTAAAGAGGGTCTCTGCTGGCTGGGGAAACCTGATGTAAGGTGGGACTCAGCTGGGGGCACATGATGTAAGGAGGGACACTGTTGGGGACACATGATGAAAAGAGGGACTCCACTGGGGAAAATTGATATAAGGAGGGACTCCGCTGGGGACACCTGATTTAAGGAGGGACTCCCCTAGGGACACCTGATGTATGGAGAGTATCTGCTTGGGGTACCTGATGTAAGGATGGACTCCACTGGGGGCACCTGATGTAAGAAGGGACTCTGCTGGGGGCACCTGATGTAAGGAGGGACTCTGCTGGTGGCACCTGATGTAAGGAGGGACTACGCTGGTGGCACATGATGTAGTGAGGGACTACGCTGGTGGCACATGATATAGTGAGGGACTCCTCTGGGGACACCTTATGTAAGGAGGGACTCTGCTGGGGGAACCTGGTGTAAGAAAGGACTCCGCTGGAGCACCTGATGTAAGGAGAGACTCCTCTGAGGGCACCTGATGTAAGGAAGGACTCCGCTGGGGCACCTGATGTAAGGAGAGACTCTGCTGGAGTAACCTGGTGTAAGGAGGGACTCTGCTGGGGGCATCTGGTGTAAGGAGGAACTCTACTGGAAATGCCTGGTGAAAGAAAGGACTCTACTGGGGACACCTGAAGGCATCTGATGGTAGGTGACAGTGGCAAGTGACATGCTTAGGGCTCCCACTGAATCCGCATTATAGTGAGTTGAACTATTTCATTTTATATTTAAAAGTAAAAATATAAATAATATGCTTCAATCATCCTGATACCATACCAACCATGGTGCCATAATGTTTGAAGTGCTAACACCAGGTGTTTGAAGTATCTTTATCTGCTGATTGTTAAACCTTCTGGAATACACATATTTCTATTGTGGTGTAGGATCTGGGCTTGTTGTCACTCTATCCCTCTTTCATTCCTTCTTTCTCTCTTCTTCACTCCCTATTTCTTTCTTTCCTTTTCCCTTTTTTCTCTCTCTCTCCCTTACTTTCTCCCTCCACCCCTATGTTCATCTCAAACTCTAACCACACACCCTTTGAGCCATGCCCCATTTAAGCCACACCCATTTTTAATTTAAACACATCTTTGCCGCGCTTTGTGCACCACATTTTCATTTATTCCATACATCTGGCCTTCATGTGAATGCCTCGCCCCTTAATTATAGAAATACTCCGCCTACAGACAAAAAAAGTGTGCCTATATTTTTTTTGTAATGTTGCCAACTATGTATATATACTCTATATTAGATGGG
The DNA here is from genome assembly GCF_905171775.1 of Rana temporaria. Taxonomy (NCBI): domain Eukaryota; kingdom Metazoa; phylum Chordata; class Amphibia; order Anura; family Ranidae; genus Rana; species Rana temporaria. The sequence continues at coordinate 220,455,799 of NC_053493.1, read as the reverse complement.
CTTAATGTTAGGCAGGCGTAGCGTATCTCATATACGCTACGCCGCCGTAAGTTAGAGAGGCAAGTGCTGTATTCACAAAGCACTTGCGTCCTAAGTTACGGCGGCTTAGCATAAATGTGCCGGCCTAAGCGCGCCTAATTCAAATTGTGAAGAGGTGGGCGTATTTTATGCTAATGAATCGTGACCTGACGTGATTGACCTTTTTCCAACGAACGGTGCATGCGCCGTTCGTGGACATATCCCAGTGCGCAAGCTCCAAATTACGCCGCAAAGACTTATTGGTTTCGACGTGAACGTAAATTACGCCCAGCTCCATTCACGGACGACTTACGTAAACAGGGTAAAAATTTTAAAATTCGACGCGGGTCCGACGTCCATACTTAACATTGGCTGCGCCATCTTTTTGGTGGAATATCTTTAGGCCTGAAAACGCCTTACGTAAACGGCGTATCTTTACTGCGACGGCCGGGCGTACGTTCGTAAATAGGCGTATCTTGCTGATTTACGCATTCTAGGCGTAAATCAGCGTACACGCCCCTAGCGGCCGGCCTACATAGACAGCTAAGATACGACGGCGCCCACGGCCATATCTTACCTAGATTTAAGTGTATCTCAATTTGAGAATACACTTAAATTTAGGACGGTGCAGATTCAGAGTTACGGCGGCTTATCTACTGATACGCCGGCGTAGCTCTCTCTGAATCTGGCTATATATGTATATGTGTGTGTGTATATATATATATACATATATATATATATATATATATATATATATATATATATATATATCCTCCATTGTTTGTGTTGTGGTCCCTTTACGGGGGGACAACAAGAGAGTCCTGAAAAGACCAGGAAGCAGTCAGCAGGTACCTTTGACGTGCTTTGTGAATTGCCCTTTGCTGAGACTCTGCTTGGCTCTGTGACCTTTTCAGGACCCCGAGAACAGGTGGGGGTCTTAAATCCTGTTGTGGGACAGATCTATACTGGCAGTGAGACAAATATTTGTTTTGTACCCACAGTGTATGGACTATTTTGTTTGCTAAACGCTGAAAAAAAGCTTCATTGTTTTGTTGATGAAACAATAAAAGACTGTTTGCTTCTAAAAAGTCAGCTGGCTGGTGATCCAGGAATTTCTTATATTGCAAATGGTGGACAATCTAGCTGGCAAACCTGCTTAAAGCAAAAGACTGTAATTTAAAAAGCCAGTACCTGTTTTGCAAGTCATGGGTCACGATGGCACAGGCACTGCAAATCACTGATAGAGGTATGAAGGAAGTCATAAACGCCCTTGTTCAGGCCACTTGGGCGCAACTAGAAGCCCATGAGATGGCCACTTTAGTGCAACTACAGGCCTCTGCAGAAGCCAATGTGCCTCCTTTGGGGTGGGAGAAATAAAATATCTGAGGTGCATTATGGGTAGGGGTTTGGTGAAGCCTGAAATGAACAAGGTAGAAGCTTTTCAGGCTTGGCCCTCCCATTCACAAACAAGTCAGTCTGATATTTCCTGGGCATGGTTTGGTACTACTGATACTACCGATAGTTTGTCCCTAACTTCACCACCATTGCCACACTGCTGACTGACTTTACGAATGGTAAGAAGTCAGTCACGGTTAAGTGGAATGACAAAGCTGAGGCAACATTTCTTTAGCTGAAAGCAGCTATGTGACAGTATCCAGTGCTGGTTACTCCAGATTTCTCTAAAAAAGTTTACTGTTCAAATGGATGCCTTCAGCAAAGGTTTAGGAGCCATTCCACCCCAAGAGGTCAATGGGGAGGAACACCTGTGGTCTTTTTCAGCAGGAAGTTGACAGCAACTTAGAAAAAACTATGCCAAAGTGGAGCAGAAATGCTTGGCTATAAAGTGGGCCTCAGCCCTTCTTTCTCAGAGCTTTGTACTTTGTCGGTTAATTGCCAAAGTCTCGTTCTTCCACAGTGACTCACCTGGTCTTCATTTCCTGCTCCTCAGCTAGAATTTCTGGTTATATAAACTTCTTGGATCAGATCTTCTGTGCTTTTGCCCTGGTCAACATATCCGGACTCGTTCTGCTGTGTTTTCCTGTGAAAGACTTTTGCTTAGCTGACTTCCCTTCTTGTTCCTGATCCAGTTTGCTGCACCCAACTTTGCTGATCTTTGGACTCCTGTTTCTCTTGCTTGCTCTGACTACCCATTCTGGTTACCAAACTATGACTATGCTTTGACTATGGTTGCTCCGTTTATACTTTATATATTTTATTAAATAGTGTGATTTTTACTGCACTTCTGTCTCAGTCTGATTCATGGTTCCCGACAAGTGGGTCTTGAATTTTCTGTGCTATTTTCTCCTTGGAAGGAAGCTTTGTTTGATGTTGGGCCATGCTCCATTGACCTGGATGAGATAGAACAAGACAACAAAGGTGGTTCTTGCCCCTTCATGAGTTTGAATTTATGGTTGAACATAGGCCTGGGAAGCAACTTCATAATGTTGATGCCCTTTCTAGAGTATACTGCTGAGTGTCCCATGTTGTCTCTGACACCTCTGTGTCAAGGCAGAGGTCGGTATATGTACAAGATTCCAGGGATGAGTCCTTGAATACATACATGTTACATTTGTTTGGGGTGTGGTCTTTTAAGAGGAACACTGTGATTACTCAGGGTTAACCCACCTGCAAGACACAACTGAAAGGAGCAGGAAGCAGTCAACAGGTGTCTGTGAGGTATTTTGTGGAGTTGGGCACAGTGTGCTGTGAGCTGACCTTTGCTTAGACTCTGTACATACTGTATATATACTGTATACCGTTTTTATCAGCGTATAACATGTACAGGCCTATAACACGCACCTTCCTTTTAAAAGGGAAGATTCAGGAAAAAAACATATTTTTTTAAATAAACCACATTGAAGCAAAATAATGGTCAGTGCCTATCAATGCAGCCTGATTAGTGCCCACCTGCAGCCTCAATGCAGCCTGATTAGTGCCCACCTGCAACCTCAATGCAGCCTGATTAGTGCCCATCTGCAGCCTCAATGCAGCCTGATTAGTGTCCATCTGCAGCCTCAATGTAGCCTGACTAGTGCCCATCTGCAGCCTCAATGCAGCCTCATCTGCAGTTTCAATGCAGCCTGATCTGCACCCATCTGTAGCCTGATCTTCGCCCATCTGCAGCCCATCTCCCATCAGTGCAGCCTGATTAATGCCCATCTGCAGTGCAGGAAATTACAGAGCCGTCATCGCTTGTTTGCTCGTCTTTCAGTCGGCAGTCACATACACAGTCCCGCCTCTGCCATCGGCATTGGACCAGCTCCTGTGATAGACAGAACACTGGACCAATGCCGGTGGTGGAGGTGGGACTGTGTGTGTGTGACGTGAGAGCGGAGTAAACAGGAGATCATGCGTTTAATTGTATACATGCTCTAAATACTCTGTGCCATACCAAATGAATGAAAAGGTGCTCCACCGCTGTGTACCAACACCTGTCTCTGCTGCCTCTTACCTCAGGTCGACACAAAGGTATGGTAAACCGAAGCTGCCCCAGATACTTGGGTCTATATTGCTGCTGTAATCTTCCAAGTGGGTGTGACTCACTCTCCACTTTATGCCTCAGGAAGCATTACACTCAGCAGGGAAATAAAACATAAAGCCCACAATAGTGTAGTATGAATTAATAAAAAGTTTATTTAGCAAAGGATAAAAATGTACTTACAAAGAAAGTGAACTACTGTATCCAGTGTATGAGATATAATCACCTTTTTATCACGTTCATGTTTATTGCCCCCTTAAGCATGGATATCAGGGAGATGATATGTAAAAATGGCCGCTCTGTGACTTCATGGTGTGATGACATCATGAGGCTCCTCCCCTAACATGTTTTTTATATGGTACAGTGACTTTCTCATAGGGAAAAATTGCTTTAATTAGCTTTGGGAGTAGTGCAAGGAACATAATACTGTACATAATTGTTTTTTACACCTGCATATAAGTTTAAGTTTAATACCCTGCAGATAGTAAGAAGCAATAATCTGTGGTTTTGCACAGTTTGTATGGTCTTGTATAGAAATTTAAGACACACTATTGATTGAAGAATATACTTATTTTATTTACACAAAGAACATAGCATTGTAAATCTGCAGTTTTCCACAGTTGTATGTTCTTGCACAGAAATTTAAGATATAGCAAGGAGTGAAGAGTAATGCTCTGCAGATAGTATGGAGCAATAATCTGTGGTCTTGTATAGTTGTATGATTTAGCACTGAAATTGAAGGCACGGTAAGGACTAAAGGTTATCTTAATTTTCTTTTATTATATTTGTACAATTAAACAATAACATAAACAAATCATAGGTTTTCTTAAAAGTTGTATTCAAGTTTACACATGGTTTATGCATAGGTTTTAAGGTATAGTGCTGCACCTTTTGTTCACTTGTATCTCTATCCCACAGTCACCCATGCTAAGTGTTTCTATGCCGTGTCAGAACGTGGTGACCTAAAACACAACAACGTGCTGAAAAAAATTAAGTGCAATGCTTCCAAGCATGCGTCGACTTGATTCTGAGCATGCATGGATTTTTAACGTGCCTACAAACGATCGTTGGGTTAGGTATAGGTATCTATCGGTTAATTTTAAAACAAGTTTCACATTTTTTAACCGATGGATAAATAACCGATGGGGCCTACACATGATCAGATTGACCGATCGTGTGTACGCGGCATTATATTTAAAAACATTAAAAATATATAATGATATAGATAGTACTGAACATCCAAATTATTAAAACGCAAAAAATTTGGGTCATCATCTACCATTTTCTATAACACAAAACTGGACACTGAAGGGACAAGAGACAAATGCATTTGAATGAAAACCAGGTCAGATAAATACTAGTAATTGCATCACAAATTATACATAGGGGTATATATATATATATATATATATATATATATATATATATATATATATATATATATATATATATATATAATATGTTTTCACTTAAGATTCAGACAGCTTTCATACAACATTTCCACTTTTTTCTAATTGAAGACAACTGGAAAATGTATGAATCTTGTGTGAAAACAGTTATCTATAAATAGACCCCCATAGTGTACATAGAAACATTTAAAAAATTGTGGAAGTAAAGCCTGAAACAAATATTTGCTAGGAAGTAGGGTATTTTGATAGAAAAGATGTAGGCCCGGATTCACGTAGCACTTACGCCGACGTATCTCGAGATACGCCACGCAAGTGTAAATGTGCGCCGTCGTATCTGTGCGCCGTGCCCACAGAACTAGATACGCCTGAAATTAGGCTTAATCCGACCGACGTAGGTTTCCCACGCCATCGTATCTTGAGCGCATATTTACGCTGGCCGCAAGGGGCGCTCCCATTAATTTACGATTCGAATATGCAAATGAGTGAGATACGCAGATTCATGAACGTAGTTGTGCCCGGCGCATAATATACGCGGTTTGCGTAAGGCTTACGTCCGGCGTATAGTTATTCCCCATCTATGAGGCGCAAGCAAAGGTACGGACATGGGAACTGCCGTCATATTTTACGTTGTTTACGTAGTAGTACGTGAATAGGGCTGGGCGTAGGTTACGTTCACGTCGTAGGCAGTGATCTGTCGTATCTTAGGGAGTAGTTTCAACGTGATTCTGCGCATGCGCACTGGGATGCGTACACGGGACGGCGCATGCGCTGTTCGTTCGGCCCATCATTTGCATGGGGCCACGGTTCATTTAAATGGATCACGCCCACTTCTACATACTTTGAATTAGGTCTGCTTACGCCAAGGAATTTACATTACGCTGGCGCAACGTTGGGAGCAAGTGCTTTGTGAATACCGTGCTTGCCTCTCTGTGTTACGTCGGCGTAGCGCATATGAGATGCGCTACGCCGGCATAAAGATGCGCTCAGGTATGTGAATCCGGCCCGTAATGTTTATAAAATCTGTAAACTGACTATGGCGCATAGTGCAATGTACAATCAGTACAGAAATGGACCCAGGTGCCGATATACAGTATAACTCCAAAGTGTGAAAGTTACATCACCAGTGCCTACATGATGAGGGGACTAGAACAGGAGAAATACATATGACACCAGCAGGAAAAGAGTGGATGTGGGGAGCTCGGAACCTTGCATCACTGAAGGAGACCTATAACATCCTTTATATTCACTTAAAATGTAATGCATATTTATATGATTTGTACATCAAACAAGGGAATTAGGAGGGGTATAGCCTCAGGAAATATGAATTGTAAACACCCACAAAAATTGAACAACTTCTGTCTATCTGACTCTGTCCCTGCTTTCTCCCATCTCACATAGATGAATACTTGCACAAGTATTTTTGGAAATGCAAGTCAAATATATGGGGGTCAGCTATAGCAATCAAATTTTTTTTTGTTCCAAATTTTTGATTGAAAATATAGAAAAGAGTACAAGAACATTGTAATGTTGTGTTATAGTCACAAAAACAAGATCAGATTGTATTAACAAGTATATGCGACAAGTATGACACCAAGTTAACTAGTAGATTGCATCAGTAACAGTGAGTTATATTAAAACATTTTTAACCAGGAAGTAAAATCAGTTTCAATAGTAGGGAGAAAGGCAGCATGAGAGGTTGTGTTGCTGTTCTTAGTCCTCATCTTATAAGATACATATCGATTGGGGGGTCTGATTCGTTTATGGCAGTTGGAAGATTGGGTAATGCAGAAAGATTGTCTACTTGTACATGTATATGTGTGACCAGCACACCCAGTTTTATTATGTCTGATCTTGTTTAAGGGATTAAGAAGAGGGGGGGGTTAGTTTTAAGGAAAAAAAAAAGAAAGAAAATGGGGATATAAAGGAGGGGTGTGGGAGGGGGTTTAGGAGGTTGAAAGGGGCAGTAAGCAGTGGGTTGTGGCAGTTATATGTGTTATTGGGTGAGAAACTGAATCTGTGTGTGAACGTATGATGTAAGAGGGACAAGTGAATGTTTGATGCTTGAGGTATGTGTAGTGTCAGCATGGCAGGCTGGTATGAGTGGGTAAAGTTGAGCATCTTATAATGTGGGAGTTATCTTAGACTCAATAATATGAGAAGAATAGTTTAGGGGAGAGGAAGGTTCATTGTTTTCAGATATTCTTAGGAAGATTGAAAATGGGTCCAGCAAGCCCATAGAGTTGCAAATTTATGCAGGGAGTTTCGGGAGATTGAGATTAGTTCCTCCGTCTCCAAGATTTTATTTATCCGTTTATACCAGTCTGATAAGGACAAGACTTTGGGGGTGTTTTATTTCAAGTAGGTAGATTCAGGTAGAGTTAGGCCGACTTATCAGTAGATAAGTCGACCTAACTCAGAATCTACGCCGACTTATGTTTAAGCGTATGCTCAAACAGAGATACGCTTAAACATATATAAGATAGGACGGCTTGCGCGGTCCTATCTTAGATTGCAATATTTTGGATGGCCGCTAGGTGGCGCTTCCATTGCGGTCAGCGTAGAATATGTAAATTAGTTGATACGCCGATTCACGAACGTACGCCCGGACGCCGCAGTCGATTTACGCCGTTTCCGTAAGGCATTAGCAGGCCTAAATTTATTCCATCTATTAGGTGGAATAACAATGTTAAAGTATGGCCGCCGTTCCCGCCGCAAAATTCAAATGTTTTACGTCGTTTGCGTAAGTCGTCCGTGAATCGGGATTTACGTTGTTTACGTCCACGTCAAAATCGGCCCGTACTTAGCCGCAATGCACACTGGGAAATGTAGGCACCCGGCGCATGCGCAGTTAAAAAAAAACGTAAAAAAACGTGAGGTCAAGCCTCATTAACATCAAACACGCACCCCTCCAAGACATTTAAATTCGCGCCCTTACGCCCGCCCGCTTTAGGCTACGCCGCCGTATATTAGCAGGCAAGTACATTGAGAATCATGTACTTGCCTAGCTAACTTACGGCGGCGTAGCCTAAACAGGCTAAGCTACGCCGCCGCAAGTTTAGGCACTTCTCTCTGAATCTACCTAATAGTGTTTTATTTGTTTTATTTCAAGCACCCAGAAGCAGTGATTGTTTGTTTTTAAAGTTTATTTTAAGTTTTCCAAAGTACAAAACAGACAGCAGTACAGTGACTTGTCATGAATACAGTGTATTATAGAAACAAAACAGAGTAACATAAGAAGTACATAGGTCATGAAAGTACCATAAATCAGAGTTAAAGGGGTTGTAAAGGTACAATTTATTTTTTTCTAAATAGCTTCCTTTACCTTAGTGCAGTCCTCCTTCACTTACTTCATCCTTCGATTTTGCTTTTACATGTCCTTATTTCTTCTGAGAAATCCTCACTTCCTGTTCTTCTGTCTGTAACTCCACACAGTAATGCAAGGCTTTCTCCCTGGTGTGGAGTGTCGTGCTCGCCCCCTCCCTTGTACTAAAGGAGAGTCAGGACACCCACTAACACACAGCTCCTTTCTCTATCTGCAACATAGAGAGCGTCCTGACTCTCTTGTAGTCCAAGGGAGGGGGCGAGCACCACACTCCACACCAGGGAGAAAGCCTTGTATTACTGTGTGGAGTTACAGACAGAAGAACAGGAAGTGAGGATTTCTCAGAAGAAATAAGGACATTTAAAAGCAAAATCGAAGGATGAGGTAAGTGAAGGAGGACTGCACTAAGGTAAAGGAAGCTATTTAGGAAAAAAAATTGTACCTTTACAACCCCTTTAACATTGGCTTGTTCGGAAGAGACATTCGAAAGTGGTAAACCATAAATTGATAGAGCACTGCTCAATAAGTAACTAGTAGTTAGGGGGTGTTGGACATATAAGGGAGTTGAGACGGTGATAACAAGTTAGCACTGGTATACTATAAGGGCGTTTTACAAGGGGGTGTTCAGTTTGGGTGTGGATAAAGCATAGAAGCCTCAGAAAAGCTAATGAGTAGTGGAAGGTTCAGGCACCTAGGGTGTTTGATTCAAAGTTTCCATTATTTTTGTAATGCTGGGAATTTAAGGTGTGCTTTTGCATACATATATTCCACCAATAGATGGTTGTTAAAAATAGAGATAATTTCCAAAATGGAGGGGAGTGAGGGGCTTTCCAGTTTCTGGCAATAGGCAGGTGGGTGGCCATAAATACTTGAGAGATGACGGTGTGGGAGAATCTGGACCAGGTATCTCTATCCAAACCCAATATAACCATCTGTGGTGAAAGAGAAAAAGGAATTGGTATAATAAAAAGAGAAAAACTTAGTAAGAGAGGACCAAAATCAAGTGAGTACTGGGTAAGATACCAATTATGAAATTTTCTGGACAGATTACCAGTGTAGTATGCAGTGGGAGATCTTTAAAGGCATATCAAGGGAACAGTACTATTATTGGAGAGTGTAGGTGCATTTTAGCAGTTGCTCCCAGTGTAGCATTTGTAGTTTTTTTAAGTACTGACATCTTTAAAGAAAGAAAAAATAAAATGCTTGTAAGCAGGTTAAAATGCTGGTTAGTAAGACAGCTGCTGCCCTAGCTGGGAGGGAAAGTGTTAACTCTTTGCTGAGCTCTGCCACTTCCCCATATCTAATAATAAAAGGGATGAGGACTCTGCCCAGACAGACGCAGTCTGGATGGGAAAAGACACGGGCCCAGATTTAGGTAGAACCGCGCAATATTTGCGTGGGCAAAGGGCAACGATTTTTGCTCTGCGCCCACGCAAATATTTCGATTTGCCCGCGATTCACGGAGCAGTAGCTCCGTAAATTGCGCGGGCGCTATGCTAATTTGCCCTGCGTAAGGGCGCCAAATGTAAATGATCCCCCCGGGGGCGGGAATCATTTAAATTAGGCGCGCTCCTGCGCCGAGCGAACAGCGCATGCTCCGTCGGGAAACTTTCCCGACGTGCATTGCGGCAAATGACGTCGCAAGGACGTCATTTGCTTCTAAGTGAACGTGAATGGCGTCCAGCGCCATTCACGAATCACTTACGTAAACGACGTGAAATTCAAATTTCACGAGCGGGAAGGGTGGCTATACTTTAGCATTGGCTGCGCCTACTATGAGTAGGAGCAGCCTTACGCTAAAGTCGCCGTACGGAAACTCCGTACCTTGCGTGCGCAGGGCCCGCGCAACTTTTGTGAATCGGTGGTAGTATGCAATTTGCATACTATACGCCGATCACAATGGCCGCGCCCCCTAGCGGCCAACGCAAGAATGCAGCCTGAGATATGAAGGCATAAGGAGGCTTATGTCTGTCATATCCTAGGCTGCAGTCCGCGTAGCGATGTTCCTGAATCAGGGGCATTCGCTACGCGGGAGCAAAACAGCTATTGCGCCAATAGCTTCTTGAATCTGGGCCACAGACAAGACCCATCATGCATCGCTTGCCTCTAGGAACCTTCCACATGTAGGAGGATTTCTGGGACCTGCAGTCCACCACTTGCTGAATACTGCCAAGATAGACTAATCCGGTTATGGACTCTTGCCCTGGTATGCTGGGGCAGCCACAAGCCTGAGTTAGGGTCTAGGGACATTAAAGTGGATGTAAACCCACAAATTGTCACAATGTAGAGAATAAGATTTCCTATCATCTGTGCCTAGTCTTGCCACACAGAGTTAATCCAGCTATGAGAAATCCTCTTTTATTGTTCAGTGAAAATTAACAGACTTGCAGAGAAAAACCTGTCTAAATAAAAAGACCTTTCCATCCCCTTGCTTTGAGTTACAGGTTATTTACATATCTCGTGCACTAGCTTGGTCACATGCACATTCCTGAATATTTATCACAATATGGGGTGATCCACAGTTCAATGACGAGGAAATGTATGGTGCAGTGAACAGCCAGCAGAATATACATAGACAAGTGATTAGGGGAGATGTATTTAGTCAGAGCTGGGCAGAGTAGAAGCTTGAGTGTTCTTCTTATTATTATTGTTCTATTGCAATGTGGTGTGTCTGAGGTCACCTGATCACATATGCAACATTCCTATATGACCAGGATGTGTTATGTGAGAGAGGGGTGGATTTCTCACTTTTTATACTTACACCCAGTAAGGCTGAATGAACTTAGGGCTGGTTCACATTAGTGCGCTGTGCGAGACAGCAAGTGATTTTGCACCGCACTGCTGTTCAGATCACATGCGATGTCTGTGTGATGCGATTTCAGCCATACAAACTGTATGACTGAAATCGCATCTCATTAAAACCAAACACGCACAGGGCCCTTTTTTAGTCCACACCAGAATAGCATGGGTGTTTACAGTTTGTATGGCTGAAATCGCATAGCACAGACATCGCATGTGATCTGAACAGCAGTGTGGTGCGAATCACTTGTGATCTCGCACAGCGCACTAATGTGAACTAAGTATAAAAAGTGAGAAATCCACCCCTCCCCCACATAACACATCCTGGTCATATAGGAATGTTGCATATGTGATCAGGTGACCTCAGACACACCACATTGCAATAGAACAATAATAAGAAGAAGAACACTCAAGCTTCTACTCTGCCCAGCTCTGACTAAATACATCTATGTATATTCTGCTGGCTGTTCACTGCACCATACATTTTCTCGTCACTGAACTGTGGATCACCCCATATTATGATAAACATCCAGGAATGTGCATGTGTCCAAGCTAGTGCACGAGATATGTAAATAACCTGTCACTCGAAACAAGGGGGCGGTAAGGACTTTTTATTTAGACAGGTTTTTCTCTGCAAGTCTGTTAATTTTCACTGAACAATAAAATAGGATTGCTCAGAACCGGATTAACTCTGTGTGGCAAGACTGGGCACAGATGATAAAAAATCGTATTCTCTACACTGTGACATAAAAAATAAATAAAAAATAAATGTTTGGGTTTACATCCACTTTAAGAAAAGACTGTGCATTTTGTTTTGGAACTGTTATGCTGAGATTTTCCACTAAAACTTTTGAAACATTGTCCTTGCCTAGCCTGAAGTTACTAAATTGATATAATGTAAGTAACCAGCACTCATAGTCTATAGTTTGGGTCAACTAATGCACATTGGGGATAAGAGTTGAAGTGTACTCAACCCTGTACCCTGCATTCACTATATTTAGTCTCCTACAGTACACAGAATATGGAAATGCAATAATTTTAGTAAATATAAACTGCTAAATACCTTTTATCATCAGCAATATATATCAGTCTTGTGACATCTATCAGTGCCTGGTTAAAGCTTGTAGGAGGAGTTTTCATACTTCCCTGGCTGTCCTATCTTGATGCAGGACCACTGAACCTCTGTCTGGACAGTGCTGATTGCCCTTTGCTGATCACATGCACTCTCCCAAGAGAAAAAAAAAATATCTAGCATACACATCAAACTGAGCATGTGCAGCCTGACTCCAGCAACTCTTTCTTATCCAGAGATGTTTTAGAGACAATGCAAGAAGGGAAGGATCTGTGCATACAGAAAGAAAAAAGCCTTTTTACACAATGCAGAGGATTAAACTCTTAGGTTCCACAGTGAGTATAACAAGTAGGGATTGTCCCAAAGTTCAAGTCAAACGTAAGTTTGTTTCGAACATCGGTTGTTAGTTTGTTCATAGAACAAATGATAATATGAGGCTCTCGCAGCAAGTTTACCCTCCGAGGAGCTCTCCATAATGCCCTAGGAGATTGCAGTGCATTGACGGCTGCTGATTGGCCAAAGCATGCACCTGCCCTGTATGCATGCACCTGACCTGACAGAGTATACAGTGCAATCCATGTAGTATACAGTATGTAGCACCCTCTAAGTAGGTAGCTACTAGAGATATAATTGTTATAGGTTCAGTAAAATTAGGCAGGCCCAGCCTCCTTAAATACTCAGGGTCAGCCCAGTTGGCGAGGAGTTGATTCAGATGGAAGTCCTGGAGATAAAGTGCTTGCTGTTGGGGCCTTTAAGAGAGCTCCCCAGTCTGGGGGGCTGACCTTGGGCCTGGGCTTGGGTGTGGACGGAACTCTCGTACAAACCACAGGAGTGTCCTGGGCAGTAGGCACAGAAGGAGCAAGAGAGGACAGCAAGAGAGAGCACTTCAAGTCTCCAGGGAGAGGAACAGCTGGTCGCAGCCAGGAGGGCTGGTGAGTGACATGCACAGACCTGAGAGGCCTGGGGAGGCACGCATTAGAAGACTGGGTGGATGCAGTCTGGAATGGGTGCAGAACCAGAGGAATGGACTGTGGTGTCATGGGCAGTGGAGAAGGGCAGTTGCATCCAGGAGGGCTGGCAGGGTCTGAAGATGACTTACTGGGCTCAGTAGCTGCATGTAGGACAGCTAGCACCAGATATTTTCTATTTTACTATATTATAGGGACCCACAGTCCCTACCTGCTAAGGCCTGGCAGAGCCAGTGTCAGGCCTATCCAGTTTGTGCTAGCTGTGCCTGAACATTAGAGAGGATGCAATGTGCAGGAGGATAGAGGAATAAACATTAGCGAGGAAGAGATGTGCAGGAGGAGAGAGGAATGAACATTAGAGAGGAACGTCAATCGTCAATCATGCCGCCCAATGGATCTGAAAAATAGAAACAATTTAAAAATCTCTGCCTCCATGAGAGTCAACCCTGGGACTGCTGTTATATAGGCAAGGGCAGGGCAACTCGGAGAGATAACCGTCAACCCACCCCTTGCTTCTATAAGAGCTGTCAAAAGGAAAAGACAGCAGTCGCCGGGAGGCCTCCCATGGCGGTTGTGTGTTTTTGTTTTTTTCAATTTTTCAGGGCCATTGAGGGACCTCAGAGCCCCCTTGTGCTCTCTTGCCCCCCCCCCTATGCTGACCTACAGGCTACATGCTCAGTTAAGAGTCTGGTATGATTTTTTTTTTATTTTGTCATGAAGTTCCCCTTAAAATCCATACCAGACCGAAAGGGCCTGGTATGGACTGGGGGGCACACATAATTTTTTTTCTTGATTTTTCATCTATATTGCCGGGAGTCGGCAATACATTACAGCTGCAAGCAAGTTTAAATTACATTTTTCCTTTATAAATGTTATTATTGCTGCAGCACATACATCGCACAGATGCGCATTACAGGCAGACCCCTCTAGGCACAATATTTAGAGGAATATTTCATGTTTATTGTTTCACTTTAAGCATTATTAAAATTACTTACTTCTGAAAAAACGGTTGTTATCACAACTTTTTTTGCATTAATACATGTCCCCTAGGGCAGTACCCAGGTCCCCATACAGTTTTTTTGGCAAGAACGTGCACATAAGCTTTTAAAATTAGGAATTTTGATGCCTTTCTCCTGCATAACTCTTGTACGACACCTCATCAATATATATAAGGTATCTCTGTGCACTGTTAACTTGTCATGTTCCTTTCTTCCAAATAAAACTTTTGTAAATAAATAAAATGAGGACTTTTGATTTTTTCATCTTTGTGTCTCATAGACTTTAATAGGGTTTGCATGTTTGTTAGAACTTTTTGCCTGTTTGAGGTGCTCTGGTGGGAACCCGAACAGGGGGGTGTTCGACCCATCTCTAATAACAATATGCATTACTGCATACACAGACTGATTTTACTGTTGTGGGTTTAGTGACACTTTAACTCAGTGTGGAGTACACAAAAGTGGTTACCAAGGGTAACAAAGGTTTCACAAACACCTGTGGGAGGTGGGACAGCCTCTTTCAGTGAGAGAATTGTTTTTGACACTCTTTCAGTGAGCGGTCTGTCTCCCACAGCATCAGAAGCAGATCAGCACTGCAGCACCGCAGAGGTCCTTAGCCTGTGCACAGGTATGGAAGAGCAAGCGTTAAGTGAGTGCATGCATGGAGTGCCCATCGGCTTAGCGTATCCCTTCTAAATGCATCAAGTGACAGCAGTGCTGTACATTACCATTAAGGCCGCAGGAAAAGAGGGGGGACGAGAGAGCGCCCCCCCCTCCTGAACCGTACCAGGCCACATGCCCTCAACATTGGGAGGATGCTTTTGGGGTCTGTGACCCCTCAAAGCACCATGTCCCCATGTTGATGGGGACAAGGGCCTCATATCCACAACCCTTGCCCAGTGGTTGTAGGGGTCTGTGGGCGGGGGCCTTATCAGAATCTGGAAGACCCCTTTAACAAAGGGGACCCCCAGATCCTGCCCCCATATGTGAATTGGTAATGGGGTACATTGTACCCCTACCATTTCACAAAGAAAGTGTAACAATTGTAAAAAAAAAACACAGATACCGTTGGGAAAGTCCTTTATTAAAAAATAAATAAATAAATAAAAACATTCCAGCGGTGGGTGATCTCCTCTCCGGGGTCCAGCGATGAGAAGATCTCCTCTTCATCCAGGTCCAGGATCCAGCGATGAGATGTCCATCCAGCGCAGTGCGTCACCTGTCTCCACCCTTAGACAGCCAGTGGCAGCTCTTATGTAGGTGAGGGCGAGGCCACCCGTCACGTGACCCCACCCCCCTCTGACGCAAGATAAAACACAGGCTTTCCCAGTGTTGTGCGGGTGACCCCGCCCCCTCTGATGTAACGCAGGTTTGCCGTTACATCAGAGGGGGCGGGGTCACCCGTCATAGACCCCAAAAGCATCCTCCCAATGTTGAGGGATGGTGGCCTGGTACGGTTCAGGCGGCCTGCCAGGTTGCATGCTAGCATAAAAGGTCTGGTGTGGATTTTTGGGGGGAACTCCACAACATTTTTTTTATTCGGGGTGGAGTTCCCCTTTAGATCCATACCAGACCTGAAAGGGCCTGGTAATTGAATTTGGGGGGACCCACACGCATTTTGTTTTATTTATTTTTTATGAATGACTTTTCTCTGTATTGGCGGGAGCCGACAATTCATTTTAGCCACGAGTGGTTTTAATTACCTTTTTTTTCTTTAGAAATTACATTTTGTGCAGGGACAGTTCTGAGCACGGGGACAAGCGCTACTTCAAAGGCATACTATACACCCCCCCTAGGTATGAAATTTAAAGGAATATTTCACTTTTATTGTTTCACTTTATGACAATAACTTGCATATTAGTCTTTAAAATTAGCACTTTAGATTTTAAACGTTCGAGTCCCATAGACTTTAATGGGGTTCTAAAGTTCACACAAACTTTTGGTCTGTTTGCAGTTTCTGGTGCGACCGAACGGGGGGTGTTCGGTTCATCCCTAGTGAGGATAGTTCAGGTATGTGTCTCTGCCAATAATACAAGGCAGCAACTTCCAAGGTAAAACAAGTTTATTAAATGTAACACCCAGAAAAAAAATCCATGGTAATGGTATCTTACATTGTGCACAGTGTCTACAGGCAACAATGAAGCATAATGAATGGCACTGTTCTAATGATGACAAGATCTAAGACATCTAGTATGCCAATTCTTGATACAATAGATGGGGAATCTCTTGGGAGAGCCAGGAACCAAGATAACAGTTACAGTTACCAAGATAACATATTTAAGGGTGTGGCACCTTTCTCAAGTCTCCACCTCTGTCCTCAAGTCTCCAGTCTCCACCTCTGTGCTGTTTGTCTATGTTTTGTTCCCCTAACGTTAATCTAGATACTACTGCGGGTGTCTCCCTCTAGAGAGGAGCAAATGGATACTGAGGCTGGGGAGCCTACAACACCATCTTGGCTGCAGAGACATGGGGGTGGATTTGCTAAATGTAAATAGACTGTGTATTTTGCAAGTGCAGTTGTACTAATTTCATCAGAGATTAGTAATTGTGATAAAGATTCACTTTGTAAAAAAAGACCCAATCAGGTGCAAGGAAAATAAATTAAACAAGAAAAAAAGAAGCATTTTTGCTTGCACATGTTTGGATAATGAAAATCAGTAAAGCTTTACCACGTTTACTAAGCTCTGGGGAAAATAAGTGCAACTGCACTTGCAGAGTACATAGTCTATTTTTATCTAATTTCCACTAAGAAGAGAGAGGACAGGGATCACCACTAAAGAGTGAGAGGACAGGGATCACCACTGGAGGGGCAGAGTATGGGGATTACCACTGGAGAGGCAGAGAATGGGGATCACCACTAGAGAGGAAGAGGACAGACATCACCACTAGAGAGGGAAAGAACAGGGGTCACCATCAGAGAGGGAGAGGACTGGTATCACCACTAGGGAGGGAGAGGACAGGGATCACTGCTGGGAAGGGAAATAACTGGGATCGCCGCTGGAAAGGCAGAGGACAGGGATCACCACTGGAGAGGAAGAGGACAGGGATCACTACTGGAGAGTTAGAGAACAGGCAGGGGCGGACTGACCATTGGGGCTCTCTGGCACTGTTTTTTTTACATCTGTCCCTGATATGTCTGAAACCGACATGCTTTTGATGTGAAAATCCAGAGATTTTAACTGTCCTGCCTCTGCACTGCCTCCTGGCATGGTGGCTATCTGTAAGCCTGGGGGCCCCATAATCTTCTATTGCCCGGGGGCCCCATGAGTTGTCAGTCTGCCCCTGAGGACAGGGATCACCTCTGACATGGCACTTGGCAGCGCTCTTTCCCATCCCAGCACTGTACACAGCTCCTCCCCACACTACACAGAACTGAAATCACATTCTTTTACTTACAGGTACAGCCATGATCTTCACAGGGTGTAGTTGGCTGCTATATTGCCCCGTTCTGACCTGTGAAATGACTTGGTCGGAATGACAATGTAGCTGCAGTTAGCCATGTACACCCTGTGAAGATTGTAACTATAACTAAAATAATGTGATTTTAGCTCTGTGTAGTGAGGGGAGGAGGTGCTGTGTACAGTGCTGGGATGGGAAATAAGTTCAGTGGCCAGGCAGAGCATCTAGGGAGGAGAGGGGTAGTCAGGGGTCTTTGGGGGGAGTGCAACTGAGATCTGGGGAGGGTCAACCCACCTCTGCACCCCCCTTGATCAGGCCATGATGTCACTTTCTGTAGCCTTACCTCCTCTTCTTTGTGTGCCCCATAGCAAGCCACTTCCTATGGGGGCACATAGTGGGTGCTCGTTCCAAAGAATTGTGTATGTGACACACACAGTGGGAGAAAAAAAGAAGAGATGCAGCTGCTCACACAGCACTGGATCTCTTCTCCTTTACACAGGGAAGAGGATGGACAGCAAGCAATAAAATGTTTTTTACTTTAATGCAGGGAATGCATTAAGGTAAAAAACATTTTGGCTATAGAATCACTTTAATACCGGCCATCACAAGTGGAAGTCGGCCATACTCCCCATTTATGGCATTTCTTAAAATAGATACATTCTAGATTTGATTTTAAAGATAGCTATTTTATTTTTAATTATTACAAGCTCATCACACATTTTTGTACATCTATTTATTGTACAAGAGTACTTCACTGATGCTTTCCAGTAAAAATAATATTTTATTAAGCACTCAGATATATTTGATTGCCAGTTTAAAGTCCTTAAGTAGTTCATGATGTAATAAATGTATAACTGTAATTGTTCCAAATAAATCAAATCATTCACATTGACTTTTCACCCAAAGTACTTCACTTAATGGATTAGTACTGTTTAGCAAAAGGTGCATCAGTCTAGTGTGACCTGAAAAAAGGGGGATCTAGGCAGATGCATTTGTTCTAAAATAATGGATACATGTGTAGTGCCTGGTTACTTTAAGTTCCAATGCTGTTTAAATTTAGAGGGAGATCAGAGTGTAGTTAAACTCTGATCCAAATTGTTATGTGCAAAACAGTCTCTGTCTCAGCTTGGCTGTACTGTGGACTCATTCTGTTGTGCTGGGGTGTTCTTCCCACCCCTGTGCAGTAGATGGCAGCAGTGGGGTCAAGGTTTGGGTGCTCTACCCCAGCAGCTAATCAGGAGGGTTGAGCCTCGTTGTGCATGCTGGGGAAGGGTATTTATGGGGCAGACGCCATTGGTTCTGGGTTCTCCTTCATCCATTGTGGCACCCACCTTTAGGGTGGCCACATCACGGTGCCCCGGCGTTATGGCCTACCTGGCCAGGGCGTGCATGCCACGCGGTGTTCCTGGTTCTGGGGCCATGTTGGCCTGAAACATCTGAGCAGCAACAGGGACCCAGTGAGCGACTGGGTTCCCACCTTTGAGGATCCCAAGAGGTAGTGCTGTTTGGTGGGGAGTCCATCTGAGGAGCGCCAATGAGAGGCTGGCGATCCAAAAGGGCCTTGACAAACCACCGGGGATCAAGGTAGCCGGACACTGAAGGATTGATCACCTGTCAGTCGGTACCTGGGCGACAAGTTGAAGGAGATCCAGGCGTAATTCACCTAAGGAGGATTGACAAGGGGGGGTGTAATGGAGCTTGCAACAGGATCTAATTAAAACTAAATATCAATAACGATTTCCATAATGTGAATAAGTTGTCAGCAAAATGTGCTCCACTGGTTCCTGTGTAAAATGTGTTCCACTCTGAATAAAATCATATACCCACCCAACATTAACTGAGTAATGTGGAGAGTAGTAAGAGTGGATAAATGATGATAAAAAAGACAAATGTGCCAGTGACACGCACAATATTAATAGCGAGTGATCTGGAATCGTTCAGATAAAATTAACAAGCAGCAGCTATCTTCATAAACATATAACATATATAGTGCAAATATGCAAATGAGCTCAAACCAATCCAAAGTGCATAGTGCAATAAATGAATAATATCCATAAAAGTGAAAAAAACATCAAAAAGTGGAAGAAATATAAATAATAAAATTCCAATCCATGCATAAAAGTGAAAAAAAAATCAATCCATAAATGACTGCAGTGAAAAATGTCCCATATAATTCACCAAGTAATTAAAAAAAAAATCAAGAAATGTCAATATAAAAAAATATATATAAAAAAAAATATATATATATAAACGTGTCCAGTGCAATAATAACGTGAAGATGAAAAACAATAGTCAAGAACGCAATATCAAGCAAAGAATGAATGAATAGTAAGTGCATCTGTGCTTCACTTCTATTAAGATTCCATGCTGAGTGCTTCAGTGCAAAGTAAAAAACGTGCTTCCAAAATGACAGACTCCAAACCTTTCCACAGTGCAGTGGTGAAGATGGAAATAGTTAATACAAGCCCCTTACCTTGAAGCGGCTTGTATGTAAGCCTTATAACATGTAAATGAAGGATGTCCCACAGCCAGCTGCCGTTCTTACACTGCATAAACAGAGACCTGATCCCAGCAATGGCACTCAAAAAGAACACAAGGAGGCTTCCATAGCGTAAGACCATTCACAATTTAATGAGTAAAAACAGTTAAAACACTTACAGACAGAGCTGTATAAACAGCGTGTAGTACGATCGGGTCTCCGCTCTGCGGCCGCGAGCGGATCAAGTCACCAGCAATCCTCCTCTTCCTCACGCGTATCGTAACAAACACACGTTACTTAATCATTAATCACTGTGGAAAGGTTTGGAGTCTGTCATTTTGGAAGCACGTTTTTTACTTTGCACTGAAGCACTCATCATAGTTACATAGTTACATAGTTAGTCAGGTTGAAAAAAGACACAAGTCCATCCAGTTCAGCCACAAAAAAATAAACAAACAAAATAAAAAACACAATACAATCCCATACACCCAACTCCATACCCACAGTTGATCCAGAGGAAGGCAAAAAACCCCAGCAGAGCATGATCCAATTTGCTACAGCAGGGGAAAAAATTCCCTCCTGATCCCCCGAGAGGCAATCGGATTTACCCTGGATCAACTTTACCTACAAATCTTAGTACTCAGTTATTTTATGTACATTTAGGAAATAATCCAGGCCCTTCTTAAAGCAATCTACTGAGCTGGCCAGAACCACCTCTGGAGGGAGTCTGTTACACATTTTCACAGCTCTTACTTTGAAAAAACCTTTCCGTATTTGGAGGTGAAATCTCTTTTCCTCTAGACGTAAAGAGTGCCCCCTTGTCCTCAGTGTTGACCGTAAAGTGAATAACTCAACACCAAGTACACTGTATGGACCTCTTATATATTTGTACATGTTGATCATATCCCCCCTAATTCTCCTCTTCTCAAGAGTGAATAGATTTAGTTCTTCTAATCTTTCCTCATAGCTGAGCTCCTCCATGCCTCTTATCAGTTTGGTTGCTCTTCTCTGCACTTTCTCCAGTTCTCCGATATCCTTTTTGAGAACTGGTGCCCAAAACTGAACTGCATATTCCAGATGAGGTCTTACTAATGATTTGTACAGGGGCAAAATTATATCTCTGTCTCTGGAGTCCATACCTCTCTTAATACAAGAAAGGACTTTGCTCGCTTTGGAAACCGCAGCTTGGCATTGCATGCCATTATTGAGCTTATGATCAACTAAAACCCCCAGATCCTTCTCCACTACAGATCCCCCCAGTTGTACTCCCCCTAGTATGTATGATGCATGCATATTCTTAGTCCCTAAGTGCATAACTTTACATTTATCAACATTAAACCTCATTTGCCACTTTTGCCTGCTTTTGCAATCTTAATAGAAGTGAAGCACAGATGCACTTTATATTCATTCATTCTTTGCTTGATATTGCGTTCTTGACTATTGGATTGGATTGTTTTTCATCTTCACGTTATTATTGCACTGGACACGTTTCTTTATATATATATATATATATATATATATATATATATATATATATATATATATATATATATATATATATATATATATATATATATATATATATATATTTTTTTTTTTTTTTTTTTTATATATTTTTTTTTTATACTGACATTTCTTGATTTTTTTTTTTTTAATTCCTTGGTGAATTATATGGGACATTTTTCACTGCAGTCATTTATGGATTGAATTTTTTTTCACTTTTATGCATGGATTGGAATTTTATTATTTATATTTCTTCCACTTTTTGATGTTTTTTTTCACTTTTATGGATATTATTCATTTATTGTACTATGCACTTTGGATTGGTTTGAGCTCATTTGCATATTTGCACTATATATGTTATATGTTTATGAAGATAGCTACTGCTTGTTAATTTTATCTGAACGATTCCAGATCACTCGCTATTAATATTGTGCGGGTCACTGGCACATTTGTCTTTTTTATCATCATTTATCCACTCTTACTACTCTCCACATTACTCAGTTAATGTTGGGTGGGTATATGATTTTATTCAGAGTGGAACACATTTTACACAGGAACCAGTGGAGCACATTTTGCTGACAAATTATTCACATTATGGAAATCGTTATTGATATTTAGTTTTAATTAGATCCTGTTGCAAGCGCCATTACACCCCCCCTTGTCATTAATTGCTTTAAGTGTGTGAACACTATTAGTCATGGCAGCTGCATTATTAGTTTGATTTTCTTATTTTAGCTTTGTTGTGCCCTTGTTGAGGTTGGTTTTGCGCATTAGTTCCCCCCCGTTTTTATACCTAAGGAGGATTGCCTCTGTAACTACAATCAAGAAGTGTCTGTGGCAGAGACTTTGCCTCAAGTTCAAGTTCACTAAGGAGGGTCTGTGGCAGAGACTTTATCCTACAAAGGTTCGAGGCCAGGTCAGTGAGAGAGGCCTGTCCCGGTACGCTAATTCCACTCAAGCTGGAGTGGTGCAGAGAAGTGTTACTTTTGGGAGCAGGACTGTTTCCCTACTACTACGCCTGAATTTGCTATTCTCCTTTCTTCCTTCAACTTTACTTTCCTCACCACAAGTTTTATTGTTCTTACCTGGCTGGGTAATAAAGAGCACAGCAAAGAGCACCTGTTGTGGACATTCCTTTACTTCTACTAAATGCATCATGCACCCCTAGGAATTCGGAAGAGCCACAAGGTAAATGTGCCACCCAAAACAACCAGCAGCTCCTCCGGGGGTAGTTCTACACATGTATTTATTTACTTAGAAAAAAAGTTTTTTACATCACTAATCTGTTATTTGGCCAATGAATGCTAAACATTAAATTTAAAGTTATATGGAGTAAAAAAAAATAATAATAATAATAATAATACAATAATAAATTTGCACTTTAGTGAAATTAATTTGTGCTAATTGAGCAAAGTGTGTAAAATACACACACTGAGGCCTCGTACACACGACAGTTTTTCTCGACAGAATCCATACAAGAAACTTGGTGGCAGAGCTTTTTTGTCGTGTGTATGTCAGAGAAAACTGTTGAGGAACTCGATGAGAAAAAAAGAGAACGAGTTCTCCTTTTCCTTGTCGGGAGTCTGAATTTCCTCGTTGTGTTCCTCGTCGGATGGTTTTCGACGAGAAACGCGTTCGTGTGTATGCTTAGAAACCTGCACATGCTCTGAAGGGTGGTGCCAGTTGAATCAAACTTCCCCTTTATAGTGCCGTTGTACGTGTTTTACGTCACCGCGTTTGTGAACGACGAGATTTTGTCTTGACAGTGTGTACGCAAATAAAGCTTGTCAAGGTTCTCGACAAGCCTAACAAGGAAATCGTCGAGGAAAACTATGTTTCATTTACGACGAGTTCCTCGGTCATGTGTACGAGGCCTAACAGCTATTAGTGGGGGAAAAAACCACAGTAGAATTCAACTGCTTTACTAAAATACCCTGTAAACACCAAAATAATGTATGACGGGTATATACTGTATAGATCTATATAGATCTATATATATATATATATATATATATATATATATCTATATCTACAGTATATTTAAACATAAATGCATACTGTAAGTACAATCCCATTAGTAGTCTTAAATATATATAACAATCTGAATAACAAATATAAACTAACATGTAAAAAAATACATAAAATAAAATGTGTAAATATATATATAGTATAGTATATATATAGTATATAGTATATAATTCTTAAAAATCCTTCTTCATCATATCACCTAGTGATTCTTCAAAAAATGTGTGTATGAAACTAAATAAATCTTGATCCACAGTGCTCCCTTCCCTTCAAACATATTTACAAAAGTACAGCAGACTCAGGAAATATTAAAACAGCATATGCAAGTGGATACTGTGAAACAATTCAGCACTAGCTGCAAGCTGAGAAATCTGCTGGTGACTCAGCTCCAAGTCACACACAGTACACAGGGAATCAAGGGTTCCCCTCAACACAGTCCTGTGTGATGGAACATGTTGGGGGGTGCAGCAAGATGCTGTAGGCAGATTGGTGCTGTGTGAGTTCTGTGTTCTGTAAGTTGATTATAGCAAAGTGTCTGGCAGATTTCTCAGCTTCCAACTAGCATTGAAATGTTTCACAGTATCACACACTGCAAAACATGTTCTATCTTTTAAACAAACAAAAAAAAAAATATATATATATATATATATATATATATATATATATATATATATATATATATATATATATATATATATATATATATATATATATATGTGTGTATTCTCAACCCTAAAAAAGTGTAGTAATATCAGTTTTCACAGAAAATCAACAAGTAATAATATCTATAAATATCACCCTGTGACAGTGTATATGTGCACAAAATTAATATCCTTAAGGCTGCATTCACACCTAGGCGTAGGCGATTTGCGGCGTTTTTTACCGAGATTTGCCGCGACAAATTGCAGCGTTTTTTACCGCGATTTGCCGCGACAAAACGCAGCGTTTTTTACAGCGATTTTCGCTGGAGGGGTGATTACACATTGTGCTATATGGCCGAACGACGAAGACGCCTGAAAAAAAGGGTCAGGGACTTGTTTTGAGCTTCAGGCGTTTCGGCGTTCGGCGTTCGGCGTGGAGATGTGAACCATCTCCATAGCCGACAATGTTAAATCACCCCTCCAGCGTATTGCAGGCTGCAATAGCGTCGGGCGTCGGGCGTGAAAACGCCTAGGTGTGAATGGAGCCTAAATATTAATTAAAATAAAGTCCAACATCAATCTTTTTTAGTTCAACAGGGGGAGGGGAGGAAGAGGAGGAACATCAAAGATGAACGATTATCAGACAAACAACAGAGGAGGGGGAAGAACCGAGCTGCCCCAAGTCCCCAACAGAGATATCATACCATTTTAAAGAGAAGAAGGGGATGTAGGGCGGGCAGAGTCAAACAATCCAAAAAAAGGATGAGAAACAGTTGAACTCTGGAATATTCAATTTAACCTCCCTGGCGGTATGATTCTGTCTGGAATTTTGTACCAAAAGCGGTACAATTTTTTGCATGGAAATTTGGTGATATGTATTATAGGCCTGCAAATTCTTAGTAATTACTTACTTAAAACTGACCAAACAAGACTCTAATAGACATTCCAGATGTGATAAATTTGAAACACAAACTCATGAATTATAATCTAATCAATAATATCATTTTATTCAATAATGCAATGAAAAATAATGAAATTTGTCAAACAAAGAAATGTAATAATCATCCTGAGTGTGAAACATTTTGAAGCATGGAACTAGACAAAGTCCGACGTCGCAATCAGGACAATAGTACCTTGTTTCTTTTCGTACTTTTTTTCCTTCGCCATCTCTCTTGGAACAGCAAACAACGCACATCCTGGTAGGCGCTAACTTTCTTGCGGTTGGCGGTACGTAGTCTATAAAATTACGACCTGTCAGGCGTTCTGGGTTGACAACGTCAACAGCGCATCGTCCGGGTCTGTCAGCAGATACTGATGGCGTCGGGTGGTTGACAAAAATTTGCTCAGCCACCTTCCAGATAAAGTCCGAATGAACAAGAGGTATTTCAGTGTTTGCTTTATAAAGGATATAGGCATTCCAAAGGCATTGTTCCAGGAGATGCCTGAAAATCTTTTTGTAGTATTTCTTCTGCTGTTTCCGCATCGCCGGGTAAAATGTCATTGCCTGATCGGCTCTGTTGACACCTCCCATTGTGTGATTATAGTCGATCACGACTTGCGGCTTCAGCACATCTTTTCCGTGTTTTTGTACGGACCATGGCAGTGGAGGTGCTGTGCACAGTGCTCATGAGACACATGTCTTTCTTGTCTCGCCATCGCATTGCCATCATTTTACCCTTTTGAAAGGCAACCATTTCTCCAGTTTTTAGTTTTTTCTTGCCAAACATTGATGGCATGTCACGTCGGTTTGGCCTCATGGTACCATACCCATCAGTTTTGTTTAGGAGCAAAACCTCATATAGTTCCGGAGATGTGTAAAAATTGTCCGTTGTCACGCAATATCCCTGGTTCAGCAATGGGTCCAGCAGTGTAAGGACAGATGATGTGGCCATCCCATAGCGGCTGTACCTGGGGTTGAACTTGGTACCTTTACCGGTGTAAATGACCGCATTCCAGATATATCCGGTGGATGATTCACAGAGCATGTAAAATTTGATGCCAAACCGCGCTCTTTTGGATGCAATAAACTGTATCCAACTTAGGCTTCCCTTGTAGGCCATCAGACTTTCGTCCACACTGACATCCCTTTCTGGCACGTAGGTCTGCTGGAAGTTGGTGACAATCATTTGGCACACCTCCCAGATTTTTTTTAGTTTGGGCGCAGGATGTTTCATTTTTTAATGCATTCACTTGCCTGCTAATATAAATCATTTCTAGTCTATTTTTCTTTTAGGCTGCATTCACGCCTGAGCGTTTTCAGCTCGTAAAATGGTCATCTCTAAAGTTCCGAAACACCCAACAAGCAAAATCCTATTAATTTAATTGGCCCCTGTTCACATCAACTCTTCGTTGTTGGTGAAGTGTAAATTCTTCATGATGAGCGAAAAGCGGTATTCAGACATCACGGTGCCAAAAAATGGACTGGCCAGTAACTTATTGGTGGTCCAATACCATTTCTGGAGCGGTTTCCCCACCACCCCCTGAAGGATGATGAGTCCCAGAAACTGCCAGATGTCCTCTTTAGTCACCGGTTCCCACTTTCTGGTTCTGGAAAACCTGGCATGCAGCGTAGCTGATTGCTGATCATGGTAGCGGTTGGTTTCTGTGACGATTTTTAAAATTACCTCCTCAATAAGAAATAATTGCAGGTATGCCAGAGGGTTGTCACTCTCCACATCTACCTTCATCCCAGGTGATCCAGTGAACTGGAATCTCGGGGGCGCTGCCTGGTCCGTACCGCTGTCTATAGGGCACCAAGTGCGCACATCGCTTAGGTCAGGTGCGGGATCATCGCCGTTGTCACTTTCTGGATCAGTGTCAGTGTCAGATCCAGATGACAAATCTCCCCACGACTCACTATCGCTCTGTTCTGCTAGCAACTCCGTGTCGCTGCCGCTGTCGCTCAACTCATCCAAAAGCGCCTTTGTAGAAAAGCATTTTTTTTTTATGCCATTTTCGAAAAAAAAAATTATGGGCACAAATGACAATGGCAAGGGGCACTGAAAGGGCACTGTGTCAGATTCCAAGGTGATACAGTGTAAACCTCTCAGATTACATTGTATCACCTCCTTTTTATGTGTTTGTGTTTGTGCTACATTTAAATTTCCTTCCCAGTTCCGCTCCCATGCACCATTGCTGCTGCAGGGAACAGAACCAGGAAGTCAGATGCCGACGGACGGAGCGGGCGGGGGGTCTCGCCGGCGATCACAGCAATGGGAGATCATCGCTGGATCGCTAGGAGATAAGGTAAGCCATGCCGCTGCAGGCTCTGCACAGCTACCCCGAGCTTGACTCGGGGATACCGATAAGAGTATAAAAAAACACCCCGAGTCACGCTCGGGAACACCGCTAAGGGGGTTAAAGGGGTTGTAAAGGTAAAAAATGTTTTCCCTAAATAGCTTCCTTTACCTTACTGCAGTCCTCCTTCACTAACCTCATCCTTCGATTTTGCTTTTAAATGTCCTTATTTTTTCTGAGAAATCCTCACTTCCTGTTCTTCTGTCTGTAACTCCACACAGTAATGTGAGGCTTTCTCCCTGGTGTGGAGAAAGCTTCTTGAGGGGGGAGGGGACGAGCAGGCAAGTCAGGACGCTCTCTACTTTGCAGATAGAGAATGAAGCTGTGTTGGTCGGCGTCCTGACACTCCTGCTCGTCCCTCCCCCCTCAGGAGGCTTTTTCCACACCAGGGAGAAAGCCTCGGATTACTGTGTGTGGTTACAGACAGAAGAACAGGAAGTGAGGATTTCTCAGAAAGCAAAATCGAAGGATGAGGTAAGTAAAGGAGAACTGCACTAAGGTAAAAGTGGAATTATTGGATGACCAGATAACATATAAGAAATTAAGATCGGATCCTACTGAATCATATAAAATTGAACTCAGCTCTTTGGTAGAATGGGGGTATCAGACCGGCGCTTTGAACTTAAAGGAAAAGAGATATTTGGTGCCATCATCATGCAGAATTCCAGTAATTTACACTTTACCAAAGAATCACAAGAATGCCCAAATACCACCAAAACGACCCATTGTCAATGAAATAGGTTCTGTTACGGCGAGACTGAGAGAGTATTTGGACAAATTCCTGCAGTCTAGTGTGAGGAACACAAAGGCCTACCTTAACCACTTGAGGACCGACGTATATCGACAGAATGGCACGGCTGGGCACAAGCACGTACAGGTACGTTGCCCTTTAAGTGCCCAGCTGTGGGTCATGCGCGCGCCGCTGGCGGTATGCTCGCGACCCGGTCCGATGCTCCGTGAACATGTCCACAGGACCCGCAGACCCGATCGCCGCCGGTGTCCTGCGATCGGGTCACAGGAGCTGAAGAACGGGGATAGGTGAGTGTAAACAAACCTTCCCTATTCTTCTCTATGGCTTGTCACTGATCGTCTGTTCCCTGTTATAGGGAACGACTATCAGTGACGTCACACGTCCAGCCACGCCCCCTACAGTAAGAAGCACAAATCAGGGCACACTTAACCCCTTTAGCGCCCCCTAGTGGTTAACCCCTTCACTGCCATTGTAATTTTCACAGTAATCGGTGCATTTGTATAGCACTTTTCGCTGTAAAAATGACAATCGTCCCAAAAATTTGTCAAAAGTGCCTGATGTGTCCGCCATAATGTCGCAGTCACGGAAAAAAAAAATTGCTGCCATTACTAGTAAAAAAAAAATATTAATAAAAATGCCATGGTACGTATCACCTATTTTGTAAACGCTATAACATTTGCGCAAACCAATCAAATAACTTATTGCGATTTTTTACCAAAAATATGTAGAAGAATACGTATCGGCCTAAACTGAGGAAAAAAATGTTTTTTTATATATTTTTGGGGGATATTTATTATAGCAAAAATTCTAAAATATTGCATTTTTTTCAAAATGGTCGCTCTATTTTTGTTTATAGCGCAAAAAAGAAAAAAAAACGCAGAGGTGATAAAATACCACCAAAAGAAAGCTCTATTTGTGGGAAAAAAAGGACACCAATTTTGTTTGGGAGCAACTTCACACGACCGCACAATTGTCAGTTAAAGCAACGCAGTGCCGAATCG
Source organism: Rana temporaria (assembly GCF_905171775.1). Classification (NCBI taxonomy): domain Eukaryota; kingdom Metazoa; phylum Chordata; class Amphibia; order Anura; family Ranidae; genus Rana; species Rana temporaria. The sequence continues at coordinate 220,426,642 of NC_053493.1, read as the reverse complement.
CAAAAAGGGGCCAGGTCCTTTACCTGCATAATGGTCCGGCTCTTAAGTGGTTAAGGATATGGCAGATTTGCTGCAATTATTGGAAAAAGTTGAAGTTAATTGGAGTTTTGAGATATATTTGGTAACAGCTGACGTATCTGCCCTATACACATTATAGAGCATGAGGATGCTGCTTTAGCATTGAATTGGGCTTTAAGTATGAGAGAAGATATTCCACATATGCAGAAATAATTTTTGAGACATGTTATAGATTTCTGCATGTCCCACAACTATTTTTGGTATCATGATTCTTTCTTCTCACAGCACGGTGGCGTGGCTATGGGGGCTAAGTTTGTCCCCAGCCTAGCCAACCTGTTTATGGCTGAGTGGGAGGATAGGCACGTGTTTAGGAATCAGAGACCCCAGCTGCGTTTTTACCGCAGATTCATTGATGATCTCCTGTTTATTTGGGAAGGATCAGAGGAATCTGTGGTGGAGTTTTTGGAAACCCTGAACCAGAATAACAATAACATTAAATTAGAATACCAGATTAGTGACAAGGTAGTGAACTTTCTTGATGTCAGTATATAAAAAGGTTTGGAGGATCTTAAAGCGGAGGTTCACCCTCAATAGAAACAGCAACTTATTAAGACTGGCACAATAAGTACATATAAAGTCTGCTATCAATAGTTTTTTAAATGATTGCAATACCTTTATTCAGGACACAATACCAGGCACTTCCGGGTATCGCGTGTCATTTCATTTCTGGATTGCAATGTCTCCTGGGAGCACAGCGTCAAGCTTTCCAGGAGACGATTCATAAGGCTGATTAATGAAATATCGCGAGACTTTACTCATCACGTGACCCATGAAGCAGGTCACGTAATGAGGGCGGATCTAATTCCACCATTTTAATTGTTGGCAACCTCGCTGCTCGCCATCAACACTGCCCATAGAGCAGTGAATGCTGGGATATCAGCATTCACCGAATCCCGGAAGTCTTTGCTTGTGGGCTTCACAATGCCCACAAGCAATATGGAACCGAAGTGCACACATTTTTCATTTGGGTGAGGTTCTACCTGAACAACCTAAGCTCATATACAGATGTGCCCCCAGATTTGGTGACCGAGTGGTACGCAAGATTTTGGCCTGATGAACAAGTCTTAAAAATTGATTTGAAAGGATTTTATGCATGCAGGAAATGCATATGTTGTAGAACAGTGAAAATACAAAATGGAGGCAAAGCAAATATTATGAATAAAGACCAGGACATTTTTGATATAAAGGAATTTATTTTGTGCATACATATGTGGTATACCTCATGTGGTGCCCTTGTGGGCTATACTATGTAGGTCAAACAAAAAGACTACTAATGCCAGGTACACACGAGAGGATTTATCCGCGGAAACGGTCCTCCGGACCGTATCCGCGGATAAATCCTCTGGCGGATTTTGATCTCCTGGTTGTACTAACCAGGAGATCAAAATCCCTGCGGAATTCCGTCCGCGGTGACGTGTCGCGCCGTCGCCGCGATGATGACGCGGCGACGTGCGCGACGCTGTCATATAAGGATATCCACGCATGCGTCGAATCATTACGACGCATGCGAGGGAGGGAATCGGACGGATCGATCCGGTGAGTCTGTACAGACCACCGGATCGATCCGCTGGAGCCGATATCAGCGGATAGATTTCTTAGCATGCTAAGAAATTTTTATCCGCTGGAAATCGGTCGGCCCGAAATATATCCGCGGATAAATATCCGCTGGATTGTATACACCAGCGGATCTATCCGCTGAAACTGATCTGCGGATCAATTTCAGCGGATCGTTCCTCTCGTGTGTACGGGGCCTTAGAGTACGTATAGCCGAGCACCTTGCCAATATTAAAAAGGGTTTTAAGTATCATAGTGTGTCTTTGCACCTTAAAGAAAAACACCAACAGGACCCCTCTCTGATTTAGTTTTGTGGCATAGATCATGTACAATCAACATGGAGGGGATCTAATTGTGTGAGGGATCTGTCACAAAAAGAAACCAAATGGATTTTTCTTTTCAAGTGTCTTTATTCTAGGGGGCTCAACATTGAGCTAGACCTCAACTGTTTTATTAATAACTTTTAATCATTTTATTGATTTGATTTTAATATGTTGTACCATTCAGTGGATGATGCACCCACTGATTTGTAGGAGTATATGATAATATATATGTAATATATATATATATATATATATATATATATATATATATATATATATATATATACAGGGCTTGACAAATTTGCTTGGAATCTAGGAGCCAGCTAAAAAAGTTATGAGCCAGAAAACACGCCCCGTCCCGACGAGCTTGTGCGCAGAAGCGAACACATACGTGAGCAGCGCCCGCATATGTAAACGGTGTTCAAACCACACATGTGAGGTATCACCACGATTGGTAGAGCGAGAGCAATAATTCTAGCCCTAGATCTCCTCTGTAACTCAAAACATGCAACCTGTAGATTTTTTTAAACGTTGCATATGAAGATTTTAAAGGGTAAAAGTTTGTCGGCATTCCACGAGCGGACGCAATTTTGAAGTGTGAGGCCCCATACACACCATAGAATCTATCCGCAGATAAATCCCATCAAATGGGTTTCTGCGGATAGATCCTATGGTGTGTACACGCCAACGGATATTTATCCGCAAATAAATCTCCCCTGGAATGGATTTCCAGCAGATAAATATTTGTCGACATGCACAGAATATCTATCTGCTGGAATCCATTCCAACGGATGGATCCGCTCGTCTGTACAGACTTACCGGATCCATCCGTCCAAAGGGATTCCCCGCACGCGCCGTAATGAATAGACGCATGCGTGGAATTCCTTATATGACAGCGTCGCGCCCGTCGCCGCGTCATAATAGCGGCGACGGCGCGACACGTCATCGGCAGAGGATTTCAGCGCGGATTTCAATGCGATGGTGTGTACACGCCATCGCATTGAAATCCTCTGAAATCTTAGAGAGGATTTATCCGCGGATACGGTCCGCTGAACCGTATCTGCGGATAAATTCTATCATGTGTATGGGGCCTGACATGTTGGGTATGAATTTACTCGGCGTAACATTATCTTTCATAATATTAAAAAAAAATGGGGATAACTTTACTGTTGTCTTATTTTTTAATTAAAAAAAACGTGTAATTTTTTCCCAAAAAAGTGCGCTTGTAAGACCGCTGCACAAATACGACATGACAGAAAGTATTGCAACGATCGTCATTTTATTCTCTAGGGTGTTAGGATAAAAAATATATATAATGTTTGGGGGTAATTTACATTTTTATTTATTTATATACCTGTATTATACATTCATTTAAATTATCTATCACTCACCCAGATCATTTATTTATAATATATTTCTTATATATATATATATATATATATATATATATATATATATATATATATATATATATATATATATATATATATATATATATATATAATATTTTTTGGTTAAAACATACAAAGGTTAGGGATCAATTGAAATAGTGCTTGTTTGGTATATACATATATATATATATATATATATATATATATATATATATATATATATATATATATATATATATATATATATATATATATATATATATATATATATATATATATATATATATATATATATGTATTATATATATATATATATGTATTATATATATATATATATATATATATATATATATATATATATATATATATTTTTTATTTTTTATGGAATTTAACCACTTCCCGCCCAGTCAATAGTAAATTGACGTCCGGGAAGTGGTTGTGTTATCCTGACTGGGCATCTATTGACGTCCAGCAGGATAACATGCAGGCACGCGCCTGTGGGGGTGTGCAGCGCGGCGATCGGTGATGCCCTGCATCTCCGATCTCGGTAAAGAGCCTCCGGCGGAGGCTTTTTACCATGTGGTCAGTCGTGTCCAATCACGGCTGATCACGATGTAAACAGGAAGAACTGATGATCAGCTCTTCCTCACTCGCGCCTGACAGACGCGAGAAGAGGAGAGCCGATCGGCGGCTCTCCTGACAGGGGGGTTTGCACTGATTGTTTATCAGCGCAGCCCCCCCTGGGATGCCCACACTGGACCACCAGGGAAGCCGCGAGGACCACCAGGCAAGGGGGCAACATTTGGATGGCCAGGTACATTCCCCATGGCCATCCACATGTAAAAAAAAAGCACAATAGATGCCAATCAGTGCCCAAAAATGGGCACTGACTGGCAACATGGGCACTGTAAAAAAAAAAATGATGCCCAGCAATGCCATCAGTGCCACCCCTCAGTGTCCATCAGTGCCACCTCTCAGTGCTCACCCATGCCCAGTGCCCATCTGTGCCACCCATAAGTAACCATCAGTGCCACCCACAAGTGCCGCCCATGAGTGCCCATCAGTGCTGCCTATGAGTGCCCATCAGTGCCACTTATGAGTCCCCATCAGTGCTGCCTATGAATGCCCATCAGTGCCGCCTATGAGTGCCCATCAGTGCCGCATACCAGCGCCGCCTATCAGTGCCCATCAGTGCCGCCTATCAGTGCCCATCAGTGCCACCTCATCTGTGCCCATCCGTGCCGCCATATTAGTGCCCATAATTGAAGAATAAAACTTACTTATTTACAAAAAAATTAACAGAAAAAAATAAAAACTTAATTTTTTATAAAATTTTCGGTCTTTTTTTAGTTATTGCGCAAAAAATAGAAAACGTAGAGGTGATCAAATACCACCAAAAGAAAGCTCTATTTGTGGGAACAAAATTATAAAAAAATTGGTTGGGTACAGTGTAGCATGACCACGCAATTGTCATTCAAAGTGCGACAGCGCTGAAAGCTGAAAAATGGCTTGGGCAGGAAGGTGCGTAAGTGCCTGGTGTGGAAGTGGTTAATATTTAAAAGTTGCATGTCGGAACTCTATGATTATAATACACTGGCGCAAGAATTATGATTATGTTGTAAATATGGTTTCAGTTTGTGTCCGAGTGGAATAGTGTGACCAGAAGCGAGTGTATTGGGATCGCGGGGACACCCGTTGATCTTTAGTTTAGACAAGAGTGGCGATCTTACTTCTGCCTATTGCCGGAGGGTGTAGATTCACTTCCCCCAGGAATTCATGTGGGAGGGATAAGAGGAGGGTTTGCTGCACCGCCAACCCCATGACTAAGTCTTCATGACAAAACATGTCGGGGCATGGCTGTGCGGCAACCATCTGAAGTGAACCTGTGACCTCTAGTGCCGAATAAGGAAGTGGAGATCCAGGAAGGGGTAGCGGGTAAGCGGTGAGCGATTAGTGCATACCTTGGATCCGCCGCGACCATTACATTTGGTTTTGGGTTCATCTTTGAACAAGTTTGCTCTGCAGTGTATTGCTCTAATTTTTTAGATTGATGTGAGTGCAATATTTGGAAGTTTTTAAAGTGTGGTAATAAACTGATTTTACGGTATCACTCTATTTTAAGTAATTATATTTGCATGCGGGGCTATCTGGCAGTGAAATTTGTTGGAATTTGGAATTATCTGCTATACCTACCAGTGAGTTTTTTCACACACGTTCACATGCCAAACATGAGGCCTCGTACACACGACAGAGTTTCTCGGCAGAATTCACCGAGAAACTCGGTCAAAACCCGGATTCTGCCGAGAAACTCTGTCGTCTGTACAGTTTTGGCTCGATGGAGCCGCCGAGGAACTCGACGAGAAAATAGAGAACATGTTCTCTATTTTCTCGTTGTTCTATGGGAGAAGGCGGCCCGCCGAGCTCCTCGGCGGCTTCATCCCAAAACTCGACGAGGAACTCGACGTGCCAAGCACGTCGAGTTCCTCTGTCGTGTGTACGGGGCCTGAGAGTGTAATGCCCCGTACACAGCATCTTTATGTGATGAAAAAAAATGATGTTTTTAAAAACGTCACTTTAATTGACTGTGTGTGGGGGAAAACGTTGTTTTATGTCTTGTAAAAAACGACCAAAAAAAATTTAAGCATGCTTCAATTTTATGTGTCGTTTTTCAAAAGTGCACTTTTTACTTCACAGAAATTGACCGTGTGTAGCAAAAAACGTAGTTTTCTAAGACGTTTTTTCATCCACGCATGCCCAGAAGCTACTTATGAAGCAAGCTTCAATGGTAAAACGTGGTGGAACGTAACCTCACTTTGCAAGATCATTGTGAGAAAACGATGGTGTGTAGGCAACTTCGTCTTTGAAAATTGAAGTTTCAAAAACGTAATTTTTTACTTCACAGAAAGTGTCGTTTTTTTTCATCACATAAAGTGATGGTGTGTACGCGGCATAAGGCAATTGGAGTTGGTGAGTTTTGCATTCGATGGGAAAGGAGTCACCCGCACCGGGTGTGGTGGAAGATTTGAAGAAGTTTTTTCACAAACTCACTTTTTTGATTCATAGACTTTATTTTAATTAATATTGAAGGATATTATTTTTGTGCACATATACACTGTCACAGATGTATGTCACAGGGTGATATTTATAGATATTTATAGATATTATTACTTGTTGATTTTCTGTGAAAACTGATATTTCACCCAGGGCCATCTTTAGCGCAGGGCAAATGTGGAACTTGCCCTGGGCACAATCTTTGTAGGGGGCCCTGCGATACCCGTGAATTGGGGCCCCGACGCCGACTTTGCAGAGTTCACAGAGGACACGGGAGGCTGTATTCCTGATCTAGCCAGCAGTGAGGGGGTGGGACCGGGAGCTCTACAGATGCGCTGACCCCGCCCCATGTAGCCTCTATGCTCAGAACAGAGTGTCTGAAGTTAGAGCAGTGATCAGAGTGGGTGTGTCAGTGGAGCTCCCGCCCCGCCCCCTCTATACTGGCTGGGGAATACAGAGGTCCGGGGGCGGGGCCGGGACCTCCACTGTCACGCCCACTCCAATCACTGGCTCTAACTACAGCTGCTCTGTTCCGAGTGTAGTTCCCGGTCCCGCCCCCTCTCTGCTGGCTAGCGCGAAAATACAGCCTCCTGTGTCCTCTGTGCACTCTGCAAAACTGTCATCTGGGCCCCAATTCACGGTAATCTCATGCAGTTCACGGTAATCTCATGCAGTCCACGGTAATCTCATGCAGTATGTCACAGTCTCTGGTAATCTCGTGCCGTATGTCACAGTCTCTAATAATCTTGTGCAGTATGTCTGCAGTCTCTGGTAATCTCATGCAGTATGTTATAGTCTCTGGTAATCTCATGCAGTATGTCACAGTCTCTGGTAATCTTGTGCAGTATGTCACAGTCTCTGGTAATCTCGTCCAGTATGTCACAGTCTCTGAAAATCTCGTGCAGTATGTCACAGTATCTGATAATCTCATGCAGTATGTCACAGTCTCTGGTAATCTCATGCAGTATGTCCGCAGTCTCTGGTAATCTCATGCAGTATGTCCGCAGTCTCTGGTAATCTCATGCAGTATGTCCGCAGTCTCTGGTAATCTCGTGCAGTAGGTCCGCAGTCTCTGGTAATCTTGTGCAGTATGTCACAGTCTCTGGTAATCTCGTGCAGTATGTCACAGGCTCTGGTAATCTCATGCAGACTCCAGTATGTCCGCAGTCTCTGGTAATCTCGTGCAGCATGTCTGCAGTCTCTGGTAATCTCCTGCAGTATGTCTGCAGTCTCTAGTAATCTCGTGCAGTATGTCCGCAGTCTCTGGTAATCTTGTGTAGTATGTCACAGTCTCTGGTAATCTTGTGCAGTATGTCACAGGCTCTGGTAATCTCATGCAGACTCCAGTATGTCCGCAGTCTCTGGTAATCTCGTGCAGCATGTCTGCAGTCTCTGGTAATTTCCTGCAGTATGTCTGCAGTCTCTAGTAATCTTGTGCAGTATGTCCGCAGTCTCTGGTAATTTTGTGCAGTATTTCAGCAGTCTCTGGCAATCTAGTTCAGTATGTCACAGTCTCTGGTTATCTCATGCAGACTCCAGTATGTCCGCAGTCTCTGGTAATCTTGTGCAGTATGTCCGCAGTCTCTGGTAATCTCATGCAGTATGTCCGCAGTCTCTGGTAATCTCGTGCAGTATGTCTGCACTCTCTGACCCTCTCTTGTAGTATGTGTATTAATGTCCTGCTTTACTTGCTCAATTATTTGTGATTGCTCCACTGCTCAGTGAGTGGTAATTATGTGCATCAACCTATAGCAACCAATCAGTGAGCACTAATAATTTGCAGTAACCTCTAGCAACCAATCAGCAAGCATACATTTTGTGTTGTAACCTCTAGCAACCAGTGAGTGAGTGGTAAGGATAGGCTGTAACCTCTGGCAAACAATTGCAATCGCTATGTGATCTGCTGCAGTAAACTGATTTTGCATCTATCTGCTATTTTTTTGTATGTCTCAGAATGGAGGGGGCCCCTAGAAAATGTTTGCCCAGTGCCCAATCAAAATTAAAGATGGTCCTGCCTCTCGGACATTATGTTTCAGTCCATCCGGTGCCGCCAGGTTGCACCTCAGTCTGTTCAGGAGCTCAGTGATGCTCTGGTCCAGATCTGGGTGGAAATACCCCAGGACACCATCCGTCGTCTCATTAGGAGCATTCCCTGATGTTGTCAGGCATGCATACAAGCACTTGGGGGTCATACAACTGCTGAGGACCTTTTTGAGTTGCTGCAATGAAATTTCAGCAAAATGGACTAGCTTGCTAATATTTTCACTTTGATTTTCAGGGTATCTTTGAATTCAGCCCTCTGTAGGTGGATACTTTTCATTTCCATCAAATGATGTGCCATCCTTTCATTCCTAACACATTACCCAGTCCATATCAGTATAGATATCCAGCATGAGATTTTTGCCCATTGAGATCTGATATGTTTTCAAAGTGTTCCTTTAATTTTTTTGAGCAGTGTGTATATATATATATATATATATACACACACACACACACACACCTGACAGGAAGCCAGGCAAAAAAGATGGGTTGCGTCCATGATGGAAAATATATTTGTCCCAGGTTTATAAATAAGAATAATGGGCCAGATTCACGTAGGTGAGCGGCGGCGTAACGTATCGTAGATACGTTACACCGCCACAAGTTTTCATCGCAAGTGCCTGATTCACAGAGCACTTGCGATGAAAACTACGCCGGCGGCCTCCGGCGCAAGGCGGGCCAATTCAAATGGGCGTGTGCCATTTAAATTAGGCGCGCTCCCGCACCAGACCTACTGCGCATGCTCAGTTGCGCAATTCCCGTCGTGCTTTGCGTGCCGTGACGTCATTTTTTCGAACGGCGACGTGCGTAGCGTAATTCCGTATTCCCGGACGGCTTACGCAAATGACGTTCATTTTTAAATTTTGACGCGGGAACGGCAGCCATACTTTAGACAGCAATACGTTTGCTGACTAAAGTTAGGGCACCCAAAACGATGACTAACTTTGCGACGGGAAACTAGACTAGCAGCGACGTAGCGAACGCGAAAATCCGTCGTGGATCGCCGTAACTCCTAATTTGCATACCCGACGCTGGTTTACGACGCAAACTCCCCCCAGCGGCGGCCGCGGTACTGCATCCTAAGATCCGACAGTGTAAAACAATTACACCTGTCGGATCTTATGGATATCTATGCGTAACTGATTCTATGAATCAGTCGCATAGATAGAAACAGAGATACAACGGCGTATCAGGAGATACGCAGTCGTATCCCTTTTGTGAATCTGGCCCAATGTGAATTCTAAATGCACAGTATTCTTAATATTCACTTTATCCTGTACTCTCTTTTCAATGTTTACCAACACTTTAATTTGTTTTCTGTAAACTTAGACACCTAATAAATCTTGTCCCTTACTGTTACTGTTATCACCTTATTTTCTGCACAATAAACCTTTAACAAGTTGTTCCATTTACTTAACATTTACCCTTCAGTGTATGTTTGCCTTTCTCTGTTGGATGACTGTTTTACACTTACATTTGCACACTATTATATACACACACACACATACACCAAAAAAATCAACCATTGCAATTGATTTTATTTTTCTTAGCCTATTTTTCATTTTTAAATTGCAAAAAAAGTGTTGCTTTTCCAGTGTTGTCTTTTCACGACCTGTGTAAGCCAACACCGATTTTCCTACACATGTCCTTGTATAAATAAATGATTGGTATCAATAAGATATTACATATATATATATATAACTTGTGATGAGCTGAACCGCCTTGAGTTTGGTTTGGCAGGAGTTTGGTGAAATCTGTCAAATTAAAATGTAAATTTTCTGGCCTAAAGCCCCATACACACTACCAGTTTTCCTGCAGGTTTTTCTCTTCAGGTTTACCAAGATATAACCATCTGATATGAGGTCAAACCTTGATGCCTTGTACACACGATCGGTTCGTCTGATGAAAACGAATCGATGGATTTTTTCATCAGATATCCAATGAAGCTGACTTTCATCAGTCTTGCCTACACACCATCGGTTAAAAATCCGATCGTGTCCAACGCGGTTACGTAAAACACAAAGACTTGCAGAGAAAAATGAAGTTCAATGCTTCCGAGCATGCATCGACTTTTTGACCGATGGATTTCCCCACAGACAATCGTTTTTTTCTATCGATTTTTTAACCATACGAAAATTTTAAAACAGATTCTATTTTTTTTTTACCGAAGGGAAAAAACTGATGGGGCCCACACACGATCGGTTCGTCCGATGAAAACGGTCCATCGGTCCGTTTTCATCAGACGAACCGATCTTGTGTACAGGGCAGTTTCAATTTGTATGCAATCAGGCAGGCCCTTGCACTACATGGTTTTGGTAAACCTAAAGAGAAAAACCTGCAGGAAAACTGATAGTGTGTATGGGGCTTTATAGGCAAGGGGGTGTCACAGGTTTCATATGTAAGAGGTCCTGTCATGCTTTTTTCTATTATAAGGGATGTTTACATTCCTTGTACAGGTATACCCCACTTTTAAGTACACAATGGGGTTTATTTATTATCGCTGGAGAGTGCAAAATCTGTCTCACTTCTGCATAGAAAGCAATGAGCTTCTAACACCAGCTTGTTCAATTAAGCCTGTTAATAAAACCAGGAAGCTCATTGGTTTCTATGCAGACGTGAGCCTGATTTTGCACTCTCCAACAATAGTAAATAAACCCCATTGAATACTTAAAGCGGAGGTTCACCCTAAAACAATGATATACCATTACATCCAGCATACTTCCGACATGTACAGTATGCCGGTATTTTTTTTTTTCGCTGTACATACCGTCTTAAAGTTCTTTTTCACCCGGCTTCCGGGTTCTCACTACCGCTGGGAGTAGGCGTTCCTATGAAAAAGGGGGAAAATGGAAGTATGCTGGATTTAATGGTATATAGATGTTTTTTAGGGTAACCCTACGCTTTAAAGGTGGGGTATGCCTGTAATAGGAATAAAAGTGACCATTTTTTTGTAAATAACAGTGTAAAAAAAACAAAAAAACAAAACAAAAGTAAAATAAATAAGAAAAAAAAATTAAAACATTTTTAACATGCCCTGTCCCGCCAAGTTTGCATGCAGAAGCGAACGCATACGTGAGTAGCGCCCACATATGAAAATGGTGTTCAAACCACAAATGCGAGATAATTCTAGCCATTTTTAAGGATAAAAGTTTGACGCCATTCCACGAGTGGACACAGTTTTGAAGAGTGACATGTTGGGTATCAATTTACTTGACGTAAAATTATCTTTCACACTATAAAAAAAAAATGGACTTATTTGTCTTATTTTTTCAATTCAAAAAAGTGTATTTTTCCCAAAAAAGTGCCCTTGTAAGACCGCTCCGCAAATACGGTGTGACAAAAAGTATTGCAACAACCGCAATTTTATTATCTAGGGTTTATCTACATATATACACACAGGGCAGGACTTAGGGTGGTTGGGGCCCCTGGGCTTGAGTCACTTTCGGGCCCTACCTTCTATACATTACTTTAAATACTACAAAATGATACATAAACAAGCTATATATTCTCCCACTTCAAAGGGGTATGCCTAGGGAAGCAAAACAGCATAAAATGAATGTGTGTATGGGGATAAATAACCCAATATCACCACAAAGAGCCTGGCAAGGAAAGAGCTTCCACTGTACCTGTCAGATGGAGAAGGATCGTATAATTTCGGCGTACGAGCCTTCACGTCTGTCCATCAGTAGTCACGGCAGCTATAAATTGTGTAATTCGGATGCACGCACATGCGCAGAAGAATAACCGGGCGTAATGATGTCATCGCGACCATGTCGCATAATGATGACGCATAGTCATCAATAGTAAACATAACATTGTCCCGAAGAACATGATGTATACTGCGCATGGGCACAAAAAAGCACTGACACAAGTCAGAGTGCAATGTATTCAAAGGGCAAATCCAGCAATTGGAGCCAAAGTAACATGCCACATCCAGCAAAAGGACAGACACTGGGCATAATATTGCAAAAATAGCTTCACAAGGGTAATAATAAAAGAAAGACAGTTTGTCTACTTAGACGGAGGACAAAAATGATTAATGTCCCTAGAACAGGTAAAAATGCTAGACCAATCAACACACTTTGAATAAAAAATGTAATAACTGGCATATTATTGAAAAAAAATTAAATGTAAATGGGCTTGAGCCCAGTCAAGCCCAATAGTAAGTCTGGCCCAGTATACATATATATATATATATATATATATATATATATATATATATATATATATATATATATATATATATATATATATATTTTTTTATAATGTTTGTGTCTTCTAAATAATTTTATAGCTAAAAAAACAACAAGTTTGAAAAATAAGCCTGGTCCTTAACCCCCCTGGCGGTATGATTATTTCAGAGAAAAGGTGCTGAAAGCGGTACCATTATTTGCAAGGAAACTTGGCGTTTTATACTGTAGGCCTGTAATTCTTAGGAATAACTCACTTAAATCTGACCAAACAAGAGTCTAGTAGGCATCCCGGGTATGATTTTTTTTTTTAAAACAAAATTATAAATTATAATATAATAAATAATTATAAATAATTATAACAAATAATAATAATATAATTAAAATAAAAATTATTCAATAATGTAATCAACTCAAAATCACTGAAATTTGCTCAGTTGCAGAATTGTCGCTGTCATTACTTTTATTTTTTTATGACGAATTTCCCCACAAGTCTCTATCGCACAATTCTGCAAGTGATTATAATTTATTATCGCTGTTTTCTAGCTGCTCTAAAACCATTTTTGACATAAAGGGACACTTTTGGTTGCTATGGACAATCTACAGTTTGCAGGCAGAAAGAACAGTTTTTATTATATAAAAGTACATGTAGGGCACTGGGCAGACCACTAGGGACAAGGGGGGTGTGTATTTTTTACATACAGTACTGTAATCTATAAGATTACAGTATACTGTATGTATTGTGTTTGTTTACCTTTTTGAATTTGGCACCGTTCTCCGCTCCCGTGCGTCGTAACGTCGCAGGGAACGGAGATCAGCGGCACACAGAGGCACTGGGGCTGATTTACCAAGCCTTTACTCCATGACTCATGGAGTAAAAGCAGGAGTAGCAGCCGTTTTGCCATTTACTAAAGAAATACGCTGCTAGTGCAGTGTATTTCCCTAGTTACTAATGTGCTCCGTGCGCCCAGGAGAGGGTGCATTGTGCACCAGTACAGACCTGGTGCACGGCACATTAAACTGTAAATTGCGGGGGTTTGGGCGGGAGTTTATTAGGGGGGGAGGTGGGGGGATGCAGGGGAAGTGAAGTGACATGTGTTTTGAAGTGTTTGGCGGGCCGAATTGAAAGGGAAAGTGTTTTTTGAAAACAGATCCCCGTACGCTTGCACAGTGCGCCTGAACCTCGGGAGGTTCATTTGCATACTGGGCATGCGCAGAGAGAAAAGTCAGGGATTCCCGTGCGCCTTGTCAGTACGCCGTGAAAATCTTGGTAAATACCAAGCGGCGTACCCGTGAATGCGCTGCGTGACGCGGCGCACGGGAATCTCCGAGCTGTTTTCAGCCCTGAAGGGGAACTCGGCGCCAAATTTCAAACTTGAAATCGGCGCGGGTCCCCCTCCAGGGCTACATTAGGCTCTTAGGCTTGGTCCGGAACGTGAGGGGTTAAACCCGCGCCGATTCGGCGCGGGGGTCCCCCCCAGATCCAAACCAAGCCCTCATCCCAAGCATGCAGTCTGGCCCGGACAGGAATGGGGGCGGGGACGAGCGAGCGCCCCCCCCCCCTCCTGAGCCGTACCAGACCGCATGCCCTCAACATGGGGGAGTGTGTGCTGTGGGGGAGGGGGGCACTGCCCCCCCACCCCACAGCACTCTTGCCCCCATGTCGATAGGGACAAGAGCCTCTTCCCGACAACCCTTGCCATTGGTTGTCGGGGTATGCGGGCGGGGCTAATCGGAATCTGCGAGCTCCCTTTAATAAGGGGGCCCCCAGATGCCGGACCCCCACCCTATGTGAATGAGTATGGGGTACATCGTACCTCTACCCATTCACATGGGGGAAATGTAAAGTAAAATAAAACACCACACACAATAAAATATTTTATTAATCAGCTCCGGAGCCCCCCCTTTCTTCTTTAGCTCTCTTAGAAGGGGGGGTTTCTTCTCTCCCGATCTTCTGCCGGGACCCTGGGCTTCGGTGATTTCTGCCGGGGGAGGGCGCCATCCCTCGGTCCTCTCCGGAGCCTTCCGCCGGATGCCCCCACCCCATTTAAGCTCTTTTTCATTAGGGAGGGGCATCCGGACTTCGGGGTCTTCTGCCGGGGGATGGCGCCTATCCCCCGGTCTTTCCGGTGCCTTCCGCCAGGGTTCCGGTCTTCCTGGTCTTCTGCCGGGGGTGCGCCAACTCCCCGGTCTTTTCTCTGCTCCCTCTTCTGCCTGGCTCCCCCGCGGAGCCAGGGCTTTCTTCCGTCTTCTTTCTTCTCTCTTCCTTCTTCTGCCTGTCTCCTCCGGGAGCACAGGGCTTGTCTGCGCTGTCCTCTCCCTTCTCTTCCATTGGATGTTGACACGACGAGGTTCCGCGCTGACATGCCGTGTCAGCGACGGGCATGGACTTATATAGGGTAATGCCACCATGTGACCTCAACCCATGTGACATCACATTCCCTGGGCATGATGGGAATGTGATGTCACATGGGTTGAGGTCACATGGTGGCATTGCCCTATATAAGTCCATGCCCACTGCTCAGACGGCATTCCAGCGCCGGACCTCGTCGTGTCAACATCGAATGGAAGAGAAGGGAGAAGACAGCGGAGACAAGCCCTGTGCTCCGCGGAGGAGACAGGCAGAAGCGGAAGGCATCGCAGAAGCCCGGAGAGTGGCGCCCTCCGGCGGAAGACACCGTACAAGCCCGGGACCCTCCCCCAAAGGCAGGAGCCTCCCTGGTGAAGGGGGTCCCGGTGAATTACGTCGCTGAAGACGGGGGTGGGGTGCCAGTGCACCCCCCCCGCAGAAACCGTCGTGGAAGCCCGGGACCCTCCCCCAAAGGCAGGAGCCTCCCTGGTGAAGGGGGTCCCGGTGAATTACGTCGCTGAAGACGGGGGTGGGGTGCCAGTGCACCCCCCCCCGCAGAAACCGTCGTGGAAGCCCGGGACCCTCCCCCAAAGGCAGGAGCCTCCCTGGTGAAGGGGGTTCCGGCAGAAGATGGCGAAGCCCGGGGCCTAATGGGGTGGTGGTGGTGGGGGGCCCCGGCAGAAGACCCCCGGCTGACTAATAAATTAATTTATTCATGTGTGGTGTATTATTTTTTTCCATTTTTTTCCCCAGGTGAATGGGTAGGGGTACAATGTACCCCCATACTCATTCACATAGGGTGGGGGGCCGGAATCTGGGGACCCCTTTATTAAAGGGGTCTCTCAGATTCTGATAAGCCCTCCGCCCGCATACCCCGACAACCAACGGCCAGGGTTGTCGGGAAGAGGCTCTTGTCCCTATCGACATGGGGACAAGAGTGCTTTGGGTTGGGGGGGCAGTGCCCCCCTCCCCCACAGCACACACTCCCCCATGTTGAGGGCATGTGGTCTGGTATGGCTCAGGAGGGAGGGGGGCGCTCGCTCGTCCCCACCCCCATTCCTGTCTGACCAGACTGCGTGCCTGGGATAATGGCTTGGTTTGGATCTTGGGGGGGACCCCACGCTATTTTTTTTGCGCGGGTTTAACCCCTTATGTTCCAGACCAAGCCTAAGAGCCTGGTATGCACCTGGAGGGAACCCACCTTATTTTTTTTTCGGGGGTCTGGAGTTCCCCTTCATGAACAGCGATCTGTCATTTACACATGTCAGTCCCCCCCCCCCCTACAGTTAGAACACACCCAGGGAACATATTTAACCCCTCCCTCGCACCTAGTGTTAACCCCTTCCCTGCCAGTGGCATTTTTTGAGTAAGCAATGCATTTTTTACAGCACTGATCGCTAGAAAAATGCCAATGGTTCCAAAAAAGTGTTCGATGTGTCCGCCATAATGTCGCAGTACCGATAAAAATCGCTGATCGCCCCAATAACTAGTTAAAACAACAAAAAAAAAAAATTTGTAGACGCTATAACTTTTGCAAAAACCAAACACTAAACGCTATTTGCGATTTTTTGGAACCAAAAAGATGTAGAATACGTATCGGCCTAAACTGAGGGGTTTTTTAGTTTTTTCAATATATATTTTTGGGGATATTTATTATAGCAAAAAGTAAAAATAATTTTTACATATGTGGGCGGGACTTACGCAAGTCCCGCCCACATATATAAACATCGTTCAAACCACACATGTGAGGTATTGACGCGTGCCTTAGAGCGAGAGCAATACTTTTACCACTAGACCTTCTTTGTAACTATAAACTGGTAACCTGGAAAAAAAAGAAAAAGGTCGCCTATGGGGATATTCACGGAATTCATTTTGGCCCCATTGCAGGAGTGTTTCCAATAGTAAAGCGTGACATGTAAGGTATCTATTTACTCAATGTAACATCATCTTTCACATTATCCCCAAAAATTGGGATCACTTTTGTGTTTTGTTAATTTTTAACCACTTGAGCCCGGACCATATTTCTGGTCAATGACCGGGCAAGTTTTTGTGATTCGGCACGGCGTCGCTTTAACTGACAATTGCGCAGTCGTGCGACGTGGCTCCCAAACAAAATTGGCAACCTTTTTTTTCCCACAAATAGATTATTAAATGTGCGTGTTTACTTCTGTCTTTAACACCTCCCCTTCAGGCTGGAAAGCATCAGATCAGGGGAAACAAAAAAAAAAAAGCTCTCATTCCATTGCAGCTTGGTTCCTACATGTGTGATGAACTGAGCATGCTCAAACACTTAGAAAAAAATTATCCTTTCTTTTTAAAAGGTGAAAAACACTCATTGGATGCTCATAGAGCGTGGTTTGGATTAATTGCAGGTGTGCCCAATTACAAGCTCACCCAAACTAGAGACTGCAATTTGTTCATGTGATTTCAATTGCTTCATTACTAGCACTGTTATAAAAAGCTTGGATCGATCAGTCCTCAGCTGCCCTCAGAAGGGGCAGGCTGGCAGAAATGCTGTTGCTAAACACAAATGTGGTTTGTTGCATGGGTTTTGTTTTATTTTGCCAATGGTTTTGGTTTATTTTTAAATGATGTTCACTTTGATGTATTTGTCTATGTGGCCTTATTTTATGAAAAATGTGTAAAGCTATGGTTAATTAGAATTTTGAAATGTATTTTTGTTTGTGTTTGTTTGTTTGTCTTTTTTTGCTTTCCTTGTTTTGTTGACCAATAAAAATTACTTTAAAATTGTTAAGTTTGTCTTTTGTTACTTTTTCATGCTACATATGTTGACAGCTGCAGCTGAACTAGGTTTGGGCCTAACAAATTATGTGTGATTTTTGTCTAAGCTTCTTTCCTGGTGTGTAATCATGAAATGTTTGCCATGTTTATTCTCCCTGACTTTAAAGACAAAAATTGGTAAGTATTTTATTTATTCTGCAGTGGTCCTCAGCCCTCAAGTACCCCCGACAGGACATGTTTTGGGGATTTCTCTTATCAAGAATTGCTGTCCAGACTATTTTAAAGCACATGTGCAAGATGAAGGAAAACCTGCAAACATGGCCTGTGGGGGGGGGTTTGCTATTGGTGGACAGGCTTGACGTGCTGATTTACAGCACTGTGCTTAAATCTAGCGCAAGGCAATCCTATTCAAATTGTGGGTGTTTGAGGGAAGCCAAGTGAGTGTTAGAACCCCTGCTTTGTGTTTTTTTATTTTTGTGTTGAGCTTTGTGTCCCTTTTTCTTAAAATTGGCTTCACTTCCTGTCACACAGCTGAACAGGAAGTGAGGTTAAAACCCTACCAGTGTCATTTCTTGGGGACACAGGTCAATCTAACTAGTGTCCCCATTAAGCAAATTGCACTCCAGCACTGCTGTGTACACCCCAAATCATGGGTCTTCAAACTACGGCCCTCCAGTTGTTCAGGAACTACAATTCCCATCATGCCTAGTCATGTCTGTGAATGTCAGTGCATTACAAGGCCTCATGGGATGTGTAGTTCTACAACAGCTGGAGGGCCGTAGTTTGAGGATCCCTGCCCCAAATGATTATTTAGTTTGGGGTTTAGTAAAGGCAAAGCCACTCTGCAGTACAAGCATAGTTGCTGAAAATCAGAGAGGAAGCACTGATGGTTTTAACATCCAATCCTGTAGAAGCAAAGTTGTTTTGTTTTCTTCCTTGCTTTGCACTTGTAGGAGTGGATTTGCCTTTAGTAAATGGACCCCAAAGTCCAAGATCCCTAATAATTTGGGGTGTACACAGCAAAATGCTAGAGTGCAATTTACATAATGGGAAACTATTTAGATTGATCTCTGTGTCCACAAGAAAATATATTAGTAAGGTTTTACCCTCACTTCCTGTTTGGCTATGTGACAGGAAGTGAATGAATTAGAAAGGGTGAAGACACCTCACAAATGTTGTCACTATCAGGGGTGCAGACATCCCCAAAAAAATGAGCAGATAATACTTATTTGCAAATTAATAATTTTTTAGTTAACATTGGGTGGGGTGCTCTAACACACACATTCCTACATATTAGCAACGCTCTATCCTGGCCTATTGGCATGGTTATATTTTTTGGGGCTCTCAATAAAACTCTATGAAATTTGTGCTTAAACTAGAACCAGGGGCGGACTGACAACTCATGGGGCCCCTGGGCAATAGAAGATTATGGGGCCCCTCTGGCTTACAGATGACCACCACGCCAGGAGGTAGTGCAGAGGCGGGCAGCTAAAATCTTGGGATATTCACATTAAAAGCATGTCATTTTCGGACATATCAGGGACAGATCTAAAAAAAAACACAGATTTTTACATACTGTCCCTGGTTTTACTGAGCCTGGCAACCCGGATGGGGCCCCCTAGTGGCATGGGGCCCTCGGGCAGTGCCCGAGTGACTCAATGGTCAGTCCGCCCCTGACAAGAACTATAATCAACAAGTTTTATTTTCTTTCATTTTGGATAGAGTGAGGGAGGGTTATAGGCCCTGTCAGTTTATTTTGTATTATCTGTGTCCAATTGGGGAGATTTGCCTTCACTTCCTGCCCCATAGCCAAACAGGAAGTGAGAGAAAAACTATGCAAATTAACCACTTCCCGCCCAGCCTATGGCCGATTTACGTCCGGGAAGTGGTTACACAATCCTGACAGGACGTCCTGCAGGATTTCATGCCGCACGCGCCTGTGGGGGCACGCAGCGCGGCGATCGGTGATGCGGGGTGTCAGTCTGACACCCTGCATCTCCGATCTCGGTAAAGAGTCTCTCACGGAGACGGAGACTCTTTACCACGTGATCAGCCGTGTCCAATCACGGCTGATCACGATGTAAACAGGAAGAGCCATCGATGGCTCTTCCTCACTCGCGTCTTACAGACGCGAGTATAGGAGAGCCGATCGGCGGCTCTCCTGACAGGGGGCGTTCGCGCTGATTGTTTATCAGCGCAGCCCCCCCTCGGATCACCACACTGGACCACCAGGGATGCCCACCCTGGACCACCAGGGTGTGCAAAAACAAAAAAAATATAGAACAAAAAAACAAAAAGCATTAAAAAATAAGAAAAAAGATGCCAATCAGTGCCCACAAATGGGCACTGACTGGGAAAATCAGTGCCACCCCACAGTGCCCATCCATGCACAGTGCCCACCTATCAGTGCCCACCTGTGCCACCCATAAGTATCCATCAGTGCCACCCATAAGTGCCGCCCATAAGTATCCATCAGTGCCACCCATAAGTGCCGCCCATCTGTGCCGCCCATGAGTGCCCATCAGTGCCGCCTATGAGTGCCCATCAGTGCCGCATAGCAGCGCCGCCAATCAATGCCACCTCATCTGTGCCGTCAGTACTACCTCATCGATGTCCATCAGTGCCATCTCATCGGTGCCCATCAGTGCCGCCATATCAGTGCCCGTAATTGAAAGAGAAAAACTTATTTACAAAAAAATTAACCTAAAAAAAGAAAAAGGTTTTTTTGTTTCAAAATTTGCAGTCTTTTTTTAGTTGTTGCGCAAAAAAAAAAAACGCAGAGGTGATCAAATAACAACAAAAGAAAGCTCTATTTGTGGGGAAAAAAGGACGCCAATTTTGTTTGGGTACAGTGTTGTATGACCGCGCAATTGCCATTCAAAGTGCGACAGTGTTGAAAGCTGAAAATTGGCTTGGGCGGGAAGGTGCGTAAGTGCCTGGTATGGAAGTGGTTAAGGGAATCCAGTGCCCCCCCAGAACTAGTGTGTGGGTCCCCTGAAAATTACTGGGCGGGGTTATACAAAAACAGGGTGTGACCTTGACAGGAAGGGGTGGGTCATTTTTCTATTAGGAGGTGCAGATATGTAGTCAGGCCTAGGGCAGAACCAAACCTTAATATACTACTGCATATTAGGGCTTATTTAGA
The DNA here is from genome assembly GCF_905171775.1 of Rana temporaria. Lineage (NCBI taxonomy): Eukaryota > Metazoa > Chordata > Amphibia > Anura > Ranidae > Rana > Rana temporaria. Next base: position 220,405,778 of record NC_053493.1, on the reverse strand, counting down.
CCGGAACCGATTTACAGCGTGTTTTTATATTGTGGGAGGAAACCCACGCAGGCACAGGGAGAACATGCAAACTCCATGCAGATGCTGTCACGGGCGGGATTCGAACCAACGACTCTTTTGCTGCTAGGTCAAAGTGCTATACACTACACCACTGTGGTGAACGAACATGATTGCAGCTGAAAGCATGAGATCTTTTTTTTTTTTTTCAATACCATGCTTTCCAGCCTTATTGACCCCGCCTCTCTCCATAAAGAGGACCTGTCACACACTAGTCCTATTACAAGGGATGTTTACATTCCTTGTAATAGGAAGAAAACTGATCATTTTTTTTTTATTTTTTTATTTCAGTGTAAAACATTATAAAACTAAATAAAAATAAATAAGAAAACCCCAAAAAAAAAATTTAAAGCGCCCCGTCGCGACGAGCTCGCGCACAGAAGCAAACGCATACGCGAGTAGCGCCCGCATATGAAAACAATATTCAAACCACACAAGTGAGGTATCGCCGCGATCGTTAGAGTGAGAGCAATAATTCTAGCCCTAGACCTACTCTGCAACTCAAAAAATGCAACCTGTAGAATTTTTTAAACGTCGCCTATCAAGTTTTTTAAAGGGTAAAAGTTTGACGCCATGCCACGAGCGTGCGCAATTTTTAAGCGTGACATGTTGGGTATCATTTTACTCGGCGTAACATTATCTTTCACAATATAGAAAAAAATTGGGCAAAATGTATTGTTGTCTTATTTTTTAATTCAAAAAAGTGATTTTTATCCAAAAAAAGTGCGCTTGTAAGACCGCTGCGCAAATACGGTGTGACAAAAAGTATTGCAATGACTGCCATTTTATTCCCTAGGATGTCTGTTAAAAAAAAATATATAATGTTTGGGGGTTCTGATTAATTTTCTAGCCAAAAATTTGTGATTTTCACATGAAGGAGAGAAGTGCCAGAATTAACCCGGTGGGCAAGTGGTTAAAGTACTCATGGCTATAAAGAATAGAGTCATTGCTCATTAAAAAAAAAAAAAAAAAAAGGGGGTCCCTCCAAATTAAATTACCAGGCCCTTCAGGTCTGGAATGGATATTAAGGGGAACCCCGCCGTAAAAACCCAAAAACAAAAAGACGTGCGGTTCCCGGCAAATATCCATTCCAGACCCTTCAGGTCTGGTGTGGATTTTAAGGGGAACTCCACCCCAAATTGAAAAAAAAAATGGCGTGGAGTCCCCCTAAAAATCCACACCAGACCCTTATCCGAGCACGTTGACCTGGCCGGCCGCAGAAAAGAGGGGGGGACAGAGTGCGGCCCCCCCCCTCTCCTGAACCGCACCAGGCCACATGCCCTCAACATGGGGAGGATGTCCCCATGTTGATGGGGACAAGGGTCTCATCCCCACAACCCTTGCCCGGTGGTTGTGGGGGTATGCGGGCGGGAGGTTTATCAGAATCTGGAAGACCCCTTTAACAAAGGGGACCCCCAGATCCTGACCCCCCCCCTGTGTGAAATGGTAATGGGGTACATTGTACCTCTACCATTTCACCCCAAAAAAATGTCAAAGTGTTAAAAATGACAGTAGCCGGTTTTTGACAAATCTTTTAATAAAATCTTCTTTTCTTCTTTCCTTCGAGTTTCTTCCGCTGCTTCTTTCTTCTCGTCAACATCTTGCCCGACGTGTTCTTCTATCTTCTCCGTCCGTCCTTCCGCCTTCTGGTCCCGCATCTTGCCCGTTGTCTTCTCCGTCCGCCTCCTCGTCCGCATCTTGGGTCTTCTGCGGTCTTCTTCTCGGTCCGCCGCCTTCTCGTCCCCTGCGTTTGAATTTGATTTGGCCGCCGTTTTCCCGCTCCTGGGACCCGCCCCCCTCTGACGCCACAAGTAAACTCCTTAGAAGGTCATGTGCGTCAGAGGGGGGCGGGGTCGCAGAGCGTCACACAGCGGGGGAATTCAATTTCAATCGCGCCGCCCGGAGAAGAAGTTCCCGCCGTGTCACACTCATGTGACCCCGCCCCCCTCTGACGCCACAAGTAAACTCTTTAGAAGGTCATGTGCGTCAGAGGGGGGCGGGGTCACATGAGTGTGACACGGCGGGAACTTCTTCTCCGGGCGGCGCGATTGAAATTGAATTCCCCCGCTGTGTGACGCTCTGCGACCCCGCCCCCCTCTGACGCACATGACCTTCTAAGGAGTTTACTTGTGGCGTCAGAGGGGGGCGGGTCCCAGGAGCGGGAAAACGGCGGCCAAATCAAATTCAAACGCAGGGGACGAGAAGGCGGCGGACCGAGAAGAAGACCGCAGAAGACCCAAGATGCGGACGAGGAGGCGGACGGAGAAGACAACGGGCAAGATGCGGGACCAGAAGGCGGAAGGACGGACGGAGAAGATAGAAGAACACGTCGGGCAAGATGTTGACGAGAAGAAAGAAGCAGCGGAAGAAACTCGAAGGAAAGAAGAAAAGAAGATTTTATTAAAAGATTTGTCAAAAACCGGCTACTGTCATTTTTAACACTTTGACATTTTTTTGGGGTGAAATGGTAGAGGTACAATGTACCCCATTACCATTTCACACAGGGGGGGGGTCAGGATCTGGGGGTCCCCTTTGTTAAAGGGGTCTTCCAGATTCTGATAAACCTCCCGCCCGCATACCCCCACAACCACCGGGCAAGGGTTGTGGGGATGAGACCCTTGTCCCCATCAACATGGGGACATCCTCCCCATGTTGAGGGCATGTGGCCTGGTGCGGTTCAGGAGAGGGGGGGGGCCGCACTCTGTCCCCCCCTCTTTTCTGCGGCCGGCCAGGTCAACGTGCTCGGATAAGGGTCTGGTGTGGATTTTTAGGGGGACTCCACGCCATTTTTTTTTTCAATTTGGGGTGGAGTTCCCCTTAAAATCCACACCAGACCTGAAGGGTCTGGAATGGATATTTGCCGGGAACCGCACGTCTTTTTTTTTTTTGGTTTTTACTGCGGGGTTCCCCTTAATATCCATTCCAGACCTGAAGGGCCTGGTAATTTAATTTGGGGGAACCCCTACACATTTTTTTGTTTGTTTTATGAATGAATCCCTTTAGAATTGTCAGAGCCGACAATTCATTATAGCCGCGTGTGAATTTTTAAATGACTTTTTTCCTTCTGAATGTCACTTTGTGCAGGGGGAGTTCTAAGTGCGGGAAAAATGCGCTATTTCACATGCTGACATTACACCCCCCCTAGGTACGAAATTTAAAGGAATATTTCACTTTTATTGTTTCACTTTAAGAATTATTAATTTCACTGCTCCCGAAAAAACGGCCGTTTTAAAAAATAAAAAAAGCATTGATACATGTTCCCTGGGGCAGGACTGAGGTCCCCAAACACTTTTTAGGACAAAACTTGCAGATTAGCCTTTAAAATGAACACTTTTGATTTCTCCCATAGACTTCTATAGGGAGTTCGGCGCGGCTTTACATATTAGTTTCAATGCGCCGGCTGCTACGCTGGTTCATGCGCCGAATTAAGCCTCCACCCGGAGTACTAATTAATGCATGAACCAGCGCAGCGCACATAGCTTAGTAAATCAGGCCCATTGTGTGAATCGAGCGAGGTCCCGCTCGCTCACACAGCGCGGTGGCATCGCTGGATCCAGGGACAAGGTAAGTAAACCAAGCCTATGGATGCTGCGAGGCGAGCCCAATCTGACTCGGGGCTACCGATCGTAGCCAAAAAATCTCACCCGAGTCAGACTCAGGAATACCGCTCAGAGGGTTAAGTGGTCCCTTGCTTATATGGCTGGGGATTATCGGCTATATAAGCAAATGGGGCCAGTCATGTCACTAATTGTTTAGGACAAAAAAAGACCAAAACTGTTTTAAAAAAATGTGTTTTTCTTCATTTCTAATTTAGAAAATAAATAACCTTTCTTTATAAATTAAGGTCAAAATGTATTCTGCTACTTTTCCTTGCTGAAAATAACCCAAATCAGTCCCAGATTCAGATACAATGGTGTATCTATCGGCGGGCGTAACGTACCTCAGATATGTTACGCCACCGTAACTTAGGGCGCAAGTTCCGTATTCATAAAGAACTTGCGCCCTAAGTTACGGCGGCGTATTGTATGTGGTCTGGCATAAGCCCGCCTAATTCAAATGTGGATGATGTGGGCATGTTTTATTTAAATTAATTGTGACCCCACGTATTTGACGTTTTTACGAACGGCGCATGCGCCGTTCGTGAAAGAATCCCAGTGCGCATGCTCGAAATTACGCCGCAAATCGTCAATGCTTTAGACGTGAATGTAACTTATACACAGCCCTATTCGCGAACGAATTACGCAAACAACGTAAAATTTTAAAAATTTGACGCGGGAACGACGTCTATACTTAACATAGGATACGCCTCATATAGCAGGGGTAACTTTACGCCGGAAAAAGCCTAACGTAAACGACGTAAAAAAATGCACCGGGCGGACGTACCTTTCTGAATCGGCGTATCTACCTAATTTGCATATTCCTCGCGTAAATCTACGGAAGCGCCACCTAGCGGCCAGCGTAAATATGCAGCCTAAGATACGACGGTGTAAGACACTTACGCCGGTCGGATCTTAGGGAAATCTATGCGTAACTGATTCTATGAATCAGTCGCATAGATATGACCCCGCAACTCATAGTTACGACGGCATATCCGGAGATACGCCGTCGTAACTGCTATTTGAATCCGGGCCTCAATGTTTATTATTAAGTCTGTAGGAAAGTTATGGAGTCCACAAACAATGATATATATTTCTGAAAAATTATCGATCCTGATGCACTGATGGCCTAATTTCTTGAGGTTCCAAAACACCAGTACAGTACACATACTTCTCAAATTACCCATTTTTTTTAAAGTAGACTGTCCAAGTGTTTAGTAAGAGGCATGGCACGTTTTTTGAAGTTGTAATTTTTTTTCACATAATTAATAGATTAAAAAAATCACAATTTGTTTTTTTACATACTGTCACCAGTGTGGTACAGCATCATCATTTAACTGCTGTGATGGTGTCACAATTTTTGGGAAAATTAATAGATTAAAAAATTCACAATTTGTTTTTTTTTTACTGCTTTACTGCTGTGATAGTGATCAGGGACACTTACCATAGTAACACTGTAATGCTCTGAGAAAGTGATTATGATTTTTACACATTATGATTGCTTATATCAATGAATTTAACCACTTAAGCCCCGGACCAAAATGCTGCCTAAAGACCCAAGGGGTTTTTACAGTTCGGGACTGCGTCACTTTAACAGACAATTGCGCGGTCAAGCGACGTGGCTCCCAAACAAAATTGGCGTCTTTTTTTCCCCACAAATAGAGCTTTCTTTTGGTGGTATTTGATCACCTCTGCGGTTTTTATTTTTTGCGCTATAAACAAAAATAGAGCGACAATTTTGAAAAAAATGCAATATTTTTTACTTTTTGCTGTAATAAATATCCCCCAAAAACATATATAAAAAAATTATTTTCCTCAGTTTAGGCCGATACGTATTCTTCTACCTATTTTTGGTAAAAAAAATCGCAATAATCGTTTATCGGTTGGTTTGCTCAAAATTTATAGCGTTTACAAAATAGGGGATAGTTTTTTTGTATTTTTATTTATTATTTTTTTTTTACTACTAATGGCGGCGATCAACGATTTTTTTCGTAACTGCGACATTATGGCGGACACTTCGGACAATTTTGACACATTTTTGGGACAATTGTAATTTTCACAGCAAAAAATGCATTTAAATTGCATTGTTTATTGTGAAAATGACAGTTGCAGTTTGGGAGTTAAACACAGGGGGCGCTGTAGGAGTTAGGGATCACTGTGTATTTGTTTACTAGTGTAGGGGTGTGTGGCTGTAGGAATGACGTCATTGATCGTGTCTCCCCTATAAAGGGGATGACGCGATCGATGCGCCGACACAGTGAAGCACGGGGAAGCCGTGTTTACACACGGCTCTCCCCGTTCTTCAGCTCCGGGGAGCGATCGCAACGGAGCGGCTATAAACAAATAGCCGCGCCATCGTCCCGGATCGCTCCCCGAGGCTTGCCGACCGCCGCATGTACCGGGGGGGGGTCCCGATCGGACCCCCCACCCACGTCTAGCAGAGGACGTACAGGTACGTGATTGTGCCTGTCCGTGCCATTCTGCCGACGTAAATGTACATGAGGAGGTCGGGAAGTGGTTAATTGGTACAAGCAACCATTCTTTACTAAATGAAGCTGCTTCATTCAGTGTCATTTGTTGTACTTAGTTGTAATTGGCCAAAGCTAATCACATGGTACAGATAGGCTGTGAATGACCCGGTCTGTACCGTGTGATCACTGTGACCAATCACAGCTAGCAGCACAATTGTATACAATGGATGGCATGAAAGGAAGGCATCCATTATTTTCAAGTGTCATGTGATCTGCTGTGATTGGTCACGACATCTACATGACACTGGTAGTGTGCCAGTATAGTCATTGGCTGTGTCCAGTGAACATAGCCAGTAACAGATCACACCGCTGTGTAATCATATGACGTCATATGACGGCCACTCAGAAGAAGTCTTGCCCAGCCATCAATCCGCTATAGGCTGGGCAGGACAGTGTTAAAATACCACCAAAAGAAACCTCTATTTGTATGAAAAAAATATATAACATTTTCTTATGGGTAAAGTGTTGCATGACAGCAGAATTGTCATTTAAAGTGTGATAGCACTGAAAATTGGCCTGGGTGGGGAGGGGGTAAAAGTGCACGATATTGAAGTGGTTAATCATGAGAAATAAAGAGGCCACAATGTATACACAACTGAAGGGGGGTCTGCAGGTGGGGAGCTTATCAGAATCTGGAAGCCCCCTTTAACAACTGGTGTCAGAGGGGGCATGTCACTCATACGCATCATCAGGTGGCCCCAACCACAGCTATATAACAGCTGTCACGTGGGGGTAGCGTCACTCAGTGGCCACCTCCCATGGAGGCGGAAATGTTCTGTTTTTTTTTCTCTACATCGTTCTGTTGTCCCGAGAATAGATTACATCACTGGAATTTTATTTTATTTTATTTTTTTAATAAAGGACTTACCCCAAGCTGGCTCTTGTTTTTTAAATTTTTGACACTTTTTTGGGTGAAATGGTAGGATTACAATGTACCCCGTTACCAATTCACATAGGGGGGTGGGATCTGGGCAAGGGTTGTGGGGATGAGGCCCTTGTCCCCATTAACATGGGGGCCGTGTGCCGCTCACTCGGAGGGTGATCCTCTTGGGGGGTTCTCACCCCCTACCGGCCATTCCCTTAATCTGGTTGGCTGCCCCACTTATGTGGTTTTAGGGGGCATGCTCGGTCGTTTCCAATCTCTTCTGTGCGCACCTCCCTTTCTCCACTAGGGATGAGCTTTATGTTTGGGTTTACCATGAGTTTAACTCGAACTTGTCTGTTCGCCCGTTTGCCGAATAGCGAACAATTTGGGGTGTTCGCGGCCACTTCTAAAGCCGCAGAACACCCTTTAAAAGTCTATGGGAGAAATCAATAGTGCTAATTTTAAAGGTTAATATGCAAGTTTTTGTCATAAAAAGTTTTAAAAACTGAAGTGTTTCGGGAGCAGTGATTTTAATAATGCTTAAAGTGAAACAACAAACGTGAAATATTCCTTGGGAGTGGTCTATAGTATGCCTGTAAAGTAGTGCATGTTTCCCGTGCTTAGAAAAGTCCCTGCACAAAATGACATTTCTAAAGGAAAAAAGTCATTTAAAACTACTTGTGACTATAATGAATTGTCAGGTCCCGGGAATACAGATAAAAGTCATTGAAAAAAACGACATGGATCCCCCCCCCCCCCCCCAGTCCATTAAAAGGCACATTGGGTCTGGTATGAATATTAAGGGGAACCCCTGAACCAAAATAAAAAAAAATGTGTGAGGGTCCCCCCAAATTTCATTACCAGGATGGTAGGTAGACCTTATTTGTATCTTTATGAATTATAGATTTCATAAACCTCTACACCACTTGTTCCTGATGAAGAGGATTCACGCAAAAAATCTATATACATGTATACAAGAGTGTTGAAACTAAGTGGTTTAATTATGCTCTCATATCCATGACATCAATTGAATATGCAGTTTTGATCTCCATGTAGTGATGTTTTTTTAGATTTTGTATTAAACTAATATTTTTTTTATAATTAATTGTCTGCGTGCACTATTTTTTGGAGTTATTGCCCTTTGTAGTCCCACTAGAGGGTTTTCCTATGTTTTTCTGATGTGTCATTAGGGATGTGGGTAATCTCTCCTAATCGCCCACTAGAGTTGAACTATTTTCTGTATAAATATATATTAAATCTGTATACAAAGCCTATAGATTGTCATGGAGAAATATTATATGTCATATTTTTTTTTACGGTATGTGTATTACATATTCAAGAAGAAAATATCTGTACAGCAATATACTTTCTTCCCTAAAGACCTCTATCAATGTACCTCATTACATGACACAATCATAAACACAGTAAGTAATACTGTAGATATTGTTTATCCAATTCAATTAGGAAGGAAATGTAGTAACATTGGTCCTTATATGTTCTGTTCCAGTGAGTTTTTTTTTTTTTTGGATGATCATTCATGTTTATTTACAGTAAGCAAAAGCTACTTCTACATAATCTTAAAGTGTAATCTCATTTTTTTTCAAACCCATTTGTTCATTCATGCCCCATTTACCTTTGTTTCTCATTTAACTTAACTACTGTATGCATTTTCAGCTTTCTCTAGGGTGTGATAGAAGAATAGCTTTAGCCTCTAATAAAGTCTATTACTTTCTGCTTTAATGGTTCTCACTATTATTCACACTGTATTTACCTTTTAGAACAGTCAATTAAAATGTTTTATTGTACTAATTGTTCTTACAAATTAAAGAAGTAATGCAGGAGAGATGCTTCTAATACAAGAATGACCTCATACAGTGGGGATCGAAAGTTTGAGCACCCCAGGTAAAAATTTGTATTAATGTGCATAACGAAGCCAAGGAAAGATGGAAAAATCTCCAAAAGGCATCAAATTACAGATTAGACATGCTTATAATATGTCAAAAAAAGTTAGATTTTATTTCCATCATTTACACTTTCAAAATTACAGAAAACAAAAAAATGGCGCCTGCAAAAGTTTGGGCACCCTGCAGAGTTAATATCTTGTACTGCCCCCTTTGGCAAGTATCACAGCTTGTAAACGCTTTTTGTACCCAGCCAAGAGTCTTTCAATTCTTATTTGAGGTATCTTTGCCCAATCTTCCTTACAAAAGTCTTCCAGTTCTTTGATATCTCTGGGCTGTCTTTCACGCACTGTTCTTTGAAGGTCTATCTATAGATTTTCAATTATGTTGAGGTCAGGAGATTGTGAAGGTCATGGCAAAACGTTCAGTTTACGCCTCTTGATGTAATCCCCCGTAGATTTTGAGGTGTGCTTAGGATCATTATCCATTTGTAGAAGCCATCCTCTCTTTAACTTCAGCTTTTTCACAGATGGCATCAAGTTACCATCCAAAATTTGCTGAAATTTTATTGAATCCATTTTTCCTTCTACTCGTGAAATGTTCCCTGTGCCACTGGATGCAATACAACCCCAAAGCATTATTGATCCACCCCCATGCTTAACAGTTGGACAGAGGTTCTTTTCATTAAATTCTGTGCCCTTTCTTCTCCAAACGTACCTTTGCTCATTCCGGCCAAAAAGTTCTATTTTAACCTCATCGGTCCACAGAACTTGTTTCCAAAATGCATCAGGCTTGTCTATATGTTCATTTGCAAAGTTCAAACGCTGATTTTTGTGGTGAGGACGTAGAAGAGGTTTTCTTCTGATGACTCTTCCATGAAGACCATATTTTTACAAGTATCTCTTTATAGTGGAATAGTGTACCACAACTCCAGTGTCTGCCAGATCTTTCTGGAGGGATCGTGCAGTCAAATGTGGGTTTTAAATTGCTTTTCTCACAATCCTGCGAGCTGTTCTGTCTGATAGTTTTCTTGGTCTTCCAGATCTTGCTTTAACTTCCACTGTTCCCGATGAATGACATTTCCTTATTACATTACGAACAGAGGATATTGACATCTGAAAACGCTTTGCTATCTTCTTATAGCCTTCTCCAGCTATTTTTTTTTTTCTCCAGCTAAACTATTTTTAGTTTCAGTTTTCTAGACAACTGCTTAGAAGAACCCATGGTGCTGATTGTTGGGGCAAGGTCAGATGAGTCTGGGCATTTAAAACCTTTGAGATTGACATCACCTGGTTTTCCCAGACGATGATTGAGAACAATCCATGACACTGGCAGGTCTCAGCTTTGCAAAGGGGGCAGTGCATGCTATGAATTCTGCAGGGTGCCTAAACTTTTGCAGACGCCATTTGTTTGTTTTCTGTAATTTTGAAAGTGTAAATGATGTAAATAAAATCTAACTTTTTTTGACATATTATAAGAATGTCTAATCTGTAATTTGATGCCTTTTGGAGATTTTTCCATCTTTCCTTGGCTTCGTTATGCACATTAATACAAATTTTTACCTGGGGTGCCCAAACTTTCGATCCCCACTGTATTCACAAAATCTTCTACCATGATTAATCTCTATTTTATTTGTTTTATTTATACAATCCAGGAAAGACAAGACCCACATGATCAACATAAGAAAGAATAATACAAACATCATAGTATAGGAAGACATACAATGTGACATGACACAACAATGTGCATATCCCCCTCCAATGGGAGGGGGGGTCCAAGAATATTGAACTGGTGTATCTACAGGAATTCTGACATGTCAATCCATACTGGCTGCCACTCCTACTCAATTAGGTACATCAGAAATACCATTACCCATAGGAGATTGGTTGTCAACAAAACAACTGAGCAAGGGGGGTGGAGCCAGCAGCCAGAGCGGATGGTGGTGTGAGGTGAGAGCTCTGCAACAACGGTCGGCATAGGGCGTCTCACAGCGATCCTACACACCCCAAAAAGGTATCCAAGGACATGGGAGAATGAGGGGAAAGCAGCGGTCACCATGTCCAAAAGTATCTATACGTTGGTAAATATGCACCTAATGTCAAACCCTTGAAATGTATTTGTAAAGTTGTTTCACTTGCTAAATTAATGCAAAAAGGTAACCTCATAATGTGTGGGGATTTCAATGTAGTTATGAATAATGATCTTGGCTCCTCCTTGGTGACTCTCAGGAAGAGGCCCTCATTGGGATCCTGGTACCATGAAGAAAGGCTCTATGATCCATGGCGTTGCCCTAAGCCCCGTACATACGATCCGAAAATCGTACGAAAAATTCCGCTTTCAAAACGATCGTACGATAATCGGATCGTTAGTACAGAGCTTCCGAGAGCCGATCAGGACAGTTCATCTGATTTTATCCTATCGGACATGCACGGAAATGTTTTTCGTACGATGCCAGATCGTTTAATCAGTACAGCTGTCGTTTGAAAATGCAATACAAATGCATTACAACACATGACATCACTTCCGATTTTTTATTCTGCCGTACGAGAATTTTCGTGACTTTAGTAAACCCATCAGATTCGACGTGAGATTAGCATACAAAAAAAATGGACGATCATTCGTCCAACAATCAGATCGTGTGTACCGAGAGGGACTACTCATATTATTCTATGATACATGATAAAATGACGCTGTGTGGGTGTGGAGGGATTAAAACAAAAACAGTGAATCCCACCAAAATAGGGCGGGGTAATCCCTACAAGCAATATCCAATCTGAACTGTGGGGGTAGGTGATCTGAGAAAGCTTAACAGTGTACAATGAAATAAATTCATAAAAAATAGAAACACAGAAATAAAATAAGGTAAACATAATATTGTGCATAAATGTCCAAGATAGGTACCGCAAGACCAGTGGTTTGTGATCCCATAAAGTTATAAAGTGCAAAAAATCCGATAGGATCCCGTCAATAATAGGCTGCCCTGAGGTGGGGAATGCATCCAGTTGCTGGGCATATGTGGAGGATTCCTCCATGTCCTCCCCTGCATTGTCAGCGCTATCCCGGGTCCCTGAGTCCTCCCCAATCCTTCTCTTTTGCTTGACAGGGCTGCTAAAGGGGGAAGCTGGCGCTGGATGGCCATGGGAACTTGACTCACCCTGGTTACCTGGTGTTGTACTGGTCCCCCAGTATGACAGATAGACGGCATACAGATTTTACTTAAAGGGACACTAAAGGCAAGATTTTTTTGGTTTAAAAATAACAAACATGTTACACTTACCTCCGCTGTGCAGTTTGTTTTGCATAGAGTGACCCGGATCCGTGTCTTCTGGAGTCCCTCGGCGGCTGTCTCTGCTCCTCCTCACAAAAGCTTTCCACGTTCATGCGAGCTCCCTCGCATGGTGGAAAGCTTTTGCGAATGTGCTCCCGTGATACAGCGGCGGCCATAGCCGCCGACTGTATCACGCGGCCCCGCCCCCTGGTGCACCGCGTCATCCGCTGTGATTGACAGCAGCGCCAGCCAATGGCTGTTCTGCTATCAATCCGCCCAGCCTAGCCAGGCTGGGAACCGAACAGGAGGACGAGAACGCGCACGGGACTTTCGAGGGGTGAGGTAAGTAAAACAGGGGCTCGGTTGGGGGGGGGCTGGTGCTGTCAGATGTTTTTTTACCTTAATGCATAGGATGCATTAAGGTAAAAAAACGTTTACCTTTACAACCCCTTTAACCAATGGGATTTTACTGGGTAAGCATAAAAGCAAAGGGGGGAGAGTGGGAGCAAGGGAATAGTGGCTGAAGCTAAACCCAACGTTGCCCACTCAGTAGGTTTGAGGGGACTATCTCGGTACTAATAGAATACAAAAAACATAAATATAAAAGATTTATTGAATTATAAAATTGCAAAACAAAACAATTGTACAAATCCATGATTGGTTGAGGTCAACTAGTTTCGCGGGGATGCCGCTTCGTCAGCACAGCCAATCTATACAATAAATAGTACAGTAAAAAACATGTAATATACATCAGCAAGGAAAGTACAAATCAACATAATAAAATAATATAGGCTTACCCGATGGGTCAATTGTGAATGCACGGAACCGAACGGCCCAGGGGGGTTCCCCCCGCGGCAAACAGGGGGATAATAGATCGTGGAATTCTGGATGTAAACAAGAATGTATGTGTATAGTCATACCAATATAACTATATATGTAAGACCCCAAAGCACCATATCCTGGCAAGGTAAGAGAGGGAGAGAGAAAAGGGGGAGGGGGGAGAGGAGAAAACAAGGGGGAAGAGTGGGGAGGAGAGGGGGGGAAGGGGATAGAAAAAGAGAAAGAGAGAGGAGAAAGAAAGGGGGGGGAATGGATGAGAAGTAAAACAAAACGAAAAGCTGGGAAAGGTAAGGAAAGAACACTGAAATGGAGGGGGAGAGAAGAAAAAGGGGGGGGGGGATACAGGAAGGAGGCGGGAAGGGGAAGGGGGGTTCTTGTTTACATCCAGAATTCCACGATCTATTATCCCCCTATTCGCCGCGGGGGGAACCCCCCTGGGCCATTCGGTTCCGTGCATTCACAATTGACCCATCGGGTAAGCCTATATTATTTATTATGTTGATTTGTACTTTCCTTGCCGATGTATATTACATGTTTTTTACTGTACTATTTATTGTATAGATTGGCTGTCCTGAGGAAGCGGCATCCCCGCGAAACTAGTCGACCTCGACCAATCATGGATTTGTACAATTGTTTTGTTTTGCAATTTTCTAATTCAATAAATCTTTTATATTTATGTTTATTGTATTCTATTAGTACCGAGATAGTCCCCTCAAACCTACTGAGTGGGCAACGTTGGGTTTAGCTTCAGCCACTATTCCCTTGCTCCCACTCTCCCCCCTTTCCTACTATAACTGGGATGATGATAGTTTCTATCTATATTATTTATTTCTATATGAGGCTATACTCCTCCTTTTGTTTACATAAAAGCAAAGGGACACATGTAAGACAACATTGAACTGCTTACAGGGCCCTGTAAGAGTCAGAAATATTAGTAACAATTAAATGCAAGTTAAATTATAAATATGAGGACATGTGTAAGTGCACAGCCAAGAAATCCCTTCGGCAAGATGTTCACACTGAAGCACCTCTCAGCCAGGCCTCACCCAGTTCTCTCTGATAACAATGCTGTTCAGCTCAGCATAACCAATTGCTTAGTTAAAGAGTAAATAAATAGATATAAACAGTCTACTTTACCTATCCGGCAGCCTTTAAATACTATACTTCACTAAGATAGTTTGGTTGATCAGACCAAACGTTAATATGATCGTTCTTAATTGTTCACACATGTTTTAGTTGCATGCGTTGGTGCACTATGGTTAATTTGTAATCCAATACGGGAACAAATAACTGATAAGATGAACCAGGTAGTCAAACTGCACCGGCAAGTATAACGATCCACACTCTTGCAATACAGTCAGTATGTTAGGGCAGGTGCCCGTCTCACCCAACCAAATTAGGCCTTGTCCCTTCGGATTGCTCCGTCTGCAAACTCCGATCCACTGTATTTCCACCACTGTCAGTCTCCGGTCCCCAACAGGTCACCATTGCACTGTGACGCCGTCCGATCACTCTGTCAGAGATCCTCTCTCCAATGATGGCGATCCGCACAGGCGTGAATAGGCCTCAAGACTCTGGCCTTGATTTCCGGAGAGACACCTCACACAGGCGTCCTCCTCGGTTGAAGAGGTGGTCCAGAGAGAGTGCGCCAAACACGTCATCCTCCTTAAATTTCCTCCCCCAGCAGGCTGTGTGGAGTGCAACGCATTCTGGGATTGTACAGTTGCTCTTTGGGTATTGTAGTCTATATGGAGTCTGTCTCCCTGTACTCTGTTTCCCAACATTCCCTGCTGTACCGGTGCAAACTAAATAGAAAGTGGCTATCCAACAACTGGCCACCGGAGGGAGCCAATTTCCTTCCATATCTGCAAACGGCAGTCCTTGAATCACATAGAAATTGATACCTTGCTACATAAAAAAAAATGAACTCAGTTTGTTTGATATTGTTGCTTGCTAGTGTTCAGTTCAATCATTCAATCATATGCAAGTATAAATTCAATTTTTTTGTTGTTGTTACTTTTCCTTGCACATGTTTGAATATTGCAATTGAACACATATTCTTCTTATTCTCTAAGGCCAATGACTTTGTAAACATTTAGTAAATTAACCCTAATAAATATCTTCTGCATATTAGATTAAGAGGCACACTGTTTTCTCATAAAAAATAAAAATAAATTATTTTGCACAGATTATCTTTAGAAAAAGGAACAGATTTGCAGCTTGGGTAAACACATATGCAGAGAGCTGCCACCTCACATGCAGGCTTGTACATGGGACATTTTTACAACCACTCCTGAATGATTTATTTTGACAGATAGTAACCCACGTTAAAAAAGTCAGTTTTGCCACTTTTACATGTCATGTTTAGCAGAGTTTTGCAGCGATTACATTTTTATTCATTTTCGAAATAGCCAAAAATGTAAAAAACGCCTGTAAATGAAATGTGACTAAACATGAATTACCATTCTCAGCTGCATTTAGAAGCGTTTGGCGTATGAAATGCCTCTAAACTCAGCTTCTGAACCCATTTTTTGCATTCCAAAAAAAAGCCTCTAAACTCAACTGCCTAGAAATTACTGTAAACGACCCTGTGAACATGTACTGATAAGATAACAAAGAGGATAGTTTAGGAGCAGTTGAGAAAAATGCCCAACTGCTCCTAAACGTCCGTTTGGCAGCAGCAGTGTACATAAGGCCTTATGCTGCGTACACACGATCATTTTTCAGCATGAAAGAAAACTTAGTTTTTCAGCATGTCTAAAAAACAACGTTTTTCCAACTTCATCATTAAACAAAGACGTTGCCCACACACCATTGTTTTTAAAAAATTATGAACAAAGCGCGGTGACGTACAACGGCACTCTAAAGGGGAAGTAATATTCGCCTTTGGGCTGCTTTAGCTGATTCCTTGTTAGTAAAAGATGATTTTCGTTTTTTTGTCTGTTACAGCGTGATGAATGTGCTTACTACATTATGAACGGTAGTTTTACCAGAACGAGCGCTCCCATCTCATAACTTGCTTCTGAGCATGCGCGGGTTTAAAACATCGTTTTTGCCCACACACGATCATTTTTTACAACCCGAAAAACGACATTTTTTAAAACAACGTTAAAAAATGCAGCATGTTCGAAAAAAAAAAATGGTCATTTTTCAGAAACTGAAAAATGATGTGCAGCCCACACACGATCATTTTAAATGACATTTTTTAAAAACTGTGTTTTTTTCATGCTGAAAAATGATCGTGTGTACGCGGCATTATACACTTGCCTCGCCACTCTGGATTTCATCTTAGCATTTATCTAAATGCTATCAACAACTAAAACATTCACATTAAAACTGAACTTCAGACAAAATGTACTCCTGCCTCCCCCACCTCCAAGCCTACACTGCAAAGGTTAAATACTTGTTTAAGACTTATCTTATTCCTTGCTATAGTATGTTGCCTCCATCCATGCAACCAGTTTAGTACTGATGCTTCTCTAAAACCCTCTCAGTAAAGGCCACATGCTTGTTTCCTACACATACAATGCAGGGTTAATAGCCCTGCACTGTACATGATGACACCAAGGGACCCCCCACCACTTGGAGCTTAGAGTATAAGAGAATAGTGCTGTGGCATGCCAGACCAGGATATAGAGTAAGGCTTCGTACACACGACCGAGTTTCTCGGCAAAAACCAGCAAGAAACTTGCTGGGAGATATTTTTTTGCAGAGGAAACCAGTCGTGTGTACATTTTCGTCGAGGAAACTGTCGAGAAACTCGACGAGCCAAAAAGAGAGCATGTTCTCTATTTCCTTGATGGGAATGGAGAAAATTGGCTTGTCGAGTTCCTCGACAGCCTAACAAGGAACTCGACGAGGAAAACGATGTGTTTCGTCCGTCGAGTTCCTCGGTCGTGTGTACGAGGCTTAAGTTGTACAACTTATCCCTGCATATGCTGCATTTTTCCGCACTGCACATCACACCAGCATGGTGGTGTGAACAGGGCACATAGAAAAAAAAATGTTTTTTAGGTGCTCTAGAAGTTACCAATGTTTATTCAGTGCAGAAAATAAAAAAGTCTTAGCTAATAGTGTGTAAGAAGCCTCAAATGTTGAAATGCACAGCCTCCTCTCCCACTGGCGGCTTGATATAAAACACAGTGGCTACAAAATCATTCAACACTAACCCAATCAAGCTTTTAGTCTGTTTCCACTAGTTGACATATTAATATGCCTTTGTGGGCAAGTTTGATCCTAAAGGCAGACAAAAGTGGTATAATTGTGGGTTGAAAATTAAAGTACCGTAAGACAACACACTAAAGCACAGAGAACATGCATAACCAATGAAAATAGTGTCTCTGGTAATATTAAAGCTAAGACAATAGCCCTGTCAGACAGAATTCTAATGTTGCTACTGTATCATGCTGTCATTGAAAAAGTTTGCTATGACACAGTATCATACAGTGGTATCCCAATAGGGAAAGGGCATTGTGTATCTGGAATTATCAGAAGAAATAAATGGTCAGCTGGTCATTGGTGACATTTTGTGATGCGTTAAAACTGAATAACCATCTTACACAATTCCTTCACTGACTAAATAAAAGTATGAGTAAATAAGCCTTCTTCAGATTTGAATTGTTTTTTTTTTTTTTTTTCAGTTAATCCTCCATCATGTCGATGACTTTACACAATCCACATGCACAACAAAGTATTGTCATTAACTGTTTCAAATTGCTTACATTTTTGAAATTCACATTTATCATACACAGGGTCAGCAGGGTGTGTTCAGTTTTGCATGTTCATTCATATTAAGGCAGAAATCACATTTTTTATTCATTCCACTACTGAACTTTACAAAGTAGAAGAAAATGTTTCATGTTTTATCTGTAACACTTGGCTTGTCCAGACAGATTCATCCTGGAATTGATCAGTGAAAGAGGTATCAATTGTGATACTGCCTTATGTATAACATCTCATCTTTACACTCTCTTCCTCCATCTGTCTTTTTATCTATTCTATTATTTTCTTTTTATTAACAGGGCATTTTAGATTGAAAGCAACTAATTGGAATGATTCATTGCAGGCGGCATGTTGTTAAATTTACCCTGGAAGGACTACGGTATTATACATAAATGTTGAAGCAACATATAATGTGAAATACATTTTTCTTGAAATGAAAATGGTATAATAAATGGTGCATAGGGGCCATTTTCCATGTGGACATGGATCATTGTGTCTTGGTAATTATGCAAATGCATACATCAAATGTATAGCTGTAGGTCTACATGGAATATAGCCTTTTAAAAGCAACTCTTTGTAAGAAAAATAGATAGGTGATCCCTAATACTGATAGCTTAGAACAGGTTACAATTCACACAAAGCCTACAGATGAATATCATATTTTCTTAGGTTTTCCTAGGATTGTAAATCTAGGGGCCAGATTCAGGTAGGGAGCGCGTATTTGTGTGCGGGCGTATGCTATTTACGCTATGCCTCCGCAACTTTGACAGGCAAGTGCAGTATTCACAAAGCACTTGCTCCGTAAGTTGCGGCGGCGTCGAGTAAATAGGCCGGCGTAAGCCCGCCTAATTCAAATGTGGAAGATGTGGGCGTGTTTTATGTAAATTTATTGTGACCCCACGTAAATGGCGCTTTTTCCGTGAAATTATCCCAGTGTGCATGCTCCAAATGACGCCGCAAAGACTCATTGGTTTCAACATGAACGTAACTTATGCCCAGCCCCATTCACGGACGACTTACGCAAACGACGTAAAACGTGAAAAATTTGACGCGGTCCCGACGTCCATACTTAACATTGGCTGCGCCTCCTATAGCAGGGGTAACTATATGCCGGAAAAAGCCTAACGCAAACGACGTAAAAAAATGCACCGGGCAAACGTACGTTTCTGAATCGGCGTATCTACCTAATTTGCATATTCGACGTGTAAATATACGGAAGCGCCACCTAGCGGCCTGCGTAAAATTGCAACTAAGATACGACGGCGTAAGAGACTTACGCCGGTCGGATCTTAGTCAAATCTATGCGTAACTGATTCTAAGAATCAGGCGCATAGATACGACGCCGCACACTCAGAGATACGCCTTCGTATCTCCTACCTGAATCTGGCCCATTGTCCTTGAGTTATACCGTATGGCATTAACCACTTGCCTTCCAGGCACTTTACCCCTTCCTGCCCATGCCAATTTACAGCTTTCAGCATTATCACATTTTGAATGATAATAGGCAAGTCATGCTACACTGTGACCATGAAAT
The DNA here is from genome assembly GCF_905171775.1 of Rana temporaria. Taxonomy (NCBI): domain Eukaryota; kingdom Metazoa; phylum Chordata; class Amphibia; order Anura; family Ranidae; genus Rana; species Rana temporaria. The sequence goes on along the minus strand of NC_053493.1, from coordinate 220,386,464 downwards.
TGTTATAATTTCTTTCACACAAATGGAGCTTTATTTTGGGGTATTCAATCACCACTGGGTTTTTTCATTTACATTTTTTTATAGTTTGTTATAACATTTTTCAAACAGGTAATTTTTCTACTTCACTGATGTATGCTGATGATGGGCACTCATAGTTTGCACTGATGGGAACTGATAAGCTGCACTGATAGGCACTGATGAGGTGGAACTGGTGGGCACTGATGAGGAGGCACTGATGAGGCTTCATTGATAGGCATCACTGATAGGCAGCACTGGTAGGTGTCACTGTAAAGTGGCACTGATAGGCAACACTGATGGGCACTGATAGGCACTGGTAGGTGGCACTGATGTGGAGGCATTGATGAGCACTGATTGGCAACACTGGTGTAACTGTACACTTATGGGCAGCACTGATGGGCACTGTTGGGACTGCACTTAAAATCAGTGGTCCCATTGTCAGTGTAGATGTCCCTTTAACACAAGCCAGGTAACGGCTCTCCTCTCCTTACGCTGTCAGCATGAGGAAAGGAATGATGATAACCGACTTGTGTTTACATCGTGATCAGCTCTCATTGGACACAGCTGATCACGTGGTAAAAAGCAAGAATGATTGGTCCTTTATTCCGATCTGTGAGCAGCTGTGTTCTAAGGTCAGCACTCCTGGCAAAGTAATCCTGTGCTGTGGCCATCTTTCAGCTATAGCGGGGGTGGATATTGGTTAAAGAAGATGTATGAACAATGCTCTTTTAGCCATACATCTCCTGTGGGTCACAGGAGTGCACTTAGTTCTGCACGATTTTGAAACAGATTCAGCCAATAGAGGGCTTATGTCACAGAGGGGGTCCAGGCTCTGCAAGGATCCTGACAGTAATGTTGAGCTCCACCCAGATGGCTGACCAGCAGAGTGCTGCTGAGAGGAGCCTTCTCCACAGACCATTGTGAGTGCTGGAGGGGCAGAGGATAAAACGAGTGACTGAGAGTTACTGCTCTGTGCTCAGAGCAGACCGCATAACTGAATGATTTGTGGTCTTTGATCACTCGGCTCTCGGTGTAGAGCCAGGTGCAGCATTGGAAAAATGCTGCAGTCATCTAGGTGATTTAAAGTAGTAAAATACAGCGCTAACCTAATAAAGTGACAACCAAATTAAGAAAAGAAAAAAGAAAAAAACATAGCAGCAGCACTAACGTGAGATAACACATCAAGGAATGCAAATATTGTAAATGAGCTGCGCTCAAAATAAAAACAGTGACAGTGATAAATTATTACATCAGTAATCAGTAAAATAATTAGAGGATCTCTAGGAAATTATCCAAAAAGTCCATATAAGTGAATATGAAGCCTTGGTGCAAGCCACCACTAATCGAAAAGATGGTAGATGGTAGAAGGGTGAACGCTCATTAATGACACCACCAGCAAAATGTGAACCACCATCTTAGAAATTCCCTGCTTACCAGAAGCAAGCTATATGATGCCTGTATGATGATCCCACTCCGGGTCTACGTCCAGCACCAACTCGCAGAGGTAGGCAGAAAAAAGCTCAATACTCCGGATGACCGAGAAGACCAATAATCTGAAGATCTCTTCCTTCCTGCTGCTGGCACCACTACCTGGGATAAGAAAAGTACAGTTAGTATCACTCCGCATGGGTAGGAGTCATCACTACAGAGGAGGCATCAGCTTATGCGACTCTTGCTCTCTACAACAGCTCCAACTTTTCAAGTAGTCCCTCTGCATTGCCCTGGGATGGCAGGTCAGCAAGTCCAGAGTGCAATGTACCACTAAATGTCATCAAACTGATAAAAAGATTTCCGGGAAACAAGATTTCAATGACAGATAACAAAAAAAAAATATAGGTCTCTACAGTCGTACCAGTGATCCCATTGTTTATGGAAAAAGGGCATTGTGTAATGTAGCGTATGGTATATACATTCCATAAGTAGAATCACATCTAACCTATTTCTAATGAGTATATATGGGACCTATGTAGATTTTCTTTGGAAGGCGATAGCCCAATGAGTAGTTACACAGGCTGTATGAATCAGCCTTTCCAAAGTGCGAGAGGCCTTATGTATGGGAGTGAAAAGTAAACAGTTAATCATAGTCAGTTTAAGTGAGCTACCAACTAACTTAGAAGCTAACTCATCAACTCTCTGCCATAGAGGCTCTACCTTATCGCAAATGATCAGAATATGTGTATGAAATTACCTAGGATTGGGCAACCTCGGAATCAATTATGGGAGACAGAAGGATAGATTGTGTGAAGCTTGTTTGGGGTAAAATACCATCTAGTGAATAGCTTCATGGCTGTGTCTCTAAATGTAAGAGACTTGGTACGTTTTCCAAGTTTATCAGTGGAAGTGTTCCAGTTCTCAAGGGTGAGTTGCAAATCACCTTTGTCTTCCCACTTTAACATATAAGGCAATTTATGATTAGGTTCATCATTAATCAGAAAGTTAAAAAGGTCCCATATAATACCCTTACCTCTCAGGTTTTTATGACACATGATTTCACAGGGCATAGGAGGTGAAGTATGAGAGAAGGAATAGTGAGTACTGAAAAAAAAAATACTTTGGGGGTAGCAAAACTGTTTAAAGCATGAAAAACGCCTGTTCCGAGTATGTTGGGCAAAAGCGACAAATAAGGAGTCTTGCTAAAAGTGAGCACAAAAAGTAATATTACTATTTATGCACCAGTTAAATTGTTTTCTATCAGGAAAAGCAACAGGGAATGTAGGCCTTCCTAAAAATGAGGCTTCGGGGGGTGTAGATGAGATCAGTCCATATTTTGAATGGTATCGAGCACAAAGCTTAAAGGACTTAGCGACTATTGTATTGAGAGGGGCTAAATCAGTAGTGGACATCAATTTACACCAGAGTAAACCAGTTAGGTGCTAAGGATATATAGAATCATATTCAAATCTGACCCATGACACTCTGGAGTCAGTGATGTTCCATTGGGCTAATTGAGTAACACGGGAAGCCACATAGTATATTTTTAATATTCTTCATTTTACAAATTCTTGCCTTCTAGGTTCCAGTGTTTAATCCCTGGCAGGTATTTTCCAAAATTTGGCATGGGAAGATAGGGAGCATAGCTCTCTCTTATCTCACTTCTCAATCTTAATAAGGCAGATAACATGTAGTATCTCCCTGGAGTTCCTTGTGCCAACACAGCTATATTTGGTCTATGGCCAGCTACATTTCAGCTGCATTGAAAACATCTAGACTAATGCCAGACCATTTCCTGTGATGTCACAGGTTATGTTGCATTTCATATTTCGCTGACCACATTGACCTGGTGCACATTCATTCTTTTATAACTAAGTGTTTTTTTTCCCAATTCTATTAAGGGGGCATGACCTAACAATGGAGAGGTGAGGCCTTCTCTCCCTGGCTTCCACTCATTCAGGGCAATTACTGACTCCAGAGGAGCTACCAGTCAACTGTGCAAAATTCAGGTGGAACAGGTCTAATAGACTTTAAGCTTTATCACGTTTCAACTCTTCTTGTGCAATTCCCTGAATGGTTTGCCCATCCCTACTCTAAGGCCTCAACAGACTTAGAACAGGATATGTCACTCTTGGACCTACCTGCCCTGCTATGAAGGTATATCCGCTCCTTTATGTCTCTCTCTCTAGCCTCTCTTTACTTACCATGGCTACATTAGAAATTTAGTTCATACAGGCTCTCTCACTCTTGATGGAACCTAGCCTTCTAACACTTTTTCTTGATAATCCATACTTCTGTAGGGGCCTCTGCTCCTCCTCATTAGGAAGCTTTTATCGCTCTTCATGGCCACAGGCTAGACAATTTATTAATCCTTCCTTAGAGCCACCACTCCTATTGATCTTTTCCCCATATGCCCCTGTGAACTGACTCTCTTTTATAAAAACCTCCAATCGGCTGGTTCATCCCAGCATTCCGTCGCAAATCTTGAAAAATGCTCTCTCTTGGAACAACCTAGCCGTACGCTACCCATTATCTACAAAATACTACAACAGGGGTTTGGGATGTAAGGCCACACCCACAAAATGGCATAAGGCATTCATTTTTTTTGTTAGAGGTACTTCATCTTATTAACCAGATACAAGGACCCATTTCCCAGCACCATATTTTCCCTCTGGCTTCAGATATTTACTGGAGATTGGGTTGATTCAAGAGGCACCTATTTCAGATATTTATTTGTAAAAAAGTTTTAAAACCATTTATCATTTTCCTTCCACATCACCTTCAAAGATAACCTGTTACAAACCTAGGTAGTTCAAGTTAAGCATTTAATAACATTTTCATATGTTAAAAAAGTTTCTGTAAATGCTACTTCCACTGTGTTAATCCAAAGGTTGATCTACCGTATTTAATGGTTACTTTTGTTACATACATGCACATAATCTTACCTAAGTGAAGTTAAAAGTTTTGCTTTGTGCTTTGTGCCTACCGTTCAGATTTGTACTGCATTGTGAAGATGTGCACATGTTTCTACATATCTTTGTAATTCCTGAACAAAATTTCTTCAAGTGCCTTCTATTTGTATCTCATAGAAAGGAAAGAGATTTAATTCATTAAGTGTTCTATGAATCCTGTTTGAAATTCAGTAAACCATAATGCCGCGTACACACGATCGGTCCATACAATGAAAACGGTCTGATGGATTTTTCCATTGGTTAACCGATAAAGCTGACCGATGGTCAGTCATGCCTACACACCATCGGTTAAAAAAAACGATCGTGTCAGAACGCGGTCACGTAAACCACAAACGACGGCACTATTAAAGGAAAGTTCAAATCAAAATGGCGCCACCCTTGGGGCTGCTTTTGCTGATTCCGTGTTACCGCATGTTAGTAAAAGTTTGGTTAGAGCCGATTCACGCTTTTCTGTCTGTTACAGCATGATGAATGTGCTATCTCCATAACGAACGCTAGTTTTACCAGAACGAGCGCTCCCATCCCCTAATTTAGTCTGAGCATGCATGGATTTTTAACCAATGGACGTGCCTACAAACAATCGTGTTTTTTCTATCGGTTAGGTATCCATCGGTTAAATTTAAAACAAGATTGAATTTTTTTAACCGATGGATAAATAACCGATGGGGCCTACACTTGATCGGTTTGGTCTGATGAAAACGGTCCATCAGATCGTTCTCATCGGTCTGACCGATCGTGTGTACGCGGCATTACTCAGCAGCAAATGTATTGAAGTCTATGAAGGATAAATCATGTTATTAAATGCTTGCCAAATTTAGGACTAATAGGCAAACTACTGCAAAAAGGCAAAGGATGATGGTCATTACAATGAAGGATGTGTGGCAATGCAAAACATGTCTTTTTTAAATGCCATACAGTGGGAAAAAAAATTCTAACATTACAATGAGCTGACCTGTGACACAGACATTATGCTGGTCTTTTTTTTTTCCGTACATACCGTTTTATCTGTATCTGTATAGCGCCGACCCGATGTTCGGTTTCTTTCGGCAACTCGTGACGTGCTGTATGCGCCGGTCGGAAGAACGTCAATTACTTACCCTGTGAATAGGAACGCCCACTCCCGCGGGAAATCCGGGGAGAAAATACAGATAAAACGGTATGTATGAAAAAAAAAAATTTGAATTTTTTTTAAGGGTGAACCCCCGCTTTAAGCTGTTCTCAGTGTTATGGAACAGTGCAATTTTGAAGGACAGTCTCATATGCAGCGTACACTGGCAGCACATACTAGGCTGTAGCATTTATTTTTTTTCTTTTATAATTTGCTTGGTTTACATACAACAGGACCTTAATCTTATTCATCGCAGTTTTTTAGGTAGCTTTAACAGCATTCTGTTTCACCAAGCAATGATAGGATGTTTTGATGGGCAGATAGCAATTGGCCAGTGGTTCACTTTTGCTTTCCCTGTTCTCACTGATAAAAAAAACTGCCCTGCTGCTGGCCAATTTCAACAAAATTCTAATTCAGAATAAAGAAACCATGGATAGTACAGTGGTGTAAATTTAGCCAGCAGTCAATTCTTAAAGGTCGATTCCTGACTCTGTTCATTCAGGAAAAGGAAGGAGCCAGTAAATAACAGATTTACTGGCTCCTTCCTCCACTCTCCATACTGACAGATTGAGGACAAAGGAGGCAAAAAAGCACAGAGGGGGACCGGAGGAGTCTGGAGGAGCATGGAGGAGGACACAGAGGGGAACTGAAGTAGGATAAGGGGTGTCAGGGATGATCGATGCAGCAGTGGGGTGAGTTACAAGCACCAATCTCCTTGTATAGATTTCAATAAAGCAGCTGAAAGCCGCGGGATTGATAGGAGGAGAATCGGCTGTCAGCTGCACTATTGAAATCTATACAGGGGGATCAGTGCTTGTAACTCCCCCACCAATCACCCCTGACTGCCCAGATATCGGATCAAGCATCAGAGCATTTGCCCGACTACAAGTACTTGGGAAAATTCTCATTATCGGTACCAATACCAATACTAGTATCAGTATCGGTGCAACCCTAATTTTAAGTGAAGCCAATTCATATTTCTAACTTAAACCTATGTCGGAATTCCGATGTGATTTGCATCAGGTTGAAAAAAGACACCTGTCCATGAACATGTAACTAAAAATATTGAGTACACTTTACTTAAACCTAGAAACTGGAAAAATTGTGTTGGCTTTACTTGAACCTATGGTCTAGAAACTAAAAAGATTGAGTTGGTTTACTTGAAACTATGGTCTATAAACTGGAAACATTGAGTTGGCTTTACTTGAACCTATCGTCTATAAACTGGAAAAATGTAGTTGTCTTTACTTGAAACTATAGTTAAGGTATGTGTTTTGAATTTAAAACACTATGGTCTATAAACTGAAAAATTTGAGTTGGCTATAATTAAAACAACAAAGTGGAAAACATGAAAAGTCCAATGAGTAAGACAAAAATGTGTTTAATTGACAGTACATAACCACTTCCCGCTGGCCAGATGTGGATGTTAATTGCCAGGAGGCCGTCTATATACGGCCTCCGGCCTCCAGCCACTGGGTGGCGCGCGAGATCCATGTCCTGTTAGGGACAACCATCGGTCACCTCCCCCAGTCACTCTCCTCCCCCCACAGTTAGAAACACTATGCAGGGCACACATTAACCCATTCCTTGCCACCTAGTGTTAACCCCTTCCCTGCCAGTCACATTTATACAGTAATCAGTGCATATTTATATTATTGTTTGCTGTATAAATGTGAATGATCCCAAAAATGTGTTAAAAGTGTCCGATGTGTCCGCCGTAATATCACAGTCGTGACAAAAATCGCAGATCGCCGCCATTACTAGTAAAAAAACAGTATTCATAATTCTATCCCCTATTTTGTAGGCGCTATAACTTTTGCGCAAACCAATCACTATACGCTTATTGCGATTTTTTTTTAACAAAAATATGTAGAAGAGTACTTATCGGCCTAAACTGAAAAAAATAAATAAATTGAATTGGATATTTATTATAGCAAAAAGTAAAAAAAAAAAAAAAAAAGTCTAAATTGTCGTTCTATTTTTGTTTATATCACAAAAAATAAAAACCGCAGAGGTGATCAAATACCACCAAAAGAAAGCTCTATTTGTGGGAAAAAAAGGACGTCAATTTTGTTTGAGAGCCACGTTGCACGACCGCACAATTGTCATTCAAAGTGTGACAGGGCTGAAAGCTGAAATTTCGCCTGGGCAGGAAAGGGGTATATGTGCCCAGTAAGCAAGTGGTTAAAAGGCTGATGCAAATAATCACCTCATTTTTTTTTGCATAGACCCAGCACAATATTTTTTACAGTGTAAAACTGTCCAGCAGCCAAATGGTTTAATCAGGGATAATATGTCTAACTTGTGTATGCCTAATGATAATTTGTCTAAAGGAATGGGGCGGGGGTGAATGTGAATGGTAGAGTGTGAGGTAGTTTAGGTGCATACTGTTCTTGCACTGTTTTTATTTGTCTTTCAAATGCTGCAAACAAAAAGGTAACTCAAAGAACAGATGGTCTGCACCTCGAGCACATAAAATCTCATCTTTAAAGGGACACCTTGCTGCAAATACATTGTTTAACCTGAAAAAGAGGCACTATCAACTTAAACCTAACAATCAATATACCCAGGGCTGCTGTTAGAAATCATGGGGCGCCATACAGCCTACCTGGCCCCCCCCAATATATCAAGACCATATTTTCACAAAAAATACACTAAAATCATTACTAGTGGACACAAACATAACAGAGAACTTGTGTGAATTAGCCCTTTTTTATTTGTGTTTTACATTTAAAAAAAAATATATATATATTCACAGTGACAGGGGGGCACCCGGGGGGGGGCTGTGTCTGTGTTTCTCCCTGCAGCAGCTGAAAGTCAGGAGGAGGGGGAACAATTGGCTTTCAGCTGCTGCAGAGGGCCGCACAGGGCATCCTTCTGTAACTGCCCTTCTGCCAAACCATACCAATTCCCCCTGCTGTTTGGGCCCCCTGTATGCCCAGGCCCCCTACAGGAGGACTGGTGGTCCCCTCTATCAGCGGCCCTGAATATATCACCCCCTGGGCAGGGGACAGGGCAGAAGCTAGAAGCCCCTTAAAATTAGAAAAAAAATGCTGCAAAGAGATATGCCGCGTACACACGATCGGTCAAACCGATGGGAACGGTCTGATGGACCGTTTTCATCGGACCAAACCGATCGCGTGTGGGCCCCATCGGTTATTTATCCATAGGTTAAAAAAAAGCAATCTTGTTTTAAATTTAACCGATAGAAAAAAAAGATCATTTGTAGGCATGTCCATTGGTTAAAAATCCACGCATGCTCAGAATCAAGTCGACGCATGCTTGGAAGCATTTAACTTTGTTTTTTTTCAGCACGTCATTGTGTTTTACGTCACCGCGTTCTGACACAATTGTTTTTTTTAACCGATGGTGTGTAGGCACGACTGACCATCAGTCAGCTTCATCGGTTAACTGATGGAAAAATCCATCAGACCGTTCTCATCGGATGGACCGATCGTGTGTACAGGGCTATAGGAACAAAAAATATAGGTAGCGTTTCCAAACTGACCCTAATGTATTCCTATTTAATGTTTCAGTTTTCCATAAAACAGATTTATGTAAACTGACACTGTGGCTGCTCTGTAAAATAGCCCCCTTACCCCTTTTATAGCAAGGGTGCTGGCTAACCCAAAAGTCAAGGGCCATGCAATGCATTATGGTTTATAGGTGAATCTGCACAAAACTGTGCTGGGACTGTGAATTTTTGAACTGACAAGATTGGTCTCAAACCCATGTAAGCAGTGAACTTGATCCTCAAGCCTAGTAATATACTGTAGCTTCAGCTTTTCTTATTACTACAGCCTGAGTGTTACAGTAAAGTCCCCTCCAACTTTGCAGACAGAAAAGAACTGACAAGGGCAATGTCAAAATCTACAAGACAGGAGCCAGATTCTATACACTTACCTAGGTCTCACCTAATTTTTTAAAAAATACAACAAAACTGGAATTACATTTTAAAGAACAAGGTTAAGCATGGCAGACTGGGGTCCATAATTTATTAAAGCTCTTCTTTAAACATTTAACAAAAAATGATTTGTGCTTTAGAAGTTTAAAGGTTCTAAATTATTTTAAACTACAAATTAAAACGCAAGCAATGTATTGCTTTGGTGAAATGTTAGGTGCTCAAAGAATAAAGGTTATTACACAAAATAAGAAAAAAATCCTACAAACGGTACTAACTATTGTCATGCTCTAACAGTTTTTCTATTGAATTTTGCAACTCATTTAGAAACATATTATTAAAATAGAAAGTATTACTTCAAAAACTGTGTCTGGTTACATTATATGCTTCATTATATCATAATTGCATTGGTGTTCAGAGCCTTGGTAAAGTGTAATTTATATGTTTGTTGGAATGGAAAGAAATCAATGCATTTCTGTTAGAGTAGATTATTAACATTCATATCATAAATAGAAACACAAGATTTATTGTAAATTGTATTTCTAAAGTACATTTGTCAAGCTGAAATAGCTCACACTATCACATATGTCAAGGGAAATAAATTCAGCAGTATTAAGATCAGTGTTCTTTGATGTGCACTTCAAAAGTGTAGATTAAATGTCCCCTTTTCAAAATTATATTACAGTATATAAGAAACTATATTATGCACATTTAAATATCTCCCTTGGCTTTGTTGAGGACTTTTTACTGCAACACCTTCAACTTTTGCTCTGTTTGCATTATGAAATGATACACATGCTTGGTAATGTTCATAGTCGATTGATTCTGTCATTTCTTCCAACATGATTGTTTAAGCAGGGCTTGATATTTAGAATTTTACCTATGTATATATATATATATATAGTATAGTTCCAAGGGTAGCCACAACACTCTATGCTAGAAGTAAATGCCCAGGTGCCACCCACAAAGGAATCCTTATTAATCCACAACCGCTTTAGAGGCACTCATGACGCCTTACGAAAGATGGACTGTGCGTCTTTGAAATGTTGACAATAAAAACGCTGCTGCTTTTTATCTTCCTCCTCTCAAAGACCTGTGAGTGCCTCTAAACCAGTTTTGTATATACAGTATATATATATATATATATATATATATATATATATATATATATATATATATATATATATATATAGGCCATGTCCTACTTACCATCTACAGGCATACCCTACTTTTAAGTACACAATGGGGTGTATTTGCTAAAACTGAAAAGCACAAAATCAGGCTCACTTCTGCTTCTATCTGTCCTATTTACAGTACAAAGGCTGAACTCTTTCAGACCAACACAATGTAATTGAAAGAAAGTTCCTGATTCTCTAGAACATTTACTCTGGTAACATAAGAGAGGTGTCTATAGCCTGTATACTGTAGCCCTTTATATTTTATTTCCCTGACATAAGGCTCTATCTGGTGCCCAGTCACACACTCCCATTATTTTGCCATTCAACAAATACTGTTTTTTTATTGTATATAATTGTATATAATATGTTCTGATTGGACAAGGCAGAGAGGAGGGGCATATTACATCATGATGGGACAGAATAGCTTTTATTGTTCAACAAAAAGTATATAATTGATCTCTGTATTGACTGTATTTGTCACTTGGATTAAGAGTGAGGCCCCGTACACACGATAGAATCCATCCGCGGATAAATCCGCGCAAATGGGTTTGAGCGGATATATTCTATGGTGTGTACACTCCAGCGGATCTGTTTCCGCGGATATTTATCCGTCGAATGGCTTTTCAGCAGATCGAATATTTGTTGAGATGCTAAACAAATCTATCCGCTGCGAATCTATCCGACGGATAGATCCGTTGGTTAGTACACATTATCCGCGGATAAGAACCACGCGCATGCTCAGACAAAATAAGGGGATGGGAGCACTCGTTCAGGTAAAACTCTCGTTTGTTTGTGATATGGCACATTCGTCATTTTAACTATATAGTGTGTCGTTTATTTCCTCTTGTTTTTTCCGCGTTCTCTTGCTAGACTAAACCCGTTCCCTTGCTGATGCTATCTATCCAGATGTTTGAACTTTATTTTTTTCATCCACATGTGAATGTCTTTGTTTTGGTTTTGCAATTTATGTCCCCATTCTTTTTTCTTTGCCATTTGTTTACCCTTTTTTTTTGGTTTTGCAATTTATGTCCCCATTCTTTTTTCTTTCCCATTTTTTTACCCTTTTTTTTTGGTTTTGCAATTTATGTCCCCATTCTTTTTTCTTTCCCATTTTTTTACCCTTTTTTTTTGGTTTTGCAATTTATGTCCCCATTCTTTTTTCTTTCCCATTTTTTTACCTTTTTTTTTGGTTTTGCAATTTATGTCCCCATTCTTTTTTCTTTCCCATTTTTTTATTCTTTTTTTTTGGTTTTGCAATTTATGTCCCCATTCTTTTTTCTTTCCCATTTTTTTATTCTTTCGTTTTGGTCAAGTTATGTCACCATTTTATGTAGGCGTGTGTTTTTCCTTTTTTGTTTTCCCAAGTTGGTACGCCAAATGTCCCCCCCCCCCAAGGAGTTGGTGTCCTTTCTAAATGACACATATTATTTGCTAAAATGTTTCATGCCTAATCACCACAGTATTAAAACACAATAGACAAGGTATTTCAGTAAATCAAATAACCATTTATTTGGGCCATAAACAAAATTAAATTACCAAGAAGGGCAGCACTTGCTGAGATAGCAACATACATGCAGACTTGTGTTCCAGACTGCACAGGCAACATAGTCAAGGACAAAATGAATAACCTTGAGGACCGCGAATACCGAGAACTAAAAAAGAACAACAAAAACAAAAACCAGGAGCAGCAGCAAGTGAGCCAATGGAGCCCAGGCTGTGGTACTCCAAAAAACAGAAAGTTTTTGGGGGATCAAATGGAAGGCCGGCAATCATCTTCTCCTGTTCCTTGGAACCCTCCTTGCAGCAGATCTTCCACGGACCCGTCCACGGCCCCTTGCAGGTCGGGATGATGTGGCAGCAGGAGGAGTTAGCAGGTGTTGTGCAGGATAGGCCGGGTCACTCAGCTCAGTGTCATCGGTCAGCCAGCCCTGGTGCAGCCATAAAAGCACCTGGTTCATGAGGTTCCTCGCACGCCTCTGACCGTCCTCCCCCACTTGGGACAATTCGTGGGCCACATACGCACTGTAGGCCTCAGTGGGGTTGAGGGGGGCCCTCATTAAGGCGCTAGCCTCCCTTATCATTCGGAGGCTCTCATCCTCCACCTGCCTCCTGCGCCTCATTAGGCCAGTTTGCCTGACCCGGGGGGGAGGGAGTTGCCTGGTGGGGCTGACCGTGGGCCTGGGGCCCTCCTGGCTGGTGCTGGGCCCGGCCTCCTCCTCCTGGCTGACAATGACCCCTTCCTCCTGGCTGGCAGGCAGCTCAGCATCATTAGCCAATCTTTCCTGGTTGCTCCCTTCTTCCTGTGTAAAAAAAAGTTACATGTTTTAAAATTTGGCACAAGCAAATCACACACATTTTCATGCTCTAGACTGGTTTGTTTTATCTTACTTTAAACTTGAATAGACTCTCCTTCTGATCCCTGTACTTGGCATCCATCACCCCTATTTTTATGACCATGACTTTTCTAGTCCATTTTTTGGTTTGGGATTACAATATCAACTCAATAAACAAACAAGAATTAGCAGGCCAAAAACATTTTTTAAAATACTCTACCTCATCAGAAGTGGAGAGTCGCAGATTTTCATGGCTGCCAGCCAGCCCCTCACCGTCCTCCTCCTGGCTGTGGTGATCTGTGGAAGGTCTGCTGCGATGCTGTCTGGGAGGAAGGCTTGACATTGATTGCCGGCCCTCCATTTGATCCCCCAAAAACTCCATCTCCTGGTAGTACCACAGACTTGGCTCCATGGACTGTCTTGCTGCTGCTCCTGATCTTTGCTCCCGAAGTTCTCTTCTTTTTGCTCGGTATGCGGCCCTCAGGTTATTCATTTTGGTCTTCACCATGTTGCCTGTGCAGCCGGGAACCCAGGTCTGCATATATCTAGCTATTTCAGCAAGTGCTGCCTTTCGTTGGTCCCGGTTTGAATAATTATGATGTTTTGAATCCCAAAGTAGGGGCATTTCCCTAAACTTCTCTATGAGACGAGAAATTATCTCCTTTCCCACGATATTATCCATTTGGGACTTTTAGTATGTAAATTTATGATGAACACTGTTAAACCAAAAAAAAAAGATTAAAAAATGCCCATCATTCACATTGTATTCATATGTGGCCCCAGATTGATCTTGTACTATGCAAACACAGTGTCTCCTGCAGCCAAAATGCTGGCCAGCTCTGCCCCATTGTTGTGACCCAAAATTAGTTCACATGCAGACCCTTTTTAAAATCATTTTGCTCAATACGTGTAATCTAGACCCATCCACAAATTTACAGATTGAGACCTTTCATGAAGGCAGTATTTAATGTGTACTTAGCCTGCCCCTCATCATTCCGGAGATCTAAATACACTTCCTAATAACCTCTGGCCAACCAACACAGAACAATACTTGCATGATCACAATACACCTGGCAAAAACTAAAAATAGGTAGAGCATTCTTCACATCTAGATTTAAGTGATGTGTAAAAGCATTGTGAGAATTAAATTCAGTTTGGGGGACACAATAAACATACTAAGTTGCGTTAAAAGGCTGCAAACAACAGACAAAACCACAATCCCATGGCTCTCAAGTTTCTAGGCCTCTGCTGATCCCATGTTTCAATTTTGTACCTTATCTCTAGCTCCTCGTGCAGCTCAATGAAATAATCTCCGCGTAAGCAACGTAATCACGTCGGTTCCCTTTAACAGACTCCGCGTGTGCGTGACACATCGTCACCATTGCCATGCCCCCTAATCAATGTTAATTCTCCAAATCTGGCGTTAACTGTGTTACTGCTGTCAAATGTTCTACTAATCTCCGCGTAAGCAACGTAATCACGTAGGTTCCCTTTAACAGACTCCGCGTGTGCGTGACACATCGTCACCATTGCCATGCCCCCTAATCAATGTTAATTCTCCAAATCTGGCATTAACTGTGTTACTGCTGTCAAATGTTCTACTAATCTCCGCGTAAGCAACGTAATCACGTAGGTTCCCTTTAACAGACTCCGCGTGTGCGTGACACATCGTCACCATTGCCATGCCCCCTAATCAATGTTAATTCTCCAAATCTGGCGTTAACTGTGTTACTGCAGTCAAATGTTTTACTAATCTCCGCGTAAGCAACTGAGCAGAAACGGGCGAATAATCTCCGCGTAAGCAACGTAATCACGTCGGTTCCCTTTTATAGACTCTGCGTGTGCGTGACACATTGCCATGCCCCCTAATCAATGTTAATTCTGTAAATCTGGCGTTAACTGTGTTACTGCAGTCAAATGTTTGACTAATCTCCGCGTAAGCAACTGAACAGAAACGGGCGCATAATCTCCGCGTAACCTACGTAATCACGTCTTATTCATTCTCTACACTCCGCGTATGTATTACCCGCCGCCCTGGTCCCCGCCCATGACGGGACATTTCCAGATTTCCACGCCCCTAATCTCTGTGGGGATGAAAGATGGCGATGACAGGCGAGCATGCACGGAGCTCTCAGGCCAGAAGTGAGGGGACAGAGGCAGGAACGTCCCGATCCCGGCCTAAACGTTATAAGGCAACTAATATGTCTTTTGACGAAATGGTGGAGCTGGTAGAGATTATGCGGAGGAAGGACTATGATGGGCAATATGGCCCATACAAGACCCCCAACCGCAGGAAGGGGAAAATTATGGAGAAGGTGGCACGTAAAATGCAGAGGATGTTTGGCATCGCAAGGTCCAAGGAGCAGCTACGGAAGCGGTGGTCCGACTTAAAGCTTCGTGAGCCACATCAACTCAAGAAAATCAAAAAAATACTCAAAAAAAGTAAGTTATTTTTTGGTTTGAGGGGTGGGGACAATTTTATTATTTGAATGTTTGGTCAGGTACATTTCTACATCTGTATCCTTGGCCTGGTTGTACTTCTGAAAACCTGTTTAAATAATTGTATTTCTCAAAATCTCATTTGCTTGGCCAACGACTGTTAATAGGAAAACTTGTTCACATCAGGTTGCTTCTCAAAAAGACGATGTTGGCCCAGAAACAACACACCTGGACATGCCTCTCTTGCCAAAAACATTGTTTGTAAACATTGTGGTAAAATGTATTAATCGAACAATTAAATCCAAGAATGGGAAATGCAAACAGTGCTACTAAGCAGGTGTTTTCATATCTGTAATCCAGAGCACCTGTGTCTCCCCCAAAATATTACACGGAAATGTGGATGGTCTCAGCTCTAAATTAGAAGGGGGGGACATCCATGTGTGTCACTTTGCTAAAAATGGAATTAATCAGAGCTTGGCCTAGAAGTCATCCTAAAATATAGGTTTGGGGTGATAAGACAACTAAATATTTCCAAAAAAAGCCTCTAAACTTCTATGCAATGTGTGCGATTTCTGCTCTACAATATATGTGTGCTGATGAGTATATAAGTTTTTTTTGGTTTTTTTTTCTAGGGGAAAGAAGACGCCAACAATTCGAGGAGGCAGAGAGGGCCAGACACGCCCGGGATCTGCCATCTGGCCATGTGGAGGAGGAGGAAGGAATAGAGGAGGATGTTGAGGAGGAGGTGGAAGGAAGAGATGAGGATGTTGAGGAGGAGGTGGAAGGAAGAGAGGAGGATGTGGAGGAGGAGGAGGAAGGAAGAGAGGAGGATGTGGAGGAGGAGGAGGAAGGAAGAGAGGATGATGGCGTAATTTTAGATCTGGTAGTTGTTGAGGAGGAAGATGAAATTGAAGAAGAAGATTTTGCTGATTTTGAAGATGGTGGATTGGTGGAAGAAGAAGAAGAAGGAGGAGTTATTGAAGATGGAGAAGTGGTGGAGGAGGAAATCAACACGACATCAGGTCAGTGTCACCCCAGCTTGATAGGGCAAAACAGATGTAGATAGGGTTGCCACCTCATCCCTTTAATCCCGAACACATATGGATTACACATGTTCTGTGGCTAATGTAATGCAGATATGGCACCAGGTGAGTAAAATTACCACCTTTTAATCAGCCACAGAACCTGTGTAATTAATATGTGTTCTGGTTTAAAGTGATGAGGTGGCAACCCTAGATGTATCTCGGCCGGTCAAATGTCTAATTTTATATTTTTTACTAATTTTGTAGGGGATGAAGATGCTGTTCCCCATTTTTCTCGGGCAAGTGCGGGAATTATAATCCAGCAAGTAATGGAGTGCAGCAGCGAAATGGAGAATATGCGGCAACTAGGGATGAGCCGAACATACCCGGGTTCGGTTCGCATCAGAACGTTCGAACAGACCGCGGGTTTAGAACCCCATTGAAGTCTATGGGACTCGAACGTTCGAATTCAAAAACGATCATTTTAAAGACCAATATTCAATTTAATGTTGGTAAACGTCTTTCAGAACCCGGGTCTTGCCCCAGGGAACATGTATCAATCGAAAAAAATATTTTAAAAACGGACGTTTTTGCGGAGCAGCGATTTTAATGATGTTTAAAGTGAAAAAAAAAAAATGAAAAATTCCTTCAAATATCACACCTGCTGTGTGTCTCTAGTAGTGGCACATGTTTAGAAATGTCCCTGCACAACATTAAATTATTATAAGAACAAAGTAATTTAATACTGGTTGCGCACGTGCTGTCTGGGAACAATATCTCGATTATTTTAGGGGTGGTGGGGGGTGGCATTATCTTTTTGGGAAAGCAAAATTGTAGAAAAAAGGGCACCCCTCAAACATACTGTAATTGTAGCGCAACAAAGAGCCACGTGCAAAGTATTGCATCAAAAATTGTTATTAGACGCCCCTGTTACACAGGGGCACAAAAATTGTGCCTTAGGCCTTAGGCCACATGCAAAGTATTGCATCAAAAATTGTTATTAGACACCCCTGTTACACAGGGGCAGAAAAATTAGGCCTTAGGCCTTAGGCCACGTGCAAAGTATTGCATCCAAAATTGATATTAGGCGCAACATAACACTGCAACCCCTCCCAATATCTGTAATTGGAGCGCAACAAGGAGCCACGTGCAAAGTATTGCATCAAAAATTGTTATTAGGCGCCCCTGTTACACAGGGGCACAAAAATTGTGCCTTAGGCCACGTGCAAAGTATTGCATCAAAAATTGTTATTAGACGCCCCTGTTAGACAGGGGCACAAAAATTGTGCCTTAGGCCTTAGGCCACATGCAAAGTATTGCATCAAAAATTGTTATTAGACACCCCTGTTACACAGGGGCAGAAAAATTAGGCCTTAGGCCTTAGGCCACGTGCAAAGTATTGCATCCAAAATTGTTATTAGGCGCAACATAACACTGCAACCCCTCCCAATATCTGTAATTGGAGCGCAACAAGGAGCCACGTGCAAAGTATTGCATCAAAAATTGTTATTAGACGCCCCTGTTACACAGGGGCACAAAAATTGTGCCTTAGGCCACATGCAAAGTATTGCATCAAAAATTGTTATTAGACGCCCGTTACACAGGGGCACAAAAATTAGGCCTTAGGCCACGTGCAAAGTATTGCATCAAAAATTGTTATTAGGCGCCCCTGTTAAACAGGGGCAGAAAAATTAGGCCTTAGGCACTGGTGGCGGAGCACAGAAAAACAAAATTTCTTACTAGCTAACAGCATGAAAAGTGAGGAGGAGAAGGATATTCCATCAGCAGCACAACAGGACAGTCACTCAGCATCAGCAGTCTCAAAGGGATCTGATATTTCAACACAAAATTCTTATTCAGTAACATCAGCATCAGGTGCTTGGTAGCCGGTGTTGATCCAAGCCTGATTCATTTTGATGAAGGTCAGTCGATCAACAGAGTCGGTGGAGAGGCGTACCCTGTGATCGGTCACAAAGC
Source organism: Rana temporaria (assembly GCF_905171775.1). Classification (NCBI taxonomy): domain Eukaryota; kingdom Metazoa; phylum Chordata; class Amphibia; order Anura; family Ranidae; genus Rana; species Rana temporaria. The sequence continues at coordinate 220,368,085 of NC_053493.1, read as the reverse complement.
CTCCAGCAGCACTGAATGTACGTTCTGAAAGAACACTGGATGCAGGGCAAGCCAGTAGCTCAATTGCGTACTGTGCAAGCTCTGGCCAGTGATCCATCCTCAAGACCCAGTAAGCCAGAGGATTTTTCGTGGGGAAGGTGTCCAAGTCGGATCTTGCCGCTAGGTATTCCCGGACCATGTAAACCAGACGCTGGCGATGGTTGCTGGAACCGGTCAGACCTTGGGGCTGCGGACTAAAAAATTGTCTGAACGCATCGCTCAGACGGCCACCTTCTCCACCGCTCCTTCTCTGACTCACCGAAGCCTCAGCAAGACGTTGTCCAGGGCCAGGTTTTGGTAATCCCCCCGGTTCTGGGAACGCATTGCACAGACCCTTCTGCAAGGCCTCCCGCAGTAGTTTCATTTTCTGCTCCCTCTGCGATGGCAACATAAGATCCGTTACCTTACTCTTGTAGCGTGGATCAAGGAGAGTTGCCAGCCAGTAATGATCCCTCTCCTTGATAGCACGTACACGAGGATCCTTAGGCAGGCTTTGCAGAATCAGGGAGGCCATGCAGCGTAGGTTTGCAGAGGCATTCGGGGCACAGTCCTCTGGGTCACTGAGGACGACAGGATCCTCAGCCACCTCATCCCAGCCACGTAAAAGTCCACGTGTTCCTTGGGACTGTAAATGATCCCTTGAAGACTGCTGCTGTTGATGCTGAGTGCTAGGCTCCACCTCCATGCTGCTGATACAATCCTCCTCCTCCTCCTCCTCTTCCTCATCCTCCTCCTCCTCTTCCTGTGTTCCAGGTGGGCAAGCAGGAACAGTGTCTGGATAAAGGGGGCCTTGAGAGGTAAGGAAGTCCTCCTCTTCCTCCCTCTGTTCTGCCTCAAGGGCCCTGTCCATTATTCCACGTAGGGTGTGCTCCAACATGTGAATAAGCGGGACAGTCTCACTGATGCATGCACTGTCACTGCTCACCATCCTCGTGGCCTCCTCAAATGGTGACAGGACAGTGCATGCATCCCTGATCAAGGCCCACTGGCGTGGTGAAAAAAAACCAAGCTCCCCTGAGCCAGTTCTGCTGCCATATTGGCACAGGTACTCATTGATGGCCCTCTGCTGCGTGTGCAGCCGCTGCAGCATGGCCAACGTAGAGTTCCATCTGGTGGGCATGTCACAGATTAGGCGGTTCTTGGGCAGGTTGTATTCCCTCTGGAGGTCTGTCAGCCGAGCAGTGGCATTATATGACCTCCGGAAATGCACACAGACTTTCCTGGCCTGCCTCAGGACATCCTGTAAGCCAGGGTACCTGCCCAAGAACCGCTGCACCACCAAATTGAGAACATGCGCAAAACAGGGCACATGGGTGAGTTTTCCACGTCGCAGGGCAGAGAGGAGGTTGGTGCCATTATCGCTGACCACCATTCCAGGCTTCAGCTGGCGTGGCGTCAACCACCTCTGAGCCTGCCCCTGCAGAGCTGAAAGAACCTCTTCCCCAGTGTGGCTCCTGTCTCCCAAGCACACCAGCTCTAGGACCGCATGGCATCTCTTGGCCTGCATTCCTGCGTAGCCCGTCGTACGCCTACGGAGCACGGCTGGTTCTGAGCCAACATCACCACAGGAAGAGGCCACAGAGGAAGAAGAAGAGGAGGGGGTGGAGGAGAGAGGTGTGTCACAAGCAGTTGTAGTGTTTTGGAGGCGTGGTGGTGGAACAACCTCCAAAACTACTGTGCCTTGACCTGCGTCCTTCCCAGCTGCCAGCAGAGTCACCCAATGGGCCGTAAAAGACAGGTAACGTCCCTGTCCATGCCTGCTGGACCATGAGTCAGCGGTAAGATGCACCTTACCACTGACCGCCCTGTCCAGCGAGGTATGGACATTGCCTTCCACATGCCGGTAGAGAGCCGGAATCGCCTTCCGTGAAAAAAAGTGGCGTTTGGGTACTTGCCACTGAGGTACTGCACATTCCACAAACTCACGGAAGGGGGCAGAATCTACCAACTGAAAAGGTAGCAGTTGAAGTGCTAGCAATTTTGCTAAGCTAGCATTCAACCGCTGGGCATGTGGATGGCTGGGAGCGTACTTCTTTCGGCGCTGCAGCAGCTGGGGCAGGGAAATTTGTCTGGTAATATCAGTAGATTGGCCGGATGTACTACCACTACTACGTTGTGACACACCTATTTCTACACCTTCGGTGCAGGCTGCAGAGAGGACTAGGGGTCTAGTGGGGTTTGAGGTCACAGAAGGGCAAGGGGAGGACCGCTTTGGTCTTTGGTGTGGGTCTTTCTGGTATGCCTGCCAACGAGCTGCATGGCAGGTCGACATATGTCTGGACAAGCATGTGGTGCCCAAGCGGGTGATGTTTTGGCCACGCGAGATACGCTTGAGACATATGTTGCAAACAGCAAAGGTAGCATCTGATGGACAGGTTTCAAAAAAGGCCCACACCAAAGAACTTTTGCTGTACCGTTGAGACACAGCAGCGCCACGTAATGCAGTTGGTGTACTGCCCTTAAGCTGACCCCTGGAGGGCTTCCTGCCTCTTTGAAGATGTGCCTGTGCCTCGTCCTCTTCCTCCTCCTCCTCTCTCCTACCAGGCACCCAGGTAGAGTCAATGACCTCATCATCCCCTCCCTCCTCATCATCACTGGCGACAACCTGGCAGTATGCTCCAGCTGGGGGAACATCACTCCCAGATTGTTGTCCCTCTCGGCCACCCCCTCTCCCTGGGCTCACATCAATGCCTTCCTCTATCAGTGTTCCGTCATCGGAGTCTTCAAAACGCTGTGCATCTTCAGCTAGCATGTACCCAACACTGTGTTGAAACAGTTCGGGGGACTCCTCAGGAGGACACGGTGGGACTAGGGAAGGATTGTGTGATCCCATTGTGCAGAGGGTAGAGGACGCCTTGGCAGCTGCTTTGCCAGACAAACTATAATCAGTCTGTGTGAGAGAGGATGAGGAGGATGAGGACGGCTTGGTCATCCACTCAACTAATTTCTCAGCATGTTGAGGCTCAACACGGCCAGCTCCCGAAAAGAAGGACGAGCGGCCACGGCCACGTGCTGAAGAGGATGCACCACATCCATCACCAGCGTTACCTCTAGATGCAGAGCCTGCTTGCCCTCGTGACTCTCTGCCTCTCTTTGTCCTTCCAGCCATAGTTATGCGTTCAGGTGTTATGTAACAAAATAGTCGCTGTCACACCAACTGCGTTCAGATGGTATTAAACAGCAACCACACAGTAAGAGCGACTTGGCTCAAGTGTAAAGTAACAAAATAGTCGCTGTCACACCAACTGCGTTCAGATGGTATTAAACAGCAACCACACAGTAAGAGCGACTTGGCTCAAGTGTAAAGTAACAAAATAGTCGCAGTCACACCAACTGCCTTTAGTTGCTATTAAGCAGCACGCACGCAGTAATAGCGACTTGGCTCAAGTGTAAAGTAACAAAATAGTCGCTGTCACACCAACTGCGTTCAGATGGTATTAAACAGCAACCACACAGTAAGAGCGACTTGGCTCAAGTGTAAAGTAACAAAATAGTCGCAGTCACACCAACTGCGTTCAGATGGTATTAAACAGCAACCACACAGTAAGAGCGACTTGGCTCAAGTGTAAAGTAACAAAATAGTCGCTGTCACACCAACTGCGTTCAGATGGTATTAAACAGCAACCACACAGTAAGAGCGACTTGGCTCAAGTGTAAAGTAACAAAATAGTCGCAGTCACACCAACTGCGTTCAGATGGTATTAAACAGCAACCACACAGTAAGAGCGACTTGGCTCAAGTGTAAAGTAACAAAATAGTCGCAGTCACACCAACTGCGTTTAGTTGCTATTAAGCAGCACGCACGCAGTAATAGCGACTTGGCTCAAGTGTAAAGTAACAAAATAGTCGCAGTCACACCAACTGCGTTCAGATGGTATTAAACAGCAACCACACAGTAAGAGCGACTTGGCTCAAGTGTAAAGTAACAAAATAGTCGCAGTCACACCAACTGCGTTCAGATGGTATTAAACAGCAACCACACAGTAAGAGCGACTTGGCTCAAGTGTAAAGTAACAAAATAGTCGCTGTCACACCAACTGCGTTCAGATGGTATTAAACAGCAACCACACAGTAAGAGCGACTTGGCTCAAGTGTAAAGTAACAAAATAGTCGCTGTCACACCAACTGCGTTCAGATGGTATTAAACAGCAACCACACAGTAAGAGCGACTTGGCTCAAGTGTAAAGTAACAAAATAGTCGCAGTCACACCAACTGCCTTTAGTTGCTATTAAGCAGCACGCAGTAATAGCGACTTGGCTCAAGTGTAAAGTAACAAAATAGTCGCTGTCACACCAACTGCGTTCAGATGGTATTAAACAGCAACCACACAGTAAGAGCGACTTGGCTCAAGTGTAAAGTAACAAAATAGTCGCAGTCACACCAACTGCGTTCAGATGGTATTAAACAGCAACCACACAGTAAGAGCGACTTGGCTCAAGTGTAAAGTAACAAAATAGTCGCAGTCACACCAACTGCCTTTAGTTGCTATTAAGCAGCACGCACGCAGTAATAGCGACTTGGCTCAAGTGTAAAGTAACAAAATAGTCGCAGTCACACCAACTGCGTTCAGATGGTATTAAACAGCAACCACACAGTAAGAGCGACTTGGCTCAAGTGTAAAGTAACAAAATAGTCGCTGTCACACCAACTGCGTTCAGATGGTATTAAACAGCAACCACACAGTAAGAGCGACTTGGCTCAAGTGTAAAGTAACAAAATAGTCGCAGTCACACCAACTGCCTTTAGTTGCTATTAAGCAGCACGCACGCAGTAATAGCGACTTGGCTCAAGTGTAAAGTAACAAAATAGTCGCAGTCACACCAACTGCCTTTAGTTGCTATTAAGCAGCACGCACGCAGTAATAGCGACTTGGCTCAAGTGTAAAGTAACAAAATAGTCGCTGTCACACCAACTGCGTTCAGATGGTATTAAACAGCAACCACACAGTAAGAGCGACTTGGCTCAAGTGTAAAGTAACAAAATAGTCGCAGTCACACCAACTGCCTTTAGTTGCTATTAAGCAGCACGCACGCAGTAATAGCGACTTGGCTCAAGTGTAAAGTAACAAAATAGTCGCTGTCACACCAACTGCGTTCAGATGGTATTAAACAGCAACCACACAGTAAGAGCGACTTGGCTCAAGTGTAAAGTAACAAAATAGTCGCTGTCACACCAACTGCGTTCAGATGGTATTAAACAGCAACCACACAGTAAGAGCGACTTGGCTCAAGTGTAAAGTAACAAAATAGTCGCAGTCACACCAACTGCGTTCAGATGGTATTAAACAGCAACCACACAGTAAGAGCGACTTGGCTCAAGTGTAAAGTAACAAAATAGTCGCAGTCACACCAACTGACTTTAGTTGCTATTAAGCAGCACGCACGCAGTAATAGCGACTGCGGTCAAATGCGATTTAACAGCACGCAGTGACACCAACTGCCTTTAGTTGCTATTAAACAGCACGCACGCAGTAATAGCGACTGCGGTCAAATGCGATTTAACAGCACGCACTCTGTGACACCAACTGCCTTTAGTTGCTATTAAACAGCACGCACGCAGTAATAGCGACTGCGGTCAAATGCGATTTAACAGCACGCACGCAGTGACACCAACTGCCTTTAGTTGCTATTAAACAGCACGCACGCAGTAATAGCGACTGCGGTCAAATGCGATTTAACAGCACGCACTCAGTGACACCGACTGCCTTTAGTTGCTATTAAACAGCACGCACGCAGTAATAGCGACTGCGGTCAAATGCGATTTAACAGCACGCACGCAGTGACACCAACTGCCTTTAGTTGCTATTAAACAGCACGCACGCAGTAATAGCGACTGCGGTCAAATGCGATTTAACAGCACGCACGCAGTGACACCAACTGCCTTTAGTTGCTATTAAACAGCACGCACGCAGTAATAGCGACTGCGGTCAAATGCGATTTAACAGCACGCACTCAGTGACACCAACTGCCTTTAGTTGCTATTAAACAGCACGCACGCAGTAATAGCGACTGCGGTCAAATGCGATTTAACAGCACGCACTCAGTGACACCAACTGCCTTTAGTTGCTATTAAACAGCACGCACGCAGTAATAGCGACTGCGGTCAAATGCGATTTAACAGCACGCACGCAGTGACACCAACTGCCTTTAGTTGCTATTAAACAGCACGCACGCAGTAATAGCGACTGCGGTCAAATGCGATTTAACAGCACGCACGCAGTGACACCAACTGCCTTTAGTTGCTATTAAACAGCACGCACGCAGTAATAGCGACTGCGGTCAAATGCGATTTAACAGCACGCACTCAGTGACACCAACTGCCTTTAGTTGCTATTAAACAGCACGCACGCAGTAATAGCGACTGCGTTCCTGTGCAATTCAACAGCACGCTCGCAGTGACACCAACTGCCTTTAGTTGCTATTAAACAGCACGCACGCAGTAATAGCGACTGCGGTCAAATGCGATTTAACAGCACGCACGCAGTGACACCAACTGCCTTTAGTTGCTATTAAACAGCACGCACGCAGTAATAGCGACTGCGGTCAAATGCGATTTAACAGCACGCACGCAGTGACACCAACTGCCTTTAGTTGCTATTAAACAGCACGCACGCAGTAATAGCGACTGCGGTCAAATGCGATTTAACAGCACGCACTCAGTGACACCAACTGCCTTTAGTTGCTATTAAACAGCACGCACGCAGTAATAGCGACTGCGGTCAAATGCGATTTAACAGCACGCACGCAGTGACACCAACTGCCTTTAGTTGCTATTAAACAGCACGCACGCAGTAATAGCGACTGCGTTTCTGTGCAATTCAATAGCCCAGTTGCATTAACAGCGACTGCGCTTCTGTGCAAATAAATTGCACACGTGCAGTAACAGGTAATGCGTCTGTGTGTGCAATTAACTAGCACACGTTAAATAACACAGAATAATTAGTAAAGTAAATCCCTAATGCAGGCAATACAACACGTTAGAGCGCTGCATGTAGAACAATCTCCTGCCTGACAGATAATAATATATAAACTAGCTGAGCTGTACAGTTTATAAATATATTGACAACACCTAAGGATGTGAATATATTCTCTACAAACTGTACTTTTAACTATACTGACTACACTTCCTACTCTATCTATCTATCTATCTATCTATCTGGTTAAGACACTGTGTCTCTATCTCTCTATCTCTCTCTGTCTGACTGACTGATCTTCTCTAGAACCGCCAACACACTACACTAGGCAGCCGTGCAGGCTGCCTTTTATAGTGGGGGGCGTGTACTAATCCCCCTGAGCCATAATTGGCCAAAGCCACCCTGGCTTTGGCCAATTATGGCTCTTCGTTTTTTGAGCGCTGTGATTGGCCAAGCATGCGGGACATACAGCATGCTTGGCCAATCATCAGCGCTCAACGCCCCAGTGAATTATGGGACGTTTTGTGTCATTCGAATTTGGCGCGAACGACCCGTTTTGTTCGATTTTCGACGAACGATCGAACGACCGATGTTCGATTCGAACATACGTTCGAATCGAACGCGGAGCTCATCCCTAGCGGCAACAGATGGTTCAGATGGAACAGAATGTGCGCAATATAATAGTCGACTGCTGTGCCGAGCTGGACACTATGCGGCAAAGAATGGTGGTTATAGAGCAAAACTATAAGAACATCATTGACATGATGGGCCGTGTCAAAGACTAAAAAACAACCCCCCCCGCCCATCCCCCAACCTGTTTTTATGTCTGACTCAGCAACACGCCAAAATTTGAAGATGCACACACAGTGTGTCAACATGTGCTATCTGCCATCACAGAATATCGAATATCTGTGCTTTGTGGGTACAACCCCCTCCTCGATTATAAAATATTTTCCAAGGAAAGGTTTGCTCCCACAAAACCCAGACATTGTTCACCCATGATGGCAGATAGCACATGTCGCCATTTTAAAGTCTTTTGGTGTGGTATAACTGACATTTGGCGAAAAGCACTGAATGTGTGCATCTTCAAATTTTGGCGTGTTCCGGTGTGACCTCACACCATGACTGTTTTTGGGAATGCAAAAGTGACACATTTGGGGTTGTATTTTTTGGGACATGTTTTCAATTTTATATTTTAAAAATGGCTTCCATTCAACAAGCCATACAAAACAGAAAAAGTGAAAAAAAAAATAAAAAAATTATGTTAAAAAAAAAAAAAAAAAAAAAAAAAAAATTGGTTACCACATCGATCCCAAAAATCAGATCAATCTTTTTAATGGATTTCAAAAAAACACAACACAAAAAAAAAAAAAAAAAAAATCTAAAAATAAAACCCAAAAAATTTTTTTGTAAATATTTCATAAAAAAAGTAACATATATTATTTGGTGAACAAATATGTTTAAAAAATGTGATAAATATTTTAACACAAAATTACGCCCAAAAAAATGAACAAAGTGTTTGGAACCAAAAAATAAAAAAATGGATACGTAATAAAAAAACACCAAAAAAATAATAAACGTGAAAAATTAAAATGTTGGCATGTTTAAGAGGAAAAAAAAATCCTTTAAGCAAAAAACCAGGAAAAAGCTGACAATAAAAAAAGTTTGTTTAAAAACATTACAAGGAGTGGCTTGATTATTTAAGATGCTGAATACCCAGTTTGGAGATGAGTGAATAATGTGCAATTGTGTTTATTTACTAAAACCTGAACCCTACATTTGGCACTAGAAGTGCACTATTTTTTAGGCTAACCAGGAAGACAGAAAAAAATACAAAAAGCAGTAATGACAAACAACTGTATAAAGTCCAATGGTCTAATTATTTATTATTTCTGTGAATATTCCTTTCTTTGGGGGGCCAAATTAGAAAGAAATATGATCTGGCATAGCAATGGCCCCCCGACCCATGAAGTACTCAACATATTTGTCGCGTACCTCACGAGCAGATTGGGTGCCAATGCCAGCGCGACCAGTGACCAGCCCAGGGAGAGGATCTGAGAGTAGTCTTGCCTCAGAAACGCTGTCGGATAGGTACGTCTGGGAATGCCTGCGTAAAAAGTTGTGCAAAATGCAGCAGGCAAATACAACGGTGTTCAATTTATATTCCGCCAAATGTATCGATGTCAGGAACAGGCGGAACCGGTTGCTGAGGATCCCAAAGGCATTCTCGACTACCCTCCGAGCCCTGGACAACCGAAAATTAAACACACTCCTCTCTGAGGTGAGGCTCCTCTGGGGAAAAGGCCGCATTAGGTGAGGTCCAAGCCCGAAAGCCTCGTCCGCTAGGAACACAAACGGAAGTCCTTCCACATTGTCTTCATCTGGTGGCAGTGCCAGATCACCAGTTTGGAGACGATCGTAGAATTCAGTCCGTGAGAACACTCCCCCATCTGACATCCGGCCATTCTTCCCCACGTCCACATATAGAAACTCATACTGTGCCGACACCACCGCCATCAACACGATACTATGATAACCCTTGTAGTTAAAATAGTAGGACCCCGAGTGGCGTGGGGGCACAATGCGGACGTGCTTCCCATCTATTGCTCCACCGCAGTTAGGAAAATCACAACGCTGTGCAAATTGGGAAGCCACAGACTGCCATTCCTGTGGGGTGGAGGGTAGCTGTGGGGACAAACAAAAAAAGAGATTTACTACTTTGGCACATAAACATTGCAAACATAATGGAAAATCCATCATTGTGCAACATCAACAACAGGATTCACATTTCACACAAGCATTGTGAAGTGTTTTTTTTTTTTGGGAAAATATAGACCCACTTAATTATCAGACTCCACATCCCTCTGATGATAGAGCAAGAAACTATTTTGGGGGGGGGGGAGGGGCAGAGCTACAATTGATTATCCAAAAAAAAACCAACAATTTAGACTAGGTGGGTTTGGGCCTAGGAAAGCATGCTGGACAGGTTTATGGTGGGTAAGGACAAAATATGCAGCTAGGCCCAAAAAAAAACATGTAAAGGTTAACAACATGCATGGGGAGAAAAGGGAACATCCCACACACAGCAGATTACAATCTCATGGTTATTAGGGAAGAAAAAAAAAATGACTTTCTCACACATTGAAAAAAAAAAAAGTGTGTTGTCCAAATTAGGGAACTTACCTTAAGATACTCCTCCTGCAGAACATGTATGATGGCAGTACACGTCTCCGGTATGATGACCCCAAGTGACTGGGGAGAGATGCCTGTCGAGAACTTGAGGTCCTGCAGGCTCCTCCCAGTCGCCAGGTACCGCAACGTGGCAATAAGCCTCTGCTCGGCCGTGATGGCATCGCGCATCACAGTGTCCTGCCTCGTGATATAGGGGGACAGAAGATCCAGCAGACGGTTGAATACGGGGTCCGTCATGCGGAGAAAATTCCGAAAATCATCCGGATTATTCTCCTGGAGTTCCCTAAGCAGAGGCATATGAGAAAACTGGTCACGCTGGCGCAACCAATTCTTGGCCCAGAAACGCCTCCTCCCACTGTTCCTGGCCAATAAACAGGTTCGCTGGACATGGCCATAAGCAATCCCATAACCAGCACCAATTCGCGAGAATCGACGCTGCTGCTCCATCATGGATTCAAACCGGCCGGCTGGTCAGTCAAGAACACACTCCAACAGAAAGCACTCGCAAATCCAGCACAACCTGCTAAGCCCGCACGACACACAGATACGAGCGCACAGTACGCGGAAACGTGCTGAAAGCCTGTGCCCGAATGCCAACTGCAAACCCGCAAGCAAACGCACTGAACCCGAGAATACCTACTGTCAAAACGCGGAGAATGAAAAGCACGAATCGGCTCTAACCAAACCTTCACTAGCACGCGGTCACACGGAACTAGCAAAAGCGGAACAGAGGGCGGCGCCGTTGACTTTGGTCTTCCCCTTTATAGTGACGTCTTACGTGGTTTACGTTGCATACGTTCTGGTTCGCGGAGATTTTTGGGCGCTAGTGTGTACGTTCCAGCGGATCAACAGATAAATCCGTCGATCCGCTGAAACCGATCCGCGGATAAATTTCAGCGGATGGATTCTATCGTGTGTATGGGGCCTGAGAGCTAAGGGAAAGAGAAACATTTAGAAGGGAAATCGAAGGTAAAGGTAAGTGAACCAACAATGCACTAGCTTAAAGTAACCCATTTAGAAAATAAAAAACAAACCTTTACAACCCCTTTAATATCGGTATATTTACCCAACCCCGAGGCAAATAATTGTTCATACGAGCCGTGAGTATTAATTATTTGAATAACTTCAGGGAGTTTAGGCTGTGGAGAGGTCTTCCAATGTCTGACCAAGGCAAGTCTAGCAGCCAAAAGGATGTGGGACAACAGTATCCCCAATTGGTAGGGGACCAGATCTATACCCAAGGACAGTAGCGCCAACCCTGGGGATAGGACCAGATTAATTTTAAGGACCTGTGCTATAAGGTCTTGGATCAATTGTGATATAGCGGGACAAGACCACAGAATATGAAACAACATACCGGTTCCCCCACAGTCCCTCCAGCACCTAGAAGATAACCCCTGTGCAAACCTGGACAGTCTATATGGGGTAAGATACCATCTCAGTAAGATCTTTTGGAATAATTCCCAGAGATTAACACATTTGGTAGAGGAGTATGTTACCCTCAAAGCCGTTTGCCACTGATCCTCCAAATATACCTCATTAAGGTCCCTCTCCCAGGCTTGCATATTGAGAGATTTGGTGAACGCTAGTTTATCTTGAAGGTAAGAATAAAACAACGATATGCCTTTAATATTTGTGCGTTTCGCTAAGTAGTATTGGTTTATATGCCATGGAAGGGAAGTATATATGGTTGGCTCGTTGTTTCAATAGATGCGATATTTGCCCATATCTGTAAGCCCAGATTCACAAAGCACTTACGCCGACGTATAACAAGTTACGCCGACGTAAGTGCAAATGTGCGCCGTCGTATCTGTGCGCCAGACCCACAAACAGACATGCGCCTAAAACCAGACTACACCCCGCCGACGTAGCTTGGGTGGGCACACATTTAGGCTAGGTGCATGGTGCCGCTCCCATTGATTAGCCATTCAAACATGCAAATGAGGGAAATACGGCAATTCACGAACGTGCATGTGCCCGGCGCATGCTACGCGAGATGCACGTAAGTTGTACGTCCGGTGTAAAGTTATTCCCCATAAAGGAGCTGCAACCCGGCAACAGACATGCACAGGTCTGCACCAGGGAACACAAGCCGGCGTATTGTGCATTGGACGTGTGTCTGGCTGGGCGTACGTTATGTTCACGGCGTACGCAGTGATCCGGCGTAGCTTAGGCAGTTTTGCCGGCGTGGTTGTGAGCAGGCGCATTGGGGTTGTGTCCACGTCACGGCGCATGCGCAGTTCGTGATACGTACCTGTCTGGCGCTCGGCCCATCATTTGCATGGGGTCACGCCTCATTTGCATGGGTTCACGCCCACTTCCACCTAGGCCGACGTGCGCCTTCGAAACCCACGCCATGCTGGCGCAGTGTTGGGAGCACTGGCTTGCTGAATGCAATGCTTGCCTCTCTGCGCTGCGTTGGCATAGCGTAAAGTGTTTGCTCTACGGCGGCGTAATGTGCGCCCTGCTCTCTGTGAATCTGGGCCATAGTATTCAGTCGGGGAGATAGAATATTCCAACTGAAGAGCCCTGAATGTCTTGAGCGTGGGTCCCACATACAAGTCCTTCAAATCTAGCTCCCCACCTGGGCCCCAACCCATCAGAGAGATGTCAGGTATAAAAAGAGATAGAGTAGTCAGCGGGAATTTCAGTGGGGCAAGCTTGCACTGTGGAGGAACATGCAATGTTAGTGTTCGCCAGGCATCAGTAGATGCTATTATGGTCGGTCTGACATCTAAGGTTAGGGCGTGGTAGGAGGGTACTTGAAATAATATAGTTATAGAGATTCCGGCCTGGGATATGTTGTTCAAGAGCAGCCCACAGGAATGACGTAGAGTGAGGGAAATAGCCTTTCAACTGTGCCAGAATTGAGGCTGTATAGTAGTCCTTAATATGAGTGTGGCCTATACCTCCCGCCCTCCTATGCTTTATAATTTTGTTGAATGCAAATCGTGCCCGTTTACCCCTCCCCAGAGGAATTTGTTGAAAGTAGATTGTGCTGAATAGAAGAAGGAGGCTGAGACCAGAATGGGCAGAGTTCTAAAGATATATAATAGTTGCATCTTGAAAGCAGCCAAGTGCCCTGACCAGGATAGTTCGAATTTTGCCAGAGTACCCAACTTAGTATGGAGCAATTGCAACTCAGAGGCCACGTGCGTTACGTCCTTTCGTATTCCCGGACGTCTTACGCAAAAAAAAAAAATCAACGCGGGAACGACGGCCATACTTTAACATGGGCTGTCTAATATTACACCACCTAAATAGCAAGTGCAACTTTACGACTGGAAAAACCGACTAGCGACGACGTAAGAGAATGCAACAAACGCACGTACCTTCGTGCAGCATGTTGACCTCTATGTGTTCATGCACACATAGGCTTTTATCAGCATTTTTTGTCAGGGGTGTTAATAGGCTAAACAAAAATCTAGAACTACTGAGCTTGAAGAGGAAAAATGCTCTAATGCTGAAAAACACTGTAAAGCTCTGTAAAACACTGCAGAATACGGTTATTCAGCATTTATGAGTGTTTTTGAGACTCAAGCATTGTGGTAAAGTGGAAGTTAAAAATAGCAGAGAGCTGTTTTCTTGCTAAAAAAGCTAAGGTAACAAAATGCTAAAAACATGCTAATGAAAAGGCAACACTACTGGCATTTTATAACATCCAGTGTGCATGAGGCCTAATGCTGCGTACACACGATAGGTTAGTCTGATGAAAACGGTCTGATGGACCGTTTTCATCAGACCAAACCGATCGTGTGTGGGCCCCATCGGTTATTTATCCATAGGTTAAAAAAAATAGGAACTTGTTTTAAAATTATCTGATGGATAAAAAACCTATAGAAAAAAACGATCGTCCATCGGTTAAAAATCCACGCATGCTCAGAATCAAGTCGACGCATGCTTGGAAGCATTGAACTTCGTTTTTTTTTTCAGCACGTCGTTGTGTTTTACGTCACCGCGTTCTGACACAACCGTTTTTTTTACTTTATCAGACTAACCTATCGTGTTTACAGGGAATTAGAGTGCAGTAATCCTAAAATCAACAGATTCTATATTGAGAGAAGGAATATACCCCAAGACAGGCTTCAGTAACATAGGGCAACCCAGGCTGTGGGGACTGGAGAGCCTTCAAAATTACTGTATTTGCTGGCGTATAAGACTACCCTTTAGACCTAAAAAAAAAACTGTCCAAAAAGCAGGGGTCGTCTTATACGCTCGGTCAGCTGCTCGGATGCCTGTTGGATGTGTGGTAATACTGTATGTAGCTTTGGCTACATACAGTATGTACCGCTTAGCCAATCCCAGTGAGCGATGTATTCAAATGAATACAAAGCCTGCTCAGATTGGAGTAACAACCTCTGCCAATCCGAGCAGGCCACATACAGTAGCCTGCTTGGATTGCCTTTGAGAGTCAGAGAGACGTGGTCTGATGATGTTACAGCCTCTGCCAATCCAAGCAGGCTTTGTATTCATTAATGAAATACATTGCTCGCAGTGATTGGCTCCAGCCCCAGCAAGAAAGAAGAAGAATATGGCTACAGAAGGAAGAAATATGAAACGTCGGAAGGGAGGTCATCTTATACGGTGAGTACAGGCAAAAAATCTTAAAAAACTGTAAAATTAGAGGGTCGTCTCATACGCCCGGTCGCCTTATTCACTGGCAAATACAGTATGTAAACTGGGATATCAAAATCCAGAAAATAAAATCTGGTGGAGCTGTGCATGATAGCCAAACAGCTTCTAACTTCAGCTTTATCAATTAAAGTGGATGTAAACCCCCACATATATCCAATGAAGTGAACAGCCTCAGATGATACACAGAGATGTAACAAATTTCAACACATAAGTTTTATATATATATATATATATATATATATATATATATATATATATATATATATATATATATATATATATATATATATATCTGCTGTCTTCAGCTTGCTACATTCTTTAGGATTCTTACATCGGGTTAGAATTTTTACTTCCTCATTCAGCAGTGTAGTCTTGGCTTACACTGGGAGGCATCTGATTGGAGGAAAGGCACACCCCTCTCAAAACTGGCAGAAGAACGAAGATACTTTCAGAGCTTTGCTGTGATGAGACCAGCTATCTGCTAATCTATTTATAGCAACCTCCATTGACACAAATATTCAGCTGCATTTATCACCAATCTAGGAGAACTTGTCAGAAGTTATAATGCTGATAAGAGAAGAACGGAGCAACAAGACACAAGACTTAGGGCTTTGGAGAGAGATAAGAAAACACTACGGGCCAGATTCAGAGAAGAAGTATGCCGGAGTATCTGCTGACTCTGGCGTACTTTCAAATTTGCGGCGTCGTATCTTTAGTTTGAATCCTCAAACCAAGATACGACGGCTTCTGGCTTCGATCCGACAGGGGTACGGCTTCGTACGCCTTCGGATCGTAGGTGTAATACTTCGGCACCCGCTGGGTGGAGTTTGCGTCGTTTTCCGTGTCGGGTATGCTAATTAGCTGTTTACGGCGATTCACGAAGGTACGCGCGGCCGTTGCATTCTCTTACGTCGTCGCTAGTCGGCTTTTCCCGGCCTATAGTTAAAGCTGGTATTTTGTGGCCTATATTTAGACTTGCCATGTTAAAGTATGGCCGTCGTTCCCGCGTCAAATTTAAATTTTTTTTTTTGCGTAAGTCGTCTGTGAATAGGAAAGGACGTAACTCACGTGGACGTTCAAAAATTTACGTCGGTGCAACGTCATTTTGCGCAAAGCACGGCGGGAAATTTCAAAACGGAGCATGCGCAGTACGTTCGGCGCGGGAACGCGCCTAATTTAAATGAAACACGCCCCATTTGAATTAGGGATTTACGCTACGCCGCCGCAAGTTTACAGGCAAGTGCTTTGTGAATCAAGCACTTGCCCATAAAACTTGCAATACGTTACGCCGCCGGAATTCTACGTGAATCTGGCCCTACAGATATATGTGCCTAGATTAAATTTCATAAATCGCATATGCATCCATTTTAACCTTTGAAAAAAAAAACTGGACGCTGTTTGGTTTCTATGCAGAGCTGCACAAGATTTTGCACTCTCCAGTTTTAGTAAATCAACTCCACAGTCACCATATATACAGTTGTGTGAAAAAGTATTAGCCCCCTTCCTGATTTATATTTTTTTGCATATTGCTCCCACTTAAATGATTCAGATCATGAAACAAATTGTAATATTACACAAAGATATCCCAAGTAAATCCAAGATGCCATTTTTAAACTATTATTTAATTTAATAAGCCGGGCCATGCTTAGCGGGTGCCACAGTAATTTTGTTGTAGCCCGCTCGGGCTAGGAGAGAAGAATCCCAAAAGCGTATGGGACATCAATGGCTCCTTCCTGTGCCTCAGCATGCCCAGGCTTAGGCATCTATATTGGAGCTTGATCACCATGCCCCCTCCCCGAGGTGGAGAAACTTGACTGGCCTGCACCTGACCTCAACCCAATAGAACACTTTTGGGATGAATGAGAGCAGAGACTGCAAGCCAGGCCTTCTTGTCCACATTAGTGCCTGACCTCACAAATGTACTTCGGGAAGAATGGTCAAACATTCCCATAGACACACCTAAACCTTGTGGACAGTTTTCCCAGAAGAGTTGAACCCTGTGGACTAAGACTGGGATGCCATTAAAGTTCATGTGTGCGTAAAGGAAGGTGTCCCAATACTTTTGGTAATATAGCGTATCTATCTATCTCTCTCTCTCTCTCTCTATATATATATATATATATATATATATATATATATATATATATATATATATATATATATTTAGATATAGATCTATATAGATCTATATATATAGATATATAGATATAATATATATTCTTTTGGCTTTGAGCTCTTGGGTGCCTTTGTTTGAATTTTTAGTTACTGCTACTTCCTGAAAAACCTGAAGCTAGATATTTGAATGCCATTAATTCATGTAATGTGTGTATTCATTGTTTCAGAACAAAAAAAAAATAAAGTTATTTTGATTCAACTGAAAGGTAAATATTTATTTCAGCCATCCAGAATAACAAAGAAACACATTAACATGTTTTGCATTTTATTTTTTAAACAAATACAGTGTTATAATTATTGCAAAGAGGTTTATAATTTCACGCCAGTTCTACATTACCATTTTAGTAAGAATTTTAAGCTTAATTAAAAATGTTGATTAACATATTCTTCTTGGCTATATTTCTTACCATGGAGAAAATTATAAGGGACACATAAAATTGGAATAATTAAAAAAAAAGCAGAATGTAACGTTTAACATTTTATGCAGATATATAGCCTGGGGAGTTTGCATGTATAAGTTCCTTTTTTACAGTACCAAAATAACAAAAGAACAGAAATGTTGAATTCTATATTAGGCATTAACCCTGTAACCCTCCATTCAGCCACAATTGGTGATGAAGAGCAGTTATTCTAGGCAATTAAGCATTCATTAGGAACACAATTTGAGGCATACCATTTTCACTTGTTCACATCTGGAAACTATAATTTATACACATGGTGTAGTACTTTGCGAGGGTTGTTTCCTCCCACGGATGCAATACAATGTTCAAAATGTTGGAAATACATAGCTAATTAATAAAAGATAAGCACATGTAGAATAAAAAAGCAATATGTTGTAAAAGTAGAAAGCATACAAACCAGATTTTATAGGTTGAGCAATTTTGGCAAGATTTTTATTGCTTGGGAACAAACTAAAGAAAAAAAAAAAACATATTGTTGCTACATTCCTTTTATAGAAAACTTTTTTTCCATGTTACCCTATGTCACGTGAATCTTTGTGGTGTAACATTTTTAGGGTGTCTTCCCTTCAATAGAGCAACCAAATGGCCATTTAAGATGTAAGTACTTCACATTTGGGAGTGGTTGTAAAGGTTAAAACATTTTTTAAATAACAAACATATCATACTTACGTCCACTGTACAGTAGGGATGAGCCGAACACCCCCCCCCCCGTTTGGTTGGCACCAGAACCTTCGAACGGACCGACCGTTCGCGCAAACATTTAGAACCCCATTGACGTCTATGGGACTCGAACGTTCGAATTCAAAATTGCTCATTTTAAAGCCTAATATGCAAGTTATGGTCATAAAACGTCTTTGAGAACCCGGGTCTTGCCCCAGGGAACATGTATCAATGGAAAAAAAGTTTTAAAAACTGTCGTTTTTTCTGGAGCAGTGATTTTAATGATGCTTACATTAAAAAAATAAAAAAATAAAAAATCCTTTAAATATTGTACCTGCTGGGTGTCTATAGTATGCCTGTGAAGTGGCACATGTTTAGAACTGTCCCTGCACAAAATGAGATTAATATAAGAAAAAAGTAATTTAAAACTGCTTGTGGCTTTAATGTAATGTCTGGTCCCTGCAATATGGATGAAAATCATTGAGAAAAATAGCAGACACAGACAGTACACACACCAAGTAGCTTTAGGTGCAAACTGCAGAGGACACGGGCAGTACACAGCACGTAGCTTTAGGTGCAAACTGCAGAGGACATGGGCAGTACACAGCACGTAGCTTTAGGTGCAAACTGCAGAGGATACGGGCAGTACACACCAAGTAGCTTTAGGTGAAAACTACAGAGGACAAAGGCAGTACACACACCACGTAGCTTTATGGTGCACACTGCAATACACCACGTGAGAATACTGCAGCTAGCACAATCACCTGCCTGCCAGTAAATTAGGAAGAGCTGATCTAGCTAAACTATACAGTGTATAAATATATATATACACAACACCTGGGATGCATATATATCCTCTACACACTGTAACTTTAACTGACTAGCCTGCCTGCCTGCCTGCCTGCTCTATCTACCTACTAAAAATGACACTCTCTCTCTCTCTCTCTCTCTCTCTCTCTCTCTCTCTGTCTTCTCTCTTTTAACCACTGCAACACACTACACAAGGCCGACCTGCAGGCGGCCTTTTATAGTGTGGGGCCCCTGAGCCATAATTGGCCAAAGCCACCCTGGCTTTGGCCAATTATGGCTCTCCGTTTTTTGCAAGCTGTGATTGGCCATGCATGCAGGTCATAGTGCATGCTTGGCCAATCATCAGCCAGCAATGCACTGCGATGCCGCAGTGAATTATGGGCTGTGAAACCTAACTCGAATTTGGAGCGAACACCCCAAAACGTTCGTAATTCGACGAACGATCGAACATACGATGTTCTTGTTGAACATGAGTTTGACTCAAATACGAAGCTCATCCCTACTGTACAGCTTGTTTTGCACAGACTGGTCCTGAACTGCATTTTCTGGGATCCCTCGGCAGCTCTTTCGGCTCCTCTGCGCTTCAGATAGCCCCCTCTTGGAAGCGCTCTCCCAAGGGGGTTACCTTGACCTCGGCGTCCCTAGCCATCGATCGCAGATCTTGGCCCCACCCCTCGGCACCCACGTCATTGGATTTGATTGACAGCAGCGAGAGCCAATGGTTGTGCTGCCATCAATCTACCCAATGAAGAGCTGAGAACCCCAGGCAAAGGAAAAGCGTGTTCTCGACATATGGCTTTCCAGGGCTCAGGTAAGTAGAACGGGGGGCTGGGGGGCGGTAATCATCGGATGTTTTTTCATGAACCTTTACAAACCCTTTAACATTGATTTACTAGTTTTACACTTTAATGTGTAAATTTGGGCACATTTTGTGTACACATTGAAAAATAATTTTACAGTTAATTATGTTAAAGAAAAAACAGAAGATCTTTGATGATGGTTGGAATAGCTTTTTTCATTATTGTATATTTATTGTTTTCCCCAAAAATATTGTTTTTCCAAAAATGAGCAAAACATCAGTATTTACTGACAAAAAAATATAAAAAATAGCATCAGGTAAATCTCAGAATATATAAAACAGAAAGACATTGTACAAACCATATATAATTGGGTGGTCAGGTCATAAATAGAGCAGGGTCAATAAACTAACAAAGAATTACATATAAAAGATAATACGGCCCATAAATATGAACATATGCACAAATCTCAATACTGTGTCAGTAAAACTTACAAAGGAAAAGGGGATGAAAAAGGGACACACCATGGACCCTGTCCTGGTGCCATACTCACACAGGTACTTATTGATGGCCCTCTGCTGTGTCTGCAGCATTGCCAAATTTGCCCACCAGGTGGCATTGCCACCTGGAGGGCATGTCACAAATTAGGCGGTGGGTGGGCAGGTTGCATTCCCTTTGAATGTCAGCATTGTATGACTGGGGGAAATGACCACAGACTTTTCTGGTCTGCCTCAGGAGATCCTGTAAGCCTAGGTATCTGCTCAAGAACCGCTGCACCACCAAATTCAGGATGTGTGCCAAACATGGAACATGGGTCAACTGTCCCTTTAAGAAGGTGGAGAGAAGGTTGGTGCCATTGTCGCATACAACCATTCCTGGCTGAAGCTGGTGTGGCGTCAACCACCTCTGAGCCTGCCCCTGCAGAGCTGACAGAGTCTCTGCCCCAGTATGGCTCCTGTCCCCTAGGTGGGCTAACTCAAGCACCGCATGGCATCTTTTAGCCTGACTGCTTGCGTAACCCCTTGAACGCTTACAGAGCACCGCTGGTTCAGAGGACAAATCTGCATAAGAGGCCATAAAGGAAGAAGAATAGGAGTGGGTGGAGGAGAGGGCTGTGACAGGATCACCACTAGTATTTTGGAGGCATGGTGGCAGATCAAGGTGCAGGTGCAGGTATTATGCAAAGGTGCAATATTATGCAAAGATGGTGCATGCCACTTACAAACTGCCTCCTGTTGAAGCTTCTATGTCCTCTGCTTCTTCATTGGGATCCCAGAAATCCCCACAGGCTGCATGCTCCTTTCCAGTTCATCCCTTGCTGGATAAACTGATGTATGATGACTGGGTTCACCCAGATAAACTGTTTTCTCCTCCTAAGCAGTTTTCCCTCCTTTATCCTATGGAGGAAGGTTTCACTAAGAAATGGGGGGTACCTGCTAAAGATGCAGCTATTTCTTGTGCAAACAAAAGCCTGACCTGTCCTATAGACAATGCACAGGGCTTTAAAGATCCAACTGATAAAAAGCTGGAATCTTTATTGAAAGCCTCCTTCTCTATGGCCGGTGCTGTAGTACAACCTGCAGTTGCAGCGATTGGTATATGTCAGTTCCTCAAGGAACAAATGAAGCAGATAGTTAACCTCCTCCCTACAGAGGAGATTGAGGTTTATGAGGACCTTCCTAAGGCCCTGTGTTTTGCGATTGATGCAATTATGGACTCTGTTCAGCAAGCATCCCACTTGAATTTCCTGCTGGTACACATGCGCAGGTCCCTTTGGTTGAAACATTGGCAAGCCAAGGTTTCTTGCAAAAAATACTTGGCGGCATTCCCTTTTGGCAGAGGACGCCTGTTTTGGGATGATTTGGAAAAATACATCCAAAAGATTACCGGAGGCAAGTCTACTCTGTTGCCGGTTAAAAAGAAGAGCAAACGTCCTTCATTTAAGCGTTCTCTTTCCCCAGCTCCTGGAACCTAATTTTCCAGGCAGTGGAGACGGCCTCCCCAGTCCAACACTAGGGGAAAGGCCCAGAGCCAAGCCCAAGGGCAGAAAAGGACTTGGGGTTAAAAATCTTCCAAACAAAACCCCAAATCTTCCCTATGAAGGGACGCCCCCTCTCGGCCGAGTGGGGGGAAAGCTGCTGCAATTTGCAAACGCCTGGAGGGAAGAAGTTCAGGACAAGTGGGTCATCTCCACGGTGTCTTCACCAGGCCTCCATGGCTCAGATCTGTAAGGCTGCTACATGGTCTTCGGTCCATACATTTACTAAGTTCTACCAGGTAGATGTGAGAGGGTACGAGGATGCCGCCTTCGGGCGTAGTGTACTGCAGGCAGCAGTATAGATCCTCTAGCCCAATGGCGGTCTTATATCTGATCTGTGTCTCCCTCCCCTCAATTTTAGCACTGCTATGGGACATCCCATTAAGTAATTAAGGCTCTGTGTCCCGTGATGTATGAGCAGGAAAATAGGATTTTTTAATACAGCTTACCTGTAAAATCTTTTTCTTTGGAATACATCACGGGACACAGAGCTCCCGTCCCTCTTCGGAGTTAAACGTGGGACACTTATTGCTTTGCTACAAAACTTTAACAGGAGAATATGTTTTTTTTTATCAGAAAATGCTTTATTTGAAAAACAAAAATGTGTACATACAATGTTTTTGCCAAATCGTAGCACTGAAACCATGACATATGTGCAGGTTCCATATGTGCAAGATATTACATACATGTGCTTGAGAGGTAATGTCACGGTCTGGAGTCAGGCTCAGAGGCCAGTATCTATAGCAGCAGAGCAGGTATTCACACAGGTCACCCTGGCTGATGACACGGGTTCACCTGAGGTGCGAGCTCTAAGCACTAACCGGTATTCACCAGAGCTCCTGATGGTGGACATGGGCTTTGCTGCAAGTTAGTACCAGGTCGCGGTTCTCAGGATAGCCCCACCAGGAGGTGAGCAAGCCAGGGTCTGGTAGCACAAATATAGAAGGTAGGGATCAAGCAGAAGCATAGTCGAGAAACAAGCCAAAAGTCGGTAACAAATAGTTGCAGGTTGGGATTCAGCAGAAGCGTAGTAGAGGAGCGAGCCATATGTCAGTAATGAATGGTAGCGAAGATACGGTCAACAGCAGTTGAGACAGGAGCATGATATTGGCTGGTGAAGGTACAATATTTGGGGATATAACAATATACCAGGTAGTGCAGAGACATGCTTAAATCAGGAAGTTCATGGGAGGAGCAAAGAGTTCAAGGTTCAAGGCAAACAAGATTCAAGACAAGGTCCTTCAAGAAATTGTTTAAAGAACTATCCAAAGAGCTGTCCAGCATTCCAGGTGGCTCAGCAAGCAGAGTCATCGCCAGACATAGCAGAGGTCCCAGGTTCAAGCCCAGGTCCTAACAATACATTTGTTAGCAGATTACTGTTTACTGTAAATGCTATTTCTCCAGTCCTGACAGGAGAAAATTAGTGTTAAAAATGCATCTAAGCCACATTTTTTTTCAAATGCGTTTAGGCATGTTTTTCAGTTATATGTTTGTTTATTTAATTGGCCATTGAAATGAACATATGCTCAAGCACAAGAGTAAATGTGCCTCATGCCGTGTACACGCGATCGGAGTATCCGATGGTCTAAAATCTGATGGATTTTTTCATTGGAATTCCGTTCAAGCTGTCTTGCATACACACTGTCAGACTAAATTACGACTGAACAAAACGCGGTGACGTAAAACACTATGACGAGCCAAGAAAAACGAAGTTCAATGCCTTAGTGCATGCGTCGACTTGATTCTGAGCATGCATGGATTTTTCTCTGAAGGAATCCAAATTTCCCATCAGATTTTTTTACATCAGAAGAATTTAAAACATGTTCTATTATTTTACTCCGATGGAAAAAAGTCTGATGGGGCCCACACATGATCAGAATTTCTGATGAAACCAGACTTTTTTCATCGGAAAATCTAATCGTGTGTACGCGGTATAAGGGCCCTTTCACACGGGATGGATCCATGATGATCTGCCCCATGAACCTCCACTTGCTCAGCGGAGATCACTCCTCTGATCCCTGCTGAGCCAGCGGATAACAGGGTGGTCCCCGCAGGGCGGTTCCCTATGGGGGGATCGGATAAACACGCATCCGTGTTCACCCGATCCGCTCTGCAGATGGATGGAAAAATAGGATTTTCCTCCATCTGCAGAATCGGAGGATTTCAGACACTGATGAGATCGGGTGTCAGTGGATGTTCATCCACTGACACCCGCTATCTCATAGGGATCAATGTATGTCCCTTTTTATCCGTAAACGGATGGATGAAAAAGCGGACATACGGTCCGCATGTGTGAAAGGGGCCTAACGCTTATGCCGCGTACACACAACCATTTTTCGGGATGTAAAAAATTAAATTTTTAATGTTCTAGAAAAAAATAAGTTTTTTTCAACCCGATTATTGTTAAACCGGCCTTGCCTCGATCGTGAAGAAAAAATGCTCTAGCAAAGCACGGTGACGTACAACACGTACGACGGCACTATAAAAGGGAAGTTCCATTCAGATGGCGCCACCCTTGGGGTTGCTTTTGCTGATTTTGTGTTAGTAAAAGACGATTCACACTTTTCAGTCTGTTACAGGTGATGAATGTGCTATCTCCATTACAAACGCTAGTTTTACCAGAACAAGCGCTACCGTCTCATAACTTGCTTCTGAGCATGCAATTTTTTTTCACGTCGTTAAAGCCCACACACAACCATTTTTTACGATGTTAAAAATGACAATGTTAAAAATGACGTGAAAAATTAGAGCATGTTTTAAATTTTTAATGCTCATTTTTTACGTTGTGATAAATGCTCTGGAGCCCACACACGATCGTTTTTAATGAAAAAAAAAACATGTCCGAGCGGGCAGGATTCCAGCGGACGGTTTTAAAACACGTCCAGGAATATTTGTCTGCTGGGAAAAGGCCCGGCGGGCAAATGTTTGCTGGAATTCGGCCCGCTCGCGCCTACACACGACCGAACATGTATTCTGAAACTGGCCCGCGGACCAGTTTCAGCATACATGTTTGGTCGTGTGTACGGGGCCTTAGAAGTGCCTCGCTTCTCTTTTATACTCTGTAGCTCCTGCTGGATTTTGCTTCTAATCCCCTTGTGGAGGCTTCCATTTGTGGATAGACATTTTATGGTTACACAACCTGTGGAATGAATCATTTGATTTTCCATTAATTGTTATGTGGAAATTCACTTTGATATAGTGCTTTGAATTACAAGCATGCTTCCGGAACTAATTATGCTCACAATCCAAGGTTTTACTGTATGAGATGAAAGGCGTATTGCCTTATTTAGTGAAAAGAGGAATGGGTAGCAAATAGTGACACAACTTTTTAACATACAAAGATCTCTGATGATCTAACCCTCAGGCCTCGTACACACGACAGAGTTTCTCGGCAGAATTCGGCGAGAAACTCGGTCAGAGCCGGATTCTGCAGAGAAACTCTGTCGTCTGTACACTTTTGGCCCGATGGAGCCGCCGAGGAACTCGTCGAGAAAATAGAGAACATGTTCTCTATTTTCTCGTTGTTCTATGGGAGAAGGCGGCCCGCCGAGCTCCTCGGCGGCTTCATCCCTGAACTCGACGAGGAACTCGACGTGTTTGGTGTGTACGAGGCCTTAGACCACATACACACTTCTGCCCCTAAACTAAATTTTGGGCATTTTTTGTCTAAGCCTCTAAATGCACCTCTATAAAAGCCTATATGACCATATACACATAGTGACACAAATCGTTACCTAACAGGTCCACAAAAGTCCTTTTAAGGACTGGTATAGGTGTACTATTGTTTGGTGTGCAGTATATAGGGGTGTAATACACTTTCAATATACTTTGTGTCAGTGTAGGGAGAGGTTGCTGTGTGCAGAGCAGGGACAGACAGTAGTGACACAAATCGTTACCTAACAGGTCCACAAAAGTCCTTTTAAGGACTGGTATAGGTGTACTATTGTTTGCTGTGCAGTATATAGGGGTGTAATACACTTATAATATACTTTCTAACATAGAAAGCATAATATAGTGGATTTGTATTGTGCACTGTGCAGCATTGTGACTGGTGTATTTGGGTATTGCAGATATTTTTTCTGTTTTGCTGCTTTACCTCTTGCTACACACAGTGACAAACGATACTGTAAAAAAAGTTTTATAACTGGTGTGATACATTCTGCTTTGTCAGTGTAGGGAGAGGTTGCTGTGCGGAGCAGGGACAGACTGTAGTGACACAAATCGTTACCTAACAGGTCCACCAAAGTCCTTTTAAAGTGGGGGTTCACCCCCAATTTTTTTTTTAACATTACATTCAGCCGAGTTGTTAGAATGACATTAGGCTGTTTTTTTTTTATTTCCTTGCCGTACATACCGTTTTATATATATATGTTCACCGCGGCTTCGGGGTATAATCTGCGGGACTGGGCGTTCCTAATTGATTGACATGCTTCCGACCGGTGCATACAGCGCGTCACAAGTTGCCAAAAGAAGCCGGACTGCGAGTCGGCTCTATACGGCGCCTGCTCACCGACGTTCGGCTTCTTTCGGCAACTCGTGACGCGCTGTATGCGCCGGTCGGAAGCATGTCAATCAATTAGGAACGCCCAGATTATACCCGGAAGCCGCGGTGAACATATATATATAAAACGGTATGTACGGCAAGGAAATAAAAAAAAACAGCCTAATGTCATTCTAACAACTCGGCTGAATGTAATGTTAAAAATTACACACGTCCCATGCATGGCACATGTCCTGAACTTGGCCGTGCAGCGATTCGTTGCCAAATACCCTGGGCTCCAGGACGTCTTGCGGCAGGCCAGGAAAATCTTGGGCCATTTCAGAAGATCTTACATGGCCATGGCTCGCCTTGCTGACATTCAGCAGCGACACAACCTGCCCGTCAGACATCTTATTTGTGACTGCCCAACGCGATGGAACTCAACCTTGTATATGCTTGATAGGCTGATCCAGCAGAAACATGCAGTTAACGACTACCTGGACGTACTCTGCGGAAGGACAGGTTCTGGGGATCTTGTTTTTTTTCACATCGCCAGTGGCTGCTCGTGCGCAACTCATGCAGACTTCTGTGGCCATTTGATGAGATCACCAAACTGGTCAGTCGCAGCCAGAGCACCATCAGTGACATCGTAACTTACGCCTTCTTTCTGGAGCGTGCATTGCGTTATGTCATTGATCAAGCCGTCGAGGAGCGGGAGCAGGAAGATGAGGAAGTCGCAATGCTGGATGAATTCCCAGGGGGGGGGGTACTCCATCTGAGACAAGTCAACAACGGGATTCTGAGGAGGAGAAGAGGAGTCAGAGAAGGATGGTGCCAGGGCGGATGAGGAGGAGCAAGAAGAGCATGCTTTAAACCTTTCTGGGATCCCTGGTGTTGTCTGTGGATGGGGGGAGGAGAACGAGGATGACATTATCCTGAATGATGAGCAGGAGCCAGGCCACTACACCGCTTCCAGTTTAGTGCAAATGGGGGCCTTCAAGCTCCAGTGTTTTAAGAGGGACCTCCGTATAAAAAGCATAAAGGGCAAGGACCAGTACTGGATGGCAATGTACTTAGACCCCCGGTACAAACAAAACATGGCGGAAATGTTATCACCATCACAAAGGGCTATCAGAATGCAGCACTACCAGGCCTTGCGTCGAGACATGCTGCATTCTGCTTTTGCGTGCGCTGGCAGAGGAATTTACACTCACAGAGAAACAGTTGCGGGTACCAATCCAACAGCGCCTGCAAGGAGAGGGCCGTTTGAAGATGTGTTGGTCACTAATGATATGAGATTATTCTTTCAGCCGACTCATCCTCCGGATCCAGCATTAGGGAACGCTCAGACCGACAGGTGTCCGACTACATCGGGTTAACGGTCGATGTGGACGCACTGAGAAGTGATGAATCCCTGGACTACTGGGTGGGCAGGCTGGACCTCTGGCCAGAGCTTGCACAATTTGCAATGGAACTGTTGGCTTGCCCCTCGTCCAGTGTCCTGTCCAAAAGGATGTTCAGCGCAGAAGGGGGGGGTCGTGACTGATGAGTGCACTTGCCTAGCTCAGGCCACAAATATCCGCTACCACCCATAACAATTCAGGGTCCTTGTCTTAGGTAAATACAGCGTCAAAAAAGGCCATTTATGTCCGTTGAATGCCTAATTTTTGGCCGAAACTTATGCCGCGTACAGACGGTCGTTTTTTGTGATGAAGTTTTAAATCATGAAATAAAACAACGTTTTTGAAACTTCATTTTCAAAAACGACGTTACCTACACACCATCGTTTTTTCAAAATGCTCTAGCAAAGCGCGGTTACGTTCAGCACTCTTTTTCATTGAAGCTAGCTTCATAACTTGCTTCTGAACATGCACGGGTTTAAAAACGTCGTTTTAAACGTCGTTTTGCCTACACACTATCATTTTAATTGACACAAAAAATGACGTTTTTAAAAAACAACACAGAAAATTCAAGCATGTTCGAATTTTTTTTGTCGTTTTTCAGAAGACATAAAACGACGTTTTCCCCACATACGGTCATTTTAAATGACTTTTTAAAAACATCGTTTTTTTTCATCACAAAAAACGACCGTCTGTACGCGGCATTACTTCTGTATCCGGTGAATGCCTAATGTACCATCAGCCACAGAATACAACGTTGTTTGCTGTCAGGTGAACGCCTGTGGCCGTGGGCTAATTTTTGGGGCCTGTACTGGCCGGCACTTACTTCTGTATCCGGTGAATAGCTTAATGTACCTCCAGCCACAGAATACAAAGTTGTTTGCTGTCAGGTGAACGCCTGTGGGCTAATTTTTGGGGCCTGTAATGGCTGACACTTACTTCTGTATCAGGTGAAAAGCTTAATGTACCTCCAGCCACAGAATACAAAGTTTTTTGCTGTCAGGTGAACACCTGTTGGCTAATTTTTGGGGCCTGTAATGGCCGGCACTTACTTCTGTATCCGGTTTTTCACTTAATACTTATGGTAGGTCAGTGTCCATGTTGTGGGACTATTTATGCACAGCTAGTAAGTATTTTGTGGCTGCAAATATGACCTGCATGTTTTTAATGTTCGCCTGCCATTAAAGTCAATGGGGCCCGCCGCAAACTTGCGGTTCGCGAACATTTGAGAAAGTTTGCGGTTGGCGTTCGCGAACCGCCCTGTCAGATGTTCGTCCATCACTAAACGTCAATGGCGGTGAGGAGGATGGTCTATGTGGACAGCTTTAACCCAGATGCCTGCATACTTAGATGTGCCTGTTTTAATCATCAACCATGTGAGTTTCTAAATGTTGTACCTTCATTAAATGTAACTGTATTGCTACACTTAGAGGCACTTCTCTTTTATAATCAGTTGTGACGTGGCGTTACTTGTATATCAAGACATTGCTTGAATATTAAGTCAAAATTTATATAAACATGTTGCTTGTCTTACAAAACGCTCTCAAACCAAGTTACTCTCAAACCAAAGTTTTACTGTATTTAACATATTATTTTTCAGTTACTTCAGGAAGAAACATTTTAGCAGGTTCTGTTGCATTGTACTTGAAACCAGGATGTTTAGATGTGACATCATTTATCAATCTTAAACATTTGCATAACAAGGGTAACACTGGATTATTTTTTTTTTGTTTTTGTTTTTGTTTTGTCAAACAGTGCCTTGCAGTGTACTGTGCAGCTATTATGCCTATAATTTACCAAGCTATTCATAACTCATATTTTGTATTGTGTATTGTAGACCATTTGGGATATTAATTTATTTTAATAGCATTCAACGCAGCTAGATTCTTTTGTGTTCAATTTATCAGCTTTCTAAACTTCTGGTTTCAGTTGAAGTAATAATGATGTATTCGGATAGCCATGCAAATTATTTGTCTTATATGAATAACATAATCTCTTTAAACTGTTAACAAGAAATGTTTATTTGTAGAGGGATACATAAAAGGCACATTATAATGTATTTTTTTTATAAATTATTTACCAGAAAAAAAAATATTATAAATAGAAACACAGAATGTTTTGTTTTAGAACAAACTCTGCATTCTTATAACATAAGTCCCGCGATCGGTCCCCGGAGCTGAAGAACGGGGAGAGCTGTGTGTAAACACAGCTTCCCCGTTCTTCACAGTAGCAGCTTCATTGATCGTGTGTTCCCTAATATAGGGAAACACGATCAATGACGTCACATGTTCAGCCCCGCCCCCTACAGTTAGAAAAACATATGAGGTCACACATTACCCCTACAGCGCCCCCTAGTGGTTAACTCCCAAACTGTAATTGTCATTTTCACAATAAACAATGCATTTTTATAGCATTTTTTGCTGTGAAAATGACAATGGTCCCAAAAATGTGTCAAAATTGTCTGATGTGTCCGCCATAATGTCGCAGTCATGGAAAAAATTGCTGATCACCGCCATTAGTAGTAAAAAAAATAATAAAAACAAAAATGCAATAAAACTATCTCCTATTTTGTAAACGCTATAAATTTTTGCGCAAACCAATCGATAAAGCTTATTGCGTTTTTTTTTTTACCAAAAATAGGTAGAAGAATACGTATCGGCCTAAACTGAGGGAAAAAAAATGTATATATTTTTGGGGGATATTTTTTATAGCAAAAAGTAAAAAATATTGCATTTTTTTTTAAAATTGACGTTCTATTTTTGTTTATAGCGCAAAAAATAAAAAACGCAGAGGTGATCAAATACCACCAAAAGAAATCTATTTGTGAGAAAAAAAGGATGCCAATTTTGTTTGGGAGCCACATTGCACGACCGCGCAATTGTCAGTTAAAGCGACGCAGTGCCGAATCGCAAAAACTGTCCAGGTCCTTTACCTGGTTAATGTCATTAAAAACGTTTTTCGGCTTGTAAAAATGGTCGTGTGTGATACCCTCACAAAGGCATGCAAGGAACTAAGGAACATGCTCTCAGAAGCATGGGGATGGCGGCATCAGACACTACCCTATCCTTTAGGACTCAGGCTTCAATAGTAATGTTGTTCAAGCCAGCAACAATAAAGAAAGATGGAAGATTGGAAATTGTGACAGAAGGCCTGAGCAAACTGGAATAGACCAATGATTTCCTACCGAGATGTTCACAATATCAGAATAACACATTTTCCTGGACCAAGCTGGTGCTATCAGATTCACCAGCATTCTCTTAACCTAAATCCTGCATAGTAGAATCAGAATAAGCTGTAACAGAAGAAAAATATAAATCAGAAAGAACTAGTTCCAACAATGTAACCAGGGAATCTACTGCAAAACATCCACCAGTCTAGCAATTGTAAAGTACTGGGATGTAGGGGCATTGGATAGTCCAATGACTGAGTCATCCTGTCCCATGGTAACAGAATATTTTGCTGTAAAGGCCTGAAATGGAAATAAGCAAAAATAGTTGCCTTGAAAAAGTCCAACTTCTTCCCCTATGTTCTCATGCAGAGACAAGTTGCTCTACTCACACTGACAGGTACGAGTAGTGGAGAGCCGATCGGATGCTCTTCAGACGGGGGGTCTGCGCTGATAATCAGCAAATTGATTATTAGTGCAGAACCATTGAGGTGGCCACCCATGACCACCAGGGATGCCCACTGATGACCACCAGGTAAGCCCACTAGAGCCCAAAGGGGATGCCAATCAGTGCCCATTAAGGATGGCACTCTGTGTTCATCAGTGATGCCTGCCAGTGCCTCCTGATCAGTGCTGCCTATCAGTGCCATCTATTAGTGCCCCCCCATCAGTGCTGCATATGAGTGCCCATCAGTGCCACCTATGAATGCTTATCAGTGCCACCTGTCAGTGCTCAACAGTGTTGTATATCAGTGCCACCTATCAGTTCTAATCAGTGCTGCTTATCAGTGTTGCCTATCAGTGTCTATCAGTGCTGCATATAAGTGTCTCATCATCCGTGCCACCTCATCAGTGCCCATCAGTGCAGCCTCATCAGTGCTTATCAGTGAAGGAGAAAAATAACTTTTTACAATGGGCTGGATTCAGGTAGGAATTGCGCCCTCTTACGGAGGCGCAGCGTACCATTTTAACGCTGCGCCTCCGTAAATTACCTGTGCTACGCTTCATTCATGAAGCAGTAGCTACGTAATTTGCGCGGGCGCTCCTTAAAACTGCCCGGCGTAAGAGCGCGTAATTTAAATGATCCCGTAGGGGGCGTGGATCATTTAAATTAGGCGCGTTCCCGCGCCGAACGTAGTGCGCATGCTCTGTTGGGAAACTTTCCTGACGTGCATTGCGGCAAATGACGTCGCAAGGACGTCATTTGCTTCAACGTGAACGTAAATGGCGTCCAGCGCCATTCACAATTCACTTACGCAAACAACGTAATTTTCAAACATCGCTACGCGGGAACGACGGGTATACTTAGCATTGGCTGCCCCTGCTAATAGCAGGAGCAGCCTTACGCGGAACCCGACGAACGTAAACGACGTAAACTGCGTACGTAGGGCGCGTGTGCGGTTGTGAATCGGCGTTAGTATGCAATTTGCATACTCTACACTGACCACTACGGGAACGCCACCTAGCGGCCATCGTAAGAATGCAGTCTAGCATAGTAGCATAAGCATAAGAGCCTTATGCCAGTCATATCTTAGGCTGCAGTCGGCGTAACAAGCTTTCTGAATACAGAAAAGTCGTTACGCCGGCGCAACTAAGCAATTGCGCTGCATAACTATGGTTACGCAGACGCAATTGCTTACTGAATCCAGCCCAATGTTTTTTTAACAGAAACAAAGAAAACATTTTTTTCTAAATGTTCTGTCTTTTTTTATTTCTAAGAATGTTTTGTGAATTTTGCACAAGCACAAAGTATGCCAATAGCAAAAAAAAAAAATACAAAAAAGTGCAGCGCTTATGTTGAAAATGGTCTTAGATTGGACCATATAGTAACTAGTGTTTAAACCCTTAAAAAGCATGAAAACACATATAAAAAAATAAAAAAATATTCAATTCAATAAATATATATTTATAGTCCACACTGTGAAGTATGATAAATGAGTTTGAAAAACAAGGTTTTTGTATTTTTTTTATTTGTAATGCAAAAAATAAAAAAAACCCAGTGGTGATTAAATATCACCATAAGAAAGCTCCACCTGTGGGAAAAAAATGTATACAAATTTTGTTTGGGTACAGCGTCACATGACCGCTCAATTGTCATTCAACATGTGATAGCGATGAAAGCTGACAATTAGACTGGGCAGGAAGAGGGGAAAGTGCCCTGTATTGAAGTTGTGAAAATTACATTAAAATTAAAGGAGTTGTAAAGGAAACATTTTTTTGGGCTGAAATGACTGTATACAGGGTATCGAGACATAATAGTTAACTGATTCCTTTTAAAAATGATTAAAAATAGATACAAATCAATCATATAATGTATATGTAGTTTCAGTTTTGTTTATGCATCTAGTTTCATGCTTCTGTGAAGTACAGAGACACAGAGCCAATAGAGGGCAGTGATGGTTTGTAAAACGAAAGTGATTGGTTCTGAGGGGTTTAAGACACACAGTAATCGCACCTCCTTGATTTGTGCCACAGAGAGAAAGCTCCCATGACTTTTTTCATCAGGAAACAGACTGTTCAGAACAGAGAAGGATTACAGCAACATCATAGCAAAAACTAACAATGAGGACATGAAACCAGGACTGCAGTAAGGTAAATGAAGCTATTTAGCTAAAAAAAAATCCTTTAGTGACCCTTTAAGCATTCCATTGCCGAGATGTCAGAGCTTCAGGTGCTCCCATCTTCACCCATCTTGCTTCTGGGTTTGCAGACTCATGTTCTGTGACTGTCAGGAGCAGCAATGATGTCACGGGAGCCACCGTTTATGGCACAGGGCTCTGAAGGAATGGCATGGGTGGCCGTTCCTTCAGAGAGCATGCACTAGTGATGTCACTGGCTGCATGTACAGTAAATATCTCCTACACCGTGCACATTTTAAGAGAATTTTAAACTACTTATAGGTAAGCCTAATTATAGGCTTACCTATAGGTAAAAGCCAGAGATGGAAGTTTACTTCCACTTTACAGTTAAGTGTTTTTATTTTTTCAGTATGTGCTTGTTGTTTACAGCTAACATTAAGTGAAAGGCTGACCACAGGTCAGCCTTTATTTGTAGGAGGAGTATTTGGTATTTGAACCCGCCCTCCTTCCTCCTTCTGGGCGACGATTTTCTTGTGTGCTGTCCCCGGGTTCGTCATTTCCGGTGCGACGCGTCTGGCGTCACTTCCGGGTTTTCGTCTTTGCTAGGAGGATGTGCGGCTGCAAAGGGGCCCCGTGTCTACCGTTTGTCACGTACAGGATTCAGGAGTCAGGCAGGCGACCACCCCCATCTGGTGTTTATCGATGCATCTTCTCCTCCGTCGACAGCACAATCTTTTTTGGCCCCACATATATGGGCTCAGCTAAGTATTGTTGTCATTGGCCCCAGCCCCTGTTTATTGTGTTTTACTTGCTGTCTCATTCACGTATTACCATAAGCAAGCTTCAATCACAGCTTGTGAGTTGAGTCGCACTAAGATGACGTCACGCGCTCTCGGCACCCCATACTAGTCCGGAACCTTTCATGGAGTGATGTTTTGTGCTCAGCCCCACCTCCCCTCCTCAGCTTCACTTCATCACATCAGTGGGCTTCTATGTGCAATCTCCCCCTGTCTTAGGATTTTGGTTGGAGTGTGTGTGTTCAGGTAGTGAGCTCAGTGAGTGTGTGTGTTTTCAGTCAGTTACGGTATGCTATTCATTTCACGTTCTCATGCTGTGATGTTTCTCATGTTTTCTCCTTTTTTCGTGCGTTTATGTTTCTCGTGTGAATAAGTTTCTCGTGCTAGGTATGTTCTCATGCGATTACGTTTTCTCATGCGATTACGTTTTTCATGCTGCTCATGTTCTCATGCGATCACGTTTCTCATACTAGTAATGTACTCGTGCAATTACGTTTTCTCATGCTAGGTGTGTCTCATGCAATTATGTTTCCATGTATTACATTTTCTCATGCAATTTCGCTTTCTCATGCTAGTCATGTGCTCGTGCGATTAAGTTTCTTATGCTTGGTACGTTCGCATGCGGTTACGTGTCTCATGCGGTTACCTGTCTCATGCGGTTACGTGTCTCATGCGGTTACGTGTCCCATGCGATTACGTGTCTCTAGTCATATTCTCAGTTATGTTTCCATGTGTTACGTTATCTCATGCTAGTCATGTTCTCGTGCGGTTACGTTTCTCATGCTAGTTATGTCCTCATGCGAGTACGTTTCTCATGTGGTTACGTTTCTCATGTGTTACGTTTCTCATGCTAGTTATGTCCTCATGCGATTACGTTTCTTGTGGTATCATGTTCTCATGCGATTACGTTCTCATGGTATCATGTTATCATGCGATTACGTTTCTCGTGGTGTCATGTTCTCATACGATTACATTTCTCATGGTATTATGTTCTCATGCGATTCATGCTCTCATGCGAGTATGTTCTCATGCGGTTTCGTTTCTCATGGTATTCATGTTCCCATGTGGTTACGTTCTCGTGGTATCATGTTCTCATGCGATTACACTTCCTATACGATTACGTTCTCTTGCAATTACGTTTTTCTCATGCGATTACGTTCTTGTGGTATTCATGTTTCCATGCGATTACATTCTCGTGATATCATGTTCTCATGCGATTACGTTCTCGTGGTATTCATGTTCCCATGCGATTACGTTCTCGTGGTAATTATGTTCCCATGCAATTACGTTCTTGTGGTATAATGTTCTGATGTGATTTAGTTTTTCAAGGTATTTTGTTCTCATGCGATTCATGCTCTCATGCGATTACTTTTCCCATGGTATCATGTTTTCATGCAATTAAGTTTCTCATGCAATTACGTTTCTCATGGTGTTCATGTTCCCATACGATTTTGGTTTTCATGGTATTCATGTTCCCATGCGATTACGTTTCTCATGCGAGTACGTTCTCATTCGATTCATGTTCCCATGTGATTACATTTCTCATGGTATTATGTTCTCATGCGATTCATGTTTCCATGCAATTACGTTTCTCATGGTTTTATGTTCTCATACGATTCATGGGTTACTGTTCTCGTGAGATTTGTGTTCTCATGCGATTCATGCGGTTATGTTTCTCATGTTGTTACGTTTCTCATGCTTCTCATGTTCTCAGGTGTTCACGTTTCTCATGCAATTCATGTTTCTCATGTGTATTACGTTTCTCATGTGTATTACGTTTCTCATGCGTATTACGTTTCTCATGCAACCTTACGTTTCTCATGTGTATTATGTTTCTCAGGTGTATTACGTTTCTTATGCAACCTTACGTTTCTCATGCAACCTTACGTTTCTCATGTGTATTACGTTTCTCATGCGTATTACGTTTCTCATGCATATTACGTTTCTCATGCAACCTTACGTTTCTCATGTGTATTATGTTTCTCAGGTGTATTACGTTTCTTATGCAACCTTACGTTTCTCATGCAACCTTACGTTTCTCATGTGTATTATGTTTCTCATGCAACCTTACGTTTCTCATGCAACCTGACGTTTCTCATGCAACCTTACGTTTCTCATGCAGGTCTCAGTCGTGATGTTTTTCTAAGTTGGTAGTATTGGTATGTTCGTGTTAGATTCATGGCGTTTCACCGCTGGGGGGTCACCTATCACGTTTATGGGTGCTTATGGATTGAGATGAGCGTTTTTGTGGAGCCGTTAGCAGAGAAAATAAGAACTCAAAGTACTATATCATGTTTTAACATTGGAACCACTGAAAACAAAATCAACTTATTCGCGGATGACATGATCCTCTTACTGACTAAACCCACATCCTCCCTGGTATCGGTACAAAGAACTCTATCCAAATTCAGTGATGTTTCTTATTATAAAGTGAATGACTCTTAAGTAATTTATTTTGCCCTTAGGAATTCCTACAACACACCAATTAGAATTAGAAAACAAATATCTGTACACACGGGCTAAAGAATCTATTTCTTACTTAGGATTAAAACTAACCAACGCTACATCCTCTCTCTACTAAGCTAACTTTATTCTCTTCCTGAACAGC
The DNA here is from genome assembly GCF_905171775.1 of Rana temporaria. Classification (NCBI taxonomy): domain Eukaryota; kingdom Metazoa; phylum Chordata; class Amphibia; order Anura; family Ranidae; genus Rana; species Rana temporaria. The sequence continues at coordinate 220,331,334 of NC_053493.1, read as the reverse complement.
CTCCCAAAAGAGTTCCTCAAATTAGCCCTATTATGGTCAGGCAGATTAGCAGTATTTAAAATGCTTAAACTACCGCAATTACTTTACCTATTCAGATGACTACCAATTCCCATCCCTAGGTCACTACAAAATGTCCTTGGATGCTACATATGGCAAAATAAAAGAGCTAGGTGCTCCCGTGCCACTCTCCTCATACGCAAACTGGTGGGAGGCACAGGACTTATCAACTTCAGAGACTTCTATAACGCTGCACTACTAGCCCAACTTAAAACATGGTTTACAACTGAATACACATGCCCCTGGTTCGACACGGAAATATAGCAAGTCCTTGGCTGAGCCCTTGGCACCTGGCTACGAAATATCACTTTATCATCCACCACTGTTGACTCAAGATTGGCATTTAAATACCTACTAACCAATGATTCCAAAGGAGCTTCCCCCCCATAGAATACCACTACCAATATCTGTATTCTCTATACTCATACCCAATCTCTCGGATATGGAAAGATACAGGTATTTGCTTTGTCTCAGACTTCTGTTCTAATAACCTCCTTAGACTCTTCCCATCACTGCAAAATTTCCGACGGACTAATATAAATACACACAAATAACACACTGTCTACTTTGCAATCCTCAGCTACATACTGATGTGCATCCACTCATATGAAAATATCTTTTATAACCTACAGCAAATGTAAAAGATATCTCACTTTTCTATAACATGCTAGGGGACAAGACATATTTTGTTAATTCCTTACCCTTACTAAAATGGGAAAAAAAATACTGGATGCTCCTTCAGCGAATCTCAATGGCGAACAGCACTAAAAACCAACTACAAAGCCTCTAGATCCTCGAAACTCTGGGAACTAGTTAAAAAAATTACCCTTAGATGGTAGATTACTCTTTCCATGATCCACACTTATGATCCTACCACACAATCACTGTGCTGGAGAAACTGTGGAGAAATAGGAAAAATCTGTTTCACCTTCTCTGGCAATGTACTCAAACAGCTAAACTCTGGCAAGAGGTACCATATTCTGAGTCCTCACAGAAGTGACAGGATTATTGCTTTTGCCTTCCCCAGGGCTATCCCTCTTAAACATTGGTATGGAAAACATCCCTTACTGTTTCCACACTATAACAACTCACATTCTTTTGGCTACCAGACTTACCATTTTACGCCACTGGAGAACTCCAGATATCTTAAGTAAAAACAAAGTAATTACCCTGGTACACATCCATGGTTCTTATGAACATATGTTTGCTGCATACGAAGGTCATTTACCTTCAATCTCCAAAAAACGGTCACACTGGCCAGAGTGGCATGAAAAAACAATCACCCCCTGATATATATAATTTAGACCCAATGGAACTTTGTAACACTGTACTCATTGAACCTTAGATCCTACCAAAATATATATACCTGGCGTAGCCTTGTAGAACTCCACACATCCCTCTGTATTCCAAATCAATATACGCATATACCAATATGTCTACATACCAGGTAACCTTATGTTGATGCAACTTGGTAATGTTTCTCTAAGTTGTTCAATTGTAGAAAAAGAAAAATTCACTGGAACTACAAATGGGATGTAAAAAAATGAAGTAACTGCTCCAGGGGTGGATAGCTGAACTGCTGATGAATAAACACACATCAGATCGGGATATACAAAAATAGGATGGCAGCACTCCCATATTAGATGTAAACATAGAAAAGTTTGAGGAGATAAAATCATGAGACAAAAAGCAATGACATAGGCAAAAGTTAACGCGTTTCACACGGCTGGCGTGCTTCATCTAAACCATTCATAATTCAATCACCAACATAATAGTATACAAAAAGACATAACACATGATCACTTAACATAATTGATTCAAAATAAATTCAAAACAGATGGAATTCTTCTGATGATTGGATCCCTGTGTTCTATTCTTTGCTCCAAAATTGTTATTTTTTTTTCCAGATGAGTGGCTTGGGTAATGCTATTAAAATATCTGTAGGAGGAAAAAACATACACACATGTCATCGCACAACATGACATGACACACCATATCATGCAATGCAATATGGTAGATCAAATAATTACAATGAGATTGGACTAAAATACCCACGAGATGACGAGATGATGTGGCATCTCTCAAAGACACATGATTTTATGAGATGTATAAAATATAAAACATGTATAGTATACACATATATATACAGTACCTCCAGACATTTCCCTAGAAACCGGGTAAAAATCACTCATAAAACTGGGTCATGTCCCACTCAAAGTTTAACCCCCCCCCCGGTTTCCTAATTAAAACTTCACACATCCAAATCAATATATGCATGTACCAATATGTCTACATACCAGGTAACCTAATGTTGATGCAACTTGTTAATGTTTCTCTAAGTTGTTAACTTTTATTAAGAAACATTCCCTGGAACTACAAGTGGGATGTGTTCATGTCCCCCATGAAACAGTTTGCTCGCAAGTGGGGTGTCTGGGGGTTTTGGACAACACAACTTACCTTACATTTAGCACTTGTAATAGACACAATGTTTGACCCGTGATTGGTACTTATACTTATAGTATGCCATACTGTATATATTCTTTCATACGTACCTAATTTCTGTGTTTTGATGTATGACAAATATTTTTATCTTTCGATACGTCTAAAGCTCCAAATAAAAAATGAAATTAAAGTTAGTATTTTAGGAGGCATTTATATTTAGAGGTATGCAGGATACTCGTGTACTTACTGGTATACAGGTAGGTAGAAAGCAGACTAGATGAGTAGCTAAGAATCGGACTGGGTGATGCAAAGTATGTCAACCCGTTAGTTGCATGAAGGCTGGAAAACCAGAAATTTGCGTGTTAACCAGATGAGCTTGCAGTCTAAAACTGGAAAAAAGAAAAACAACAAAACGAAAAAACAAAAACTTATGAATGCAACTGTATAGTGCAAGGCAAAGCTGCACATACATAGAGGGGGTATAAGTCCCAATGACCAAAGGGGTTCTCTGAGGGAGTGGACTCAGGGAAGTTCCAGTGTAGAGTGACATTTTAGGTTACATCTGGCAAAGTCATTTTGGATGGTGTTGTGACCATTCGCTAACGGTGTGCAAGGATGTAGATATTATTTCAGGATGTCTTGTAGATCCTTCTGGCGGAGGTGGGTCAGGTATAAAATCCCAGGAGCGAAGCAGAGCTAACCCTTCTTCCATGTATGAGATGGAAGAAGGGCTGTCATTTCTGTGGATCTGTGATCTAACTTTTGTTTGCGAAGCACTTTTGTTATTGTAGTGAGTTGTATTCTGAGATCTAGAGTGTACTTGGATAGGTCCACATAAATTTGGATGTTGTTGTATGGGTTAGGTAGGCTCCCTAGTAACCAGGATTTATCCAGGATTTGCTCTTTTGCATGTTAGAAGTGGATTCTCATAATTACATCTCTAGGCACATAGCTTGGAAGAATTTACAGTTTTGAAACCCAATGCATGCGGTCTATAGTAAGTTCCAACGGTGATGTCTTAGGTAGGAGGTTGGTGAAAAGGTTGGTGGCAAATTTCCTGAGTTTCGCTTCTTGTACTGACTCAGGTACTCCCCTTAATCTGAGGTTGTTACGCCTCGATTGACCTTCCAGGTCAGCAAGTTTAGCTTTGATCCATTTGTGGTCCTCTATTGCTTCATTATTTTCTTCTATTTGTCATTTACAGTAGTAGTAATTTCCTCAATGGAATTCTCAATAGTGTGTAACCCGTCTCCTAGAGAGTGAATTCCATTGGCAAACTGTTTGGATACTTTTCGAAATTCCACCTATAAGGAATTATGAAGGGCCAATACCATGTCCTTGAGGAGAGTATCCATGACAGACTGATTGGAGGTTGGAAAGGACGCTATTGGCGACAGTATGGAGGCAGTAGGAGATAGATTTGCATTTTCATGGCTTACCTAAGGGTCTGAGGAATCCTAATCCAGCCTCATGTGAGCTTTAGCAGGGCTTGAAGGATTTGACTTGGAGGGGGACTGGGGTCCCCTGTAATCCCCATAGCCATTCAGGGATTATGTAATGAGTGTTGCTATGCAGGGAGGAAGCAGGGGGCCTGAGCACCGATGCCATTTTTCCTGCTTCCTCGTGCAGGCTGGAGGAAACAGGCAGTACGATTTTTTGATCTCCTCTTTTCTTTTCTTTTGGGGGACATCTCCTCCGGTTCCTGGTCACTTTGTCTAGATGTTGGTAACAGAATTGCTAATCTCTGTAGCTGCTAGTCACTGGTTTCCTCTGGTCTTTCATGGAACTTGTTCTCAGCCATTCATGCTACATATTTGCCTAAATTAATGAAGAATTTTTTTTTTATGTTTTTATTGGATATGTTTTATAGCAGAAAGTAAAAAAAATATAGCTTTTTTTTTCTGAATTGTCTGGGTACAGTGCCGCAGGACAGCACAATTGACAGTTAAAGTAATACAGTGTCATAGTATTGCAAAAAAAGCCTGGTCATGATGAGTGTAAATCTCCAAAGCTGAATTGGTTAAATACTCCTCCAGCCATAAACCTCTCCCCCAGCACAGCAGACCCCCTTCCATTTAGGTGCAAACCATCTTTAGCATATAGGCTGTACCCAAAATGCTGTGGGGAATTCTCTAGATTGAAGTTGGTTATTGCAGCAACAGCTGCTTTTGGTATTGTATCTTTTTAATGGGCTATTAGCTATTATTTTATTGTTTTGTGGCTGGATATTCAAAGTGAACATAGTGTTAGTGTTAGTGTTAGTGCCGGAAGCGGCGATTCGATGGGGAGACAGCGCGGGAGAAGCCGGGAGGACACCACCGAAGCCGCAGACGGACGCCGGACCTGACGAGGCCACCGATGGATGCCGAGCAAGACACCAAAACTGTAAGTACTAAAATGTTTTTTTTTACAGGAATTGCGGGTCCACATTAGGGGTGCGTGCTATACGCCGGAGCACGCAATACCCCAATAAATACGGTAGTTAATGCATAAAAGGTAGACATAATCTTGTATCTACTGGTGATGGGTATATACCGATTAGACTATAACATGTTATAGTCTAATCGGTATGTATTTACAGTTCTGTTCCCTTGCCTCTTTGAATGAAAATCTACAACCTTTTTGTCATAGTATTACACCTTCTGCGGACTTCATTCATACATTTTTTTATTTTTTTTTGCTTCTTTTGGTTTTATTTTTACATGCATATTTTTATCTATATGGACTCTTGAGGTCTTTATCCACTTAAGCCCCGGACCTTTAGGCAGCTAAATGCCCAGGTCAGGTTTTGCGATTCGGGACTGCGTCGCTTTAACAGACAATTGCGCGGTCGTGCGACGTGGCTCCCAAACAAATTGGCGTCTTTTTTTCCCCACAAATAGAGCTTTCTTTTGGTGGTATTTGATCACCTCTGCGGTTTTTATTTTTTGCGCTATAAACAAAAATAGAGCGTCAATTTTGAAAAAAATTAAATTTTTTCTTTCTTTTTGCTGTAATAAATATCCCCCAAAAACATATATAAAATAATTTTTTTCCTCAGTTTAGGCCGATACGTATTCTTATACCTATTTTTGGTAAAAAAAAACGCAATAAGTGTTTTTCGATTGGTTTGCGCAAAATTTATAGCGTTTACAAAATAGGGGATATTTTTATTGCATTTTTATTATTTTTTTTTTTTTACTACTAATGGCGGCGATCAGCGATTTTTTTCGTGACTGCGACTTTATGGCAGACACTTCGGACAATTTTGACACATTTTTGGGACCATTGGCCCATATTCTCAGTGAAATTACGATGGAGTATCTCAGGATACTCCATCGTAACTCCCTTTTTTGGCCAGTGTATCTATGCGACTGATTCTTAGAATCATTTTCGCATAGATACACTTAAGATCCGCCATCTGTAAGTCACTTACACTGGCGGATCTTAAATGTAATGATGCCGGCCGCCGCTAGATGGCATTTACGTGAAGGACTCATTTGCTTATGCAAATGAGCCTTCTACGCCGATTCCCGAACGAGTTCGCGCCGCGTAACCGTCGCTAACGTCGTTTGCGTAAGCGGAAACTTACCCCTGCTATATGAGGGGTAAGTTTCCGCAAGTCCCACGTAGGCCATGTTATGGATGGCGTCGGGTCCGCGTCGTGTTTTTTCGTCGGGTACGTCGTTTACGTAAGTCGTTCTTGAATACGACTTTACGTCAATGACACACACGTCAGCGTCATTGACGTTTTCTGCCGAGAACTGGAGCATGCGCACTGGGCTTTTTGAAGCCCGGCGCATGCGCAGTTCATTAGAATCGGGGGCGCGCTTAATTTGAATACAAGCCGCCCCCTTGGAGATCCGCCAGGCTACGCCGGGGCATTTACACTCCGCCGTCCCAACTTACGGAGCAAGTGTTTGGGGAATACAACACTTGCTCCTGTAAGTTGGGACAGCGGAGTGTAAGTGCCTTAAGCGCAGCCCGCGGATTTTTAGAGAGAATATGGGCCAGTGTCATTTTCACAGCAAAAAATGCATTTAAATTGCATTCTTTATTGTGAAAATGACAGTTGCAGTTTGGGAGTTAACCACAGGGGGCGCTGAACGTGTTAGGCTTCACCTAGTGTGTGTTTACAACAATAGGGGGGTGTGGCTGTAGGTCTGATGTCATCGATTGTGTCTCCCCTATAAAGGGGATGACACGATCGATGCGCCGCCACAGTGAAGCACGGGGAAGCCGTGTTTACATACGGCTCTCCCCGTTCTTCAGCTCCGGGGAGCGATCGCGACGGAGCGGCTATAAACGAGTAGCCGCGCCGTCTTCCCGGATCGCTCCCCGAGGTAAGCCGCCCGCCGCACGCAGCGGGGGGGGGGTCCCGATCGGACCCACGGAAAGGCAAGGACGTATATATACGCCCATCTGCCTGTCCGTGCCATTTTGCGGGCGTAAATAGTCGTGCGGCGGGCGTTAAGTGGTTAAAAGACCATTTGGTGTTTCTTATGGACTTTATATGATCTTTATCACTAGTGTTGAAGGTTTATTGTGATAACATTGCTGTGTGTTCCTTCCAATCACCTTCACCCAATTTCTTGGAATTAATTTATATATTTATTCCTTTATATATCACACCAATCTAATTCAATTTTGTGTGTCACATTAGTCACTGAGATATGCGACTTTCAGGTTGCGCATTAATATATATTCCTTTTCACATTCTTTATTAGTTTACTATTCCAACTAAATTATTTAATTGCAGCACCTTCCATTTATTTATTTAACCCTTGCCTTTGATCAAGTCATACGTGAGGTTTTGTGTGACAGATTCTTTGCACCTGTTAGCACACTTTCTTTGGGATAGCGCGGATCAACTCCACTTACATATTACTATTGTTTTTTTAGTTAACAATAACAAACCTGTTGTACTTACCTGCCCTGTGCAGTGGTTTTGCACAGAGCTGCCCTGATTCTTCGCTTCTCAGGTCCTTCTTCAGTGTTCCTGGCCCCTAACTTCTGTTAAGTGCCCCAACAGCAAGCAGCTTGCTATGGGGGGACCTGCACCGAGCCACAGCTCCCTTTGTCCATTCAGAGGGAAGTCCCGGCCAGTCAAGTGTCTTGTCAACATCATTGGATCTAGATGGACCTCAGGTAAGTATTAGAGGGGCTAAGGGGGGCTGCTGCACATAGAATGCATTAAGATAAAAAATAAATAAAAAATAAAACTTCTGTCTTTACAATCACTTTAACATAATCCTTAGATGAAAAATAAACTTCTTCTCTATAAGAGAGTGTGGATATAAAAGAAGCAATGTTGTTCATGTGAGAAATAAGTATCTATTTCTTAGCTATGTGTATATTAATACTCATGAATTGTATAACAATGTGTAATCATATATGTGATTTCTGAGGAATTGAAATGTTTCAGCTCAAAGTATTCATACATACCCCCCAAAAAAGGAGGCAATACAGGTATTAATTGTTGCTTGCTTGATTTTGCATTCTTATTTTTATTTTTACTAGAGACATCATGTACAAATGTATCTCTGTCTGCTAGATGTCACTGTTCCACAACAAAAGAACAATTACACTGAATGCTACTTGGTTTCCAGATACACATTTATACCAAACCTTTTATTGGATAACTGAATAAAAAGCGAATCAATCAATTATGAAGTAGAACATTTTCTTACTAGTGCAATGTTGCTTAGTCACACGTCTAAAATACAGTTCTGAATCCTATCAAGATTAAATGTGAGAAACCAATCAATAGAGATGAATGAATTGAATTTAAATTGGGAAAAATACTAGTCTTGCAATTCTTCCTTTATCCAGTTATTCATATAGCAGTTTGGTTATAACAATAAGCAATTCATTTATACTACTGCACTGGATTTCCAACACCTAGATATACAGTACGCATGTGTTTCTGCTTTACACCTATGCATTATATTCTATGAATGCTGTGCATTTTACAATATCAATGTGTTATTTTTATTTATTACAAACAGACAGCTATAGCAATCTGATAGAGATCCATAGGCTACAGACCTGCATCCCCTTTGGAATAAACCATAGGTGGGGCATGGACCTGGACCTCAGGTAATAGCTCCCCCTCTGTGTGTTTTACTTGTCTTTCTCTTATTTGCATATGTAACCTGCAAATAGTAACCATGGGCCGGATTCACAAAGAGTTACGCCGGCGTATCAGTAGATACGCCGATGTAACTCGGAATCTAAGCCCGTCGTAAGTTTAAGTGTATGCTCAAACTGAGATACACTTAAACCTAAGGGCGCAATTTTTCTGCTGGCCGCTAGGTGGCGCTTCTGTTGATTTCGGCGTAGAATATGTAAATTACTAGATACGCCGATTCACGAACGTACGCTTGCCCGTCGCAGTAAAGATATGCCGTTTCCGTAAGAGATACGCCGCGTAAAAATAAACATGCCCCCTAGGTGGCGTAGCCAATGTTAAGTATGGCCGTCGTTCCCACGTCGAAATTTGAAAATGTTACATCGTTTGCGTAACTCAACCGTGAATGGGGCTGGACGTAATTTACGTTCACGTCCTTGCGGCGTACTTTGGAGCAATGCACACTGGGAAATTCCACAGACGGCGCATGCACGTTCGGGAAAAATGTCAATCACGTCGGGTCACCAAAAATTAACATAAAACATGCCCCCTCATCCTCATTTGAATTACGCTACGCTGCCGTAACTTAGGAGGCAAGTGCTTTGTGAATACAACACTTGCCTCTCTGACTTACGGCGGCGTATCGTAAATACGATACGCTGCGCCGTCGTAACAATGCGCGCCCCTACCTGAATCCGGCCCCATGTCTTTTCATCAGCTTTTTTTCAGTTGGTCATGTGACTTTGAGGAAAATCATGTGGTTGCATAAGGCCCCTTTCACACAGGGCGGATCCGCTCAGTGGAGTCCACCAGCTCAGCGGGAGATCACTCCGTTAATTTCCTCTGGTCCGTCTCTGCTCACTGAGCTGGGAGGGACCAGTCAGAGCCCCCTGATTTCTATAAGGAGATCAAACGAAAACGGACAGCATGCCCATTTTGATCATATCTCATCTGATCCAATACGTCAGACGGATGGCTGAACGCTACGCCATACGTTTGTCCTGAGTGAATCGGATGGCAGGCGGTTGTTAGCGGACACTTTCCCACTGACACCCACCTGTCCATAGGAGTCAATGGATGCCCCCCTCAGATCCGCCTAAAAAATGGACAGATGGATCCGAGTGGGCTTATCATGTGAAAGGGGCCTTAGTGTTTGTAACATTTACTTGTTAGCCATGATTAGGGCCTAACGGACTAGGCTTTCTATATGACTGTTATCCACTGTTTTGAATAAAAACTACTTGTTTTAGCAAAGATACCTTGACATTGGCTTTTTATTGTTACTGCTGATGTTTGGAGGTTTTCAGTGACATGTCAGCCTGAGTGCTGTGGTTCCGAAGTGGTGGATGATTGAGTAAATGACAGCTCTTATCCATCTGTTCCATAAGGCTACAAAACAAAAATCATATTTTCTATTAACTTAAAGCGGAGTTCCGGCCACAATTTCACTTTTTAAATATAAATACCCCTGTAATACACAAGCTTAATGTATTCTAGTAAAGTTAGTCTGTAAACTAAGGTCCGTTTTGTTAGGTTGTTACAGCATTTAGACACTTTATAAAATAGAAATTGACTGGGGCCATCTTAAGTGTGGGCATCATGAAGCCAGACTGTATGACTTCCTGGATTTCAGCCTTGCAGATCTCGCACATGCTCAGTGCTGCACAAGCAGTGTCAGATCAGGTTTCAGCACCTGTGCTATCCAAGTCACATGATTCTTTGAGACTGGGGAGTGCACAGACTCCTGTAAAGTTACACCCACTACATTCCCAGGAGTCTGTGCAGTGTAGGTTAGGAAGCATTAAGCACCTAGGTGCAGGAAGTGGGAAGATTAACTATTCTGCCTAGCAACAACACTTTGAAGGCATCTAAAAAAAAAAAAAAAAAAATTTGTAAAGGACTAATGACATTTTTTTTAAAACTACTGATGTAATGTTATATTTATGGGTGGAACTCCACTTTAATCATACATTTTAGAACTGTAATCATTAAGATGGGGTGTTAATGTATACAATCCCCAGATCTTTTTCTTAGTTGTTGAAATATGTAAATAAAGGACATGTTTATTTGGGTATGCAGAGTGTGGCCATTCCTAATATTATTAACTGCATTACCTGCTGCAAAATTTCACCCTCTTCTTGCCCCGGCCAATTTTCAGCTTTCAGCACTGTCACACTTTGAATGACAATTGCTCTGCCATGCAACACTGTACTCAAGCTAAATTTTTATGATTTTTTTTAGACAGATGAAGCTTTATTTTACTGGTATTTAATCACCACTGTTTTTTTTGTTTGTTTTTAAACAAATGAAAAAAGACCAAACATTTTGAAAAATAAAGATTCTGTTATAAAATGTTATGAATAAGTACATTTGGCTATACTGATGGGTACTGATAGACTGCCCTGGTGGGTACTGATAGGTTGCACTGAAGGGCACTGATGAGGTAGCACTGATGGCCGCCGATGAGGAGGCACTGATGAGGCTGCACTGATATCCGGCACCGATGGGCACTGATAGATTGCACTGAAGGGCACTGATGAGGGGACACTGATAAGACTGCACTGGTATGTGGCACTATAATGCTGCACTGTTGGGCACTTATGAGGTGGCACTGATGGGCACTGAGGAGGCAGCACTGATGGGCAATGATGAAGAGGTACTGCACTGATATGCAGCACTGATAAGCTGAAATGATGGGCACAGCTAGGTGGCACTGCTGGGCACTGATAGGTGACACTGATGGGCACTGATAGGTGACACTGATGGGCGCAAATTGGCAACACTGATAGGCTGCACTGAAGGGCACTGATGAGGCAGCACTAATGGGCACATATGGGCATCGATGAAGAGGCACTGCACTGATATGCAGCACTGATAAGCTGCAATGATGAGCACAGGTAGGTGGCAGTAATGGGCACTGATATGCGATACTGATCGGCACTGTTGGCGCTGCACTGATTATCAGAACACTGGTGATAAGTCCCCCTGGTTATTAGTGTAGATTTCCCCACTGTGGATTTTCGCTTACCAGCTCTCTTCTCCTCACATGCTGTCAGAATGAGGAGAGGACTGCTGATAACCAGCAAATCCTGTTTACACTGTGATCTGCTGTGCTTGGACACAACTGATTACAAGCGCCACTGTGATTGTTTTTTTACCTCGATCTGCAATCACAGAGCATGCTCCAGAGGCAGAAAGGCAGGGTTCTAGGAGGACTTCAATAATCTGTGATGGTTCTGTAGCTGTCATTCGGCTATAGCATGGTCGGGAAGAAGTTAAAAAGCCTATAAATTTGGGGGGTCGATATTTCCACATAGCCGCTGACAATAATCACATTCTAAAAATCTGACATGCAGGTTGTATCAAAGTTGATCAATGGATCGACTTAAGTACAAACAGTCAACAATAAATTCCTGCTGAACCAGCCGAGATTCAAACAATCTATGGCAGTGGTTATAAACCATTCTAGTGCTGTGACCCCTTGATAAAATTTCCCAAATTGTGGGGACCGCTAACAGTAAACTAATTTTCGTACCATGGGTTGTCAGCACCCAAGGCAAGAAAAGTAAATTGCGCCCCTAAGGCCGCGTACACACGATCAGTCCATCCGACCGTTCTCATCGGTTAACCGGTTAACCGGACTGATGGTCCGTCGCGCCTACACACCATCGGTTAAAAAACACAACGACGTGCTGAAAAAAAGTTCAATGCTTCCAAGCATGCATCGACTTGATTCTGAGCATGCGCAGGTTTTAACCGATGCTTTTGCATACTAACGATCGCTTTTGACCTATCGGTTAGGCGTCCATCGGTTTAATTTTAAAGCAAGTTCTCATTTTTTCGACCGAAGGTTAAAGAACCTATGGGGCCTACACGCGATCGGTTTGGACTGATGAAAACGGTCCTTTAGACCGTTCTCCTCTGGCGATCCTATCGTGTGTACGCGGCCTAACCCACGGACATTTAGCACTCCCTGAGACCCTTCCACTCGTACGGTATTAAAACCCCTTATGGTACATTTTAGGATGTACCACTCTTTCTCTTTGTTCTCCTATCTTTCCCCTTTTATCTCTCTTTATGCTAATTTCTTGTTTTTTTTCCCCTATCTCTCTTTCTAGCCATCTTTCTTATTATTACTCTCCCTTTTTCTTTGTTCCTCCCCCTCTCACTGTGTCTCCAGCTCTGTGGTGTCTCGCAGCAGTGACACCTATGCCGAAATCAGGAGATATGGTCTCCTCCAGCTCCTCAAAATCAGGAGGTAGGGTCTCATCCAGCCCCTCCCACTTCATATTCCTCACCAGTCAGCTGACCTCTAATCTCTGCCCCCCAGCTTAGCCATGAACTGAATGGGCGGCTACGAAGAGGCTGAGTGGGCGACCGTGGGTTCCAGGGCAGCCCTGCTGGGCAGCCACGAAAAGACTGGGAGAGCAACGCAGGCTTCAGGAACAGCCCAGGATTCGGTGACCCCTATCAAATCATCATTTGACCCCCGAGGGGGTCCCGACCCCCAAGTTGAGAACCACTGATCTATGGCCTGCTTAAAAGCATAAATGAACTAGCATTGCTCGTGATTTTCCTTTTTTTTTTATTCCATAAAGATTTTATTGAGAAAAAATATTTTAACAGATTTTGTCAAAACATCGACAGAAAAAAATAACAAAACATAAAGACCAAGGAGCTCCGGTTCCACTTAAGATACAGTTACATATGATGTATTCTTGGTGAGGCCCAAACAGCATTTTCAGCAAACACAATGATCATCAACAGCACATGTAATAAAAGAGCTATATACACAGTGATTTTCCTAGTTATCAGTACATACAGTATCACTCCTCTTTATTCTTGATTATGTGGAGCTTTCAGAAGGATTTCTTTTTTAGCTAGGCATATAAGTACTCCAACTTTCTTCTCAGGTCTTTTAGCTAAAAAGAAGTAGGATATTTATTATTTACCAATTGAGCAGCTAAAGAGTGAGAGAACTGAACATCCATTGCAGAACAATTATAGTATTGAAAATATTTGGTTCTTTTAGAGGGAGAACTGAAACCCTGGACATTATGAGTCTTTATTTTGAAGTTAGATGTTTTTGTAATTTGCATAATATTATGTTGTGGGTAGACACTTAAACACGACACTAAACCTCCTCTTCTGGGGTCCCTTGCCAGTGCTCTTGTCTCCTTCTCTTCTGTGTCCAGCCTTTTGGTCTGGGGGCAGACATGTGTGGGTTCTCTTCTGAGCCAGGCTATGTGTGTCCATAGACACACACAGTGTGGCTTGGCTCTGCCCCCCATCACCTGATCCCTCAATGCTGCTCTGGGGCACAACATTGGACTAAAATAGGAGTATTTGGGGGGGGGTTCTGGTGGGGAGAGTATACTAGAAGTTTTTTTACCTGCAAATAATGTTTTAAGTTCAAAAGAATTATGCCTTTAGAGTCACTTTAAAAGTGTATAATAACAGTGGGCTGTGAGGGCATAGGGCAGAAGTTAAACCCCACAGTAGGGAAAGGGGAAGTAGTAGAAAAGCACTGGAGGGATGGGACAGTGGGGTGGGGGTGTAAGGTGGAAAATTAAACGTTGTGTTCTGGACAGAACTTGATAAATAACCAACAATAAAAATAAACAAAACAATATGTACAAATGTTCAGATTCTATGACTTGGTGGGGAGAGTGTGAAGTTGTTCCTATTGTGTTGATGGCAATAAATTAATTGTTGAATATATATCCACTCCTACCAAAGTTAATGGCTAAACCCTGTGGTGGGAAATGCAAGTGCATTTTTAGGAACCTGAATGGTAAAGACTGTGTTTAGGAGCTACACCCTTATTTAGGCTCCATTCACACCTATGCGTATTTACGCCCAACGCTCGATACGCTGGAGGGGAGAAATACCATTGCCCTCTATGGAGATGGTTCACATCTCCACGCCGAACGCCGAAACGCCGAACGCCTGAAGCTCAAAACAAGTCCCGGACCCTTTTTTTCAGGCGGCTTCGGCGTTCGGCATAGGAGATGTGGACCTGGGGGTTAATGGGGGTTAAAATCGCGGGGTTTTGTCGCCGCAAAACGCGGTACAAAACGCCGAAATTTGTCGCCACAATTCGCGGGACAAAACGACGCGATTAGGTGTGAATGCAGCCTTATGGTTGAAGTGTGTGCCATGTCAAGGAGTTGTTGTGCTATATTGGTTATTTGAACATTGTAATATATGATTTCGAGAGCCAATTAGAATACAACAAGAGAAGGGTGTGGCGCTCAATCAACAACATCCAGGCAAAGTGGAAGTGAGTGAGATTCTAAAACACTATTAAGGACCGCCTCCTGCACATATACGTCGGCAGAATGGTACGGCTGGGCACAGGCACGTACATGTACGTCGCCTTCAAGAGCCCAGCCGTGGGTCACGCGCTGGGCTCTTGAAGGCGGATTGAAGGAGGATTGCTCAGAGCTGGATTAACTCTGTGTGGCAAGATTTGGCACAGATGATAGGAAATCTTATACCCTACATTGTGAGATCAAAAATAAATAAAAAATCCGGGTTTACATCCACTTTAAGGCAAGGTTTGCTTTAATTCTTTAGGTATGGATTTTGTCAGAATTGATATTTACTGTCTGATGTCAGCCTGTACATAAATACTTTCAGTTGCAGATGATTAGATGAAAGTGTTAGGCAATTTACAATATTTTCATTTATTTAACATTCTAAGATGTCATGATTGAAGTAAGTATTTGAAAAGATGGTCATAAACACATACTGCATTGTTATTTTTCTTGTCTTTATGCTTTGACTTTTACTCCTTGAAAATGATTTAAAAGCTATAATTCTTGCAGCAGGAAATGATTGTTGTTTTTTCAACCATGCTTAACATGCTTAAATTAAAAATAGGGCAGTAAACACAAGATGCTGACTGACGATTCTGTCACTGTGTTTTGCAGCTCATCAGGCAAATTTAATTCATATACTCTTCATTGCTATTAGATGTGAATTTGTACTCGCAGAAATTGACTTTAATTATCCTCTTCAGATGCAGGTGAAACACATTTTATTTAGTATGTGGAGGAGTGCTGGAAATGGCAAAGCCAGTGACCTTCATTTGAACTCTGCTGTAATGTTTAAGGCTTGATTTCTGGGTATCATAAAGAAGATAGTGTACCATTCTATCAGCCTTGAAGTATGCAGTTATTTAAAGATTCTGCTGAAAAATGAATTAGGTTAGAAACGACATCAGTGGGAAATATACTCAACTCAAGAGTAGTAGATTACTCTTTATAGATGGATTAGGTATTATAAACCCGATTTATTGGACATGTTCCGCTTGTATGTCAATGTACTTAAACATAAGTCAAGATAACTATCAGAATTTTAAACTTCTGCTTTTTCTTTGAGCAATTGTGTTTGCAAATTGCAAGAAAAAAAAGATATATTTTAAGAAAAGGGAAAACAAATCTCTCCATAGACAGTGAATTGTAAGACCATTTGTTCCATCAACATTTAGGATGAAAAATGATATTAATATTATATATATATATATATATATATATATATATATATATATATATATATATATATATATATATATATATATATATATATATATATATATATATATATATATATATTATTTTTGATACAATAGCTTTATATAATATTATTATAGTTATAGCAGAGGTGAGTGGTCTGGACTCTGGATCAGGTTGGTATGCATTTGGCTGGAAATCTCTCTCTTTAACCCTTTCACTGCCAGGTCTGTACATTGCGCAGACCTACAGGAGTTCCCGCAGGTGGCTACATCTGTACGCCATACGGAACTCAGTTCTCCCTCTGCTATAAGCTCATGGTCACTTCAATGACCATAATATTAAAGCAGAATTGTTCAGCAGACTCTTTAGCGCTGATCGACGAACCCGCTGTTTAGACTTATTAACTATTGTGACCACCCCCCCCACATCCATGACGCTGCTACCTTGTTTCCTGCCTCTCCACCTTTCCGCCACTAAATTTCACCTAAAACTACTCCCCCAAATCTCCTACTATCCCCTTCACTCCTCTTCTTGCCCCCGGCACTGATCACCCCCCTCCACCCGATCTGACCCCTACAGCAAACCCCATCCCCTGCAGCTACCATCATTAGCCGGCATCCCTCCTCTTCCACTCCCACTGGCTTCAGGTGCTGCATGGGGCTTAAGAATCCAGATGTGTGTCCCACATTACTCAGATCACCCCCCATACTGCCCCTGCACCCCTGATCCATTTCCACTCTGAATGGCTTCCCTCCTGCCGCATGCAGTGTCTCCCTGTACTGATCTCCACAATCTGTCAGGCGAAGCGGGCCGTAGGGTGGTGTGGGAGGGGTGAAGTTGGGGCCTGGAAAACATGTGTTTACCAAGTTCCCCCCTGTAGTAGAGTGGGCTCAGGCAGTGCAGTGATCACTACAGATCACTCCTATATGTCCCACTGACAGCTGATATATAGTAACTGCGAGTGAAACTATGTATCAGACTGCCCTTTTATGAATTAATGAATGAGCAATCTCTATACAGATTCCTTATTTCATTCAAGAAAAGTGCTACAGAGAAAGGGACCCCCCACAAGAAAAGAAATACAAAAAAATATAACTATAAACAAAATTAGTAAAACCCAGTGACTTTTGGGGGATGGCAATCCGCCCCAGGTCCGCCTGCAAGGTGACGCCCCCGCCCCATACTCTCCCCTCCTCTGCTTCCACGGGAGAAGCTGAAAGCCAATGAGAGTTTTAGGCTCTAATCATGTGGCTCGAAGAAAAAAACAGCCTGCTATTCTCTATTGGGCAGTCAGATGGAAATGGACCGCCTCTCCAATTTTATCGGATACCATCCAATCTGATCTTCTAGATGGATTCCCACCCCTCTGTTTTTAGTGGACTGCACTGGATTGGATGATGTACTGGAAAAATGAAATGAAATGAAAAATGAAAATTTGTATATTTACATTTTTCCATACGTCCGATTTTAACCATTCTGTAAAAAGGTGCAATGTAAGAAATACAAATATTGTTATGTATTAACTCCATGCAGGTTAAGCTTTTATTATTAGTTGAAATTTAGCAGAAATTTTATAAAATTTGCTTGATTTTCACCAGTTTGCAAAAAGACGCAATTTAAAATTTACAAATAATTGCTATTTATTAACCCCATACAGGTTAAGCTTTTATATTTAGTAGGGATTTAGCAGGAATTTTGTAAAATTAGCTCTGTTTTTATCTGCTAATCATGATTTTAGTGGATTTTTAGAAAAAAAAAATGTTGATAAACATTTGCACAAATATCATTGTACCTAATTAGTAGTACATTCTTTTAATTCTACAAGTCATGTGCTTTCAGAAAATATATTGTTTTCGGGGTACTTTACAAACTCTGAAAGCTATAAGTGAAAAATAAAGAAGCAAAGGAAAAATTGCAAAAATGGTGTGTCCACCTGAGTATATAAAATCAAGCACAGGGCCTGGCAGAATATATATTTAACCCCCTTATTCAAATATGTTTACTGTAATTCAAAATATCAATGACGAGAGATCAAATCACATTGAGGTTTTCCAAATTCTATATTCATGGATTCTTAAAAACCCTTAATCCCTAATTAAAATGTAACCACTTGCTGACCACCCTATAGCAGTTTTACTGTTACAGGGCGGCTGCTAAGCGCAGGATCAAATACTATATAAATATGTGATCCTGCACTTCTGGGTAGGGAGCATGAATGCACAATGCTGGTGGCTCACTCCCTCTGTGATTACGAACAGCAGGAGCCAATCAGGGGGGTACCACAGATTTGATATACACTGACACCCGCCGATCATCAGCCACAGAGACAGAACTGCAATCTGCCTATGTAAACAAGACAAATTGCTGTTCTGACAGGAGGGAAGGCATGGATTCTGTGTCTCTGCAAAGCCGGGACTAGGATCCATGTCTTCTCCTAGTAAAAGCACCTCTTACACTGGCTAGGCACACAATCAACCCTTTGATCATCCCTGATGTTACCCCTGTCATTAGTACAGTGATAGTCAATATTTGTTATCACTGGTGACTGTATTGGTGTCACTGGTGCCCAAAAAGTGTCAAATGTGTTAGTTCGTGTCAGAATGTCCGCCACAATATTGCAGTCCCATTATAAGTCACTGATCGCTGTCATCACAAGTAAAAACATTTCAAAGAATAAAAAATAGCCCATAGTTTGTAGATGCTATAACTTTTGCACAAACCAATCAGTATAAGCTTATTGGTATGCAACAGAAAACATATTGGCCTAAATAGATGAAGAAATTCGTTTTTTTTTCTATTTTTTGATTGAATATGTTTCGTAAGCAGTAAGTAAAAATTATATATTTTTTTTTCGAAACTGCTGGTCTTTTTTTTCGTAGCACAAAAAATAAAAAAAACACAGAGGTAATCATTTACCACCAAAAGAAAGCTCTATTTGAGGGGAAAAAAGGACATACATTTTATTTGGGTACAGCATCAGATGACCGCACAATTGTCAGTTAAAATAATGCAGTACCGTATTGCAAAAAGATGGCCTGGTCAGGAAGGGGGGGATAAATCTTCCAGAGGTCAATTGGTTTTGCCAGTAAGCATTAACACAGACTACTCAAGTTTACAGCAAGAAATACAGTTTAAACGTGTGCTGGTTCAGGGGTAAGGGGGATACCAACATAGGTAGCCCATGGAACTTCGTAACGGAATCAGCCAGTATGCTGGATAATTTTTCTTGAATCATGATCCATGAGATTTTCTTTTTAACAATCGAAATGAGCGGCTTGGGTTGTTGCCAGGATTTGGCAATGGCTATTTTGGAGCCAAGTAAAATAAAGTGAATCGGCTTTTGTGTAGACTTAGGAAGCGAGGGAATGAGAGCATTTAATAAGGCTACGTCAGGGGTCCCTGGAGTCCGAAATCCGGTCACTCTGTAAATCATGTTAAAGATGATTCTCCAGAATGAGCGGATCCTAGGGCATTCCCACCAGATGTGGGCCATGGTACCCCGGAGCTGGCAACCCCTAAAGCAGAGGGGATCAGCATCAGAAAACATGGCAGCCAATCTGGAGGGAGTAAGGTACCATCTGGTAATGACTTTAACATTCGCTTCCACCAAGGAGATATTCTGAATGCCCTTGAATGATCTGGAGACAGCTTTGTGCCAAGACTCCAAACTAATGCTTCTCTGGAAGTCACACGTATAACCAGATTTTTATTGGAGGATAGGCACTAAGCATTCCCTCTTTCCCTTGCCCCCGCCCCCGCTCTTCTTTTTCTCCCCCTCTTTTCTCTTTACCTCTCTTACTATTTCTGTCGATTGGTGTGTTATTAACGTTAAATATGTGCATTTCCTTACAAGGTTACTGTCTTCATAAGGATTCCCCCCCCCTTTTTTTTTTTTTTTTAGGGAGGTTCTCCCTACATGACCTTTCTGACAATGTATAAGTCCCTCCAGCTTTAGTAGGTACCGATATTCACTGTATACTCCCTGGGTGATGGTTAAGAAGTTCTTTCGAAAACATTCTCTGGAGATGAAATATGATGGACTGTGCCACCCGCATCAGAATTAAACTATATATCTTTTTTTCATATATGTGTGATTGTGACCACTGGGAATTTGTGGGTTGGAATATAGTTGATAAACTGGGGATATAGGCTCTGATATATGGATGCCAGAGGGGTCCCAAGGGGGGTCCCAGATAAGTTTAAAGCGAGAGACCAGGTAACTACAGGTTTTAAGTCCCATAGTCACTGTGATATATTTCATAGGGTAATTAGTTAATTAATGTCAGAGTGTAAAGAAGTTCTTTAACCCCCTTAGCGGTTAACCCAAGCGTGACTCTGGGTGGATTTTTAATGTTAGGATCGGTATCCCCGAGTCACGCTCGGGGTGGACGTGCAGAGTGTGCAGCGGCGCGGCTTACCTGCTCGCTGAATCCACAGGCAAGTTACTTACCTTGTCCCTGGATCCAGCGATGCCACCCCGCTGTGTGAGCGAGCGGGTCCTCCTCGCTCGATTCACAGTGTCCTCCTGTGCCGCCGATCTCCGTTCCCTGCGACGTTACGACGCACGGGGGCGGAGAACGGCACCAAATTCAAAAAAGTAAACAAACACATTACATACAGTATACTGTAATCTTATAGATTACAGTACTGTATGTAAAAAATACACACCCCCTTTGTCCCTAGTGGTCTGCCCAGTGTCCGAGGACCGTTTTCATCGGACATGTCTCCTGGGAGCTTTTGGTCTGATGTGTGTACACACCATCAGACCAAAATCCCCGCGGACAGAGAACGCGGTGACGTAGAAGACACAGACGTTCTCAAACAAGGAAGTGCAATGCTTCCACGCATTCATTGAATCAATTTGACGCATGCGCGGGATTTCGGGACGCTGGTTACACGACATAACAAGCGGACATGTCCGATTAGTTGTACTAACCATCGGACATGTCCGATGGACATGTTTCCAGCGGACAAGTTTCTTAGCTTGCTAAGAAACTTTTGTCCGCTGGAAACCTGTCCGCTAGGCCATACACATGGTCGGACATATCCGCGGAAACTGGTCCACGAACCAGTTTCCGCGGACATGTTCGACCGTGTGTACACGGCCTAATAGGTCATTAAGGAGATGCTCTCTCTCTTAGCAGAGATGCAGATCAGGTTACACGCTGTGGTAAATTACCCTTCTGTGGGTCTGCTGAAACCAGAAACCGGAGAGCATGTGACTTTCTAAGTGATGGTTTTAAAACATTTTTGAGCCTAAATGGCTTTCCTTGAGAGTTCATTGAGATTTTTGAAGACAAAAATATCTGTCTGAGTGAATGTTAGTGGACTATAGAGACTTGTTATAGGGCAAGTATTTCTTTAATAATAGAGATTTCTTTCTTTCTTTCTTTCTTTCTTTCTTTCTTTCTTTCTTTCTTTCTTTCTTTCTTTCTTTCTTTCTTTCTTTCTTTCTCTCTCTCTCTCTCTTTCCTTCTCTCTCTCACTCACTATCTCTTTCCTTATCTCTCTCTTTCTTCTCTCTCTTTCTCTCTCTCTCTCTCTCTCTCTCTCTCTCTCTTTCTCTCTTTCTCTCTCGTATTTTAAAACATGAGGTGTCAATTTGCATAGCTTTGACTAAGCTCTGTCTAGTGACAACTGGATGTTAAAAAGAAAGGTCAGTTAAAATAGTGTAATTATAGATACGATATGAACAGATGATGCAGTATGATGGAGCCACAGTTATGAATCAAACAATCACTTGTTAGGCTTTGGGTTGACAGACATATTTATTGGGAAGGAATATTGTGCTTTTATAAATGGATCCATATATGAGCACAGTGGAACTTTCTGTATGTCTGCCTACACTGAAAGATGACCTTAAGACTTGTGTTTGTTTAAACAGTCATGGTGTGACAAGGGCACATGTGGTTCAGTTGATCATACTGTATGATTGGTTCTGAAAACTAGTGTAATTCAATATGAATACGTTTCTTTAGGAAATAAAATATTTAGAAGAGCCCAACCTAAATTAATGTTCTTCTGCAAAATTAAAATGCTTATGATTGAAAGTATAGTAAAAAGGAAAATACAGTAATTTGGTGAAACTGATGCTTTTATGAAATGTAATTTAGTAATGGGATAAAGAGGGTTCCAATGGGAATGTAGATTGGATTAATTATGTTTGCTATGATCAACAGAGGTTCGTTAACTATAAACAGGGATGCTCTCCAAGGTAAAACTGAACAGCTAGAGGCCACTTCACAAATGACTTTGTTAAAATCATATGGCCCTAGACATGATTCTAGCTAACAGGGGGGGGGGGGTGTATGTAGAATGCTACCTGGGGACAGTACTGATAAAATAGTCATTTTAAGGGGGGACTGTGATGGAAGTACTAAAATGATTATTTTTGTGTTATGTTACTTTTCTCCTGAGCTACTCAAATGTTGCCTTTCTTTCATTATATTGTTTATTTGTTCTATTTCCTTTTATTGCTTGATCTATATAAGATATATAGAGTTATTATGTATGGGTATATACTACAATACTGTTATTATCCTTACATGAAGAAACAGATAATGCTTCAAAGACACAGTACATATCAGCTTGAAAGAAGACAAAGAGCTTTTCAGCTGTCATCCCCCCTCGCTCCTCATTCTAAAGCCCCCTCCATCAAGTAAAACAAATATGGCAATTGTGGAAGGAACTTTTGTGCCTCGTGACAAGAGAACTGCTTATGCCAAATATGGAATTGCAAGAAGAAACCACCCCTCCTCCTCTTTGTTCCTTGAGCTGCCTATATCCATATATGACTCTGAAAAGAAAACCCCTGCAAACTTGGGTTTAAGATCCCTGTATGACACAAGGCATTTGTGTTAATTAAAGAGTTTTGAAACGTGTGCAGTATGCCAAAAACAGACGTCACAGGGGTGTGTAATAAGGGACTGAACTATATGAACTGACCAATCTGTATGCTTATGTTTTTGATGTCATGTTGTTAATAAAAGGAGCCAGTCTCTCTATGGCTGGACACAGAAGGAAGCGAGCAGTTTGTTTCTCAGCTCTCTGCATGCTTTCATGATTTGGGTCAAACGGCAAAAATAGGTTTCGCCCTGAGAATTGTGTCAGGGGTCTCATCTTTATCAGCACGACCGTGCAATTGTCAGTTAAAGCGACACAGTGCCGAATCGCAAAATCTGGCCAGGTCCTTTCCTGCATAATGGTCCGGGTCTTAAGTGGTTAAACATCCCTCACACTATATACTTGATTTACTATACATACAGTAATTTCAGCTTACATTGTTTACCCCTACAGTCTGTAAGTCACATCTCTGTTAAAAATAGATGGCCAGTGCTGCCACTTTATGTGTGAACTAGTACATGGGTGCCCCCAGGAATTTAAGCTTTGGATTATAACGAAGTTATGGTTCCTGAGCAAAGATAAAGTTAGTTTCAGAGACTGACTCACATGCATAGAAGAGTATTGTAGCCAAACGTTATTGCCAGGGGCAACCAGAGCCAAATGCCAAAACCAGACAAGGGACACACATTTAGAAAATGCAGTCAAAGTCAGGACAAAAAGAGTACTAGTGAAGTACAGGACAAAGTCAGGACAGGGACTTGTATCTCTTTAATCACTTCCAAATGCCAAAACCAGACAAGGGACACACATTTAGAAAATGCAGTCAAAGTCAGGACAAAAAGAGTACTAGTGAAGTACAGGACAAAGTCAGGACAGGGACTTGTATCTCTTTAACCACTTAAGGACCCCTTCACGCCAATATACGTCGGCAGAATGGCATGGATGGGCACATCAACGTACCTGTATGTTGTCCTTTAAGCCCAGCCGTGGGGTCGTGCGTGCGTGCCGCCGGCGCGTGCACGCGACCCGGTACGAAGCTCCATGACTGTGGCCACGGGACTCATGGACCCGATTGCCGCTGGAGTCCCCCGATCGGTCCCCAGAGCTGAAGAACAGGGAGAGCTGTATGTAAACACAGCTTCCCCGTTCTTCACTGTGGCGGCGTCATTGATCGTGTGTTCCCTTTTATAGGAAAACACAATCAATGACGTCAGACCTACGGCCACACCCCCCTACAGTTAGAAACAGAGATGAGGTCACACTTAACCCCTTCAGCGCCCCCTTGTGGTCAACTCCCAAACTGCAATTGTCATTTTCACAGTAAACAATGCATTTTTTATGCATTTTTTGCTGTGAAAATGACAATGGTCCCAAAAATGTGTCAAAATTGTCACAGTCACAAAAAAAATCGCTGATTGCCGCCATTAGTAGTAATACATAAATAATTAATAAAAATGCAATAAAACTATCCCCTATTTTGTAAACGCTATAAATTTTGCGCAAACCAATCGATAAACGCTTTTTGTAATTTTTTTACCAAAAATAGGTAGAAGAATATGTATCGGCCTAAACTGAGGACATTTTTTTTTATATATTTTTGGGGAATATTTATTATAGCAAAAAGTAAAGAAATATTGTTTTTTTTTTTAAAAATTTGCTCTATTTTTGTTTATAGCACAAAAAATAAAAACCGCAGAGGCAATCAAATACCACCAAAAGAAAGCTATATTTGTGGGAAAAAAGGGACGCTAATTTTGTTTGGGAGCCACGTCACACGACCGCGCAATTGTCAGTTAAAGCGACACAGTGCCGAATCGCAAAAACTGGCCAGGTCCTTTAGCTGCCTAAAGGTCCGGGTGTTAAGTGGTTAAATGGTGGCAACTAACTAGGAGAAAGCTGGGGTAGCAGGAGCCAATGATTTGAGTTTCTGTTACACAGGTGTACATGATCATGCGCCTATTGAGAGGTGTCCATTTCTACTTGTAAATACCTTCAAAATATTTGTTATCAGATACATAATTTTAATGTCATTATAAATTAGATGTCATTGCAATTTAAGGAACTAGCAACATGTTCACTATTTATGTACAGTAAAACCATAAAAAAATAGTTTTACATTATAACTTATATGCAAAAAACAAACTTAAAGGTCCAAAACAATAACTAGAAAATACATTTCATGCAGAAAATGCGTGGGAATGCTGAACAGCTGAATTGCTAAAGATAACTGGATTAATAGCCTAAATCTGTAAGAAAAAGTTGAAAAAGTGAGAATAGTTGGAAAAGTAGGAAAAGCTGAAAAGCTTTTTTTTTTAAAAAAAGCTGACACTAAACTGAAATGTTGGCTTCAAAAGTTTGCAAATAATAAACCCAATACACACTCTGTTTAATCGATAATATTTCCTGAAATGATCACTAAATTTAAACAGCTTTTTTACAAAAACTGTAAAAGATATCGAACTGAAAATATATTTTCGGATAGCTGAATATTTTGTGAACATTTTAAAGTTTGTTTGGCATCTGTAGGTGAAAGTATGAAGGAGCTGAAACTTTTGGAAGCGGAAGAAGAATTTAAGGATTTGAACCATGCTCTCATTGACTTCAATGTTTAAAAAAGCCTAATATTTTAAAAAGTATAAATAGTACAAAAAAATATAAGAATTTCCTTTCATTAGCTGAAAGAGCTGAACATTTTAAAAGTTGAACGTTATTATTAGCTGAAAGTGTGCAGAAGTTACGCAGAGCCAAAAAACGTATAGGAATAATAAAATTAAAAATAAATAAATAAAACGAATAACAATACTGGAAATGCTTGGATAACATTCCCACTAATAAAGGACTTTCAGTGTGTTCACTAGATTGGGTAGAAAAAATATCATTAGTATGCTGACCATGACTTTGCAATATACTGTAAGCATACTAGCATGCTTTACATTACGTTTGTATGAATTGCGTATTTATCATATTGTTTTTAGAAAAAAAAATCATCAGTTTATCAATTGCTCCTAATTTGTCAGCTGCTCCAAAATAAATGTTATTCTGGTAATGGGACAAACAAGAAGACATGAAAATAAGGATGCTTTTACTATTCCACAGATATGTAATAAACATCACAGATATCTTCTTACACACAAAATATATACTGTACTGTAGACACTAATATAAATACCACTATAAGATTTACAGCAACTGAAGCTTGTATCTTACTACAACTTTCCCATGTGCAAACAAAAGCTCATAGAGGAAGATAATGGTAGAAATGTTGCAAGACTAACCAAGCAGTTTATTTAATGCAGATAAACCAATCTCAGCATGAAATAAACCTCTAGTTTGTTATTGCTTACTCCTTGTGTCCCCTCTATGAATTACTTTATGGTATTTAATCTTCTGCCTGAGAAAGAAGCCATCTGGGAAATTATTATTATATTTTATTTATGAAGTACAATAATATTCCACTGTGCTGTATAACACAAAGGGAAAATTAAATACAGATATTTTGAAAACAACATTTGCTAAGCAAAATAAAGGTCCTTGTTGGAAGGAAGTTACAACTAAAAAATATAACCTATAGATAAAGACATAATAGGCAAAATATATAGACATTGATATAATAAACAATATTATTAACC
This sequence comes from Rana temporaria, assembly GCF_905171775.1. Lineage (NCBI taxonomy): Eukaryota > Metazoa > Chordata > Amphibia > Anura > Ranidae > Rana > Rana temporaria. The sequence goes on along the minus strand of NC_053493.1, from coordinate 220,304,734 downwards.
CTCATTATATGACAGAAATGAAAAAAATAATAATAATAATTGCACATAAATGTTGCTAGTTAACATGGTCACAGCAATTGTTTGCTGCAAAGTTTAGCTCAACAGCTCAACAGGTTAGAATGATGGGAACTCTTGCAGGATCTTTGTTCATTTATTATTATTATTATTATTATTATTATTATTATTATTATTATTATTATTATTATTATTATTATTATTATTATTATTATTAATTAATCAGATAGATAGATAGATAGATTAGATTTGTTCAATAGATTTTTTCTTTATTCTGGATTTTTTCAAGCAAAAAACCTAAAATAAAGAAAAATGTAGTACCTTATGTGACTATCTGATAGACTCCAATTGTACATAATATCCCATAATGAAATGGCATTGATGGTATTATTGTTATCATATATTTCAATTAATAAGAGGTCAAAGCGTCAAAGCGTTCAGAGGTCACAGTTGTCTATTATTGTAAATCTGTTTGGACGTGTTAAATTCATTGGAAGATTTAAGTGCAAGTACAGAAAAATAAACTTTTTTTTAGTAGGAGTAGGAGTAAGTGATACAACCCCTGTCAATTTATTGTTTCTCTCTATATCTGGTTGGAGAGATTCATTTAATTTCCTGTCCAAGTAACACAAGAACCAAAAATACATTTCTATAACAGTGTGGGGAATTTCCACTAGATATTTTTCATCAGAAGAGGTGTCCCTATTTAGTGATTTACTCTTACCTCTTGTTCCAGTGACAACTCAAATGCCCCATACACACGATCGGAATTTCCAATGGAAAAAGTCAGATGGACTTTTTCCATTGTTAACTCCGACCATGTGTATGCCCCATCGAAGTAATTCCATCGGAAATTGGATTTATTCAGATGAATTCCATGTTCTCTTTTCCTCCAATGGAATTCCTTCAGAATTCCGATGTGAGTTTGGTAGGGCTAAAGCCAGATCATGTGTATGGGGCATTAAAGTTTTTTTTGTTTTCATCCCTTTCTGTTTCAGTGACAATGATCACCATGACAAATAGAGAAGGTTACTCTATTTGTCACAGTTTTAAAAAGCAGAGAGAGGTGCTAATCCATACCTACTCTACCCAACACTAAACAATTACTATACATACACTTCAATTGATGTGCATTTTACTGTATCCTAAAATATAATGGGCTAGATTCATGTAGACTTACAACGGGCGTATCAGTAGATACGTCGTCGTAAGTCCGAATCCGCACCGTCGTATATTTAAGCGTATGCTCAAATTAAGATACGCTTAAATGTTGCTAAGATACGACCGGCGTAAGTCTCCTACGCCGTTGTATCTTAGCTGTCTATTTACGCTGGCCGCTAGGAGCGTGTACGCTGATTTACGCCTAGAATATGTAAATCAGCAAGATACGCCTATTCACGAATGTACGCACGGCCATCGCAGTAAAGATACGCCGTTTACGTAAGGCGTTTTCAGGCGTAAAGATAAACCATCAAAAATATGGCGCAGCCAATGTTAAGTATGGACGTCGGACAGCCGTAAAATTTTTCACGTTTTACGTCGTTTGCGCAACTCGTCCGTGAATGGGGCTGGGCGTAAGTTACGTTCACGTCGAAAGCATTGACTTTTTGCGACGTGATTTGGAGCATGCGCACTGGGATACGTCCACGGACGCGCATGCACCGTTCGTTCGAAGCGTCATTTACGTGAGGTCACGATTAATTTACATAAAACACGCCCACCTCTTCCACATTTGAATTGGGCGGGCTTACGCCGGCCAATTTACGCTACGCCGCCGCAACTTACGGAGCAAGTGCTTTGTGAATACTGCACTTGCCCATCTAAATTGCAGCGACGTAGCATAAATAACATACGGTACGCCCGCAGAAAGTTAAGCCGCCGTACGTGAATCTAGCCAAATGTTTTTTTTTTTTTTTAACTACTGGAGACTAACTGCAATGCAAGTTATTCTAAAAGTGAAACTCCAGATAAACAGTCAATCAGCTTAAATACATAAATTATGTAATAGTAGTGCAACAGATAACATACAGTATGTTAAAGTAGCTCTAATAATCAACATATACACAGAGCATCAGGGTGTTTTATCTACAGAACTCCTTGTGTAGAACGCTGCTACTATCATATCCTTCAGATGCAGAAGATGTGAGCCTCCTCCCCTTCTGAAAATAAGACAACTAAGTTGGAAGAACAAGCTGCAATGCTAAAGCAAATAGATCACCAAGAGATCATTTAGTCCCATGCACACTGGGCATTTGCCCAGCCTTTATACTGGCAGGAAAAGAGCAGCATAAAAAATGCTCCTAAGGTTGTGTACTTGCCCGATCCCCCACAGACTCCTTCTTCATTGCTAGACCAGTCTCCAAAGCTTAGTCAATTGCACATCCTTTAAAGGGGTGGTTCACCCTAAAAACGACTTTTTTTTATTACACTGTCCCCCACATTACAATACGATTAAGGCTATTAATTTTTTTTTTATGCTGTACATACCTTTGTACAGCATATTCACCCGTGGCATCCGGCTTGCGAGTCCCGCGGGAGTCTGTGATTGACGTTTGACCAAAAACGAGCTCCCCCCGTCGCGTAAGCCGCGTCACGGTTGGCGAAAGGAGCCAACCGGCGAGTCGGCGCTATACTGCGCATGCGCATCACCGTTCGGCTCCTTTTGCCAATTGTGACGCGGCTTACGCGACGGGGGGAGCTCGTTTTTGGTCAAACGTCAATCACAGACATGTTAGGAACGCCCACTCCTGCGGGACTCGCAAGCCGGACAAAGGTATGTACAGCATAAAAAAAAAAATTAATAGCCTTAATCGGATTGTAATGTGGGGGGGCAGTGTAATAAAAAAAAGTCGTTTTTAGGGTGAACCACCCCTGTAAGATCATCAAGTACAATGCAGAGTGCATAGCCCTACATTTGGCTGTGAAGATGCCAATGGACAGTTCACTGCTGGAGCATAGATGAGTAATTGAGAGCTCTGGCTCCTAGGTTATACACGGGTAAGTAAAAGTGCTTTTTGTGGTACCCGGAGATAGACTTTAAGTGAATTTGTAAGGTTTGTAAGATTGGGAAATTAACATGTAGTAGCTCATTAAAAGGTGTTACTGCATTTCCTAATAGCCAAGTAGGCCATCTATTAGCAGCTGAGATTGTTAGGAGGTAGACAATTCTATCACCAGGAAATCATCTAGGATAATTTTCACCAGGTTTGTCTTAATCAAATGTTTTGAATATTTGTATGACAAAATAAAAAGCATATAAAAGCAAACAGAATATTGGCATGCATTAAAAGGGGGATTAACTCAATAGATAAAACAATAATTCTCCTGCTCTACAAGACTCTGGTCCGGCCACACCTAGAGTATGATGTCCAGTTTTGGGCACCAGTCCTCAGATAAGATGTGCTTGAAAAGTGCAGAGAAGGGCGATAAAGTTAATAAAAGGTCTGGAGGATATTAGTTATGAGGAAAGGTTGTGAGCACTGAACTTATTCTCTCTGGGGAAGAGACGCTTGAGAGGGGATATGATTTCAATGTACAAATACCATACTGGTGACCCCACAATAGAGATAAAACTTTTCTACGAAAGGGAATTTAATAAGACACACAGCATTCACTAAAAATTGGAAGAAAAGTGATTTAACCAGAAACTGTGTAGAGGGTTTATAGTAAAAGCTGCAAGGATGTGGGACTCTCTTCCACAAGCAGTGGTTTCAGAGGGGAGCATAGATAATATAAACACCTAAACGACCATAACATACAGGGCTATACAATGTAATACTGACATATAATCATATACTTAGAAACTAGTTCGCAAGTGAATGGCTTTCAAAATTAGTTTTTATTCTGTGGCAAAAGAAGCAAAGAAAATGAGGTAAGTTTCACCATTGGCTTATGTCCTAAAAGAAACATGGGCAACATTTTTTTTTGGTCATACTGCTCTTGTGGGTGACAGGAGTGCACTTACTTGTGCTCTCCTGTGATTCAGAATGACCTGACAGTGAGCTTCCTCCTCATACAGCTCAGCTAGGGAGTAGACACCACTTACTGTTAAAAAATACAGTGGTGTCTCTCTAACCCCGGCATTCTAACTGAACAGTAAAAAAGCATAAATGTATGAGGTCTTTGCTCACTCTACTCCCTCCTCCTAGCAGCAAGTCAAATTCAGGGTAGGAGTCACAGGTCACTAGTTGCATTTAAAGGGTAACTTTATTTTCATATTTAACTTTTAATTTCTTTATTTTTAGAAAGGCATCATTGGGGTTTTATGCCCACCCTCATGACCCTAGTAGATACACACTGTGAAGCTCTTGGGGAACCATATAGCCACCACTTGAAGCCCACCCAGCTAGTTCTTAAATTTCTGTGCATGTGTTGATAAATCCTATTAATTATTGTGGCTCAGCCTTCTGTTGTTGGGTCAAATGGTAGACTGTCTCCCCTTATGAATGAATTGAAGTTTCTCTGCACATGTACAGAACACTCCTGGGCTGACCAGTAGAGTTTCCAGAAGTGGCTATACAGAAAGGATCGGTCAAAATCATATACAGGTAAAACGGTTGATACACGTTTAGAGAATAATTGTATAAAAGTACAAATAACCTTTGAAAAATAAAAAAATCATCTAATGACTCATGTGTGAGTGGTGAGCTGAATTCACTGTTATTTTGCCTGGAGTTCAGCAGACAGAGATTCACCAGCAAGCTTGTTTTAGACCTCATGCACATGGGATTATGCAAATAAGCAGATTTTATTGTGCCAGAATTGTGAAAAAATACCTCTAATGTTACAATATGCATGTGTGTATGGTGTTTGAGCATAGACACATTCTACTGGCCAGAATATTAATTTATTCTGCCCATTGGAATACATGTACGTGCATGTTTATGCTTGTTTATGTATATGCTTGTTTAACCACTTAAGACCCGGACCTTTATGCAGGTAAAGGACCTGGGCAGTTTTTGCAATTCGGCACTGCGTCGCTTAAACTGACAATTGCGCGGTCGTGCGATGTGGCTCCCAAACAAAATTGGCGTCCTTTTTTCCCACAAAAAGAGCTTTCTTTTGGTGGTATTTGATCACCTCTGCGGTTTTTATTTTTTGCACTATAAACAAAAATAGAGCGACAATTTTGAAAAAAAAAATATATTTTTTGCTTTTTGCTATAATAAATATCCCCAAAAAAGATATAAAAAAAAATTTTTTTGCCTCAGTTTAGGCCGATACGTATTCTTCTACCTATTTTTGGTAAAAAAAATCGCAATAAGCGTTTATCGATTGTCTTGCACAAAATTTATAGCGTTTAAAAAATAGGAGATTGTTTTATTGCATTTTTATTAATATTTTTTTTTTTACTACTAATGGCGGCGATCAGCGATTTTTTTCATGACCACAACATTATGGTGGACACATCGGACAATTTTGACACATTTTTGGGACCATTGTCATTTTCACAGCAAAAACTGCTATAAAAATGCATTGTTTACTGTGAAAATGACAACTGCAGTTTGGGAGTTAACCACTAGGGGTCGCTGAAGGGGTTAAGTGTGACCTCATATGTGTTTCTAACTGTAGGGGGCGGGGCTGGACGTGTGACGTCATGGATCGTGTTTCCCTATATCAGGGAACACACGATCAATGACACTGCCACAACGAAGAACAGGGAAGGTGTGTTTACACACACCTCTCCCCGTTCTTCAGCTCAAGAGGACCGATCACGGGACACCAGCGGCGATCGGGTCCACGGGTCCCGCAGGCGCGGTCACGGAGCTTCGGACCGGGTCGCGTGCACGCGCCGGATGTGCATGCGCGCGGCCCCCACGGCAGGGCTTAAAGGGCCAAGTACAGGTACGTGGATGTGCCCAGCCGTGCCATTCTGCTGACGTATATCGGCGTGAAGGGGTCCTTAAGTGGTTATAAACTTACAAAGCCATCCACAACCTCACCCCAAGCTACAGTACTAACCTAGTCTAAAAATACCAACATAATTGTTCTTTTTGCTTCCCATGCTCGCCTTCAAGACTTCTCCAGAGCCTCTCCCATCCTCTGGAATGCTCTACCTCAGTCTGTCCAACTCTCTCCTACTTTGTCCACTTTCAGACGATCCCTGAAAACTCAGTTCTTCAGAGAAGCCTATCTGGTCCCCACCTAACAACTGTAAACTTCAGCACATCCCCACAGTTATTACTTCTTGTATCTCTTGAGCTTCCCTCTTAGATTGTAAGCTATAAAGAGCAGGGCCCTCTGATTCCTACTGTATTAAAGTGTATTGTATTTGTACTGTCTACCCTCAAGTTGTAAAGTGCTGCGTAAACTGTTGGCTCTATATAAATCCTGTATAATAAAAATAATAATAATTTAGATGCACTTATGTGCATACACACATGTTTTTCTTCTCAAACGCTTCTTTCAGAATGTGCCAGTGATGCATTTTTTTTGCCTGTAAACACTGCTCTTCAAATACCCCTGTAAATTCCTATGTGTGCATGGACACAGGCTAATGTAAAGGTGATTTTACAGAAATATGAAAGAAGAAAATATGCTGTATGCATGTGTAAGAGGTGCTTTTCAGCTCTGTGTGCAGGAGACCTTGGCCTTAATTCTACCTTTTCTAACAATATACAGCCATGATGAAAGGAAATTATTGTAATACACAGAGTTTGTTGGATCACTCATACACTGTTATTAATACAGAATATGAACTTTATGTATGAGTACTGAAACTTTCTATAACTCAACTACAGGGAACTTTGCTTCAAAATGAGAAGGTTGTCACCCCTTTGTATTCTATTAAAACTGTTTCAGTGAACAAAAAAATTAGGTTAAAGAGGGGTCATACCTAATTATTGATGTTAAACAACACTGGACATGTAAAAGCAGGCTCATGTAGAGTGGATATGGATGATGGAAAGAGCAGAAATGCTTTTGTTATACATGATGAAATTAAAAAAATATTTTTAGCTAATGTTAGGAGCTGTTGGGTAAATAAGTGTTATTAGGTGATGTATTCATTTCCTATGATACTTTGCACTATCTAGTGGCCAAATGCAGTGTTTTCTGCTGTAAAACAATTAAAAATGTTTGACCAAAACAGGAAATGGCCTAATAACATTCACCCCCCCCCCCCCCATTCACGCAGAAAAAGTGTACATGCGCTTTCACCGGGTAAGTTGCTATGATTTTTCTAATACATGTACCCAGTAGTGTAAATTAACAATTAATTCAGAGTAAATACTTATAAAAAAACAAATGATATAAATCAAACTAGCACAGCAGCTGATCCTATACTAATCCATTGTGCCTGGAATTAGACATTCCAATCAAATCTAAAATAGCTTTTGCATAGGAAACATGCCTGAGTATTTGAGATTATTTTAGCACTTTATAAAATGAAATGTTCTTATAATATATACAGCCCTCAAAATTTCCACTCGCCTACTAGCATTTGGCGAGTGGATTTAAGCTGGGGGCGAGTGATGACAGGGCTGCATGACCAATCTCCCTCCAATCTGTGCCTACACTTAGAGTCCCGATGAGATTGGCGGCCGAAGAGGAAAGGTGCATGCTCGGGAAAAGTAGTCTGGTGAGCCGCGCACAGGCAGAGCAGTACACAGGTGCTCTACTTACAATTCTCATTAAGCCATGGTACCCAACAGTATGACCTCTCTGAGCCTGCCCCCCTCCCCCGGGCCCCGACCAATGTAGCTGGAGAGCAGAAAGTAATGAGTGAGTAAATGAGTGCGTAAATGCCTCAAGAATTTTTCTATATGCTCCCCTTGTTCCCCCCTTACAAATGTGCTAATTAACCCATCTATACCCAATAGCCTATCCCTGGGACGTATTCTCCCATGGATAAATTCCTCCTTATTTCAACTCCAGAACTTAGTCCACCCAATCTCTCGCAGGCTTCACACTTTTGACACTCTCCGTGAGAAGTTTGACATACCATTGCATTTGTTCCATTTTTATTTGAAAATTAGGCATTTCTTTCACTCCCAGGCCCCGCTCTTGCCCCTTGGTAAACCCACCCCTTTTGAATACCTATGTGTGCAGGGACCCCACCAACTACAATTGTTTTTTCTCTATTGACCATATCCTCCAGGAGTCAACCCCCCTCACCGAGGTTACGCATCTATACAAGAAGATGGGCTCAACTGATAGGTAGGCCCATCAGCTCTCAGATGTGCGACAGGATCTGGTCCTCCACTTTTAAATTTTCTAAATGTGTCCTGCAGAGGGAGACGTCCATCAAGGTTCTCATGCTTTGGTATAAGACCCCTGAAGTTATTCATAAGTATGACCCTTCGAGCCCAGCTAGATGCTGGCACTGTGGACTAGCCGTGGGTTTGTTGTTTCATATTTTCGTCAATGTGCTCTGATACAGCCTTTCTGGCATGAAGTAATGACACTAATACAGAAAGTGGTGGAGGTATCTCTTCCGCTTAACCCATTACATTACTTACTGAGCCTCTGTTTTTCAGGCATTACTTAAAATGGCCACCAGATGATTTCTTATATTCTCTTAGCTGCAAGAGACTTATCCCATTGTGCTGGTTATCCAACACTCCAATCACCACTCTGGGTCCAGACTTCTCCGACTTATAGCTGAAGCCCGAAGAATGGAATACCTGACGGCCACTGCACATGATACTATTTCCCAATTTGACAAAATCTGTGAGCCCTGGAACCGGTCGGAATACGGGACACACTCACTTGCAGGGCCCCCCCCCCCCCTCCCAGGTACACACTAAATGGTACCACCTAGAGTTCCCTAACCATACTTGTATACCCTAAGTGAGCTCTGTTTTACCTCTGTTTTTTCCTCTTGTTTTGCCTATGAGTTGTTGTTTACTCTTTCTTAAGCTGTGCAGTCCACCCCTCTGTTCTGCCTTTGTTGACATTTCTCCTGTGTTTTCATACTTTATGTTACATTTATGGAATTTATACGACCTGTAACTTTTTCTTTTGTGAAACTTAATAAAATTGCAATTATAAAAAAAAAAAATCTTCCATCAGTTTAGGCCAATATGTATTCTTCTAAATATTTTTGGTAAAAAGAAAAAATCGCAATAAGGATATATTGATTGGGTTTTGCAAAAGTTATAGCATCTACAAAATAGGGGATAGCTATGGCATTTTTTATATATATTTTTTTTACTAGTAGTGGCTGTGATCTGTGATTTTTAGCAGGACTGCAACATTGCAGTGGACAGATCTGACACTTTTGACACTTTTCTGGGACCAGTGACATGTATACAGCAATCAGAGCTAAAACAAGCCACTGATTACTGTATAAATGTCACTGCTAGGGAAGGGGTTAACACTAGGGACGATCAAGGCGGTTAAGTGTTCCCTAGGGATGTGTTTCTAACTGTGGGGGAGTTTACTGACTGGAGGAGAGAAATAGCTGTTCCTGATCACTAGGAACAGCGGATTTCTCTCCACTCCCCTGTCAGAACGGGAATCTGTCTGTATACATTAACAGATCCCCGTCCTGGCTCTCTGTAGAGCAATCGCAGGTGGCCAGCGGACATCGTGGCCACTGGCAATGCGCATCGGCTCCAGCGTTGCGCCTCTGGTGTGTGTGCGCCCACTATAGATTCTAAAAGTGGCTAATGTATAATAACAGCGATTCACGCAGTCGTGTCAATCTGCCACAGTACAACTGCGGCGGCTGGCTGGTAAGTAGTTAATTAGGAGTAATTTACATCATATTTATTCTCCTATGGGGGGTGAATATTTTAGGGCCTCATTATTATAAAGGGCCTAACAAGTTCTGATCAACCCCCATCCTAACCCCCAACCTCTTTAAGGATGATATTGTAATACCTTTAATCAGGGGGTTATTTCTTTTCTTTTTGACTTTAGGTTTTTATTGAAATATGTACAAAGCATATGAAAACATTATAGTTTGCATTAAGTACAAGCACAAGGAACTAATCAACATAGGAACCCTCGGATGGAGTTTAAGCCTGCCACCACAAAGGGATCTGACTGAACATGCCAACCCAACCAAGGCCTATCCAACAGGTATGTAAAAAATAGGGGCATAAGGTCGCGCTATAACACACTAATGTATCAAAACCTGTAATTAAAATGTACAGTATATGTGAAATACCAAAAATAATAAAATACAATTGAAATAGACTATTCTCAACCCACAAACTATGCAGTAAATAGGTGATAACACATGTTTACTGCATAGGTCCATAGTGCAATGAGACAAAAAATTGGATAAATCTGTGCGTACACAAAAAATGTCCAAACAACATGAACAGTGAGTCCAAATAATAGTGAAAAAGCAAAATTGCTTTGACATGAACAGCTGAGAAGGAGTTGAGATGAACAAACAGCTGAGAAGGACCAACAGGTAGGATTGTAATAGTCCCAAACATGAAGAACTATATATAAATGAATAAAACAAATAATAAGCCAAGTTGCAAGCGTCTAGTAAAACACAGACCCAGGATTGATGGTTTCGGTCCGTGTTTTGCTAGATGCCTGCAACTTGGCTGTCTACACAGGTCTGTGCACCCGTTCAAGCCATTGCAAGGCCATCCCACTCTTTTTGTCCTAACCTGCTCAGCATCGTGCAGAGTGCATCAGGAGGATCTCCCATCCCGAGTGGATGTCATATGACATCCTGGGATTTGTGAGGGGATATCTGAATGATGCCTGCAGCTAGAGGCATCATTCAGAAATCATTATTTGCCGGCTGGGATTCTGCGCACCATAAGAATGATCTGCCGCTTGATCGTTCTTATAGGCGGCAGGAGGGGACATACCCCCTCCCGCCACCATCCGATGCTTCTCCGGGCTCTCCCGTGCCATTGGGGGCCCGGAGAAAGAATCTTCTAGCGTTCCGGATGGGAAGGATAGAGATGACTGACCGTCAGAGGCCCGGGCGCGATGTGATGACGTCACGCCCGGGTACCCGGATGTAAACAAAGCCGCGATTGCTAGTAAGCATGAGATCGGTGACATTTTTTCCAGCCTGGAGGAGAGATGTGCGGTCTTATTGACCCCGCATCTCTCCATAAAGAGGACCTGTCACACACTATTCCTATTACAAGGGATGTTTACATTCCTTGTAATAGGAATAAAAGTGATAAAAAAAGTAAAACAAAGTGTACAAAAAAAATAAATACAGTAAAATAAAAAATAAATAATAAACCATTTTTTTTAAAAAACGCCCCTGTCCCCAGTAGCTCATGCCCAGAAGCGAATGCACACATATGTGTCGCCGATAGCTGCTGATATTGAAATTGCCTGCTTCGGTGATGCTGTCCATGGAGGTGGCTCTTCACAATGGCAGGAGGCAGAAGTCACTGTACCAGTCAGGCAGATCTACAAGCGGAATGTTAAGAGAAGTACAGAAGTGTTCCAAGTCTTCGGGTACTCTGAGGTTTACTGTGTCCGTTTGCTGATGCTGACAGACAGAAGGAAAATTTCCTGGGGCGCAACCCCAGGTCTGGACCACCTAGGCTCTGAAGAAAGGGGTGCGCACCAGAAACACGTCAGACATTCAGCCTTTGGGGTATCGTCCGATCCTGCTTGTCATCAGGTTCTGCTGGCAAGTGTCAAGAGTTAAGCTATTTCTCAATCCCATTTTCACCAGATCTCATAAATATCCGGAGCAGCTGCCCTTGGACAATATAATTTGACTGGCTCCCACCCATTTCTGGTCTGTGATATCATTACTATCCACCTTACCAGGAAATCCATCAATTCATGGACATCAGTATTTGCACCAAGTCTGAAATGGCCGCTTAGCAAAAAGTATTAGCCTAATTAGTCCTGCTACTAGTATGAAATTCCTGGGTATATCTCAATACATATAGCAGCACCACTCAGTTCCATCCCTGCTGGGTTTGTATATGTGTGTATGTGTGGGGCTGGGGCCCTCAGGTCTGGCTTCATATTGTGACAACGTTGTAATTTGTATGTATGTGTGTTTTTTTTACTATTGGGTATGATGGGAATTAACTCTTCATTTGTGTTATTTAACATTTAGTGAATTTTAACTTACCATACTCTTGATACATTAATAAAGTTATTATCTTTCAATATATGGTATACCGTGGTCAATTCTCCTGATGGTTTTTCCGAGGCATCACTTTGCTCCATCACTCAATTTATTTTGATAGAATAACTAGTGATGAGCTGGATGTTTTTTTTACATTTCTGGGTAGCCACTGAGAAATATGTGAGTGCTGAGCCAGTCTGTGAGCTCTGTCTGTAACCACCTCTTAGGGAAGGGTGAGGGTAAGGAATCCAGACATAATTTGTTATACTTTCTAACATGATGCCAAGGGCACATTGTCAGATTACAATAATGAAATTGTACATTTCCTTCCCTGGTTTCCTATTGGCTTCATTGGGGTATTCCAGAAATCTTGAAGTTTGTGACATTCCCAGAAGACATGGAGGAAAATTCCCACAGCACCCTGGCAGTGCAAGCACGTGTGGGTATATTTGATGAGGTTTTCAGCTCCACCCTTTCCATGGGAGAATTATGATGATTAAAACTAGGGATGAGCCCAATGTTGGAGTCAAACGTAAGTTCGACTCCAACATCTGATGTTCGCCTGTTCGCTGAAAAGCGAACAATTTGTGGTGTTCCCGGCAAATTTGAAAGCCGCGCAACACCCTTTAAAAGTCTATGGGAGAAATCAAAAGGGTTAATTTTAAAGGCTTATATGCATGGTATTGTCATAAAAAGTTTTTGGGGACCTAGGTCCTGCCCCAGAATGCAAAAAAACGTTTTGAAAACTGCAGTTTTTTTTGGAGCAGTGATTTTAATAGTTCTTAAAGTGAAACAATAAAAGTGAAATATTCTTTTAAATTTCGTACCTGGGGGTGTCTATAGTATGCCTGTAAAGTGGAAAATGTTTCCCATGTTTAGAACACTCCCTGCGCAAAATTAAATTTCTAAAAGAAAAAAGTAATTTAAAACTACTCGCGGCTATAATGAATTGTCGGGTCCCGCCAAACAGATAAAATCATTGAAAAAAAGAGCATGAGTTCCCACAGTCCATTACCGGGTCTGGTATGAATATTAAAGGGAACCCTGCACCAAATAAAATAAAATGGTGTAGGGGTCCCCGTTCAAATTCCATAGCAGACCCTTCAGGTCTGCTATGGATTTTGAGGGGAACCCTGTGCCAAAATAAAAAAAATGGCTTGGGGGGGCCCCAAAAATCCATACCAGACCCTTATCCGAGCACCCAACCTGGAAGGCCACAGAAAAAGAGGGGGGATGAGAGAGCACCCCCCTCCTGAACCATACCAAGCCACATCCCCTCAACATGGGGAGGATGCTTTGAGGTCCAAAGCACCATTTCCCCTGCTGTGACAGCTGTTATATAGCTGTGGGTGGGACCACCAAATGATGCGTATGGGTGACCCTGCCTCCTCTGATGCCAGGGGGATTTCCCTGGCGTCAGAGGGGGGCGGGGTCACCCGAACACGTCATCGGGTGGCAACGCCCACTGATATATAACAAATGTCACGGCTGGGGTAGCGTCACTCAGAGGCCACCTCCCATGGAGGCAGAACTGTTCCAAGATTGCGGCGCTGCAGCACAATGCAGAACACAGTGAGGATTCCCTGTCAGCTTCGGAAGATCTGGTAAGGGATGCAGACTACACAGATCACCCAGTGCAGCTGTCAGCGATGACACAGATAGCTGCAGATATTAAAAAGACTTATTTTCTGCAATAACTGAACTAAAAGCAGAAAACCTTTCCCTCAATAAATGCATGGCCAGTACAGAGAGAGCAGAGACTAAAGCCCTGTACACACGATCGGTCCATCCGATGAGAACGGTCTGATGGACCGTTTTCATCGGTTAACTGATAAAGCTGACTGATGGTCAGTCGTGCCTACACACCATTGGTTAAAAAACGATTGTGTCAGAACACGGTGACGTAAAACACGACGACGTGCTGAAAAAAACGAAGTTCAATGCTTCCAAGCATGCGTCGACTTGATTCTGAGCATGCGTGGATTTTTAACTGATGGTTGTGCCTACTAACGATCGGTTTTTAACTATCGGTTAGGAATCCATCGGTTAAATTTAAAACAAGTTTGCCTTTTTTAACCGATGGATAAATAACCGATGGCGCCCACTCACGATCAGTTTGGAACGATGAAAACGGTCCATCAGACCGTTCTCATCGGTTTAACTGATCGTGTGTACACAGCCTAAGAGAAACAGAGCGATAACACATTAGGGGACTGCTGTATCCTCTCATGCTACCCACTTTATTCAGGTAAATAGACACCTGAAGGATCTTGATTACAGGGGGAGAAGGCAAAGCATTGGGGTCAGGGGGATCCCTGAAAACGTAGAAGCAGCCCAGATAACACAGGCATTGCAAGCCGTTTTTAATGAACTTCCAGAAAGTCCCAAAGACACGGAAATTGAATTAATTAGGGCACACAGAGGCCTGAACCCACATCCTTCTGATACTGCACCCCCAAGAGACATTATCTGTTTCTTAAAAAGCTTTACACTCAAAGGCCCCGTACACACGAGGAGACATGTCCGATGAAATCGGTCCGCGGACTGTTTTCATTGGACATGTCTCCTGGGATATTTTGGTCTGATGTGTGTACACACCATCAGATCAAAATCCCAGCGGACAGAGAACGCAGTGACGTGGCAGTGAAGGTGACGCGGCGACGTGCGCAAAACAGGAAGTTCAATGCTTCCACGCATGCGTCAAATCAATTCAACGCATGCGCGGGATTTCGGTCCGCTGGTTAGACATAATAACCAGCGGACATGTCCGACGGAGCGTACTAACCATCGGACATGTCCGACGGACATGTTTCCAGCGGACAAGTTTCTAAGCATGCTTAGAAACTTTTGTTCGCTGGAAAACGGTCCGATAGGCCGTACACGCGACCGAACATGTCCGATGAAACTGATCCGCGGACCAGTTTCAGCGGACATGTTCAACCGTGTGTATGGGGCCAAAGAGGAAATCCTCTTTAATGACCAGTCTGTCTCCCTATTCCAAGATATCTCCCACATTACCCTTAAAAACAGATGAGCACTATGTCCCTTATTGGAGGTTCTGAGAGAGAGGGGGTTTCCCTTTGCCCTCAATGCCACATACAAGGGTAAACAGTATTACCTGCGCATGCAGGAGGACATCCCAATTTACTGTGAACAGTTGAACTTGCTATTGATGGACCTCCCTGAATGGTATTAGGATTTCAGGGTCCCTGCGCTTAGTAATACACCTCCTCACCACAGGCATCACCGTCAAAACCACTCTCATCCAAGAAGTCTAATGCCGCATACACACGATTGGTCAATCCGATGAGAACGGTCTAATGGACCGTTTTCATCAGACCAAACCGATCGTGTGTAGGCCCCATCGGTTATTTATCCATCGGTTAAAAAATTTGAAACTTGTTTTAAAATTAACCGATGGATACCTAACCGATAGAAAAAAAACGATCGTTTGTAGGCACGTCCGTCGGTTAAAAATCCACGAATGCTCAGACTAAATTAGGGGACAGGAGTGCTCGTTCTGGTAAAACTAGCGTTCGTTATGGAGATAGCACATTCATCACGCTGTAACAGACAGAAAAACGCGAATCATCTTTTACTAACACAAAATCAGCTAAAGCAGCCCCAAGGGTGGCGCCATTGGATTTGAACTTCCCCTTTATAGTGCCGTCGTACGTGGTTTACGTGACCGCGTTCTGACACGATCATTTTTTTTAACCGATGGTGTGTAGGCACGACTTCATCGGTTAACTGATGGAAAAATCCATTAGACCGTTCTCATCAGATTAACCGATCGCGTGTAAGGCCTAGTACATACGAGAGGATATATCCACGGAAACGGTCCGGAGGACCGTTTCCGCGGATAAATCCTCTGGCGGATTTTGATCTGATGGTTGTACTAACCATCAGATCAAAATCCCTGCGGAATTCCCTCCGCGGTGACGTGTCGCGCCGTCGCCGCGATGATGATGCGGCGACGTGCGCGACGCTGTAATATAAGGACTTCCACGCATGCGTCGAATCATTACGACGCATGCGAGGGAGGGAATCGGACGGATTGATCCGCTGAGTCTGTACAGACCAGCTGATCAATCCGCTGGACTGGATTCCAGCGGATAGATTTCTTAGCATGCTAAGAAATTTTGATCCGCTGGAAATCCATCGCCCGGAAAAATATCCGCGGATAAATATCCGCTTAGTTTGTACACACCAGCGGATCTATCCGCTGAAACCGGTCCGCGGATAAATTTCAACGGATCGATCCTCTCGTGTGTACGGGGCCTAAAGGGCATAAGTTTAACAAACGTTCTGATCCACAATACGGCAAACCACAGTATGCAGTTAAAACACCCAGATCCCAGGAATATACCTGAGTAACAAGTCTCCTGGTATACTTTCTTTCTCCACACGGTAGACTCTGTCTACAGATTTAATTTGTGTATCCTTGTTTCAACTGAATGCCACAGATAATACTTACGGACTTAACTTTACATGCGTTAACGTTACCTGCTGTTGGCATATATATGCTGGATTCTTGCCTTCCCTCTTTTTGTTTTAGTTTTTTTGGGATATTATACTTTGATACTGACATTTCCACTCCATTCTGATTTTCAGACTTATATGCAGCCGACTGATTCTGGAGACATAGGCCCGGATTCACAGAGAGCGGGCGCACATTACGCAGCCGTAGCACAAATAAAATACGCTACGCCAACGCAGCACAGAGAGGCAAGCATGGAATTCACAATGCCACTGATCCCAAAACTGCGCTGGGTTTCGAAGGCGTGAGTCGGCGTAGGTGGAAGTGGGCGTGAGCCATGCAAATGAGGCGTGACCCCTGATGATCTCTGGACTGTAGGGGGAAATCTTCGTAGCAGCGAAGATTTCCCCCTACAGTCCAGAGATCATCAGGCAGGGTTCAGTGCGATTTCACCCCATTCAAAATGAACCGCAAAGAATTGCATGTGAAGCGCACAGGAAAATGGAGTTCAATTGTGATCTAACCCTAAAAGGGATATTTCACCAATCAGTCACAGAGGAGGCACAAAGTTCACTGACCGCAGCCGTCCTGTGAGAGAGAGAAAGAACATTCCGAGAGAAGGAAAGTAACTCAGAATCTGCGATCAGCTGTAAGAGATCCTATATTTTATATGTCATACTCCTGTTGATGATTGCAATATATACCTTTGGGTCCTTGTGAGTTCTGGACGTTCCTATACCATTGATGCTTTTTGTGGACATCTTTTTCATCTACCCATCAAGTTGGAGAGTGGGACGCCACTGACTTCATGCATTATTTGATTTCCATGCCCATATTGATGACTTTCTGGTAAGCAGATCGATTGCACGGTGGTGTGGTGTGTTTTCTCTGTCTACACACTGAAGCTTTGGTGGAGGTCCTTTATATCAGCTTCATTGATGACCATACTCACTTATTTGGACTATATTATTTATATTATTATTTTTATGCTTTTCACTGAAGCGCTGCACTATTGGACTTTATTATTTGTGTTTGCTTTATCTACAAACTGTGCTAGCTGCTTTTTCTCTTAATTATTGTATTTCTAAGTTAGCGCAGATATCTGTTCACCCTGTTTTTTTTTACCATAGATGTAAGCCGTCATAAGTCTGACCGAATTCCTCATCAACACTGGCACGACATACAAGGTTTTGATTCTGAGCGCTTCAAGCCTGAACCACTGGGTGGGTAAGCATACCCTGTGTTACCGTATTTTCCGGCGTATAAGGCCGGGTACTAACGACCAAACATGTTGGAAAGTGTCCGACGGGCAGTTTCCAGCGTACAAGGCTGTTTTGTCTTTTGGCCCGCTGGCTTGTACACACCAGCGGACCATATTTCCCGGCGGACCAGAACGCGTGCAGGTAAACCACGTTTGACGTCACTATAAAGGGAAAGGCCAAAGTCAATGGCGACGCCCTCTGTTCCGCTTTTGCTAGTTACGGCTTTGCTCGTGTTAGTGAAGGTTTGGTTAGAGCTGATTCGCACTTCTCGGTCTCCGTGCTTTAGCAGGTCGTATTTTCTGGTTCAGTGCGTGTGGTTCAGTGCGTGTGCTTGTGGGTACGTAGTTGGCATTCGGGTACAGGCGTGCAGTTCGTTCTGCTTTGCAGTTTCGTACTGTGCGCTCGTATCTGTGTGTCGTGCGTTCTTTGCAGGTACCGCTGGATTTGATTGTGCTTTCTGTTGGAGTGTGTTCTTGACTGACCAGCCGGCCGGTTTGAAGCCATGATGGAGCAGCAGCGTCAATTTTCGCGAGTTGGTGCTGTTTATGGGATGGCTGCTGGATATGTTCATCATTCCAGTACTTTGGCCAGGAACAGGGGGAGGAGGCATTCCTGGACCAAGAATTGGTTGCGCCAGCGTGACCAGTTCTCTCATATGCCTCTGCTTAGGGAAATCCAGGAGAATAATCCTAATGACTATAGGAACTTTCTCCGCATGACGGACCCCGTATTCAACAGTCTGCTGGATCCTCTGTCCCCCTATATCACGAGGCAGGACACTGTGATGCGCCAAGCCATCATGGCCGAGCAGAGGCTTATTGCCACGTTGCGGTACCTGGCGACTGGGAGGAGCCTGCAGGACCTCAAGTTCTCGACAGGCATCTCTCCGCAGGCGCTTGGGGTCATCATACCGGACACGTGTGCTGCCATCATCAAAGTTCTGCAGGAGGAGTATATTAAGGTAAGTTTCCTCATTTTAACCTCACAATGTGTCTTTAATAATGTGGGCAACTAACTAATTTTATTTCCCAGATATGCTGTGTGTTTAACTAACGTTCCCTTTTCTCCCTATGCATGTTGATATCAGCTTTCCATGTTATTTTTATTTTGGCCTACCTGCATATTTGTACCTTACCCAATATTAACCTGTCCAGCATGCTATCCTAGGGCCAACCCCCACCTTGCCTATTTTTAGTTAATATTTTTGATTTTTAAACAGTTTAAACACCCCCCACCCCCCTTAAAAGTGTTTTTGTCCCCATCAGAGGGCTGTGGAGTCTCTTATTAATTAAGTGGGCCTATCTATTTGTGCCCCGAAATTCTCCCTTCACAATTCGAAAATGCTATTTGAAAACTGTGAAGTTGCACAAGGATGCTTGTAGGATTATGTTTGCAATGTTTATGTGCCAAAGTACTAAATCTCTTTTTTTGTTTGTCCCCACAGCTACCCTCCACACCACAGGAATTGCAGTCTGTGGCTTCCCAATTTGCCCAGCGGTGTGATTTTCCTAACTGCGGTGGAGCAATAGATGGGAAACACGTCCGCATAGTGCCCCCACCCCACTCGGGGTCCTACTATTATAACTACAAGGGTTATCATAGTATTGTGTTGATGGCGGTGGTGTCGGCACAGTATGAGTTTCTATATGTGGACGTGGGGAAGAACGGCCGGCTGTCAGATGGGGGAGTATTCGCACGGACAGAATTCTACAGTTGTCTCCAAGCTGGTGGTCTGGCATTGCCACCAGATGAAGAAAATGTTGAAGGACTTCTGTTTGTGTTTCTAGCGGACGAAGCTTTCGGGCTTGGACCTAACCTCATGCGGCCGTTTCCCCAGAGGACCCTCACCTCAGAGAGGAGGGTGTTCAATTATCGGTTGGCCAGGGCTCGGAGGGTAGTCGAGAATGCCTTTGGGATCCTCACCAACCGGTTCCGCCTGTTCCTGACAGCGATACACTTGGCGGAATATAAATTGAACACCATTGTATTTGCCTGCTGCATTTTGCACAATTTTCTACGCAGGCACTCCCAGTCGTACCTACCCCCCATGGGCTCTGAGGCAGGACTACCCTCAGATAACATTCCTGGGCTGGACACTGGTCGCGCTGGCTTGGCCCCCCTATCTGCTCGTGAGGTACGCGACAAATATGTTGAGTAATTCATGGGTGGGGGGGCCATTGCTATGCCAAATCATATTTCTTTCTAATTCAGCCCCCAAAAGAAAGAAATATTCACAGAACTAATAAATAATTAGACCATTGGACTTTATACAGTTGTTTGTCATTAATGCTTTTTCTCTTTTTTTCTGTCTTCCTGGTTCTCAAACTAACTTCTGCACTTCTAGTGCCAATTTTAGTTAGGCAGATTTAGTAAATAACCACAATTGCACATTATTCACTCATCTACAAACTGGGTATTGAGTCGAGAAATAAGAAGCCACTAATTTTTCAGCTTTTGATGTCACCATTTGTTTTTTATTTTATTCCTTACTCCAAAAAAAAGGATGCATTTTTGGAGTCTAACATTTTTTTGGTAATTTTGTGGAAAAAATATTTTTATTATTATATATTTTTTATATTTTTTTTATATTTTTTACAGTGATTAGCAAGAATACTGATAGATACACAATGTCAGATATATTTTTTGCAAATCTACATAATAATTTGCTGGCTTGTCTCTCTCTCTCTCTCTCTCTCTCTCTCTCTATATATATATATATATATATATATATACACACTTCAAAATGTACAAATCTTTATTTTTAGCATCAAAATAATCGTTATTTTTTTTTTTTTTTTGTGTGTGGTTTTCTGTAAACAAGATGTATTCTTTTGATCATATTTTTGGGGTGTTTTTCAAAAACAGTTTTTTAAATATTTTTTTTAGTGCGGTCAGTTACAAACGCGCTATTAACGGCGTTAACGCAAACCCATGTTAACGCCGTCAATTTTTTTATCGCGCGATTAACGAGGCGGCATTTGGGGGTTATACCGGGATGATGCCTGCAGCTGCAGGCATCATCCCGGTACCGTTGTTTAGAGCGGGCGATCGGCTATCCAAACATAACAACCGATGCGGCTAAAAGCCGCTCGGTTGTTATGCCGGAGGAGCGGGAGGGGACATCCCCCCCTCCCGCCGCCTTTCGCCGCTCTGACCGGGCCTCCCGTCCCACCGGGAGACCCGATCCTAGATCCGCCACCTTCTGTGTCCAGGTTGGAGACTGACACTAAGCCGTAAGCGGCTTTGATTCAGTCTCCGCATTGAAACCACGGAAGCGGCGTCATGACGTCACTTCCGGGTTTCTCGGCTGCCAATGGCGCCGGATTTAAAAAAGTACACAGCATTCAGAATCGCCGTTTTCGGCGATCTGAATACTTTGAAGTGCAAAGGAGGGCTCGGAGGTCTTTTAGACCCCCGATCCCTCCATAAAGAGTACCTGTCACCACCTATTGCTGTCACAAGGGATGTTTACATTCCTTGTGACAGCAATAAAAGTGATCAAAATGTAAAAAAATTAAAAAACACAATTTAATATTATAAAAAAAAAAAAAAAAAATAAGAAAACAAAAAATAAATGTTTTAAAGGGTGAACCTCCTTAATCGCGCGATTAATCGTGAGTTAACTATGACATTAATGCGATTAATCGCGATTAAAAATTTTAATCGCTTGACAGCACTAATTTTTTTATTTTAGTTTTGTTTAGTTAAAAACATTTTTTGGTAAATTTTTATATTTTTGGTTGTGTTTTTCTCAAAAATTAGCTTTTTGTATTATTTTTTTTTTTGTTTTTTGAATTGTTTTAACCCAACAAAAATGTGAGATTTATCTTTTCGAAAAATATATCTATTTACATATATTTTTTGGGGTCCTTATTTTTATTATTTTCTCTTAATAAATCTTTTTTTTTCTTAGATTTATTTCCCTTTTTTTGGTTTTGTTGATTTGTTGTTAGTTTTGGGATCTGAAACTGTAAACATTTACAACCAAAACAAGATCACCACCAAAAAGAAATATCTTTTCAAAACAGCAGTCAGTCATGGATGGTGTGCTTTCACACTGGAACACGCCAAAATTTCAAGATGCACACATTCAGTGTGAATTCGCCAAATGTCATTGGTTAAACAGACAAATGGCCACATGTGCTATCTGACATCATGGGTGATCAATGTCTGTGTTTTGTGGGAGCAAACCCTTCTTCCTCTCAACTACTTGAGGATCGAGGAGGGGTTTGTACCCACAAAGCACAGACAATAGATATTCTGTGATGGCAGATAGCACATATTGGCACACTGTGTGTGCATCTTGAAATTTTGGCGTATTGTTAAATACAAAAATGAAAAATGGTTGGGGGGGCGGGGGATGGGCGGGGGGTGTTTCAGTCTTTGACACGACCCATCATGTCAATGATATTTTTGAAATTCTGTTCGATGACTATCATACTTTGGCGCATGTTGTCCATTTCCGTGCTGCACTCCAAAATGACATTTCGAACATTCTGCTCCATGACGACCATCCTTTCCCACATATTGTCCATTTCCGTGCTGCACTCCATTACCTGATGTACTATTATTGAAGCACTTGCACGTGAAAAATGTGCTACACCATCTTCATCCCCTAAAAACAAACAAATTGGCATTCAAAATATGTAAATAGTTTCCGGCCTATCTGCATATCTTTGGCCCTATTAAAGTTGGGGTGACACTGACCTGATGGCCTGCTAATTTCCACATCCACAATTTCGCCATCTTCTATCACTCCTCCTTCTTCCACCACCTCAGCCTCATCCTCCACGACTCCTCCTTCTTCCACCACCTCCCCCTCATCTTCCACGACTCCTCCATCTTCTTCCAGAACTCCTTCTTTATCCATCAATACCCCTTAAAAATCACTCAATTCTGCTTGGTCCAGTTCCGCTTCATCTTCCCTGAATTCTAACTCCAAATTTAAGTCTTCCTCCTCTCTTCCTCCCTCCTCTCTTACTTCCACATCCTCCTCTCTTACTTCCACATCCTCCTCCACATGCGGAGGTGTGTGATTTTGGGGGTGTCTGGCCCTCTCTGCCTCCTCCAATTGCTGGCGTCTTCTTTCCCCTATAAGAAATAAGAAAAAACAAAAGGTATACTCATCAGCACACAGATATTGTAGAGCAGAAATCGCACACAATGCTTAGACGAGACATTTTTTATGATTTTTGTTAGTTTCTTCTTTCAGCAATCCTACATTTTTGGCGGAGTGCTAGGCCAAGCTCTGATCCTGCCCCTTTTTTGCTAAGAAGTGACACACATGGATGTCCCCCCAAAACATTGATTCTCGGAGACCCTACATCAAAATCTCCTTTGATTGTTGAGACACCTGTGCATTTCCAGATGTGAAAACATCTGCTTTATTAGCACTGTTGAGAATGAATCTTGTTTGGCTGTCACATTCACTCAATTTAATTTCTGGGATTTAGCTTTTCAACAATGTTTGCAAACAAAGTTTGGGGCCAGTCAGCCATGTCCAGGTGTGTTGTTCCTGGACCAACCTTGCATTTCTGCGAAACAATGTCATATTACGCGTGTTACTATTTCACGATATTTGGTAAAGGTTGTTATTTAACATAAACACAATACAGTATCTACACGTGTTCAAAAGTACAAGCAGGCCAAGGAGGCAGATGTCAAAAACTACATGTCAACACATTCTTGCAGACATTCCCCCCCCCCCTTAAATAATATGGACTTACTTTTCCGCAGAATTTTGAGAATCTTCTTCATGTGATGTGGCTCCCTCAATTTCAAGTCGGACCAACGCTTCCTGAGTTGCTCTTTGGACCTGGTGACACCAAACATCTTCCTCATTCTCCTCGCCACCTTTTCCATAATGTGTGACTTTCTGCGGTTAGGTGTTTTGTAGGGCCCAAATTCACCATCATAGTCCTTCCTCCACATGATGTAAACTAACTCCACCATTTCGTCAAAAGCCATATTAGTGGCTTTATATCTTTTTGGCCTGGATCGGGACGGTCCTGCCTCTGTCCCTTCACTTGCGCCATGAGAGCTCCGTGCCCGCTCGTGTGACATCGCCATCTTTCCTTCCCACAGAGATTAGGGGCGTGGAAACGGGGAAATGTCCCGTCATGGGCGGAGATGAGGGCGGGGATTCATGCATATGCGGAGTGTCGAGAATGCAAACAACGTGTTGACGTAGGTTACGCGGAGAATATTCACGCGATTCCAGAACCTACAGAGTTAACGCCATATTTCCATTTCACATTGATTAGGGGCATGGCAAAGGTGACGAGGGCGGCGTTTCATACATACGCGGAGTGTATAAAAGGCGCACGCCGTGATTACGTAGGTTACGCGGTCATTAATCGAGCGTGACAAACGACCAATTTCAGAGAGGAAGGTAAGAAATTTAAACATGGGATCAGCAGCGGCCTAGAAAATGGAGAGCCATGGGATGGGGGTTTGGTCTGTTGGTTGCACAGTTTTATTAAGCTATTATGTCTCTTGGATCCCACAATGGGGTTTTAGTAGCCAAATGCTTTTGTAGACATCACAAAATATAGATGTGAAAAATGCTCTACCTCATTACAATTTATGTAGGGTGTATTCAGATCAGGCCAAGTATTGTTCTGTGTTGGTTGGACAGAGGACATTAGGAAGTGTCTTTCATGTAATCAATGCTGAGGGGCAGGATATCTACACATGAAATAGTGCCTTGATGAATGCTCTCATTTGTAAGAATTGGGTATGGTTCTAGATTCCACTTATTTACTGCAATGGAACCAAAGGGGCGGCATGTATAAAAACAATGTTAGGTACAACCAATGGGGCAGAGCTGGCCAGCATTTTGAAAACAAGAGACACTGTGTTTGTATTTCTATATAGGTCCTACATTTTGGGCCACATATTCTATCAATGTAAACGCTGAGCCTTTTTTAATTCGTGTTTTTGGTTTCTTTTTGTTTTGGGAATCTAGATTAAAATTAGGCCCAAGAAATATTTGGAATGGATCTACTGCAGACCCAAGAGATTATCCAGCACTTGCTGGATAAATTCAGACAAATGCCCATCCTGTGGGATTCCAAGCAGCCCACTTACCACAACAAGGACCTACGAGCGGCAGCACTTGAGCAGCTAGCAGCATACACGAGAACATGGGTGCCAGAATGCAGTGCCAACATGGTGAAGGATAAACTTGCCAACCTCAGGGGCACATATAGGAGAGCGTACAAAGCTCACCAAAAGCAGCTAAGATCTGGAGCAGCAGCAAGACCACCAAAGGAACCCAAACTATGGTATTTTAACCAGATGTCGTTTTTGCGGGATCAACTGGAGGGCAGGCCATCAATGTCAAGTCTGCCTCCCAGCCTTCCCTCCATGCTACCTTCCAGCGGGACTTCCCCAGATCACCACAGCCCTGCAGAGTCGGATGAAGAGGGCCTGGCTGACAGAGAGGCAGATCTGCGCCTCTACGATGATGAGGTATAGTAGTTTCCTAAATATTTCTGGACTAATATTAATTATTGTTGGATTATTGACTTGATATTGTAAAATAAAAGACAAGCTGGGAAAAATAATTCTAAAGTCGTGGGCAAAGAAATAGGTGTAAGGGATGACAACTGCAGGGGTCAGAGGGTGAGTCTGTTAAAGTTTAAATTAGCCCCAAAAAAGGACATTCAAGCATGAAAATGTGAGTGATTATATTTAGAAATATATTAAAACATGTCCCTTTTTTTTACACAGGAAGAAGAGACCAGCCAGGAGGTGGCAGATCCTCTCCTCACTGTCAGCCAGGCCGAAGGGGTCAGTGGCAGCCAGGAGGAGGCCGGGCCCAGTGGCGTTCAGCAGCTCCCCAGGACAACCACCACCAGCCAGGCTCCTCCCCTCCAGATGAGGCCACCAGGCCGAAAGAGGAAATTGGGGCCAGTGGAGGAAGCCAGCCTCAAAATGATTCAGGAGGCGAGTGCCATCATGAGGGCCCCCCTCAACCCCACTGAGGCCTACAGTGCCTCCCTGGCACACGATCTCAACAAAGGGACGGAGGAGCAGAAGCAACTGGCAAAGGGCGTGATCAACCAGGCCCTTTGGTGGATGGAGAGGGAGCTGCTGACCACAGACACTGGGCTATGTGACCCGGCCCGGCTTGCTGAACACCATCCTCCTGCTGCCACATCATCCCCACCTGCAAGGGGCCAGGGAAGACCCGCTGGAAGGAAGCCTGGAGGGAAGGTTGCAAGGAAGAGGAGACGGTGATTCCCTGCCTTCCATTTGATCCCCCACAAATGGCATCTTGTTTGGACTACCACAGCTTGGGTTCCTTTGGTTATGTGCTGCTGCTTCAGATTTTTGTTTGTTTGCCTCCTGAGGTTTGCTAGTTTATCCTTCACCATGTTTGAAATGCAAGTCTGCATGTATTTTGCTAGCTGTTCAAGTGCTGCCATTCTGTTTTAGTTACTTTTTAACATTTGCCAAAATAAATGGCTTTTTGTTTAATTTCAAAACGTACCTATTGTTTGTTATACTGTGGGGATTATTTTAGGCATCAAACATTCCAAACAAATACAATGTTTCATTTAAAAATTACACAAAGTCCTGTGGGGGGGAGGGTGCATTTGGTGTGCCAACATGGTAGACAATTGAAACAACCTTCAAAAAAATCAAGGAAAAAATACAAACAAAAGCAAAATAAAAAAATTACGTAACACAAAATTCTAAATGGTGACATAACTATAAACACATAAAAAAAGTGGCTAAGATAAACATTAAAGAAAACCTAAAATAAGATATACATGTGGACGACCCAAAAAAATATGCTACGTCTGGCCTATAAAAGATTGCTAAAATCTTACTACATCCCAAGCAACAAATGTCACTTTTCAGTATGGGACAACTCAGTTGAAATAGCATCAGCAAGATAACGGGTTTATTCTAGCAAGAGAACAATGAATAAAACGACGGCATCAACTGTTGTTTATTGGCTCGTTTTCTTCCTTGTTCTATTGCTAGAATTAATCTTTCTATTGACGAATGTGCCATATCCCAAACAAACGTGAGTTTTACCTGAACGAGCGCTCCCGTTGCCTCATTTAGTCTGAGCATGCGCGGGGTTTTTGTACGTTGCTTTTGTGTACTAACCACCAAACATGTCCGGGCGGACAGGATTTCAGCGGACGGTTTTAAAACAAGTTTGGAAATAAATGTCTGCTGAAAAATGGCCCGGCGGGCAAATGTACGCTGAAATTCTGTACGCTCGTAACTACACACGACCGAACATGTATGCTGAAACTGGCCCGCGGACCAGTTTCAGCATACATGTTTGGTCGTGTGTACGGGGCCTAAGACGACTTTCTGGATGCAAAAATATGCATTCAAAGTTGGGGGTCGTCTTATATGCTGGTCAATGATTTAAAAGTCGCTCCTTCTCCTCAGAGTGTCCTGTGATAGGCGAAACACAAATCTTCCCAGCAGCGCCTCTGTTCTGTGTTCCTCCTATCGCAGATGCCTTCTCATCCTCGGACGAGATGAGAAGAAGTCCGTGATAGGTGGAACACAGAACAGGCACTGGGAAAATGTGTGTTCCGCCTATCACAGGACAGTCTGAGGAGAAGGCGCGGCTTTCAAATCATTGACGCTCGCAGCACGGGACTGTCACCGCCTGCAAGTCGATTCAGAAAAAAAAGTGAGTGATTGCGCTGTTTGCACAGTGGGGGGCAAGTTCAGGCACAGTGGGGGGCAAGTTCAGGCACAGTGGGGGCAAGTTCAGGCACAGTGGGGGGCAAGTTCAGGCACAGTGGGGGCGAGTGATGGCACAGAGAGGGGCAAGTGATGGCACAGAGAGGGGAAAGTGATGGCACAGCGAGGGGCAAGTGATGGCACAGTGAGGGGCAAGAGATGGCACAGTGAGGGGCAAGAGATGGCACAGTGGGGGCATGTAATGTAATGGCACAGTGAGGTATGTAATGTAATATAATGGCACAGTGAGGAATGTAATGTAATGGCACAGTGAGGAATGTAATGTAATGGCACAGTGAGATTTGAAAAAGCCTGTTTCTGTCAGCTGTTCTGGCTACCCCTCAGCTTTCAGAAATACTAGTAAGAAGGGGGTAGTCTTATACAGTGAGTATATCCCAAAACCAACATTTTTCCTGGAAAATTAGGGGTTCGTCTTATATGCCGGAAAATACGGTACATCAAAACAACATGCCTGCATGAACTTTTCTGGTCTGGCTGCATTTAGGATCAAGGCTGTTATTCATCACTCAGTACATTTTCATATACAGGACTGCTGCTAACTGCCTTCAAATTATTAAGCACAGCCACTAGTCAGCAAGAGACCATCACCACTACTGCACAATTGCATGTTTGCTTGATTAACAGGACAGCTAACAACTATTCAAGCATTCTGTTATACTTCAGCAGAGGATGCTACATTCCAATTTGCTGTTCCATTAACAATGTGTCAAATCATCAGCTGGCTACAGTATATCATTGCTAACATCTTTCTCTTTTTTGATACTTTGAGTTGTTTTGGACTTTTCCCAA
Source organism: Rana temporaria (assembly GCF_905171775.1). NCBI lineage: Eukaryota > Metazoa > Chordata > Amphibia > Anura > Ranidae > Rana > Rana temporaria. The sequence goes on along the minus strand of NC_053493.1, from coordinate 220,276,422 downwards.
GTGGAATTTATCAGTATCATTATTCAAGTAATTTGGAGAAGCATTATTATAGCTAAGAATCAATAGTTTGATGATCCCAATAGTTACTGCCATATCCTAAGACAGTCATGTCCGGTTAATTAGGGGATTTAACTATTTATGGCACTGAGAGAGGGCGGACTTGGATCCCAGTCTGACCGTTTTAGTATATGCAATGTTGTATGTTACTTTTTTATGTTTGTTTTTATTGTTATGTGTATGTTCTGTAGGAACTTCTCCTCCGTTGGGGATGGTTATACCACTCTGAATGAGTATTTTTGATACTTTTTTTACATTCACCAATAAAGTCCTTTTGTATAGAGCTGGTGGTTGTTAGTTGTGGTTGATTCACCTACACATTTTCTGTTAGGATCTTAGTCCCAATTATTGCACTTTTTAATGACAATAACTTTCATATTAACCTTTAAAATTAGCACTTTTGATTTTTCATGTTCGTGTCCCATAGACTTTAACGGTGTTTGAACAAATGTTTTGCCTGTTCGCATGTTCTGCTGCAAACCGAACCGGGGGGTGTTTGTCTCATCCCTAATTAAAACTAACAAGATTCTCAAACTCTGGCACATTAAGGCTGTGGTTAAAGTTTGAAGATCCCAACATAGAGATCATAGAATCTGGAGAGAGAATAGTCGAGAAAATGGTCATTGCTATTTTTTACTGTAGGGCTGCTAAGTGGATGACTATTGACTATCTGCATGTAAAAGAAGTAACTTTAGGCTTTAGCCAGGGTAAGCAAGAGAGTGGTGGGTGGAGCTGTGACGAGTACTTGTTCCAATTGGATCTAAGGATTAATGTCCTTTTGTGTACACTAATCCACTAGTCTAAAGAAGTGGATGATTTAGTACTTTATTTGATCTGAGAATCGAATTCCACCTTTCGATTTTAGAAGGCTTAATATGGATATATTGAGTGGGCATATTTGCCAGATCTTATACAGGATACCACAAGAATTGAGGCAGTAGGTTCCACAAAATCATGAATAGCATTTTTACCAGTTGGCATATTAATTGCCGTAAGATGTAAAATAATGGGTCAGGGGCAGGCCCGGACTGACCATAGGGCCCACTGGGCACTTGCCCGGTGGGCCGCCGGCCGCTGCGGGCCACCGGGCCCCATGGTCTTGTGGGGCCAAGGCAACGGAGCTGCTCCTTGAGACCCCACCGCTCGCCCGGCCTCTCCGAGGCTGGCTGGCCATTACAGTTCGGGCGTCGGGCTGGGGAAGGAGACTACATGTCACGTTACCTGTGACCGTGAAGAGGGAGGGGATCTACATGAGATGTGGCCGCCGGTGTTCAAGTCAGTGTCTCTATGCGGTGTTCAAGTTCAGTCTCTATGTGTGCGCCTGGATAGTAGAAGCCACTGCAGACACAGTAGAAGAATCCATACCTTTATTTTTCTCCCACAGCCTCTGAATTCCGGCTTCTCACTCTCTCCCTTCCGTGGCCATTCAGAGGCTGTAGGAGAAAAATAAAGAGATGGATTCCTCTGTGTGTGCAGCTGCTTCTCCTATCCAGCCTCTTTCTACTGCCCCCTAGTGCTAATAGGCTCCCACCATGCTCCGGTGTACCCCCTGCTCTCAGGCTCTCCCACTGCACTCTAGCCCCCCCAGTGATCTCTAACTCCCCCCAGTGATCTCCAACTCCCCCCAGTGATCTCCAGTCCCTGTACACTGCGATCCCCCCAGAGCTCTACAGCCCCTCCCAGTGCTCATCAGCCCCCCTGTACTTTCCAGTGCCCAGTGCTCTCCAGCCCCCCCCCCCAGTGATCTCAGGCCCCCCAGTGCTCTCCAGCCTCCTCCCTGTGCTCTCAGCCCCCCCAGTGATCATCAACCCCCCTGTACTCTCCCCCCAGTGCTCTCCAGCCCCCCCCCCCCAGTGCTCATCAGCCCCCCTGTACTCTCTGGCCCTCCAGTGCCCTCCACCCCCCCCAGTGCTCTCAGGCCCCCCCAGTGATCTGCAGCCCTCCCCAGAGCTCTCCAGCCCTCCGTGATCTCCAGCCCCCCTGTGCTCATCAACCCCTGTACACTCCACCACCCCAGTGCTTATCAGACCCCTCTGTACTCTCAGGCCCCCCAGTGCTCATCAGCTCCCCTGTACTCTCCGCCCCCTCAGTGCTCTCCAGCCTCCCCCCAGTGCTCTCAGTCTCCCCAGTGCTCCCCAGCCCTCCCCCTGTGCTCTCCATTCCTCTGTGCTCTCCTGCCCTTCCCAGTGCTCTCAGACCCCCCTGTGCTAGTCAACCCCTGTACTAATGCTCTCCAGCCTCTCCCAGTGCTCTCAGGCCCCCAGTGCTCATCAGCACCCCTGAACTCTCTGGCCCCCAGTGCTCTTCAGCCCTCTGCCCCCCCCAGTGCTCTCCAGCCCTCCATACTCTCCAGTCCCCCCCAGTGCTTTTAGGCCCCCCTAGTGCTCTCCAACCCTCCGTGCTCTTCAGCCCCTCCCAGTGCTCTCAGGCCCCCCTGTGCTCATCAACCCCTGTACTCTCCAGCCCCCTAATGCTCTCCAGCCCCTCCTGTGCTCATTAGCTCCATTTTACTCTCCGGGCCCCCCAGTGCTCTCCAGGACCTCCCAGTGCTCTCCAGCCCCTCCCTGTGCTCTCCGGCCACCCCTGTGCTCTCCACCCCCATGCTCTCCAGCCCCCCTGTGCTCTTCACCTCCCTGTGCTGTTCGCCTTCCATGTTCTCTGCCCCTGCTTGTGCTCTCCAGCCCCCCCATGGCCCCCGCCCCCTCAGTGCTCTCCAGCCCCTCTGTACTCTTCACCTCCCTGTGTTCTGTGCCTCTGCTTGTACTCTCCAGCACCCATGTGCTCTCTGGCTCCCCCTAGTGCTCTTCACCCCCCATGCTCTTCACCCCCTGTGCTCTCTGGCCCCCTTAGTGCTCTCCACACTTCCCTGTGTTCTCCACCCCCCATATTCTCCGCCCCCATGCTCTCCGTATCTCCCGGTAAATTAGCCATGGGCTGCTCAGTCTAAAATGCCTGGGCCTAATTTTTGTCCCAGTCTGGGCCTGGTCAGGGGGTAGAGACTAGGAGCTCCTGTACTACTGGCCTACTTCTTTACACCTGGACATGCATCAGGGCAACAAACCCAAGTCCCAGCACTCCCACTCAGCTGCCTCTCGATCTAGGAAGAAGGCTATAAGAGGTTTTTCACCACTCAGCATAGAGTCTATTGTGGCGACAGGTGGCTCTAAGATGATGTCAGAGCGGGAGGTGATGGAGCCACCCTCCCTCTTCTTCCCTGCCTTCTCTCATGAACATGCCACTGCTCTGGGAGAACAGGAGCCACAGAGATGTGGTTTTTAAAAGTGTGTTTAAAAAGTACTTTGTTGTGCTTCCCACTAAGAGATATTCCAGGTATGTTTCTCTATATGGAAAAACAACATACTCAGCATGTAGCATAGTTCTGCATAGATTTAAAAGGCTTTCATCAACATCTATTGCTTCTTCTATTGTGCAATAACAGGAAAGGGTGACTACTCAATATCGGTTTATTCAGGATCTGTGGACTCAAATAAATTACATAAACTGGCATAATAATGTCCAACTCATTCGTACCCATGGAATTAGCTGCCTCTTGGTATGTTGCTTCCATAGTGGAGTTCAGAATTAACTCCACCTATAACTCTGTTGTGAATTTAAATATTGAGTAATTATGGGCTTGTAGGCTCTGTTCTTATTTGTTTATTTATTTATTTTTTGCTCTGAACTGATTGTCTCATGTTTTATATATATTTAAAAAATCTTCTTTGATTTAAACAAATAATAATAATGTTTGGCTGCATAACATCTCTGAGGTGACCACCCTGGTGTATCTTGAAGATGTATTTCAGGCCATCCTTAATTGCTTTTTGGATGATCCAGACAGCCCTCAACTAAAGCTATAATGGGTTCATAGAACCCCGGAGCCTTACTGGTGCCCTGGTAACATTGCCCTAGGGATATCCTTACTGAGTTGTTATATGCTCTCTTGCCTTAAATATTCCCTAAGGGCATGCATTGCAGATCTCTTTAGTCCCTGTGATGTGCTGTGCATGATTAATTTTTAGAAGAAAAAGGAGCAAGTTTTAGTTAAGGTGTGGGAAAATGGCTCAGTGGATTTTGATGGTGACACTATCACTATATTGCCTGATCTGTCTCAAAGAACACTAGTATGGCATAGAACCCTGCACCCTCTTACAAGGTTGCCACAAGAGAAGGACATACCTTACAACCAAGGTTATCCCTTTCATCTTGCAGTCTGCATAAATGGCAAGTGAAATATCATGGTATAAACAATCATAATGTGTAAAAAAAAAAATCCTGATCACTTATCAAGAAATGAGCTGTGTGTAATGCCGCGTACACACGATCATTTTTCAGCATGAAAAAAAACTACGTTTTTAGAAACGTCATTTAAAATGAGCATGTGTGGGCTACACATTATTTTTCGGCTTCTGAAAAACGAGAAAAAAAAAATTCAAACATGCTGCATTTTTTAACGTCGTTTTAAATAATGTCGTTTTTCAGGTATTAAAAAATGATCATGTGTGGGATAAAACTAAGTTTTAAACCCGCGCATGCTCAGAAGCAAGTTATGAGATGGGAGCGCTTGTTCTGGTAAAACTACCGTTCATAATGGAGTAAGCACATTCATCATGCTGTAACAGACAGAAAAGCGCAAATCGTCTTTTACTAACACGGAATCAGCTAAAGCAGCCCAAAGGTGAATAGAACTTCCCCTTTAGAGTGCAGTCATACGTGTTGTACATCACTGCGCTTTTTTCATCATTTTCTAAAAACGATGGTGTGTGGGCAACGTCGTTTTTAATGATGAAGTTGGAAAAACTTTGTTTTTTGGACATGCTGAAAAACAATGTTTTTTTTCATGCCGAAAAATGATTGTGTGTACGCGGCATAAGGAATGCATGTGTGCCTAAATATAGTAAGGTGGATATAGTAGGTACCTGAGTATGGTGAATATCCCAAGTATAAAAGTAATGAGACACAGCAGGCAATCTCCACAGCTGTGTGTGTCCTCAGTGAAGAGTGAAATTAAATTCAAGCCATGCCTGACCTCCAATTTAACCCCCAAAGAGCCCAAAAGGCTCCACCCCCAACACCTTGTGTGGATGGCTAACATGTGAGTGCAGGAGTTGCCCACTGTCATAGGGAGGCATGCATGTGCGAATGCACCTCCATGCCATCCGATAGTAAAGTGCGTCCAGCTGCGCTGACGTCCGTGGAATCGCAGACGCCACGCTTCTAGCGCCTGAACATGGCGCAGATGTGTAGGCGTCCCCATCCACCCAAAAGCAGATGGGGACAGCAGGAGACAAGGAAAAGCCTCCCTTTATACACATTGCAGCTCCCAATGCGAGACAGAAAAACGCTGGCACCAACCAACGGAATCGCACAGAGAGCCAGGGTATACAGAAATACTGGAATAAAAAAATTGTGTTGGAGGATAAGTAGCTAGTATAGTAACAAAGTGTAATGATAGTTTAATACATGTAAATGCTGGCGGGGGTGACAACAGACCAGGTTTGGGCTAATGGGTGTCTTCCACCCGGATTCAATATACAGAAAGAGGAAAGGTCTGGTGTCCCCAGTGACACACTTCCATCCCTATAACGTATAGTCAAACAAAGGATTCGCCCCAGGACTTTAACCCCTCCTACCCTGTTGCTTTACAACCAATACTTTTCCATATTGTCAAACATATATGTATATTTTTTCATCCTAGGTACAGTGTTACACACCCCTGAAGAGCAAGCTGGATCTTGCGAAACTAGTCGGGTAGTATGATGCCCGTGTACTCTGACCGATACAACATTTATGTACCAATATTTTTTTGTTTATGTATCTTTTTATTGGCAACTGTTGGTGTTACCTATGCATGTAAAGAATTTTACTTGAATAAATGATATACTGTAATAACTATTGTTATTCTTACTGGCGGTAACGGTACCCACTTCGTTTAAAGTCCCGGGGCGAATCCTTTGTTTTTTGTTTTTTATAATAGTGACAAGCACACGTCACTTCTGGTCACCATAAGGTAATGCACTGACCCGTTTCATTGTGACGACTTCAACAGAGAGAGTGACCTATTAAAGTTGTAATGATGAATCACGCCAGTGCGTGACCTCACGGTGATAAGATGTGACGTGTGCGTGTCACTACCAGGAAGGAACATCCAGATACTTTCTATGCAGTGGAATAGTTGAGTCCTTCACCGATCAATTGAACTGTCTCATCACCTATCAACATACTACCAATTTCTCATATGTTTTTTACATGTGAATGCTGGTCATATTTAATTTATTTGATTGGAGCGTTGCTTTGAGTATTGGAACTATGTCTATATGGACTAAGGATTTTTTTACTTATGTGTATATATACCATCATGGTTGAGCCACAACTCCCATTCTAAATTCTTCACGGTGGCAATTTTTTTCCATGTTTGGTTTGGCTTTTCAAATAGTTGCATATAACTATGACTGATTTTATTCAGGGTGTACATTATTCCATTTAAACAGACTTCTCTACAAATCAAGTCACACTGGATAACTGCTATGTATCATTGTTTAGCAAAAACAGCCTTTTTGATTCTCAAATATTAGCTTAGTTTATCAGCGTTAAGTCGGGAACAGCAAGAGCCAATATTATTTCAACTAACTGCACATTACTTTCACTGACTTAACAAACCTTAATAATTTTTCCCTAGAGAGGGAAACAGAAGAAAATGACTCTCATTATTCAGTTTCTGGATTAATTTAATATATATATTGTTAAATCGATGATTTGTGTTACCCAATGCACAACATTAAATGGCTGCCTGAATGTTAAATTACACTTTTTCTCATTTTAATTGTATGTATTTTGTCTATTTCACACACAGTACACTTGAACTGAAAGTATTCCTTGGTTCCCTGTAAACAATGATGAAAAACTGCAACTATTATTTTCTTCATAATTGATCTACACTACTGTATGCCTTTCAAAGGCCCTTTATTATTTGTACGCTCCTTTCCTAGCACTCTGAAAGTCCATCAGCTTTCTCTATTACAATTCAGAATTTGCTTTTGCTTCAAATCTAGCCATTCAGATGTTTTATTAGCAATCATTATCTTAAATAACTTAAAAAATACTGCTGAAAATACAATGGGCCAGATTCACAGCGGACTTACGACGGCGTATCTCCACGTACGCCATCGTAAGTTCGAATCTGAGCCATCGTATCTATGCGCCTGATTCTTAGAATCAGTTGCGCATAGATTTGGCCAAGATGCGAGCGGCATAAGTCTCCTACGCCGTCGTATCTTGGGTGCAATATTTAGGCTGGCCGCAAGGGGCGCTTCCGTAGATTTACGCGTCGAATATGTAAATTAGGTAGATACGCCGATTCACGAACGTACTTGCGGCCGCTACGCCGTTTACATAAGGGCTTACGTCCGGCGTAAAGTTACCCCTGCTATATGAGGCATAGGTAATGCAAAGTATGGATGTCGGCAAGCGTATCTTTTTACGTCGTTTACGTAAGTTGTACGTGAATGGGGCTGTGCGTAGGTTACGTTCACATCACAGGCAATGGGCCTGGCGTATCTTATGGAGTAAATTTGACATGATACTGAGCATGCGCACGCATGCGCCGTTCGTTAGGCATGTCATTTACGTGGGGTCACGATTGATTTACATACAACACGCCCACCTCTTCCACATTTAAATTACGCAGGCTTACGCCGGCCCATTTACGCTACACCGCCGCAACTTACAGAGCAAGTGCTTTGTGAATACTGCACTTGCCCATCCAAGTTGCGGAGGCGTAGCGTAAATAGGATACGCTACACCCGCACAAAGTTACGCGCTCGTACGTGAATTTGGCCCTATGGGTTTAATGCATTATAAGCACATATTCTATGCATTTTTTCCACATAAAATATTTCAATCATTGTATATTGATCCAGAGAAGCATATACAATATATATACAATTTATATATACAGTACAAACGATATATATATATATATATATATATATATATATATATATATATATATATATAGTGCGTTGTGAGGTTTTTGTCAGGAAAACCGATTGTGTGTATGCTCCATCACACTTTTTCAGTCAGTTTTCCTGCCAAGAAAAGATTGAGAGCAGGATCTCAATTTTCGTGACAGGAAGGCCTCGTACACACGGGCAAACATGTATGATGAAAACGGTCCGCCGGACCGTTTTCAGCGTACATGCCCACCCGGAGATTTCTGTATGATGGCTGTACACACCATCATACAGAAATCCGCGCGTACACGATACGCGGTGACGAGGCCGCGATGATGACGCGGCGACGTGCGCGGCCCTGGAAGTTCAATGCTTCCACGCATGCGTCGAAGTCATTCGACGCATGCGAGGGATGGCGGCTGCTCGGACATGTACGGTAAGTCTGTACAGACGACCGAACATGTCCGAGGGGCAGGATTCCAGCGGGCATGTTTCTAAGCAAGTTTAGAAACATCTGCCAGCTCGAAAAACGGTCTGGCGGGCAAATGTACGCTGGAATCCTGTCCGCTCGGCTGTACAGACGACCGAACATGTCTGCTGAAACTGGTCCGTGGACCAGTTTCAGCAGACATGTTCGGTCGTGTGTACGGGGCCGAAGAATTCCTATTGCGAATCGCGTTTGGCTGCATGCAATTAAGACACGCAAAAAAAACGCATTCTCAGAATCAAGCAGAAGAGCCAAACTCCCAACTGAACTTGGCATGTCTTACGTACGTCACCGCGTTCTTGACGTTTGGAATTTCAGCCAAGATTTGAGTGACCGTGTGTATGCAAGACACATTTCAGCCATTTTCCTGCTGAAAAAAAACATGGTTTCCTGTCAGAAAAACTGATCGTGTGTATGAGGCATTAGTCCGTAGAGTTCAATATTTAGTTGGCCCACCCTTTGCAGCTATAACAGCTTTGCCTCTTCTGGGAAGGCTGTTTACAAGGTTTAGGAGTGTGTCTATGGGAATGTTTGACGATTCTTCCATAGACACTGATTTGGACGAGAAGGCCTGGCTCGCAGTCTCCACTGTTGTTCATCCCAAAGGTGTTCTATTAGGTTGAGGTCAGGACTCTGTGCAGGCCAGTCAAGTTCCTTCACCCCAAACTCGCTCATCCATATCTTTGTGGTAATTTTACGGACACGTTCTGAAGAATAAGGTGGCTCTTAACCCATTAATGCCTCTTGATCCAATATTGGAACAGTAGTGATGTGGGAGTTATTTATATCCTACTGCTCTAAGTAAAATATGAATTTTATGCACAAAGTGGAGTTATTAATGCCCCAGAACCAGAAATAATTACCCTACCAGTTCATAAATAACAAAACTGGAGGTAATTAATACCTACTACTACTTGGCATACAGCGACAGGCATATTTTCTGCTGCTATCCTCTTCCTGTCACTGTCTGTTAAGGACACTGTTAGCCTCACAGCCCAAAGCCCACAACCAGTGATGCTGCCTTCAATGTAGCCTGATGGGGAAGCTGAGGCGCAGACAACAGATTAATATACCTGTTGTAGACAAATACTCAACCCTCAGTGCAGCTGTGCTTCCTTCCTACTACTGTACCTGTCAAACAGCACAGTGATTTTTTATACCTGAGAGTGGAATCTGATGGGAATTTACAGACACTAGTTCCATGAATGAATGAATGAATGAAAACTTATATAGCGCAGCACATGCAAACTTAATCGCCAATGCCATAACAGGTCTCACCTAGCCTTGCAATTTACAACAGGCAGTGGGTGAATTCTATAACCAATACCAGTTTTTTTATTGGGTATCTTCCCACTGCTTGCTATCAATCACAAAGGTTCCTGAATGAAAACTCTGATATCAATGCACCTCCGCATTCGGTACATGCCCCAGATTCATATACCCGTCTACAACAGCTACATGAATCTGTTGTCCACATCAACATTTGTCATGTGGAGGCACATCAGAATCCTGAAGACCACCTCTAGAATATAGCCATTCTGAGGCATCTACTGTTTTTTTTAGGTGTATCAATGTCACGTAAAAATGGTATTAAATAATATTAAAAGATAACAGGTTGGGCAGAGCTTAAACTGTATGAATCTTTTGACACCAGACACAAAATAAGCCTATTAAATACGATAATTCTAACAAAAAAATAAATAATAATAACTAATGTAAGCACACAGCATCACAATTTCTAAAAAAATATGTGCTCACACCAAAGACAACATTTCAGTCAACATGAGACAATAGATCACTTAAGGTGTCACCCATACTAGGGTCTATACAAAGCAGTCACTATGATAACACGGTATAGCCCAAAGTGGTGCAATTATATACCATGCACAACACATATAATAACACTGTTTCTCAAAATTAGGTACAACAGAAAAAACACCAAGCATAGATTACCTTCAATAATAAACGGTGCAGGGAAACTGTGCTTGTAACACCAAAGACCAATAAACCATTCCAGGCAGGTAAAAGGCCCCCTGTGGTTCAACAACGGCATCATAATTAATCATACAAAGGAAGACTCCAAGCTACCACAATGTCCAGCCAAAGATGTTAGGTTTCCAAACCTATACAACAGAGGACACCCACAATGCCCATGTAAGGTAAACCAGATTCCTATAATCAGAAAGCCAGTGCAGATTTGTGCACATTGCCCACATGCTAATTTTGACAAGTGGAGGGGCAATGTTAGATATACTATGCCAGTGTACTAGCACATGTAAATACCAATTAGCACTTGGCACCCAGTGGCCTAGTTAAATTGGTCTATCACTCTGAGAAGTTGCTGAATGGTCTTGAGCTTGTTCCTATGTTTCTGAGACCTGATCTGCTGTACCTGCTTACCCGTGTATGATTTGGCTTGCATTTGGACTTTTCTTCTACTTTTGTTCTAGCTCTGTCACCTAACTACTCTGACCTCAGTCTGTTTACTGGACTCTGCCTGCTGACTCTGCGCTGGTTTGCCTGGCTGTTGCTGACCTTGGCCTGCTGTTTCAGCTCATCTCCCAGTCCTAAGTGAAAAAAGTAAAAAATCGCGCTAAAACCTTGTGGACAATATGCATAAATATAACATTTAGCAAATAAACATTACCATATGTGATTTACAAAGAAAAAAAGGGACATTCATTATAACCCCAAAAAACATATGATGAACTATATGTCATGTGAATTGGTGAATGTATCCTATTGCATAGGGAGCCAATGTGCTCTCTAAAAAGAGAGAGGGCTCAAAAAAACATCAAACAAAGAACATAAACAAATAAATAATGTCCAAATGGTCCATAACCAAAAGAAAAAAGGAAGAAAAAAGGAATTGAAATCCTCCTCCACCAGTGTAAAGAGAAAAAGTCCTAAATGGTGTGGTCTTGTGTGATACACATATGGTACTGTTGATAGGTGACATTCCAGTTTAAGCCTCCACCAAAAAGCACACAAATCTTCTTACCAGATCGTATTGGTCCCTTAGTTACAGACAGGGGACCCCAGATCACATGTATGATATAGCAAACTGCTGGACTTGTTGGAATGTGAACAGCCTGGTATAGATCATCTCCTCATTCAAGTACTCCAATGGTATTGATCACATATACATGGAAAAGAGACAAGGGATGCCTTGATAGTGTAAAAAAACCTTTTAACCACTTAAGCCCCGGACCAACATGCTGCCTAAAGACCCAAGGTGTTTTTACAGTTCGGGACTGCGTCGCTTTAACAGACAATTGCGCGGTCGTGCGACGTGGCTTCCAAACAAAATTGGCGTCCTTTTTTCCCCACAAATAGAGCTTTCTTTTGGTGGTATTTGATCACCTCTGCGGTTTTTATTTTTTGCGCTATAAACAAAAATAGAGCGACAATTTTGAAAAAAATGCAATATTTTTTACTTTTTGCTATAATAAATATCCCCCAAAAACATATATAAAAAATAAATGTCCTCAGTTTAGGCCGATATATATTCGTCTACCTATTTTTGGTATAAAAAAAAACCGCAATAAGCGTTTATCGATTGGTTTGCGCAAAGTTTATAGCGTTTACAAAATAGGGGATAGTTTTATTGCATTTTTATTATTTATTTATTTTTTACTACTAATGGCGGCGATCAGCGATTTTTTTCGTGACTGCGACATTATGGCGGACACTTCAGGCAATTTTGACACATTTTTGGGACCATTGTCATTTTCACAGCAAAAAATGCATTTAAATTGCATTCTTTATTGTGAAAATGACAGTTGCAGTTTGGGAGTTAACCACAGGTGGCGCTGTAGGATTTAGTGTACACTTAGTGTGTGTTTACAACTGTAGGGGGGTGTGGCTGTAGGAATGACGTCATCGATCAAGTCTCCCCTATAAAGGGGATCACTCGATCGATGCAGCGCCATAGTGAAGCATGGGGAAGCCGTGTTTACATACGGCTCTCCCCGTTCTTCAGCTCCGGGGAGCGATCGCGACGGAGCAGCTATAAACAAAAAGCCGCGCCATCGTCCCGGATCGCTCCCTGAGGGAACCCAACCGCCGCGTGTAGCAGGTACGTACAGGTACGTTGATGTGCCTGTCCGTGCCATTCTGCCGACGTATATCTACATGCGGCGGTCGGGAAGTGGTTAAAAAATGTATTTATAACAAATTCGTATGGGTTAAAAACTCACACTTTATGCAGTAAAAAACAGCCTTAAATCAGCAGTCCCGGCTGGATAGGTACAGATAAAACCCTTCAACATAGGAATCTAGGAGCAGTCCAGGGGGTGATGCCAGTGTGCCGCTCGGTCCGCCCGACTAGTTTCGTGAAAGAATCACTTCAACAAGGGGCACGGGTGGCCACTGCATCACCCCCTAAACAAATACTGTAACGCCAGTCCACGGCCTCGCCTACTTCACGCACATGCGCGCGCATGCGTCACGCTGCTGCGTGAAATCAAGCCTCGTTTTCAAGGCATATCACAGCACATTGTGGCTATCACGAGAGTTCAAGCCTCGTTTTGATTATTGACACGCAGCTGGAACACACGCGCATGCGCAGTACGAAACCAAGGAATCAAGCCTCATTCCGGACTCCAAATCACCCCTCTGTCTCAGCAGGGTAGGAGTGCCGGACTGCATGACGTAGTTGGAGTAACAAACAACAGAAAACGGACCCGTGTTCAGTAAAAAAGACAGGCAGCGCTCAATGTTTGTTACAAGCAAAGAAATATTGCAAACGTGAGTGTCTTCACTATGCCATTGCATCTGCCTAAAAAGTGCAGCATGAGGCCAACACGCAGCCCGGAATGTAACATTCAGATGCTGCGCCCATGGTCCCAAACACCCCGCAACAGAGGCACAATTACGCACTGGCATTGTAAAGGAACCTCCAAAAAAGTTCAAATGACACACAGTGCGCACCTATGATGCACCGATAACATAACATAAATTAAAGGGACAAGAGGTGGAGAACCACAACTGTCATGATATTAAATATGTTTGGTCATAGGTTGTATACTTTATGAGTTGTTGATGAAAGCGTTAATATCTATGTTCAAGCCATATGGCGTGTATGTTTTGAGGCGATATATCCAGTCCATCTCTTGTTTAGAGATCTCGCGAACCATCGAACTGCCCCTCCAGTGGGGGTGGTACTTGTCTATCCCCACAAAAAGGGTGTTGGAGGGGTCCCTATTGTGTACTAAATCATAATGTCTTGACACTGAGTGCTTATCGTATGCCTTTCTGATATTGGCGATATGTTCATTAAGCCTCACCCTCATTGGCCTTTTGGTCTTCCCAATATATTGGAGGCCGCAAGGGCACTGAATGAGGTATACTACTTCTTTAGTCGAGCAAGTGATGAATGGTTCAACTTCATATGTCTGACCAGTCTTTGTGGATTGGAAGGAACAAATTTTTCTGTCCTTACAGCTGTTCAGTGAACAGACTTGACACCTTCTACATTTAAAATAACCAGTGAGGTTCTGTAAAAAAAGTTTGGGTTCCAATAGGGGGATCTTGGACACTGGGAGCTATCTGACTACCCAGTGTAGAAGCCCCCTTAAACACGATGCTTGGTCTGGCTGGTAGAATAGGAATCCAAAACTTGATCTGTGGTTAGGATGTGCTAGTGTTTTTGAATCAACTTTTTTATTCTGTGATGTTGGACAGAAAAAGTAGTGACAAATGGTATGGAGAATTAGTCTCCCCGATCTGCCTTAATCCAATTGCTCAAAAGGTGCTCCCTCTCCACAGTTTTAGTTTTCTCAATCAAATGGGACAGGGAAGCACCTTCATAACCCTTCTCTAAAAATCGATTAGAAAGCATCAAAGCTTGGCCTTTAAAGGATTCCAGGTCAGTACAATTGCGTCTTAGACGCGTGAACTGACCCTGAGGGACCGCCTTTAGCCAGGCCGGTAGATGGCAGCTGTCTAGTGGAATGTAGGAATTCCTATCAGTGGATTTAAAGAAAGTAGAGGTTACAAACTTGTCATCTTTAATAAGGATTTTGAGATGTAAAAAATGAATTTCTTCTCTACTGGCCTCAAAACTGAAAACAATCCCTCTAGTGTTCTTGTTTAACCCCAACATGAAATCCTTGAGGTCAGATTCACTGCCATCCCACGGGAGGACGTTGTCAATGTATCTAGCCCAGAGCACTATCTCAGGTCTCCGGCAAGCATCGACGACGTCCTCCTCCCACTTGGCCATAAAAAGTTTGGCCAAGCTGGGGGCATATTTGGCCCCCATTGCACCCCCCTATCCTGTCTATAGAATTGGTTGTCAAAAAAGAAATAGTTATGACTGGCCGTGTATTGTAACAGTTCCATGATGTAGTCAATCTATATCTGAGCCAATCCTGAGTTCCTCACCAAATAGAGAGAGACTGCCTCTAAAACAAGCTGGTGCGGAATGATGGTATAGAGCGAGGTCACGTCGGCGGTAACCATCCACAGGCCTTGCTTAGGGGTGATGTTGGCCAACATGTTGATAACATGTTTGGTGTCTTTGATGTAAGAGGGAATCATTTGAACAAGTGGCTGCAGAAAAAAATCAATATACTTGCCCACCCGGGACGTGATGAAGTCAATCCCACTGACTATGGGGCGTCCCGGGGGGCAAGTCTGATTCTTATGAATCTTAGGCAAATAGTAAATTACCGGAGTGCGGGGGGGACTCGGTATCAGGAAGAAACCTTCTTTACTATTTAAAATCCCCTGATTCACCCCACAAACTACTATGACCTCCAGCTCCCTCTTGTATCTCACAACAGGGTCTCTGTTAAGGGGTGTGTAGGTGGCATCGTCATCTACGATGCGATGCATCTCCTTGAGATTATCGCATCTATCCAAGATGACGATGCCACCCCCTTTATCGGCTGGTCTTATCACCAAAGACTTGTTGGAGCACAGCGACTCCAACCCCTTTTGCAGGTCCTGATGCATGTTGGTCCTTTTGACTTTAACATGCTCCAGATCCTGAAGGACAACATCACGGAACACCCTAATGCTAGGGGCCAATGACCCAGATGGATTAAACAATGAGGCGTTGGCTAGGTTGGAATGTTTATATTCCGTATTCAGTGTTCGGTTGTCCCTAACAGGATTGGATGAAAAATATCGCTTGATGTTGAGTCTCCTAGTGTACTTGTGTATATCAATGTAAGTTTGAAACTTACTCAGGCTACGGGGTCGGGCAAACTTCAGGCCTTTGTCCAAAAGTTTCTTTTCGGGGTCGGTCAAAACTTGTTGGCTTAGATTAAAAATGCCAATCCCTAAAGTCGCTTTCTTTTTGATCGACTGGGTCCGCCTCCCCCCCTGCTCCCTCTCTTTGTTCTATAGGGCCTCCCTAGTTCTGCTTGACCCTGGGAAAACCCCAATTCTGATTGGGTGGATTCCCAGGCAAACCACTAGAGTAGTCAGGACTCGGTTGGCTAAAGAGTGGGTCCCGACCACCTGGGTATTGAGATGGGGGTATGGATTAGGATTCTCATATCCAAACCCTCTACTCTCTGGTGTAAATCCCCCAGAGGTTCCAAAATCGGATAAGGGATAAAACCGGTTCTGGGTGGGGACATTATAGTTTGTAGGTCCAGGATTAGCTCCCTGGTGGTACCCATTGTTAGGGGATGGGAATCTCTGGCCAGCAGGATAATGTTCGCATGTACGAGGAGACATTCCCTGATTGTAGTGTTGGATGGAGTTGGTAGGATTACTCCCCCTCCCCCTTCCTTTACCTAGGCCTCCAATTTGATTTGGGCCTTTTTTGGGAGTTTTTTTTTTGAGGTTGTTGTGAGGCTCCCTGTCGGGGTGGGTTGGATACAGGTCGAATATTGCTTCCTCTGTTCCTGCATATCAAAAATTGGGAGAGAAAAAAAGAATTGGTCCTGGTAGGTGTGGGGTTTGTGGGGGGGATTAGGTCCTACAGATGTATGTGGAAACTTATCCATCACCTGTTCCTCCTCATTAGCCGAGGCTAATTTTTTCTGCCACAGAAAAACAAAACCGGATTGATAATTATTGGGAGCTCTTTAAATTATTGCATGCCAGTGAATATTCACAACCATATTGATCCTTCTTACGCACCCCATATCTCACATGCGTGCCAGGTGCTGAACACTTGCAAAACCGAGGCTTTGAAAGAGAAGAGTACATAGATAAATCAGATAATGTCCCTTCATTATTCATATTCCTGAAAGTGAAATAAGGATTCTGTCTGGGACGAGATTTCCTACCACGGTGTACATTAGACCAAAGTTATGCAAACCCTTCTGTAAATGTACCTTGTCCTTTGTAAATTGCGATTGTTTTTTTTTTTGTGAGACATTATCTTTTCTAAGTTTCCCAAGAATGGCTCTTGCCATTTATGCCCTGTACACACGATCGGTTCGTCTGATGAAAACGGACCGATGGACCGTTTTCATCGGACAAACCGATTGTGTGTGGGCCCCATCGTTTTTTTTCCCATCAGTGAAAAGAAATACAACCTGTTTTAAATTTTTCTTATGGTTAAAAACCGACAGAAAAAAATGATCGTCTGTGGGGAAATCCATCGGTCAAAAATCCACACATGCTCAGAATCAAGTCGATGCATGCTCGGAATCATTGAACTTTATTTTTCTCAGCACGTCGTAGTGTTTTACGTCACCGCGTTCTGACACAAACTGATTTTTGACTGATGGTGTGTAGGCAAGACTGATGAAAGCAAGCTTCATCGGATATCTGATGAAAAATTCTATTGGATTAGATTCCATCAAATATATGATTGTGTGTACATCACAACCATAAACTGCCTTTAGCTTTGTGCTAGCAAAATGTGCCTATTGGTTTTCCAGGCTTCCCATCTGCAATCAAATAAGTTCATCTTATCCTGTAGGGTATACAAAATCCTCTCCATTATCATCACCATATCAATTCTGTCAAGGATGGAGGATAGAGGTACTGCAGGGGACTTCCAGTGAAGAGCAATGACCCACAGAGTAGATACACAAATTGTATGTATGAGACATTCCTCCTTGCCGAGAATCCCTGGGATCGTAGCTCCTAGTAAACACATTGGGATTGTGAGCTTCAAAGGAGTTCCAGATATTGCAGAAGCGACAGCCTTCACTCTAGTAGCCCTGCAATCCCAAAATATGTGTTTGAAGGTGCCTGGCAGTTGGCAACCTCTAAATCACAGTTCAGACATTCCTGGGAACATTACTTGGAGTCTGGAAGGAGTGTAATACCATCTGGTCATTACCTTATATGCTCTTTCCGTAACCACCAGTGATTTAGTTGCCTTCCGTAGGTTTGCTAGCATGGTATCCCAGTCTTCCGGAGCAAACTGTTTGTTACAGTCAGTCTCCCATTTCATTCTATATACAGTAGAGCTGTAAAAAAGAGAAAAAACTGCGCTAATCTAGAAATATAAAGTGAACGGCTACACAAGCAATATGACAAAAATTGAATAGAAACAGTGAAAAAATATGCAGCGCTAATAGAACACTTATAAAGGTATAAAAGTGAAAAACATGCGTCAATGTGATAAGATCACAGTAGCCTGTGAATGAGTGTCCATTTAAAATGAAAAACAAAACACAAAACAAAAAAGTCCATCAATAGGGGGTGTATGGCCACATCCTCATCATAGGAAAGACTTTCTGCACGGTAAAAACAGGAGTAGATGGAATACTCTTACCGGATAGCGTGGATCTGCTTGTCAGCGACAACAGATCATAAACGCATGGAAGGACTCCACTCGAATCTGCTCGGCTGGACGATGGCCCGATAGTAAACTCACCACAGGATATCCCGATGGATGGCTGTAAGCCTGGACTGGAACCTCACCGTGGGTGTACTTACTCCAACTCAGATTCGTAGACAGATTCGTAGTCAGATGCCCCAGTTGAAGTCCACTTGGACGAAATGCGTCGGGCTTGCTATACCTGCACCCCATATTGCTTTTATCCATTTTTATACTGAAGTGATCACTTTTATGTAATTTGGTTTTATTACAATAAAACCTATCCTCTTTTATCTGCACCATCCGGAGCATTGTTTTTTTCTTTCTCCTGCATGACCTGCTTGGATACAAAGTTTTTCATACTCCATGTTTGAGCGCACCTTCCATCAGTGGACACCACTGTTTACATCATCGTTTGTCGCTTTAAACAAGCTGACCTTCTGTTCCTGTCTACGAATCTGAGTTGGAGTAAGTACACCCACGGTGAGGTTCCAGTCCAGGCTTACAGCCATCCATCGGGATATCCTGTGGTGAGTCTACTATCGGGCCATCGTCCAGCCGAGCAGATTTGAGTGGAGTCCTTCCATGCGTTTATGATCTGTTGTTGCTGACAAGCAGATCCACGCTATCCGGTAAGAGTATTCCATCTACTCCTGTTTTTACCGTGCAGAAAGTCTTTCCTATGATGAGGATGTGGCCATACACCCCATGTTGATGGACTTTTTTGTTTTGTGTTTTGTTTTTCATTTTAAATGGACACTCATTCACAGGCTACTGTGATCTTATCACATTGACGCATGTTTTTCACTTTTATACCTTTATAAGTGTTCTATTAGCGCTGCATATTTTTTCACTATATACAGTAGAGGTTCGCCTGAAAAATGTGAAGCCAATCAGGGGTCAAGTCCTGGGGAAAAAAAAAAATGATACGCTCATATGCAGAATTACTAAACTGGATGTTTTTTTTTTTCGATCCACTGTACCTTAGTAATCCTTTATGTTACTGGCCGCGAGTTATTCGCGGGATTTAGAAAGAAGTTTTTTTCAAATCCTGCGATAACTCGCGGCAGACCTCGGCAATGTCTCCTGGGAACAATGACAAAAGCTCCCAGGAGACATTGCGGCATCGAGGAAGTTACGGAATACCGGCACACTACCTGATGAATCCATATACAGGAAGTGGCCAGTAACATAAAGGATTACTGAGGTTCGCCTGCCCCTGACAGTGACTCGAGCTGGGCATCGCCGCTTAGTGAAGGATTGGCTCGGGCGGCTCGGCTGCTCTAGTCCTGCAAAGGGAACTGCGTTCCTGCTGTGAAAAAAGTACAGGAACTCCGTTCCCACGCGTTCCCGCAGGACTTGAGCCCTGAAGCCAATGCTGTTTTGTAGAGAGATGAAATGAGGCCCTTGCCTCTGGGGGCATCATGGCAGATCTGTTCAAAGGACATGGGGGGGAGGAAGGGGTAAGATTATAATGGGAGACGTAGAAATTTCTTATTTGTAGAAAATGAAAGTGTTCCTGAAGTGGGATTTGTTTTTGTGCGCTGAGGAGATCAAACATAGCGAATGTATCTCCAAGCTGAAGGTCCACTAAGGTGATCAAGGAATTGGATATCCACCATGCAAAGCTTTCAGGGTGATTAATGATTAATTAATAATGGTTCCACAAGAAAGGACGACCCCCGAGGGGCAGGTGAAATTAGTCTAAAGCAGGCCATACACGGTGGAATTTCTAACAAATTTTCTTTTCAAAAATCAGTAAGTTTAATTTTTTTGTAATCCAATTATGCCACCATTGATTTTCGAAATTCGGCCGACCAAACCTTCATGTTGCCGAGAATATTCTTTTCTCTCTGTTAATATTCGTTTCTCTCCGGGAAAATTCTTTTTTTGCACATGCGCATTTTTTTCTATTACATTTCTCACACGATTCTCCCATCATTGATCATAAAATCGTTAGTTTTTCAAAAAATGGCCAACATGTCGGATTCCTCAAATTTGATTGCCGCACAAAAATCGGCTGTTGCTGCAGCCCACTAACGGTGCAAAATTTGTACAAAAATTATTTGATACGATTTTCGAAAGAAAATTATTTCGAAATACGAACAGTGTATGGCCGCCTTTAGCCTGCTTTTATAACGATGCCAGATGGTGAGAGGATGGGAAACAATTGAATTGAGGGAAGTAAGCTTATGTGTAAAGTTGGAGGGTGACCATAGTATGGACAGGAGGGAGTAGGGTCTAACGAATTTGACCCAGGGCACTTTTAATTCCTGGATGGGAAAAAACTATCTGGGAAAAACGGGCAGCCAAGAAGTAGAACCAAAGGTTACGAAGACCCAGACCTCTGGTGGATTGGGATTTATAAAGAATGTGTTTGGAAAATCTAGGATGTTTATTCAGCCAAATAATTGATATTGATATCCTATTGTAGCTTGTCAATAAAGTATTCGGTGATATTGATAGGGAGGGATTGGAATAAGAATAAGAGTTTTGGTAACAGGGTAATTGTAACTGCCCATCTGTTGTAGGACTGAAAACAAGTAGGGCCAGAGTACACTATCAAAGGCCTTATTGATGTCAAGGCTTAATAGAGGGACCTGCTTTTTGTGTAGGTTAACACCTTGAAGAACATTCAGGGCTAGGCAAATATTGTCCGTGATAAGTCTATTTGGGATGAAGCCTGATTGAGCAGAAGAGGTCAGAGTCTTAATAATGTTGGCTAATCTATCTGCCAGGGCATGACTTAAATGTTAAGGTCATTGTTAATGACTGATATTGGCCTGTAGTTTTGTGGGAGGGAGGGGTCCTTAAGGGGTTTTGGTAACAGGGACATGTTGGCCAAGGTCAGTTCATTTGAGAAACGTTCTCCAAATGAACCTGTGAACCCGTCAGGACCTGGGGCGACCGAACGTTTCAGGGATTTAATTACCTTAAAGTTGAGTTTCCATCTCAAATTATTTTTTCATTATTGTGCTCATTAGACCTAAAAAAGAAAAAAACAATAGAAAAAAATATTTTACTGACCTCGAAATGCCTGTTGCTATGCGGTCCCACTTAATCTGCCTTTGGAATCAGCTAGGATTCTGACATCATCTCCCTAGGCTCCTCAGCACACTAGAAAAAATATAACTGCGCTAAACCAAAATTAATATTCTTGTGAAAGAAAACTAAAAACTCTATTGGGCATAAGCCCCAATGTGTGATAGATATGTGAACCAAAATTACAATGACGTGTAATTCAAATAATTAGCATAAATAACCATTTGATTAATATTTGGGCTACAAGACCCTACACACAAAATTGAATTATTAATACATAGTTTCTCTGGCCTGCACCAGATATAACAATGAATAATATATAAATTTGTGAACATGTGAAGGAAAAATTAATTAGGACACAAAATAGTTCATAGTCCCAACAGTACAGGGAAGAAAAGAAAGTCCGTATTGTGTCAGTTGTTAACACCCGTGTTCATTTCAACCATGCAGCTTCTGTGGTCTAAATTAACCTTAAGTGAGTCCACCACCAGTATTCGCAAGCCGCTTACCAGATTTTAAGGTCCCAACGGACCAAGCCCAGCATATAACTCCACAACCAATGGGTATTAGTATCCGGGTACAGCAGACTCCGTGTTAATGTTCAATAGACCAAATAAAAAGAAAAAGAAATGCTTCCATAGCATAAAACCGAGGTAACTTTTATTCAAAACAAATTGGTACAGGTATAGCACTCACATTTCAGACGATTCATAAAAGCATTTCTGCCATGCAGCTCCGGCCGGACGCTTGCTGGCAACAGGACCGCTTGTGGAGAGGTACGGTGAGAGGGGATGACACAGACGTGCCGCTCGCTCCACCCGACGCGTTTCGTGAAAGAATCACTTTGTCTCGGTACCAATTTGTTTTGAATAAAAGTTACCTCGGTTTTATGCTATGGAAGCATTTCTTTTTCTTTTTATTTGGTCTATTGAACATTAACACGGAGTCTGCTGTACCCGGATACTAATACCCATTGGTTGTGGAGTTATATGCTGGGCTTGGTCCGTTGGGACCTTAAAATCTGGTAAGCGGCTTGCGAATACTGGTGGTGGACTCACTTAAGGTTAATTTAGACCACGGAAGCTGCATGGTTGAAATGAACACGGGTGTTAACAACTGACACAATACGGACTTTCTTTTCTTCCCTGTACTGTTGGGACTATGAACTATTTTGTGTCCTAATTAATTTTTCCTTCACATGTTCACAAATTTATATATTATTCATTGTTATATCTGGTGCAGGCCAGAGAAACTATGTATTAATAATTCAATTTTGTGTGTAGGGTCTTGTAGCCCAAATATTAATCAAATGGTTATTTATGCTAATTATTTGAATTACACGTCACTGTAATTTTGGTTCACATATCTATCACACATTGGGGCTTATGCCCAATAGTTTTTAGTTTTCTTTCACAAGAATATTAATTTTGGTTTAGTGCAGTTATATTTTTTCTAGTATGCTTTTTTATGTTTGTTTGACGTAATAATTGCAGCTTATTAATCCATTTATTTATTTCTGTACTTAGCACAGTTGCTTTCTGCTTTCCTCAGCACACTAATGCTCTTGGGAAATGTGTGTCATCATTTCCCAGGATGCCGTGCGCTTCCCCATTATACCTCCCCATCCAAGACTTCCAGGAAGTAAGTGCTTGTGGGCTTCACAATGCCCACAAGCAAAATGACAACGGTGTGGACATAGTTTTATAAACTATCTTTTTTAAATAACTATGCGGAGCGGCGGCAGGTTGTAAAATAGTAAGTGACCGGATTTATATTATAAAAACGCATGATGAAAGGACATACATTTAAAAAATGCTAATTGTGGTTGGATCATCGAAGGGGCTTCTCTGTTTATGAGGACTAGAGGGTATCTAATTCAAGCCGTTTTTGAGCTAACAATTGTGTGTTAGACAATGTCGGATTCCCTGTCTGTATTGTGCATAATTTGTATAGCTCTGTGGTCAGTGTGTAGATTTGTTGCCATCATCCTCTATTTTTCCTAGAGGCTATGCTAATGAGCTGGCATCTTAAAACAGTCTTATGAGCCACTCACAGAGTGCTAGGGGATCTATCGGGTGTAGCATTTAAGGTAAAGAATTCTTGGATGGCAGGGGAAATTTCTTGTCGTGTGATAGGGTCTGCAAGTAGGGAGTTATTCAAACGCCATGCGTAAGGGGTGTCCGACAGGCCAATGAGGGTAGTAGTTATGTTCACTATGTTATGGTTCGACCATTGACATACGAGGATGTCCAAGTCTATGGAGTTGGCCAGGATAATGGGGGTGCAGAAATAGCGATTGAAATAGCTTGCACATGGCAGGGATCAGGTCAATGTTAAATTCAGGGATCCCCCTAACCCTGAGATTGTTCCTGTGATTACAATTGTCGAGATCTTTGTCTTGAGATTGCAGCTGTGTGACTGTCGCAGCAAGTGTTTCATATTCCCTAGAGAGGTCATTGTGAGCAATGCTGAGTTTGTCATGTTTAGTTTCTAAATGATCAGTATGTGATCCCGAAGCAGCAATCTCCTGAGTCAGGGTGTTTGTGCTTTTGTGCAGTTCAGTCTGGAATTTAGTGGCAATTTTGTTATATATTGACTCCAGACTTTTATCTAAATCTTCTTTTGTGAGGGGGCAGAGTACTCACTGTCCGGAAGTGGAGCGGAGTCAGCCTATGTACGCTGTGAGGAGGGAGAAGCAGGGCTGCCGACACCATCTTGAGACATGCCTCTCTTCTCCTCTGACTGCAGCAGGTAGTTAGTTAAAGACCTCTGCGCCATCCCCTTCCTCGTCTTCTTTGGTGGCATGCACAGCTTGGTCCTGGGGGTGTTGGGAGTGATTGTGGCAAGTATTGCAGTTTTCTGGCCCCATGAAGCAGGCTAAATAGTAGAACAGAGCTACTCAGACATGCAGCCGATCCCCCGGACGTAGTGCATGAGCCTGTTGATTTAACTTAATCTATGAGCAATAAATGAGTTTAATAAACTTATTGATGTATTTTCTCCCCAATTCCAGATCCTAACACTTTGGAAGGTTCCCATAAACTAAAGCCAGGTGACTAAGATACAAAGCTTGAATAAAAGTAAATTGGATCGACACAAGACATGCAAAACAAAGTTTATTCAAGTAGTTTGCCTTTTATTTGTCTTCCATTTTAATTGTTTGTGTTTAACTATGCTGTTAAGTTAGTATATCCACAATTAGGCTACACGGCCATTCTAGTTACAGGATCTGGGTTTACAGCCAATTACTCTGTGAATATACAGTATGGGCCAGATTCAGAGAGAACTTACGCCAACGTATCTGTTGATATGCCGCATAAGTCCACAGATGCGCCATCGTATCTATGCGCTGTATTCAGCAAACAAGATACGCCTGAATTTTGGCTTGATCCGACTGACGTAAGTCTCCTATGCCGTCGTATCTTGGGTGAATATTTACGCTGGCCGCTAGGGGAGCTTCCATTGATTTACGCATCAAAAATGTAAATGACCTAGATATGCCGATTCACAAACGTACTTGCGCCCGTCACAGTAAGCTATGCCGTTTACGTAAGACGTACGTCCGGCGTAAAGTTATCCCACCTAAAGCAGGGGTAAGTCATGTTGGGGTATGGACGTTGGAACAGCCGTCGTATTTTACATTGTTTACATAAGTCGTCCGTGAATGGGGCTGGGCGTAGGTTACGTTCACGTGGTATGCATTGAGCCGTCGTATCTTAGGGAGTATATGCAACGTGATTGTGAGCATGCGTGCGCATGCGCCGTTCGTTCGGCCATTCATTTACATGGGGTCACGGTTAATTTTAATACAACACGACCACTACCTTCCTTATTTGAATTAGGTGGGCTTACACCGGCCCATTTACGCTACGCCGCCGTAACTTAGGGAGCAAGTGCTTTGTGAATACTGGTCTTGCCTCTCTATGTTACGTCGGCGTAGCGCATATGAGATGCGCTACGCCCGCTCAAAAATACGCCGCTGTACCTAAATCTGGCCCTATATCTTTTTCTTCATCAAGCCTTTGTTTTAGTCACAATAAAGCCTAGGTTCACATTGGAGCGATTTATCATGCGATTTGAGAGATCAAATCGCATGACAAACCGCAACCTATTGGCGGCAATGGCACCGTTCCAATCGGTGCAACACCGATTTTGAGGCGCCGCACCGATTTGCAAAAGTAGTTCCTGCACTACTTTTGCCGATTTCAGGTGCGATTTCAATAGACATCTGTGTATTAAGCCACACAGATGTTTATCAAGTAGCACCTGAAATCGCGCTAACCTTGCTACTTTGAAATTGCACTACTTCAAGTGAAGTAGCACGATTTCAAAGTAGCAGCAATGTGAACCAGGGCAAAAGGTAATTTTGTAATGTCAGCTATTAGTTTTTCTTCCTAGGCATGGAATAGCTCCACCTAAATATAAGAAGGTTAAAGGTTATAGTAGGTATAGTCAGTAATCAAATGCAAAATATTAACCAAAATGGGGGTTGGGAGGTTGTGACATAAATCTAAAGTTTGTATAAACTGTATCCCATTTTGTATGCTTTGTTTATGATTGGAACACAGTACTCATTGGTTGATTTTTTAAATTCAAATAGACTGTGCACTTTGCACTCTGCAAGTGGAGTTGCTCCAGAGCTTAGTAAATGAGGCAGAGCTTAATTTTGCAAAGAATACACAATTACATGCAAGGAAAAAAAAATTCCTTGCACATGATTGAATGGTGAAAGTTAGGTCTTCCATTCACTTACTAAGAGATGGATCAACTGCACTTGCAGAGTGCATAGTCTATTTGCCTTTAGTAAATCAATGCATGTACACAGCACTAATAATGTTTTGATTACAGATTCACATTCTTTTAGACTTTGATAAGAAACATGCCTGACATATCTAATGTCCCTTATTACTTTAAAAGTACAATTGTAATATTAATGTGATACCTACAAAATGAGGCATATAAAAACTAAAATTTAGACAAATTAACTGTTTTGAAAGATGCGAAGTATATCATTTTTTTGTGTCTGTTCTCTACTGCAGTAGTTATTGTTAAATTGGAACTACTGATCAATGTAAGGATAGGAGTTGGCTATCTACAAGCATACCCCACTTTTAAGTACACAATGGGGTTTATTTACTAAAGCTGAAAAACGCTAAATCAGGCTCACTTCTGCATAGAAACTAGTGAGCTTCTAACCCCAGCTTGTTCAATTAAGCTTTGGTAATAAAACCTGAAAGCTCATTGGTTTTTATGCAGAAGTGAGCCTGATTTTGCGCTTTCCAGCTTTAGTAAATAAACCCCATTGTGTACTTAAAAGTGGGGTATTCCTGTATACAACTTTCAAAACACAACCAATGTTCTATGGTAGCTCCTTTTGTGGTAGATGAGGATAGTTACCTAATATACAGTTAAATTGATTTACTGCCGCCCATTCATCAGAGATGAGATTTGAAATAGCACTTACTTTTATGTGCCATTTTTTCTTTTTCAACACAAGAATGTTCAATGTTGCAAGTAATAGGACAACATGAATTCAGCAAATTGGACCTGGCAATTTCCATTATCTCTTAGGAAAATCTTTGTACATTTTTGGAGTCGTGTATTTCATGTCCATTTTACTACAAAAAAAATAGTTTCAAAGCCTTACTACAGATGAAATATTTAGTTCCACACATTATTCTGATCTGTGCCACTTTTTATAGTTGCTTTACATGCATGAAATAGTTCAATATCAACAGAACATTGTCTAACTATGATAAATATGACCTATTGCCCACTGGTAAAATTAACCACTTCAGCCCTGGAAGCATATACCCACTTCCTGACCAGGCCATTTTTCTTTTTTTCTTTTATAAATATCCCCCCCCCCCCCCAAAAAAAAAAAAAAGTCTTCATCAGTTTAGGCCAATATGTATTTTTTACATTTTTTTGGTAAAAAAATTGCAATAAGCGTATATTGATTGGTTTGCGCAAAAGTTATAGTGTCTACAAAATAGGGAACATGTTTATGGAATTTTTATTAATTTTCTTTTACTAGTAATGGCAGTCATCAGCGATTTTTAGTGGGACTACAACATTGCGGCGGACAGATCGGGCACTTTTGACACTTTTTTGGGACCACTGACATTTATACAGCGAACAGTGCTATAAAATGCACTGATTACTGTGTAAATGTCACTGGCAGGAAAGGGGTTAACAATGGTTTAAAGGTGTTCCCTGAGATGTGTTTCTAATTGTGTGGGGGGGTGGGAATGACTGGAGGAGGAGAGAGATTGCTGTTCCTGTTTACATTGACATATCCCCATTCTGGCTCTCTTAACCTCCCTGGCGGTATGATTATTTCAGAAAAAAGGTGCTGAAAGCGGTACCATTATTTGCAAGAAAATTTGGCGTTTTATACTGTAGGCATGTAATTCTTAGGAATAACTCACTTAAATCTGACCAAACAAGAGTCTAGTAGGCATCCCAGGTATGACATTTTTTTAAAAACAAAATTATAAATTATAATATAATAAATAATTATAAATAATTATAACAAATAATAATATAATTATAATAAAAATTATTCAATAATGTAATCAACTCGAAATCACTGAAATTTGCTCAGTTGCAGAATTGTCGCTGTCATTACGTTTATTTTTTTTATGACGAATTTCCCCACAAATCGCTATCGCCCAATTCTGCAAGTGATTATAATTTATTATCGCTGTTTTCTAGCTGCTCTAAAACCACTTTTGACATAAAGGGACACTTTTGGTTGCTATGGACAATCTACAGTTTGCAGACAGAAAGAACAGTTTTTATTATATAAAAGAACATGTAGGGCACTGGGCAGACCACTAGGGACAAGGGGGTGTGTATTTTTTACAAACAGTACTGTAATCTATAAGATTACAGTATACTGTATGTATTGTGTTTGTTCCCCTTTTTAAATTTGATGCCGTTCTCCGCCCCCGTGCGTCGTAACGTCGCAGGGAGCGGAGATCGGCGGGACACAGAGGCACTGTGTGAATCGAGCGAGGACCCGCTCGCTCACACAGCACGGTGGCATCGCTGGATCCAGGGACAAGGTAAGTAAACCAAGCCTGTGGATTCAGCGAGGCGAGCCCGAGTCTGACTCGGGGTTACCGATCGTAGCCAAAAAATCTCACCCCGAGTCAGACTCAGGAATACCACCAGGGGGGTTAAAGAGCGATTGAGGGTGGCTGGTGGACACTGTGGCCACGCGCATCGCCCTGACATTGTAGGCATATCTCCCACAGCTCTTAAATCGGTTTGCGCAGCCGTGCCAACCTGCCACCATATAATAACGGCAGCTGGTCGGCAACAGTGCATCAATGTATTTTGATTAGGGGATAATATTAATTGTATTTATGTAATGTGTAGCAGAAGTGAAGCAAAGTCCATGGAAGATGATATCTCCCATTGATCATTGCTGAAACAACACAGTGTAACTTTATTAGTAGACCACATTTTCAGTTTATTAATTTTTTTTTGAATAGTAGCATTGTTTCACATAAAGCAGATTAAATTCAGCAAGAGAGAGTGTCCTATTGTACACTACTGAATATTCCACTACACCAATCTACTGTCACTAGAAGCCAAGCATTTAAAGACAACTATTTGTTTTATTTGAATAAACATTCTTACTTTCTGGTCTACCAGTGCAGCTTTTATAATGACCCCAAATGTGGAGTTACTAAATGCTGTAAAGATATTCTGAAAGTCTCAGTTGAAAAACCGCTTGAGGCCCATATACCAACATTTTGTGGCCAAAGGCAATATATCTGAATGTTTTAGTCATGAACCACATTTGAAATGTATTTTAGGCCTTTCCATTATACTTGAATCTATATGACAAAAATGTAATAATTATAAATAAAGTGTGAGTGAAGGGATGTGTCTGATTCACACTATACGATTACAATGATTGAAGCCGTTTTTAAAAGACATGAATTTTTCCACATTGAAATTAACAGCAGCATCACCATGAGTTTTCAATTTTATAGTGAACTTCAAATTCATCTTATTTCAGATCACAAAGGCTGTAATTTCAATAAATAGGTTACATCCATTACAAATATGGAATATATGATTAAGCCAGGTTTCAAGCAAATTAGCTTTCAGATGCAGCAGGGGTTGCAGCCATTAACTCCAATAATAGAATACCTTCAGAAAAATTATGGGCTTTCAAGTTCCTTTTATAGTGCTACAAAGAAGGTTTTAAAGAATTTCTCTTGAGTGTTATTAGTCTATTCAAATTCACTAACTTGCTTG
Organism: Rana temporaria; assembly: GCF_905171775.1. Classification (NCBI taxonomy): domain Eukaryota; kingdom Metazoa; phylum Chordata; class Amphibia; order Anura; family Ranidae; genus Rana; species Rana temporaria. Next base: position 220,246,868 of record NC_053493.1, on the reverse strand, counting down.
TTTACTATTATTTAAATCCCTTTTCTTTCTTTTTTGCTTGACCAAATCTTTTTCCTCAAGCCATCTAAACTATGCAAACAGAAATATAATTACTGTTTTAAAACTAACTTTAAGATAATTAAAATAACTGTAAAATCATACACAGCCTTTATGTATTAGAACTCATAGAGAGCTACAAGCAAACAAAACACACGTCATGTTGCTTTATAAATCAGTTATTCATTAGTGCACTGCTTACAAATGTACAGCTATCTATAAATGCAATAATAATAATGAATATGAACCATTTCATTTTGCAATAAATGCGTTATTATTTTGTAATTAAATATTTGCTTTCCATAGTTGTATTTGTGTTTAAATTGTATTTACAATAAGGGATCATAGAGAAACACAAATCATAGTCAAATATGAAAAAGGTTATATACAGTATAATAATAAGCATTTCATGGATAGAGAATGATTTAAAGACAAATTCCAGGAAAACATCTAAAGGCAGATTTAGCTGAGTATCTTTCAAATGGGTGATGGGGCGATGCCCCCGTCAGAAAGCAATCAGAGCCTGACAGTGCTGGCAGCCATTCATAGCCATTTGCATGTAATTGTACATGCATTAATTACCTGCGGATAATTGGCTTTCAGTGCAGATTTTTTTTGCCTCCAGAGCCGATCATCTATAGGTAATCACTGCATGTTCACTTACAAATATACACCCACAAATGGCAGTTTGTGGTCAACCTCCCATTTCTTCACAGGAAACCTAGTTGAGTCTCCCACGTGTAATTGCAGTGGGCCCACAAACAATTGTGAATGGGGTCCATGAGAGCTGTTTTACTTGAAAAAGGAGTTCAATCTTGGGATTTATAGAGCTCATTGCATTTAAAAATATATTTACTGACTAAGTGATGAATACATACTATAGGTGCATTATTTGTATTTTTTTCATCTGCTTAGAGTTTAGCATTTAACAAAATGTAGTAATCTTAACCACTTGGTAACCGCCCCATAGACAATATACGTCTACAGGGCGGGTGGTTAACTCTAGGAGGGCGTCAATGTACGTCCTCCCAGAGTCCGTCTCCCGCGCGTCCCCTGGGGCGCGCACACGGGAACATCCGTGACCGCCGGGTCCAGAGGACCCGGCCGATCACGAATCGCGGTAAACGGCCGCTATACCATGTGATCGCTCCGTCCAATGACGGAGCGATCACATGTAAACAAACCGGCGTCTTTTGATGACGCCGGTTCCTCCCTCCTCTCTCTGTACCGAGCGGTACAGTGTGAGAGGGGGGAGCGCGGGTGTCAGCAGCGCTGTGGATGGATCTGTGACTATTGCAGTCACAGATCCATCCATCCCTGCTCAGCCATCCCTAAACCCCCTGCAATACCCCCCCTACAATACTGTGCAATACCCCCCCTACAATACTCTGCAATACCCCCCCTGCGCAATACTCTGCATACCCCCTACAATACTCTGCAATACCCCCCCTGCGCAATACTCTGCATACCCCCGGAAATACTCTGCATACCCCCCTGCGCAATACTCTGCATACCCCCCTGCGCAATACTCTGCATATCCCCTGCGCAATACTCTGCATATCCCCCTGCGCAATACTCTGCATACCCCCTGCGCAATACTCTGCATACCCCCTGCGCAATACTCTGCATACCCCCCTGCGCAATACTCTGCATACCCCCCTGCGCAATACTCTGCATACCCCCCTGCGCAATACTCTGCATATCCCCCTGCGCAATACTCTGCATATCCCCCTGCAAAATACTCTGCATACCCCCCCCCCTGCGAAATACTCTGCATACCCCCCCCCCCTGCGAAATACTCTGCATACCCCCCCTGCGCAATACTCTGCATACCCCCCTGCGCAATACTCTGCATACCCCCCTGCGAAATACTCTGCATACCCCCTCCGAAATACTCTGCATACCCCCCCCCTGCGAAATACTCTGCATACTCCCCCCTGCGAAATACTCTGCATACCCCCCCCCCTGCGAAATACTCTGCATACCCCCCCTGCGAAATACTCTGCATACCCCCCCCTGCGCAATACTCTGCATACCCCCCTGCAAAATACTCTGCATACCCCCTGCAAAATACTCTGCATACCTCCCCTGCGCAATACTCTGCATACCCCCCTTCGCAATACTCTGCATACCCCCCTGCGCAATACTCTGCATACCCCCCTGCGAAATACTCTGCATACCCCCCTGCGCAATACTATGCATACCCCCTGCGCAATACTCTGCATACCACCCCCTGCGCAATACTCTGCATACCCCCCCCGCTCAATACTCTGCATAACCCCCTGCGCAATACTCTGCATTACTCCCCGGCAATACTCTGCATTACTCCCCGGCAATACTCTGCAATACCCCTGCACAATTACTCTGCAATACCCCCCGCACCAATACTCTGCAATACCCCCGCACCAATACTCTGCAATACCCCCGCACCAATACTCTGCAATACCCCCGCACCAATACTCTGCAATACCCCCGCACCAATACTCTGCAATACCCCCGCACCAATACTCTGCAATACCCCCGCACCAATACTCTGCAATACCCCCACACCAATACTCTGCAATTCCCCAACACCAATACTCTGCAATACCCCAACACCAATACTCTGCAATACCCCGGCTAATACCCCAGAAAATACTCTGGGGAAAAAATGCGTTTTAACCACTTCCCGTCCGCCGGCCGTCATGACGTCCTTGACTTTGTGCGGGGATATCTGAATGATGCCTGCAGCTACAGGCATCATTCAGATATCATTTTTTTCAGCCGGCGATTCCCTACACCATAAGAACAATCATGTCGGCTGTTCCACCTCTTGATTGTTCTTACGGGAGGCGAAAGGGGACGTCTCCCCTCCCTTCTCCCTCCGGTGCCTCTTCTGACTCACCGCTACGATCGAAACCAGGATCGTTTTATTTTTTTTAATTTTTTTTCAGGCTTCCCAGCCTAAAGGTGAGATGTGGGGTCTTATTGACCCCACATCTCACTGTAAAGAGGACCTGTCATGCTATATTCCTATTACAAGGGATGTTTACATTCCTTGTAATAGGAATAAAAGTGATCAAAACATTTATTTTTGGGGAAAAACGTATCAAACTAAAATAAATAAAGTGAAATGAACAATAAAAATATTTTTTTTTTTTAAAGCGCCCCTGTTCCTGCGTGCTCGTATACAGAAGCGACCGCACACGCAAGTCCCACCCACATATGAAAACGGTGTTCAAACCACACATGTGAGGTATCGCTGCGAATGTTGGAGCAAGAGCAATACTTTTGGCCCTAGAGCTCTTCTCCAACTAAAAAGATGTAACCAGTAAAAATATTTAAAGCGTCGCCTATGGGGATTTTTAAGTAGCGAAGTTTGCCGCCATTCCACAAGCGTGTGCAATTTTGAAGGGTGACATGTTGGGTATCTATTGACTTGGCGTAACTTCGTCTTTCATATTATGCAAAAACATTGGGCTAACTTTAATGTTTTTTTTTTTTTTAAAAGCACAAAACCGTTTTATTTCCAAAAAAACACATTCGAACAATTGCTGCGAAAATAACGTGCGCGATAAAAAGTTGCAACGATCGCCATTGTATTCTCTAGGGTTTTTGCTAAAAAAGCATATATAATGTTTTGGGGTTTTATGTAATTTTCTAGCAAATAAATTATGATTTTTCCATGTAGGAGAGGAATGTCAGAATTGGTCTGGGTGTTCCAGAACGCCTGATGGTGCTCCCTGCATGTTGGGCCTCTGTATGTGGCCATGCTGTGTAAAAGTCTCACACATTTGGTATCGCCATACTCGGGAGGAATAGCAGAATGTGTTTTGGGGTGTAATTAGTGTTATGCATATGCTGTGTGTGAGAAATAACCGGCGAATATGAACATTTTGTTAAAAAAAAAAAAAAAAATCTTGATTTTGCAAAGAATTGTGGGAAAAAATTACAACTTCTAAAAACTCACCATGCCTCTTTCTAAATACCTTGGAATGTCTTCTTTCCAAAAAGGGGTCATTTGGGGGGTATTTGTACTTTTCTGGCTTGTTAGGGTCTCAAGAAATGAGAGAGGCCGTCAGTACTTCAGATGTGATCAAATTGATCAATTTTCAGTAATTGGTACCATAGCTTGTAGACCCTATAACTTTCACCCAGACTAAATAATAACCCAATTTTTTTTTTTTTACCAAAGATATGTAGCAGTATACATTTTAGGCCAAATTTATGAAAAAAAAATACTTTTTTGCAAAATGTTATAATAGAAATGAAGAAAAATTCATTTTTTTTACAAAATTTTCTTTCTTTTTTCATTTATAGCGGAAAAAATAAAAACCGCAGAGGTGATCAAATACCACCAAAAGAAAGCTCTATTTGTAGGAAAAAAAGGACAAAAATTTCATTTGGTTACAGTGTTGTATGACTGAGTTATTGTCATTCAAAATGTGAGAGCACCGAAAGCTGAAAATTGGTCTGGTTATTAAGGGTGTTTAAGTGCCCAGTTGTCAAGTGGTTAAAAACTCCATTAAATTAAAATGCAGCAGATTTTTTTTGAAAATGTCAATCTCTGTATACATTTTTTTGCCATAAGATGCTATCAGTGTCTATTCAAAGATTTTCTTCTTCCAAATTATTTGTTACAGAGTGGTAATACAATCGTTGATTTAGGGAAGGTTTTAGGAAAGCATGGTCTGCCTATTTGTAACAAAAGAAATGTGTGAGCTGATATGATATCTATAAATCCTAACCTGCAGCTGATGAAACCTCTCACACCCAACAAAATTCAAGAAAATTGTTTTGTGCTTATTATCCTATATGCGATAAGAAAGTCTTTAAAATCACCTTAGTGCCACAATTATAGTACTCTCCACCATTACATGTGTTAAAGCACCCTTTTTAGATGTACTGTCACCTGGGATCAATGAACAAGCCATTTAATGCATGGTTAATTGGAGCCTGTGTCCCTTTTTAAATGTAAATATATATCCTTCAAGATCCATCCTTTAAACTTCCTCCACCATCTGGCTTGTATCACTCAAAAGAGTTATTTTAAAATTGGTGTCACCCTCCCTTTAAGAATGCATTCTTCATTCTCTTCTCCTTTACTCCACTCATCCACATATAAAAGGTAAACTTCAGATAGTGCTTTATCCTTTAGTACAACTTTATTTAAATTCTCCTACTCCTAAAAACATTACTCCCATTATACATGTAAATAAAAAGTGACACAAATGAAATCAGATCAGTTATCCACCGCTCTTTTTTTTTTTAGAAATACCAGTAAACAAGCTCCTCCATGTATGATGGCATCATCCGATGTAGCCCGCCCCTATGCCAGACTGTATGGGGTCAAGAAGGTTTTTGTCAGTGAGGTAAAAGCTCAGAAGGTTGTAGATTAAGAGTTTTAAAAGTTTAGAGGTAAACAGTAGCAAAGAGATGGGTCTTAAAGTGGTTGTAAAGTCTGAAGGTATGCACCAGAGCCTTGGCTGTCCCGGGACTCCCTCTCCTAATTGGCTTATCACAGACAGTTAATCACAGACAGTGATCCAATAGGGAGAGCATGGGGGTGGGGCCGAACTGCGGCTATATGTGTCTAATGCAGGGCTCAGGAGCAAGCACACACTAGTGCATCCATAGCAAGCGGCTTTCTATTGGGGGCACTGGTCAAGGGGGAGGAGCCAGGAGCATCGGCTGGGGGTGATCAACGCATGTTTTAGAGAGGAAGGTAAAGTGCCAGTAGAGAGGGAGAGATTGAAGATGTGAGAAAATGGGAGCATAGTATACAGGAAGAGGGTGACCGTATTTGTTGTGAGGGAACAGGGTCCAGTGGACAAGTGTCAAGAGAAAAGTTTAGTGACCTCGTCGGTAGTATCATTGTCAAAAAAGAAAAGTATTGCATTTGGTATTGTACAGAATGGCCGGATTCACAGACATTGGCGCATATTTATGCCGCCGTAGCGTATCTTTTGTACGCTACGCCAAAGCAGCGCAGAGAGGCAAGCACCGAATTCACAAAGCACTTGCTCCTATATCTGCGCTGGGTTTCTAAGGCGTAAGCCAGCGTAGGTGGAAGTGGGCGTGAGACATGCAAATGAGGCGTGACCCCATGCAAATGATGGGCCGCATCCCAGTGCGCATGCTCAGAATCACGTCGAAACAACTGCCTAAAATACGTCGAATCACTGCCTACGGCGTGAACGTAAACTACGCCCAGTTATATTCATGTCCAACGTAAACTACGTAAAATACGACGGCTTATGTTCCCTGGTCCATACCTTTGCATGGGTTGCGCCTCAAATATGGGGAATAACTTTACGCCGGACGTACGACTTACGCAAACCGAGTATATTATGTGCCGGGCGCAAGTACGTTCGTGAATCGCGTATTTCCCTCATTTGCATATTTGAATCAAAAATCATCGGGAGCGCCACATGCGTCCAGCATAAATATGCGCCCACGATACGCCGGCGTAGGCAAGTTACGTTGGTCAGATGAAGCCTATTTTTAGGCGTATCTTGGTTTCTGGTTTGGCGCACACAGATACGACGGTGCACATTTGTACTTACGACGGCGTATCTGAGATACGTTGGTGTAAGTGCTTTGTGAATCCGGGCCATAATGTTAAGTGGGATAGGTATCTGTGCAGTGGACCTGCACTAGTGAATTTCATCAATCTTATTTTTGAAATGATTGACAATCTCATTAGCAGTGAGTGGGTTACTAGATGGAGGTGGTGATGGAGAAAGTAGAACATTAAAACTAAAGAAGAGACAATGAAGACTGGATGACAGAGTACTAATGAGTGTTACAAAGTAGGCTTGTTTGGCAGCATGAAGGGGGAAATTGCATTTTAGGAATGCAGATCTATATAGGGAAAATGCTTGCAGGGATTTGGTTTTATGTCACAATCACTTCAATGCACGGCTATGTCCCTAAAGATTTTTGGTGTCGTCAGTCTGCCAAGGTTGTAATGGTTGGGACCTGATGTGTAGTGAGAAGAGCAAGTGAGTCCAGTGTGGATAAGAGTGAACTGTTGTAGACAGAAGTGGAATGGTCAGGACAGAGCTAGGGTGATATTTTGTCACAGAGGTGGTCAGTTGCAGAGTAGAAAAGAAAAGGATTAAAGTGACAAAAGTTTCTGTGGGTAATCATTTGCTGCTTCAAGAGATAGGTGATTGAAGTCAGGGACACTGTGAAAGTGATAAGGTTGTGATCAGAGCGAGAAAAGGGGGTGTTGGTGAGGTTGCCAGGAGTGCAAAGATGGGGGAAAACAAGGTCAAGGGTGTTAGCATCAGAGTGAGTGGAGGACTGTGTCCATTGTGCTAGGTCAAAAGATGAGGTTAAGTTGAAAAGTTGAGAGGTAGCCACGCTGTTAAACATAAGGGGACATTAAAGTCACCAATAATGTAGGTATTTCAAAGAAGAGAAAGTAGGGTAGCCAGATGAAGAAGTCTTTAACCACTTAAGGACCACCCACCGCATATATACTGCGGCAGGGCAGCCCTATTGAGCGAAACAACATACCTGTACATTGTTTCTTGCATGAGATACTGTGGCCACCCACTGCACAGTGGAAGGAGCTGATGCACGGGTCCGGCGTCTGCAATGTCCACTGGCCACCCACAATCGCTCCTCAGAGAGGCAGAATGGAGATCTGCTGATGTAAACAAAGCAGATCCCCATTCTGGCAAGGGAGTACAGTGTGATTGTCTCTTCCTAGTGATCAAGAACAGCGATATCTCTGTACTCCCAGTAAGTCCACCCCCCCACAGTTAGAAACACCTCCTTAGGAAACACTTAACCCCTTGATCGCCCCCTAGTGTTAAACCCTTCCCTACCAGTGTCATGTATACAGTGATCAGTGGATATTTTTAGCTCTGATCACTGTAATAATGTCAATGGTCCCAAAAAAGTGTCCAATCTGTCTGCTGCAATGATGCAGTCCTGCTAAAAATTGCTGATCACAACCATTACTACTAGTAAAAATAATAATAATAAAAATGCCATAAATCTATCTCCTATTTTGTAGACGCTATAACTTTTGCGCAAACCAATCAATATTGCTTTTTGCAATTTTTTTTAACCAAAAATATGTAGCAGAATACATATTGCCTTAAACTGATTGTTTTGACCCAAGCTCAGTTTTTTTATATATTTTTTGGAGCTATGTATTATAGCCAGGGCAGCCATCACAAATCTTGGGGCCCCTTACACAGCTTTAGGCAGAGCCCCCCTGGAGCAGAGAACCGGGGGGCCATCCACTCTCCTGCCCCGAGATGATAAGCACGGGGGGTTGTGGTAACGAAAGTGTCATCTCTTCTCTTCTCTCTCCTGCCGCAAGCTTATAAGTGGGACGGGGGGTGTTGGTGCTGACGAACAAAACAAAGTCAAGCCAAATCTTCTCTTCTCTCTCCTGCCACAAGTTGCTAAAGTCAGATGGAAAAAATAATGGGTGGGGGGCAGGCCCCTCCCACAAGTTGCTAAAGGTGGGGGGTTATACGGTAAAAAAAAGGGGGCGGGCCCCTGCCACGAGTTTCTAATGGTGGGGGATCATGTATATATACGTGATCCTGCACTTCTGGGTAGGTAGAATGCATGCTGCCACCGGCTCGCTCCTTCTGTAATTACACACAGTGAAGACCAATCGATGGTGTACCACAAACTCGATGTCTGGCGGCACCTGCCGATCATTAGCCAGAGAGACAGTACGGCAGATTGTCATTCTGACAGGAGGGGAGGCATGGATCCTCTGTCTCTGCAAACAGGAACTAGGATCCATGTCTTCCCCTAGTAAAAGCACCTCCCACAGTTTAGTAAAACACTTGCTAGGCACACAGTTAACCCTTTGAAAGCCCCTGATGTTAACCTCTTTCCAGCCAGTGTCATTAGTACAGTGACAGTGCATCACCAATGCTTATTGGGATTGTTTTACCAAAAATCTAAAGCAGAATGCACATTGGCCCAAATTTTTCGGAGGTATGATTTATAGCAGAATATATATATATATATATATATATATATATATATATATATATATATATATATATATATATATATATATATATATATATATATATATATATATTTATATATATATATTTATATATTTTTTTTTTTTAATTGTATGATTTTTTTTTTAGTTTCTATTTGTGGGAAAAAATTACATATTTTATTTTGGTACAGTGTTGTTGTCAATTAAAGTAACGCAGTGTCGTATTGCAAAACATGTCCTGGTCATGAAGGTGGGTAAATCTTCTGGAGGTCAAGTGGTTAAAGCTAGAAAATTATATCATGCTGGAATTCATGATATACTGACTTATGATTTGATCAGAAGGGTTAATTGCTACTGGAATAAGCTTTAAAAAAAATTCTCTAATAAGATATATTTATTGGTTTTTAACCATGTATTTTTTTGCAAATTTTAGTTTAACAACTTAAGGATCCCTTCACGCCGATATACGTCGGCAGAAGGGCACGGCTGGGCACAGGCACGTACCTGTACGTTGCCTTTAAGAGCCTAGCCGCGGGGTCACGCGGACGCCTACAGCCACGCCCCCCTACAGTAAGAATCACTCCCTTAGGGCACACTTAACCCCTTAGTGCCCCCTAGTGGTTAACCCCTTCACTGCCATTGTCATTTTCACAGTTATCAGTGCATTTTTATAGCACTTTTCGCTGTGAAAATGATAATGGTCCCAAAAATGTGTCAAAAGTGTCCGATGTGTCCGCCATTATGTCGCAGTCATGAAAAAAAATGCTGATCGCCGCCATTACTAGTAAAAAAATAATAATAATAAAAATGACATAAAACTATCCCCTATTTTGTAATAATTGTGCGTAAACCAATCGATAAACGCTTATTGTGATTTTTTTTTACCAAAAATAGGTAGGAGAATATATATATCGGCCTAAACTGAGAAAAAAAAAAAATTATATCTTTTTTGGGGATATTTATTATAGCAAAAAGTAAAAAAATATTGAATATTTTTCAAAATTGTCGCTGTTTTTTTGTTTATAGCGCAAAAAATAAAAATCGCAGATGTAATCAAATACCACCAAAAGAAAGCTCTATTTGTTGAAAAAAAAAAGGACGCCAATTTTGTTTGGGAGTCACGTCGCACGACCGCGCAATTGTCAGTTAAAGCAACGCAGTGCCAAATCGCAAAAAGGGGCAAGGTCCTTAACCTGCATATTGGTCCGGGTCTTAAGTGGTTAATGCAGTATACAGTATAGAGTACTCTCTGTCAAATTTAGAATAATTTTGACTTTTGTGAACTAACCAATTATTGTATGATATGTTTTATTGCGCTAAAATTATAAAAGTAAAATGGAGGTTACACACTGGCTTAAGATAAAACACTTTTTTTCAATTTCACTGTGTGTACCCAGGAAACATTTTGGACTCTTGCACATATGTGGCCTAAAGGCAGGTGTCAAATAGTAAAAATTAACTAAAAAACAATGATGTAGTGTATGTCATATAATGCGAATAAAGGACAAAATATAGTATCAGAAAGTAAAAAAAAATAAAGATGTACAAACAAAATAAGGAGGACAGCTATTGCATGATTGATATTCTCAGGCCACCTGCTGACCATAACATCACACAGTAACTTGTTAAAATTTGAGTATATTTTGGCATTGCTGTCATTTATATCTGTCTTCTTTTTGTTGTATTGCAGGGAAACTTGTCAAACATTGGAGTGGATTTTGTCATTGCTTTGATTTATATCTACTTGCCTTATAAAAAAATAAGCCGGTAAGCTGAGGTACAGTCCTTCTGTTGCTTGGAATGAAACTCATGAAGTTAATACGTTCAAATTTAAAAGTGATGATAAGAGATCTATTGTATATATAATTGTTAAACATTTGGGGAGCATGAGAGGTATATGTTTAAGTCTAGGATCACAAGAAGTTGTGAAAAACAGTGTGGGGTGCCCACATCTATACCAGGCCCTTCGGGTCTCATATGGATTGGGGGGACCCCTACGTCAAATATAAAAAAATGCATGGTCCCCCCAAATCCTTACCAGACCCTTATCTGAGCATGTAGTCTCAGGTCAGGAAAGGGAGCGTCCCCTCTCCTGAACCATACCAGGCCACATGCCCTCAACATGGGGGGGGGGTGCTCTGCCTCCCACCCCCAAAGCACCTTGTCCCCATGTTGATATGTGGGGTGACTCATCGGTTGTTAATGACTCAATGGTTGTTAAAGAAAGTAACCCTTTCCAAAAATGCAGCGGCTGAAAATGCATACAGGTGAACGCGTACCATAGGAAACCATGTTAAATGGACTTAGTGCATTTCTGCAAAACGTAAAATGCACAAAAAAGTGCATAGGAGTGAATGTAGGGTAAAACTGTATTACACAACTTTAATATATATATCGCAGTAATCCATGCTTCTGTGCCTCCTTCTCCTTTCCCCTTTTTTAGGGTGGCAAGGAAAGGCTTTTAAAGCTCATCGCCAAGGGGTGTGGAAGCTGTCCTGTGTTTCAGCACACTGTAAATGACAAAAGCACTCAAGCAGAGTGTGGGAAGTTTGGTTACATTAATTTCTCTCTCTCTCTTTTTAATCAGGTAACCATATTGATTCTTGTGAGGAACAGATAAGGAGAGAGACCAATTTTAATAGAGATAGTTAGGGAAGGTCCTACTTCAGGATTTTGTGCTACCTCTGTTGCACTGGGAAAGGTGGACTATCAAATGCAAGAATCCTGATCCAGAAACCATCGCCTGAAAAAGGCAAGGGAATTGAGGGCATGGCTTGCGCATGATCGTGATGGCTGCATAAGCTGATACCTCTGTCAGCTAACCGGGGAACATCCAGCAGGATCCTGCGCCCACAAAGACCAAACACATCTTCACACTATCACCGTAGCCTGATCCAGTGATGTCACACAAAAGGAAGGACGAGCGATACCCTAAAAAGCTCACAGCCTTCTTTCTGACAGTCAGACAGTCCATTTGATGTAATTTGGGATGCAGCAAATGCACAAACAGAGCCATTGCTTCCAATTTTACATCCATGTAGGTCCGCATGCATGTCCCTGAGCTCACACTGTCTGCGTTCGGGGTCATGTACCCACACCCACACGGATGTCAGATTGGGAACAGCAGCTATGCCTGAGCAACCATTGCATCCCAATTTTCATAAATGAGACCTTAGTGTATTTTTTGTGAAAATAGCGATATGATGAACATTTGCAAAATTATTGCGGGGCCCAAAAAATCTGTAGCACTTTTTTTTATTCTACTGGCAATGTGCTTTTAGAAAAAGTCTAGTTTGAGGGTTTTTTCAAAATCTGAAAGCTGTAAGTGAAAAATGAAAACCTCCAGACTTTTACAGAGATTTTTGGGTACGTTCGATATTCACCATTTGTCAAAAAGGTGCAATTTAAAATTTACAAATATTTGTTATTTATTAACACCATACAGGTTAAGCTTTTATATTTAGTAGGGCTTTAGCAGGGATTTTGTAAAATGAGCTGTGTTTTTATCTGCTAATAATGGTTTTAGTGTATTTTTTGCCAATATATTGGTTTGATAAACATCTGCGTAAATACTGCGGGGTATAAAAAAATCTGTAGTATCTTCTTTTTAGTCTAGAGGTCATATGCTTTCAGAATATATGGTTTTGGGGGTCTTTCACAAATCCCGAAAGCTGTAAGGGAAAAATTGAAACCTTCAGACTGTTTATTAACTCCATACAGGTTAACCACTTAACGATCGCCTAACGCCTATAAACATCGGCAGAGCGGCACGGCTGGGCATAAGCACGCAAGATATGTCCCCTTTAAGTGCCCAGCCATGGGTCGCGTGTGTGCCGCCGGCAGCGTGCTCATTACCCTGTCGAGAGCTCCTTGCCACTATTGTCCCATGATCGGGTCACAGAGCTGAAGAACGGGGAGAGGAAAGTGTAAACAAATCTAGTGAGAGTGTCACTGATCATCTGTTCCCTGTCATAGGGAACAACGATCAGTGATGTCACACGCCAAGCCACGCCCCCACACAGTAAGAATCACTCCCTTAGGTCACACTTAACCCTTTCAGCACCCCCTACAGGTTAACCCCTTCCCTGCCAGTGTCATTTTTACAGTAATCAGTGCATTTTTATAGCACTGATCGCTGTAAAAATGACAATGGTCCCAAAATGGTGTCAAAAGTGTCCGATGTGTCGTCCATAATGTCGCAGTCATGATAAAAATCACTGATCGCCACCATTACTAGTAAAAAAAAAATATTAATAAAAATGCCATAAAACTATCCCCTATTTATAGACGCTATAACTTTTGCGCAAACCAATCAATAAACGCTTATTGTGATTTTTATTGCCAAATATATATGTAGAATATGTAGAAGAATACGTATCGGCCTAAACTGAGAAAAAAATATATATATATTTTTTGGGGATATTTATTATAGCAAAAAGTTAGAAAAATTTTGCATTTTTGACGCTCTATTTTTGTTTATAGCGCAAAGAATAAAAAAATAAAAACAGCAGAGGTGATCAAATACCACCAAAAGAAATCTATATTTGTGGGAAAAAAAGGACTTCAATTTTGTTTGGGAGCCATGTTGCACGACCGTGCAATTGTCAGTTAAAGTGACGCAGTGCCGAATCGCAAAAAGGGGCCTTGTCCTTTAGCAACAAAATGGTCCGGGGCTTAAGTGGTTTCTGAGAATATTGTATATTGGTTTGATTAACATTTGTGCAAATACCGCAGGATCTAAAAAATCAGTAGCACCTTCTTTTTATTCTATTTATCATGTGCTTTCAGAAAATGTATAATTTTGGGGATCTTTCACAAATTCTGAAAGCTATAAGTGGAAAATAAAAAACAAAGGAACATTGCAAAAATGGTCTGCCCACCTGAGTGTACAAAAAGGTGCACAGGGCCTGACAGTGAAAGGGTTAAAATGACCTTTTTTGTGACTAGGGGGTCGGTGCCCATGTGCCCCCTATGGATGGGCCACCACTGTCTAACAGACTGATATGTATCAAACAGGAAAGAATATCTAAGGACCAAACCAGCTTCACTAATGGCCGCCAGATCTCAGACACCACCAGGAGGTTAATTAATATCATCCACCATACAAATACTACTGGAACGTCTTCTCTGCTTCTATCTTCAGATGCAGAGAAGGCGTTCGACAGAGTAAATTGGAACTAGCCCTCTCTCTGGTTCTAAATAAGTTTGGATTTGAATGCCAAATTTTCAAAGCCATACTAACCCTGTATACTAAACCCTTTGCACGAGTATACACATCCAACCTTCTCTCTACCCCATTCCAAATTCCAAATGGCACAAGACAATTTTTTTTTATTGAAAAACCACTGTGCTAATATTGCTTTCAGAAAATTAATAATGTTTGCATTTTAACATGTCAGCAAAAATCACAAAAATGGCACATAATGAAACTTCTGCCATGAGCACTTTACGTTTGTTGTTGTTTGCTATAGGCCTTTTTTTCAACCAACAATGCCTTCAATAGAGCAGTTACTGGTATCATTAAATTACATTTTTTCCACTGAACAGGATCATAAGATGGAGTAGGTAATGATAGCTTGGCATTATTGTTATCAAATCATCTTTCTAGATAAAACAGCAATAGACGTTCTTGCCAGTATCTTAGCCATGAAGATAGAAAGTTCCACATCCCTATACAGTGTAATAGTTTTCAGCACTATATAAACAACTGAGTCAACAAAATTTAAATTATAACTAGAATAACTTTCACTCATTTCTCTTAGAAATTTATAGAAAACCACCCAATATGTTATATGCTGTTCTATACAGTCTGAGCATCATAAATGTAAATACTTGGACACTTTCTGAATTATGCTAAGTGCAGTACCTTAGATGAACATATATACAGATATTAACCAGTTCCCAACCAGCTCACACAGATTTACTGTGGCAGAATGGCTCTCCTGGGCGAAATCCTGTACATATACAGATTTTCCCAGTAGAGACACCAGAGGGCATGTGCCCTCTGCACAGCGGGAGGCATGGGGGTTTATGTGTGTAAACATGCAAATCCCCATGCTATCAGAGGAGAGAAGACAGATTGTGTTTTTTTACAAGGTAGAAACCATGATCTGTCATCTCTCCTAGTCAGTCCCCTTTCCCCCACAGTTAGAACACACAATAGGGAACACAGTTAACCCCTTGATCACCCCCTAGTGTTAGTGTCCTCCTCCTCTGCCAGTGACATTTCCATAGTAATCAGTGCATATTTATAGCACTGATCGCTCTGTGAATTTCAATGGTCCCAAAATGTGTCAAAAGTGTCCGCTGTATCTTTAAAAGTATTGAATTGTATCTTTATAAGTAAAGATACAAACATTGACACACACTGCGACATTATGGTGGACACTTCGGACACATTTTTGGGACCATTGGCATTTTTATAGCGATCAGTGCTATAAAAATGCATTGGATTACTATAAAAATGCCACTGGCAGTGAAGGGGTTAACACTAGGGGCGGGAAAGGGGTAAAGTATGTTCCCTGGGTGTGTTATAACTGTAGGGGGGTGGCCTCACTAGGGAAAATTACTGATCTTCTGTTCATACATTGTATGAACAGAAGATCAGCATTTCTCTCCCTGACAGGACCGGGAGCTGTGTGTTTATATTACGTGCTCTCGCGCAGGGGAGCCGACCTGCCACTGTAAAACTACGGCGGCTGGTCGGCAACCAATTAAAATGCAAGAATTGTAAAAATGTATACATTTTTATTCTTGATGTACCTATCCAAAACCTTTAAAACCAGGGGCCAGATCCACAAAAGAGATACGCCGACTTAACTCGATTTTTCTAATTTTACACAGCGTGTATCTTTGCGCCCGATCCTCAAAACGAGAATCGCCTGAAATTCCGGCTTTTCCGTCCTACCTAAAAAAATTACACCGGCGCATTCTCGTGCGCAAATTACGCTAGGCACGCCGCTTTATTTGATAGGCAAAGATGCAAATGAGGGAGATAGGGCGATCCACAGAATTAAGTGTGTGCGCCGTAGATTACGCCCTGTGCGCACCTGTTAGTTTCCTGGTGGGAATTTACACTTTATAAAAGCAGCCCTAATTTTACACATGCCGTCTGAATGTCTGCTGAAGCAACACCATTCAGGAAGAGCTCAGCACACACACACGTTCAGGACTAAAATCTCTCTGCCAAAATGCCAGGACCATCAATGATACTAGCTGCATTAGTGTCTATAGAGGCACAAAGAAGGAGGAGGGCACAGAGGAGGAGGAGGAGGGCACAGGAGAGGGTATACCGCCCACGCCAAGATTTGTTTGGCATGCCTGCTTCTGAAGTTTTCCGCAACTACAGATTTACCCGTGAGGCCATCCTGGAATTAACAACAATACTTCAGGATGATCTTACCAGCCCAACCCAACGCTCCCATGCACTGCAGCCACTCACCAAAGTACTGGCCACTTTGCATTTTCTTGCCACTGGCTCATTCCAACGCACAAGTGGAGGCGTGGCTGGGATGGCACAATCCTCCATCAGCAGGTGTGTGCACCAAGTGGTCCCTGCAATCCTGCGGCGCATGGGAAATCAGTTTCAAAAACCCACCCAGGAGGATCAGCGTTTAAAGACCATGACAGACTTTTATCACATTGCCAGATTTCCACGCACCATCGGGGCCATTGATTGTACCCATGTGGCACTACAACCACCCCATGATACTGAGCACATGTTCCGGAATCGTAAAGGCTGGCATTCCATCAATGTGCAAGTCATCGTAGATGCCCATGGCCTCATCTGGCACGTCTGTGCTAAATTTCCGGGATCCTGCCATGATAGTTATATTTACCGGCAGACCCAGATCTCAAGAGATTTGGACCAGAACATGTATGGAGACAGCTGGCTGATTGGTGAGTGACATGTGTGTCAGCTATGTCCCCCCCATGATGCTCACATCACAAGGGGCACATGCATGACTAATATCCTCCTGTCTTTTCCCTTACAGGTGACTCAGGATATGCCTTGGGACCTCATCTAATGACCCCATTCAGGAACCCCCAAACCCCAGGAGAGCAACGCTACAACCAGGCGCACATACGAACCCGGGGAGTGGTTGAACGGACCTTTGGGCTTATGAAGTCCCGCTTCAGATGCCTGGATAAGTCTGGGGGTACACTGCTGTATTCCCCTGACTTTGTGTGCCAAATAATTGGGGCATGTTGTATACTCCACAACTTTGCCCTCAGAAGGGGACTGCATATTGACTTATGTGATGACCTGACCCCTGACCCAGGCAATACTCCCCCAACCAACTCTACCCGGTCTGCTGAGGGCACAGCAGCCAGGAGACGCCTTGCAGAAGGCATTTTTTCCCAGTAAATGTACATGATTAATGTCACAATAAGAATGTATCTTTTCCCTGTAAATGCACATCAATAAAGTCACAATGATAATGCATGAATGCACACCACTGTGGTTCCTAGCACAGACACATCACATGCACATCGAATTGGATTAGATCCAAGTCCCCCCCCCCTTTGGGACTTGGGAGCAGTAACGCCACGCCACGGCTCCAATTATGTCACTGTGCATTCATACACCATTCAGGAACCTGGGATTGCACTTCTCCCTGGTCCTGGGGATCCCTTCTCCACCAAAACTGAGGGTGACACCCTTAATTTCTCAGGAATGCCACCCCCCCACATTCACACATCATTCACACACATAAATCAAATCATAAGTACAGAAGACCAAATTAAATAATAAAAAAAAAAAAATGCATAAACAAAAAAACAAAAGTATCCCAGCAAATTAATTAGCGGCGGCGATTGCTACGCCTTGGCTGGGCAGGGGCACGGGCAGGGGCACGGCCACGGCCACGGGCACGGCCACGGCCACGCCGTCGCGGAGGATGTCCATTGGGGGGGGTGAGCTGGGGAAGGAGGAGCCTCCTGGGGGGGTTGAGCTGGGGAAGGAGGAGCCTCCTGGGGGGGGGGTGAGCTGGGGAAGGAGGAGCCTCCTGGGGGGGGTGAGCTGGGGAAGGAGGAGCCTCCTGGGGGGGGTGAGCTGGGGAAGGAGGAGCCGCCCCTGCTGGCCTGCCCTCCATGGCCCCTGCAATGCGAGTGAGACAGGCAGTGAGGGCAGCCGCATTGGCCTGGCCAGACCTTGTATTGTCCTGCACAGCCTGGGTCAGGGCACTCAGCTCATGGGCCACGCGCGTTGTGGCGGTCTGTATGTCGTTCAAACATGTAATGACCGCCGTTGAGTTGGTGGCCACATCACCGAGTGCCTCCATCATTTCACCCTGGCTGTGCTCCATCTGCGTAAGTTTTTCCAGTATTTTTCCAAGAGTGCAGGTCTGCCGGGCATTGTCCTTCACCACACTGGCCGACAGACGCTCGCCCACAGCCACGGTCTCCTGGGTTGGCCCCCTGGCTGCCGCTGAGTCTTGCGGGCCTGGAGGAGGGGAGAGAGTGACCCTGGTGACTGGAGGCCTGTTGGGGGAGAAGTGGGAGGGGCTACCCCTGATGGTGGCCTGACTGGTGCCAGCCTCAGGGGTAGTCTCAGGGGAAGACTCAAAGGTCATCATATCAGTGGCCAGGAGGACTTCCCGGCCAATCTGCATATTTTCCTCCTCCTCCCCCTCATCATCCTCCTCCCACTCATCCTCCTCCCCCTCAACCTCCTCCCCCTCAACCTCCTCATGAGTGGAGGTTTGGCCAATCCCCTCCCCTGGGGAATCCTGCCCTTCTTGGGACTCATCATCAGCCTGTCTCGGGGGTGGTGCTGCAGCCTGGCCCGATGGGCCTTCAACCTCCTGGCCTCCAACCTCCTGGCGTGTAACCTCCTGGCGTGTAACCTCCTGGCCATCTGTGGAGGACACAAAACAATCACATGTTTGAGGAACCACACACTTGGCACATCTTCCCTTCCCCCACCCACACATGCTAATCAACAGAGAATAAACAAAAAAACCTACCTGTCCTCCTAGGAACATCTGACATATAGCCAGGCAGGCCCACCACCTGCTGTGGGTGGAAACACTGGGCCACTGCCCATTCCTCCTCCGTCAGTCTGACTGGGCAGGGTCCCCCTCCTCCAGTGCCCCTGGTATGGGCGTCGATCCTTGCCATCTTATTCCGGACGACGCTTCTCAGATCATTTATTTTTTTCTGTATGCCAGCGGGGGTCCTAGTCTCCCCCCCCCCCGCCGCATTGATCTGGTCGGTGATTTTTTTTATAAGCTGCCTCCTCCTGGCCGGGGTGGTGTTCTGGCTCTCAGGGCCATGCAGAAATCGCCCATATTTCACAATGCCCCGAGCAAGAATTTGCTTCTCTCCCAGGGTGAAATTAAGCTTCCTGCGTTTGGGGGGCATCACATACACCACCCAGCAACAACAAACACACCCGACAAACAATCTACAATACACACCCAAAAACCTGACAAAAATATATACCACAAAAAACTAACCAAAATCTAAACACACAAGGACACAGCTAATAGTAATTCAAAAACAAACACGCACCAACAAACAACCAAAAAACAAACACCAAAAAACAAACACCAAAAAACAAACACCAAAAAACAATCAGCAAAAACAATAACAAACAAAATAAATAAAGACACTTCTCAAAAACAAACAACAACTAGACTCTCCAACTCCTCAAACACTTTTCTCACAAACACAACTTACCAACACACAAACAAACAGAGCAGAAGCAAATTGCTCATGGAAGGGGAACAATGGGATATACTTTTGCAAGGGAAGTGTGTGTGTGTGGTGCTTTTTACACACAGGGCGATCCTCAAACTAAGTACACTTGGCCTTTTACCTATCTCACTGATTGCGCCGAGACCAGTTCTGCACATGCCCAGTGAGGTCCCGATTCGTGCGCGCATTCGCAGTACGGCCGGCGCCTTATTTGCATGGGGTCACGGCTCATTACAATGAAGCACGCCCACTTCCTTCCCACTTGCAAAAACCCCGCCTTACGCCTCTGAATTTAAGTTACGCTGGCGCAAATTTAGACGCAAATGCGCTGTGGATACGGCACTTACGACACCAACTTAAGGCAACGTAACTTAAATGACATAAGTTAGGACAAACTAAATTTGCACCGCTGGCTGAGGATCTGGCCCCATGTTTCTAAGTACCATTGCCAGGATCAATCCATCCAGATCTTCACAGACCTGTCATCCTCCACAATGCAGCACAGAAGAACCATGAAACCTTTACTATCAGTCCTGACACAAAAGGACATCAAATATAAATGGGCCTTCCCCTTTGTAGTGAAATTCTCCAATAAAGGGAAGAACCATTATTTTTTCACTTTCTTAAAGCGGGAGTTCACCTGAATTTATTTTTTTTAATATTAGATTAAGGCTCATTTTGGGCAGCAGAATTGGGTTGTTTTTTTTTAAAAACGAAGCAGTACTTACCGTTTTAGAGATAGATCTTCTCCGCCGCTTCCGGGTATGGTCTTCGGGACTGGGCGTTCCTATTTGATTGACAGGCTTCCGACGGTCGCATACATCGCGTCACGAGTAGCTGAAAGAAGCCGAACGTCGGTGCGGCTCTATACGGCGCCTGCGCACCGACGTTCGGCTACTTTCGGAAAATCGGGATGCACTGAATGCGACCGTCAGAAGCCTGTCGGAAGCCTGTCAATCAAATAGGAACTCCCAGTCCCGCAGCCCATACCCAGAAGCGGCGGAGAACATCGCTCTCTAAAACGGTAAGTACTGCTTAGTTTAAAAAAAAAAACGCCCGATTCTGCTGCCCAAAATGAGCCTCAATCTAATGTTAAAAATTTAGTTTTTGGGTGAACCTCCACTTTAAGGCCCGTACACACGGTAGGACTTTTTGCCAACAAACTTCAAAATGAGCAGGTTTGCAAAAAAAAATCCGACCGCGTGTACGCTCCATCGGACAAACTTTTACGCTTTTCATCGGACAAAAGTTCGCTCTGCAAATGGACATACTTTTCGGCAACAAAAGTCCGATGGTGCCTAGTCCGACCGTGTGTACAGCAAGCCATCAGAGTTTTGTACAAAGTACAAACGCGCATTCTCAGAAGCAAGGACCAGCTGGAAGCGTTCTGTCTTGTAAATCTAGTGTTCGCATTGGAAATGGCACATTTGTGACACGGCAAGTTATGAAATCAAGAAATGCAGCGCACATTCTCTTCTTCTTTATAATGTGATAATACTAAAAGTTGCTTTGCTGGTGATACTGACAGAGTAAAAACAAATGTCTTTACTGTGGATTAGTGTTTTTTTCGTTATATGAATCAAACCTATTTCTATATTATTTTGTGTGTCAAGTTAGCACAACCCAATTATCCCCTTTATTTTTTATGCTCAAAAACCCAACTACTCTATGTGTGTCCCTTTAATTTTAGAAAATTACCTGCCTACTCACAAACTGTCTTTATAATTTCAACACATAATCAAATAATTTTGTTCATATTAATTTTATTTAAATAATAATAAGCACAAGAATGGCGTATCAAAATCAAGAGGAAGGCAGCAATATATCAACTGGTGGAATTGGCAAAACCTCTGTACCCCAGGGCATACATCAATTATGTTATAAGTTCAAAATTGGGAACCTGAGAAGTATGTACAATATAGGGAGCACAAGAAGGTTGTGGACTCCAAAAGATGGGGAGCAGCAGCAGAAGACATATATGTCCCCAGGCTGTGGTACTACTACAGGCTGTGATTTTTGTCATACCAGACTGAACCATGCACATCACTCTCCACAATTCTATCCACATCAGCTGAGGCCATTTTGTTTCTTGTGCATTCCCAACATAAATAAAATCCAACAAATAATAGACATATTCTCTGTCATCAAAATGATAACATTTAAATAAATAAAACTGCAAATTATCCTACAAAAACTAGAACCAAGAAAAGCTAAATAAAATAAAAATCAGCTTGGTTTGCAATAGTTGAGAAAATTACAAATATTATTAGAATGACATTTGCAAAAAGAATAATAAACACAGACAACAGTAGGTCCAGAAATTATTTTTATAAGAAACAAAAATACATTTTACAGATTGTCAAGGACATTTTGCTGGCAATGCACTGTCCCTCTACCCACAAAGTAGTCCATATACTGGTCCCGGACAAGACGGGCATTCTGGGAGGAGACAGCAGCACGACCACTTTCTGGAGTTGGCATCACTGCCTCTTCAGCTGGCCGTAAACCTGAGGGGTCATCAGTATGCCCGGAGCCAATTTAGTTGCTAGCATTCATCCTTAAAAAATTATGGAGGATGCAGCAGCACAACACAACATGGTTGAGCGTATATTCTGCCAAGTTAATGGCAGTTAAAAAAGTCTAAAACGACTCGATAATATGCCAAAGGTGTTTTCCACCACCCTTCTGGCACGAGAGAGTCGGTAATTAAAAACGCGTTGCTCAGGGGTGAGGTTCCTCATCGGAAAGGGCTTCAGAAGATGTTCCCCCAAGAACAAAGGCCTCATCTGTCACAAAAACGAAATGGAGGCCCTCCACATTGTCCTGAGCATGTGGCAAATGTAAAGTGCCATTTTGTAGACGATGGTAGAACTCTGTATGTGTCATGACACCTTCATCAGAGTGGCGACCATTCATACCCACATCCACATACAGGAACTCATAGTTCGCTAACACAACAGCAAGCAGAACTATGCTGTAAAAGCCCTTATAGTTTAAAAAATAAGAGCCTGAGACAGGTGGTGGGACAATCCTCACATGTTTGCCATCAATGGCACCCCCACAGTTGGGAAAATTCCACAGATTGGCAAACTGGCCTGCAACATCCTGCCATTGCTGGGGGTTGGAACGAAACTATGGAGTCAAGCAAATAAAAATGTGTTACTATTTGAGCACATACAATTGCAAGCTATTTTAACACATATATTCTAGGGGAAAGATAAAAAAATAACATTTAAAGCAGTATGTTGACAAAAAAGTAAAACAGTTATACTTATATGCTTCCTCACTCCCTCTGGTGGCACATTACAACAATTTTATGGGGATGAGGTTGAATGGACAGAGTTTTGGGACTGGTAATAACCCTCTCCACTTCCATGTGACCAAAATGGGGAACAAATGAAGGTACATTTTGCAAGCCACTATGTTTTTTTTAAGATTGGCAGCCCAGTGGGCAGATAAGAAGTGACATAATATATACAAAAACAAAAAAACAAATCATAATAAGCAGATTTTAACATTTAAAAAAAATGTAGACCAGCAATTAATAGTGTACTACATGCTAGTTACTACATGCTTTGGAGAATTCTGGAAGAAATCTTACAACAACAAAAGGGGTATACTAAGTATATGTTTTGCTAAGTCAGCAAATAGAGTAGTTGTATCAGGTGATTCAGCATTTTGGGGAGGGGAGGGTTACGAAAGAGTTTGTGCACCCCAAAAAAGGATCTCTTGCACTCTGCATGAATTTGAGGACAACAATACAAATGTTACACAGTTTAAGGGTTGTTAAGGGAAGCCAAAAAATATAAAAAACAAAAAATATGTTTTAATATGCTAGGTGTGGATGTGGGTAGCATGCTGGGGAGGTTAGTGAAGGCAAATATGCATGTAGGCCAAAAAAAAGATTCAGCATGCAAAAAGAGGACATTCACAGCAAATTACAATAATGGTGTAAGAAAAAAAAACATAATAAAACATAAAACATGAAGTAGATAGAATGTGATATTTTCGAACATAGTCCTTCTGCGGGACTTGAATAATGGCTCAACAAGTCTCAGGAATTATGACTCCCAGACCCTGGGAAGATATTCCAGTGGTGAACTTTATATCCTGGAGACTTCTCCCTGTCGTCAAGTAGCGCAAAGTGGCTATGAGCCTTTGCTCTGCTGGAATAGCAGTCCTCATACAGGTGTCCTGCTTCCAAATATAGGGGGACAGCAAGTATAAAAGATGCTGAAAGCAGGAGTCCGTCATCCGCAGATAGTTTCGAAAATCATTAGGATTATTCTCCTGGAGCTCCCTTAGCAATGGCATATGGCAAAATTGGTCACGATGAAGCAACCGATTTTTGGTCCTAACAGTCCTCCTCCTACTCCTGGACCTGGACCGGGCTTGAGTTTTAGTCAGAACTCCAAGCCCATAAACAGCACGCTCCCTCGTTTGATTGCGCAACATGTCTGCTTGACGAACGGCTGTTCAGAAACAAACAGAATTGCACAAAACTTAAAAATGCAAATCCACACAGATGAAACCTCTATTAACTCTTGATTAGCAGAAAGAGCCCAATGGGTGACGACGGAGAATTGAACTTCCTCTTTTGAACTCTCATCAGTACGTTGAAACGTCACTATGTTCGTGTTTGTTGCCGAAAAAGTCTGATCGTGTGTATGCTATGGGCGTTCACGGCCAACTCCCTTTGGAGAAAAATCCAAGGAAAAGTTTGTTTGAAGTCTGACCGTGTGTACGAGGCTTTAGAAGGAAAGGGTGAAAAGCTCCTATTCCATCTGCAACTTACAGTATCTCCCAGGAAGCTGACATGGACACGTCCAACAACATACTTGGATCGACTAAAAGACCAACACCTACTAGCCCTCAATCCCTGCTCTGGAACAAGATGAAGAATAGGAAGGCTAAAGACAACGGTCCTCCTTGACTGTTCATAAATCAATCTGGCTTGCTTCTATCTCACATCCCCAGAGTCGGGTTTTGGGTTCTGGATTCAACTTAATCCACCAATTAGAGACTTCTCTTATTACACTTTTGGGAGGTTTCCAAACTGGTTCCACAGTTCTCCAAATGCCCGCCTGTTCAATTTTCACTTTTTACCTGTTTTGCCTTAACAGCGCCCCTGCTCTCCCCTGAGGATTCCCAGTAGACCTACTGGGAGAATCACAGACCAATAACCTTGAGAATTTATTAACCCTAGAAGGAATGATTTAGACTTGTCCCCTTCTCAGGGACCCTTGGTAACATCTCAATTTTTGACTTTACTCCCCCCCATCCCCCTTCTTTTTTTCAGAGGGGTCCCCACCTGTGTGTGGGAGGTCCAGAAGTAAAACAAAGGGGCCTCCTCCCTCCCTTGCCCCTCCAGGGGAGTGGGGGGCATGACCGTCCAGACATGATTGAAATTCATTCATAACCTATGTTTGCCTGTTCCTATTGGCTGTTGATTTACACTTTTGAAACGTTACCAGGGTTGCCCTGGCTTGGGGTGGTTCCCACGTGCCTCCACCTAACCCTCAGATCCCATTTGTCTCCTTCATTAGTTCATACATTCATAAAGACCAGGTGCGCTTCATACCTGGTAGACAAGGACCTGGACAAGTAAGATGAGCAATAGACATTGGGTGTTATTTACGAAAGGCAAATCCACTTTGCACTACAAGTGCAAACTACAAGTGCAAAGTGCACTTGAAATTGCACTGAAAGTGCACTTGGAATTGCAGTCGCTGTAGATCCAAGGAGGATATGCAAGGAAAATAAAAAACAGCATTTTAGCTTTCACATGATTGGATGATAAAATTAGCAGAGCTTCCCCTCATTTTAGATCTATCCCTCAGATTTGTAGTGCAAAGTGGATTTGCCTTTTGTAAATAACCCCAATTGTGTCAATATTACAAACCAGTTGGGACAGAGGTCCTAAACAACTGAGTCTACTTCTAGCTCAGGATTTACAGAAAGCCTTTGACTCCATGTCATGGTCCTTGGACAGCAATTTATGGTGCTACTACATACCCTTTACTCCCAAGCCAAAACCCCAAATTCACTACTACTTTCCTCCAATAGACATTGCCAGGGGAACCAGACAAGGATGTCCTCTCTCCCCACTCATCGTTGCCATCGCCATTGAATCCCTAGCCATAGCAATATGCCAAAACCCCAATATTAAAGGGGTATCATGTGAAGACCCAAAATCACAAATGCAGTCTTTTTGCAGATGGCATCCTCCTATTTCTAACCTCCCCTCTAACCTCACTTTCTAATCTCTGCAAAGTACAGAATTCACCAAAATTTCAGGTCTCCAGGTCAATTACTCCAAATCACAAGCCCTCAATGTCTGTCTTCCAACAATGACAGTCTCCCTGCTCCAGCAATCATTTAAGTTTGCTTGGAGTAAATCCACAATTAGATACCTGGGGATCACCTTAACAGCCCACACTAAAATCCTATACACTCACAACTACCCGCCCTTATACCCAGGGCCGTTTGAAGGAATTTGGGGGCCCCAAGCAAAATGGACATGGAGGCCCCCCAACCCCCCTCATGTTTTTACATCCCCCGGCCCCCTCCTCCCTCCCTATGTTCTTTTTATGCCCCACCCCCTGTATTGTCACATTCTGCTGCCTATCGTAGAATGCTGTGGAAGTCACATGGCGGACAACTGCGCAATGCGTTCCAACCGCAAGTGCGATGCGTTTCACAGCATTTACGACACTACCCTTCAGTGAAACCATCACAATTTGTCACGGAAGTGACGTATTACCATACACAGAGCGAGGGGAGAGAGAGAGAGAGAGAGACACATTCAGAGCGAGAGAGAAATAGAGATATAGAGATCCTGAGATACATTCAGAGCGAGAGAGGGATACAGATATAGAGATACTGAGAGAGAAGCGGGGCTCAGGGAGGGGATTACCTCCCCTATGTGCATTACTTCCGTTATCTATAATATATGTACACAATCTCTCTCTCGCTCTGAATGTATCTCAGTATCTCTATATCTGTATCCCTCTCTCGCTCTGAATGTATCTCAGTATCTCTATATCTGTATCCCTCTCTCGCTCTGAATGTATCTCTATCTCTATTTCTCTCTCGCTCTGAATGTGTGTGTCTCTCTCTCTCTCCCCCGCTCTGTGTGACAAATTGTGATGGGTTCACTGGAGTGTAGTGTCGTAAATCCTGTGGAACGCATCGCATTTGCCGTTGGAGCGCATTGCGCATGCGCAGTTGGCCGCCACGTGACTTCCGCAGCATTCTGCGATAGGGAGCAGAATATGACAACACACCCCCTCCCTGCCCGCTACATTACATTTTTTTTTAAATGATAGGTTACAACATGTCAGCTTATGTATAGTACTTGTGTGCTCTGTTTGTAGCCAGAACCTTTCCAACACAGCCAGTTTTGAGTATTTCATAGCTCCAGCACAAAAATCAGACAACTACAGACAGCTAAAGTTGTAGAGAGCCCCTTAGGGTAACACTCACAGACATCACATGAGATTTGCACAGCAGTGAGGTGCGAATCACATGTGATGTTTGACATTGCAGCAGTGTGAATCAGACATGAATGTGCCCCCTCTTCTACTGTGGTGTTTGAGGGAGCGACACAGCAATCGGGCATGCTGAGAAAGCAGGGACAGGAGGTGTGCAGTCTGTGAGGCAAAAAAATAGCCATTGCAGTGACCTCTGTTATCAAGCCCAAGTACAGGAGGGGGGAGAGCACGGGGGAGAGCATGGGGGAGTATCAGAGAGGCACTGTGCAGACAGTGATTGGAAAAACATCAGAGAGACACAGTAGCTGGCTGGAGCGGACTTCACCTCCATTACCAAGCACAGGGAGAGGAAGGGGGAACGCGTGGGAAGGATCAGAGTCATCTGTCAGGGACAGGCTGGATCCCTGTGATATATCAAGTGTACTCACTGGCAGTCCCGTACGGCTCTTCTTCTTGCTGTTATGCCCAA
Organism: Rana temporaria; assembly: GCF_905171775.1. Lineage (NCBI taxonomy): Eukaryota > Metazoa > Chordata > Amphibia > Anura > Ranidae > Rana > Rana temporaria. Next base: position 220,219,198 of record NC_053493.1, on the reverse strand, counting down.
AGGAGTGCGGGAGGGAGAGAGAGAGAAGTTAGCAGCCAGTGTGCAGCTGCCCGGGAAAACTTCAGATCACATGGAGAGTGAAGACCAGTCCCTGCTAAATGCCACTGGGCACCGGAGGAGGGGCGGGGCCCCAGAGAGTTGTGCAGCACGAAGCACGGGCTTCGCTACTGGCCTGTCTGGTTACTAGACGCCAAGCGGGGCGGCCCTAGCAACCAGTACAGGAAATGCAGTGGCTGCGCTGGCTGACAGGCTGTGTTCTCCATTGAAACTGTCCAGGACCAGGGACAGACGTAGGCACCCTAAGCGGCTGCACAGCGGCTCAGTAAGGGCCCGTCCTGCTGGGGCCCCTGGCCAGCTCGGGGGCCCCAAGCAGTTGCTTGCTTTGCCTGTCGTGTTCCGACGGGCCTGCTTATACCAAAAACTGGAAGTAGATCTTAAGAAGTGGGCCAAACATGACTTCCCCTGTCTAGGAAGAATAAACTCCATCAAAATGACCTTACTCCCTAAAATCGTATTCCAATTCCGTTCCCTCCCTTGCCCCATTAGGAAAGATGCCCTAAGGTCACTCCAAAGCAAGATTCTTAAGTTCATTTGGGGAAACTCAGGACGTAGATTACCTCAACATGCCTTATATTTACACAGATGAATGGGAGGTCTGGGACGACCAAACTTACCCAAATATTACTTGGTGGCGAGACTAGCACAACTCTCCACAATCTATTCCAGATTAAAAAAAACGAATTGGGTCTGAATAGGAAGATGGGCAGTTCCTAGCTTTACCCTGGACTTTTTACTCCGGTGCCCCCAGAAAAGCAGATCCCTGATTCTAGCCCCCACCCTTTGGGACATCCTGCAAAACTGTCCAGCCCTGGTGTCCTCAAGTCACTCTCTGGCTCACATATTCCACAATCCTGATGTCCCACTTTGAATGGACATCAGATCCTTCAAATGATAGCTAGATAAAGGGCTGTACCCTATAGGACACTTCTTCACCCCCAAGGACCCCATCACCCTTAGTCACTGCATCAACAAACTTGAACTCCCGGACTCCAAGAGGTTCAGATTCGGGCAGATTTCAAACTTCCTACACACATTATGGAAGCATAAACCACTTCCACGCAAATTTATGGCTTATGAACTCTGGTGTGGACAAGCCATGGAGCAAAGGGGGGCATATCTGTGATCTATTCATCACTCTATCGATATTCAAATCTTCCTACATGACTTCCTGGAGGCTGACCTCTCAAGTGGAACCTGGAGACCTGGTAGACAGCTTGCACCAAAGCTTTCAAAGGGATTCTCAACACCTCCCTGATGGAAGCCAATTCAAAGGTCCTAACTAGATGGTACCTAACTCCCACTAGACTTGCAGCTACCCAATAGCAGACCTCCAGTGTTTCAGGGGCTGCCAGCTCTGGGGCACGATGGCACATATCTGGTGGGAGTGTCCCAGAATCAGATCATTCTGGAATTTGTTTTAATATTATATATAAGGTTACCAACTGCACGGTCCCCATGTCCCCCTCACTCGCCCTACTTGATGCCCATATCCCCCAAATCCCCAAGTCCAAACAAAAGCTGATCCACCTTATCCTCCTAGGAGCTAAACTGACTATTGTGAAGGCTTGTAAACAGGCTGATGTCTCCCTAGCAGCAGCTAGATGCAAGAAATTGTATGCATTATGTTCCAAGAAAAATTTGCAAGCACCTTCAATGACACCCTCAACAATTTGAAAGTGTCTGGGAACCCTGGGCCTTATTTCTAGGCATCCCATTTATTCCCCGAGTTTTCCCAAACCACCCCGAATCCACAAATTAGGGACTGGCTCATATTTACCCCTCTCTTCTTTCTCTATACCCTCCTTTTCTTTCCATGTCCTCTGTTTATTCACCTCTCTCTAAACGTTTGAATTGAGGAGAGGCAATATTTTGCACTGAGAAATGAATCTTAAGCAGCAATGCAAACCTCCAAGTATAATGCTCACTAGACATGTGCACACTGAAATATTTTGTTTCGGAATTTCGTTTTCGTCCGAAAAATAAATGTATTTAGTTACTCCCGAAATTCGTTTTTGTTTATTTTGTTTTTCGTTAAAAAAATGCATTCGTTCGAAAATCCAAATTTATTAAGGTCGAATCTGTCAATGAAGGCTTATGGTGTCTGTCGAATGTTCTAAGAAGATTCGACGGAATCTTTAAAAAAAAAAAAACCTAGGGGCGAAGTGTAAGGTATACGTGTGAAATAGCGCATGTTTCCCGTACTTAGAACTGTCTCTGCACAAAGTGTCATTTCTGAAGGAAAAAAAAGTCAAATGCAAAAATCACGTGCGGCTATAATGAATTGTCGGCTCCCGGAAATTCAGAGAGAATTCATTCATAAAAAAAAAGCGTGGGGGTCCCCCCAAATTCAATTACCAGGCCCTTCAGGTCTGGTATGGATATTAAGGGGAACCCCGCCGTCAATTTAAAAAAAATGACGTGGGGTTCCCCCAAATATTCATTCCAGACCCTTCAGCTCTGGTGTGGATTTTAAGGGGAACACCAGCCCAAATAAAAAAAAATGGCGTGGAGTTCCCCCAAAAATCCACACCAGACCCCTTATCCAAGCATGCAACCGGGCCAGCCGCAGAAAAAAGGGGAGGGACGAGAGAGCGCCCCCCTCCTGAACTGCACCAGGCCACATGCCCTCGACATGGGGAGGATGTCCCCATGTTGATGGGGACAAGGGCCTCATCCCCACAACCCATGCCCGGTGGTTGTGGGGGTCTGCGGGTGGGGGCGTATCAGAATCTGGAAGACCCCTTTAACAAAGAGGACCCCCAGATCCTGGCCCCCCCTATGTGAATTGGTAATGGGGTACATTGTACCCTACCATTTCCCTAAGGAAGTGTAAATAGTTGTAAAAAAAACACACACACCATGGAAAAAAGTCCTTTATTAAAAAAAAAAAAAATCCAGCGGTGGTAATCCACTATCGATCCCCGCTCCCTGCTCCAACATTGTCAGTATCCAGCGATGGGTGATCTCCTCTCTGCCGGGGTCCAGCAATGAGCAATGAGATGTCCATCCAGATCCGAGATCCAGAGCGCAGGGTCAAGTGACGAGTGGCCCCGCCTCACCTATATAAGAAATGTCACTAGCTCCAGCCGCGTCATTTGCCGGGCTGTCTCCGGTGGAGACAGGCGGCCGGCGACGCTGCGCTCTGCATTCCGGACCTGGATGGACATCTCATCGCTGGACCCCGGCGGAGAAGAGATCACCCGTCGCTGGATACCGACAATGTTGGAGTTTTTTTTAATAAAGGACTTTTTTCCACGGTGTGTGTGTTTTTTTACAATTATTTACACTTCCTTAGTGAAATGGTAGGGGGGCCAGGATCTGGGGGTCCCCTTTGTTAAAGGGGTCTTCCAGATTATGATAAGCCCCCCGCCTGAAGACCCCCACAACCACCGAGCAAGGTTTGTGGGGATGAGGCCCTTGTCCCCATCAACATGGGGACATCCTCCCCATGTTGAGGACATGTGGCCTGGTACGGTTCAGGAGGGGGGAGCTCACTCGTCCCCCCTCTTTTCTGCGGCCGGCCAGGTTGCGTGCTCGGATAAGGGGTCTGGTGTGGATTTTTGGGGGAACTCCACGCCATTTTTTTTAAATTTGGGGTGGAGTTCCCCTTAAAATCCACACCAGACCTCAAGGGTCTGGAATGGATATTTGGAGGGAACCTCATGTCATTTTTTTTTAAATTGACGGCGGTGTTCCCCTTAATATCCATACCAGACCTGAAGGACCTGGTAATTGAATTTGGGGGGACCCCCACGCTTTTTTTTTATGAATGAATTCTCTCTGAATTGCCGGGAGACGACAATTCATTATAGCCGTGAGTCATTTTTAAATGACTTTTTTTCCTTCAGAAATTATACTTTGTGCAGAGATAGTTCTAAGTACGGGAAACATGCACTATTTCACAGGCATAATTTACAGTTGTTTTTAGCTACTTAGTCGAATCTTCATGTCTCTCTATGTCAAATCTTTTCTCTCTATGTCAAATCTTTTCTTTCTATGTCGTATCTTCTTCATGTCTCTATAATGTCAAATCTTTTCTCTCTATGTCGAATCTTTTCGCTTTATGTAGAATAATATTGGACTAATAGAGTTAAGGTTAGGCACATTTGACCGCAACAAAAACAAAAATAAAGCATTATTTATTACGGATCTTTCGGTTTTCGTTTTCTGTGCTTTTGTTATCGTTTGTTAAAATGATAACGAAATTATCTGAAATTCAGACGAAAATGCATTCGGATGAAAACGAATGCACATGTCTAATGCTCACACAAACAAGGAATCCCTGGAAGTAGACTCCCTCAGTGATATCTTTCTGTTAGGGGGCTGTGGGGTGAGTTGGCAGTGGTGGAGGGGATCTCTCCTTGGCACAGATTGATCCCAATTGGGGTGTCAGGGGCAGGGATTCCTTCCTTCTCTGCCTCTGCTGCCTCTCCCCTCCGGTCCCTAGACCAAAATCAAGAAAGCTGTGGAGGTCTATATAGCCTAGACCAGTGATGGCAAACCTTGGCACCCCAGATGTTTTGGAACTACATTTCCCATGATGCTCATGCATTGTGCAGTGTAGTTGAGCATCATGGGAAATGTAGTTCCAAAACATCTGGGGTGCCAAGGTTCGCCATCACTGGCCTAGACCATAGTTAGTTAGTAGATAGAAATACCCCTAGTGACTCAACCAGCTTTCATTGCTACTAGCCTTCTGTATTGTATGTTATTATGCAATGTGATGATTTTTCTAAGTTCTGAAAAATAAAAATTGTTTGAAAGTAAAAGTCAACAGCTAAATTTTTAGTAAAATAAAAGAGTGAACATTTTAAAAAAATAACAATATTTTTTTACTTTTTTGCTATAATAAATATCCCAAAAAAACAAACAAACAAAAAAAAATTCTTCATCAGTTTAGGCCAATATACTGTATAATCCTCTACATATTTTTGGTAAAAAATCGCAATAAGCATATTTTGATTGCTTTGCACAAAAAGTTATAGCGTCTACAAAATAGGGAATAGATTTATGGCATTTTTATGGCATTTTTATTATTATTTTTCTATTAGTAATGGCAGGGCGATCTGCAATTTTTAGCAGGACTGCAACATTGTGGCAGACAAATCTGACACTTTTGACAGTTTTTTGGGACCATTGACATTTATACAGCGATCAGTGCTATAAAAATACACTGATTACTGTGTAAATGTCACTGGCAGGAAAGGGGTTAACACTAGGGGGCAATCAAGGGGTTAAATGTGTTCCCTGGGAGGACATTGCAGCCATCGGCCACGCACATCGGCTCCGGTATCGCGCCGCGGGTGCACGTCCATGCCCCCTATGGCTCTTAAATGGTCCAACGTACACCTACAGTGATTCACCCAGGAGAGCCAACCTGCCTCAGTAAATTGACGGTGGCTGGTTCTTTTGCAGTTAACCACTTGAGCTCCGGAAATATTGGCTGCACCAATGACTGGGCCATTTTTTGAATTTCGGCACTGCGTCCCTTTAACCACTTCAGCCCCGGACCATATTGCTGGTCAATAACCGGGTCACTTTTTGTGATTCGGCACTGTGTCGCTTTAGCTGACAATTGCACGGTCGTGCGACGTGGCTCCCAAACAAAATTGGTATCCTTTTTTTCCCACAAATAGAGCTTTCTTTTGGTGGTATTTGATCACCTCTATGTTTTTTATTTTAGCGCTATAAACAAAAATATAGCGACAATTTAAAAAAAAATGAATATTTTTTACTTTTTGGTGTAATAAATATCCCCAAAAATGTTTTTTCCTCAGTTTAGGCCGATACATATTCTTCTACATATTTTCCATAAAAAAAATCGCTTATTGATTGGTTGGCACAAAAGTTATAGCGTCTACAAAATAGGGCATAGTTTTATGGCATTTTTATTAATATTTATTTTTTACAGCAATTTTTATCGGTACTGCAACCTTATGGCGGACACTTTTGACACATTTTTGGGACAGCGATCAGTAAAATAAAAATGCATTGATTACTATAAAAATGCCACTGGCAGGGAAGGGGTTAACACTAGAGGCGAGTAAGGGGTTAATTATGTTCCCTGTGTGTGTTCTAACTGAAGGGGGGGTGGGACTGACTTGGGGAAATGACAGATCACTGTTCATACATTGTATGAACAGACGATCAAGCATTTCTCCCCCTGACAGGACTGGGAGCTGTGTATTTACACACACAGCTCCCGGTTCTCGCTTTGTAACCAGTGATCGCGGGTGCCCGGCGGTGATCGCGCCCACCGGGCACGCGCCTCTATTGGCTGAATTGCGGGATGACGTATAGCTACGTGATCTCGCACAGCTGAGCCGACCTGCCGCCGTATAACTGCAGCGGCTAAAGTGACAAGTGCTTCCGCGCTACTATAGATCAGGGGTCTCCAAACTACGGCCCGCGGGCCACATCCGGCCCGCCAGGCCATTTCTTCCGGCCCGCAGCTTGAATCCTATCCACCTGTTAGCTGTGGAACCTGCGCTGCATATTCGCCCCAGGCAATAAGCAGCGCAGGTCCCGCAATCCCTTCCGGCGTCTCACTGTGTTGTTGGCTGCTGGGACCACGGCATCCCAGCAGCCAATGAGGTGTAGTGCAGACCCCTAGCCGCCTCCCTGCTCCCGCCTCCCGCCTCGCTGTTAACCAGTAACGAGTGTGTAATACAAGCGGGGCGGGAGTCGGGAGGTGCAGCAGGTCTGCAAAGCCAGTGATGGAGACGCGCTGGACACATGCAAGGAGGGGGGCTGATACACTTGTGTGGGGGTGGGTTAAATGGCTCTGATGGGGACACAAATGTGGGGAGGGGCTGACTCTTATGGGGACACAAATGTGGGGGGGGGGACTGACTCTTATGGGGACACAAATGTGGGGGGGGTTGATAACTCTTATGGGGACACAAATATGTGGGGGCTGATGACTCTGATGGGGACACACTAGGGGGGTGGGGTTGTAGACTGATGGGGACACACATTTTGGGGGGCTGATGAGACTCTGATAGGGACACAAATGTGGGGGGGGGCTGATGACTCTGATGGGGACATAAATGTGGGGGGGGGGGGGGTGATGACTCTGATGGGGACACAAATATCTGTGGGGTCTGATGGGGACACAAATGTGGGGGTGCTGGTGGCTCTTATGGGGACACAAACATGTGAGGAGGGGGTCTGATGGCTCTAATGGTGACACAAATATGCGGAAGGGGAGGTGATGGCTCTGAAGGGGACACAAATATGCAGGTGGGGGTGGGCTGTGATGGGGACACAAATGTGCAGGGAGACTCGGATGAATGATGGGGGGGCTCTAATGGGGACACCAATTTGTGGGGATAGCCTGATGAGTGATGGGGACACAGATGTATGGGGAAATGGATGGGGACACAGATGATGGGGACAAAGATGAATGGGGAGACTGATGGGGACACAGATGGATGGGGACACAGATGAATGGGGACACAGATGATTGGGGAGATGGATGGGACACAGATGGGGAGACTGATGGGGACACAGATGGATGGGGACACAGATGGGGGGACTGATGGGGACACAGATGGATGGGGACACAGATGATGGGGACACAGATGGATGGGGACACATGATGGGGACACAGATGGGGAGACTGATGGGGACACAGATGGATGGGGACACAGATGAATGGGGAGACTGATGGGGACACAGATGGATGGGGACACATGATGGGGACACAGATGGGGAGACTGATGGGGACACAGATGGATGGGGACACAGATGAATGGGGAGACTGATGGGGACACAGATGAATGGGGAGACTGATGGGGACACAGATGGATGGGGACACAGATGGGTGGGGACACAGATGGGTGGGGACACAGATGTATGAGGACACAGATGGGGAGACTGATGGGGACACAGATGGATAGGGACACAGATGATGGGGACACCGATGGATGGGGACACAGATGTATGGGGACATGGGTGTAAAGCCTCATGCACGCTGGAAGTTTAGCCCTGCTGCATGATGCTCCAGCGTTTAGTTGCCAGCAAAGAATATAGGAGCACCATCCAGTCCTGCTGTCAGCAGTAAGTCAAATTCTATTCTATTCTTGTTCTACTGTGGATTTATTTATAAATTATTTTTCCGGCCCGCGAATATGTGTAAAATATAGAATGTGGCCCTCGAAGTAAAAAGTTTGGAGACCCCTGCTCTAGGTAGATAAAGATGAGCATCGAATCTCTCACACCGTGGAAATCCTTTAAGGGTAATCCCTGTCCTTTCTCCCCTTGAGCTGGCACCTCGTCTCTACGATAAATTCGTATAGTACTCCACCCAGATAGATACAATGGAGAGAGGGAACAAAAAAAGGAACCTCCGATAGTGAAGCACAGTAAACCAGGTTGTAATTTATTCAATGAAAAAACCTGTGCTTACATTTAAAAAGTAACAAATGTGCAGCAATTTAAAAATGAGCGGCGTTCACAGCGCCGGCTTACGTCACTCCAGGTGTACGCCAATCCCTACGCGTTACGACACGACGTCACGTGTCTTCATCTGGGGCATCTGATTGGCGGACATTCTATTGTTTATATATCCGGGAAAACGGAAATAGTATCGCCGCCATATTATTGAAGTCCAAATGCTCTGTATACACATTACATTGGAATGGCATAACTCCGTCTGAGGATCATTAAACGATACATATCTCCATGGCAACTAGATGTTATAGACTCGCTAAGCTGCAACACTGGATCATATTTACCGCTGTATGTCGGACAAATATGCATATATAGTTACAGGTTAAAAATCCATATTAAAAATGTATATTTCCGCAGCCTAAGGAGGAAAATCATTCCCATCCCCGAGGTATCAATGGGAATAAATCCTCTCAACCAATTCTACTGTGGGGAACATAATACATTGTACATATACAAATTCACCAAAAATGGTGATAGCAATCCTATTTAAAAACAGACCTATAGATTGTAAAAAGATTATATGAGACAAATACTAAACGTATTAGAACGCAGTATTTGAAAATTAATATATAAAAATATGTAAAAAATATAAAAAATATATATAAAAATACATTAATATAATACAATCCAGATGGTGGATATCCATATATAAAATTACATATAGATATATAAATATATATATAAAAAATATAAAAAATATATATATAAAAATAAGGGGGTGGTCGCACACCTGGTTTGTCGCATCACATACCCACAATCTATATATATAAAGATATTTCTTTCTCAAGTATTCCTATTGACCATCATGTATAAACCATTCTCCCTCAAATGGTGAGATGACAAATATACACAGAACAGCTGAATTAAATCAATCAAAAGTTACTAAGGAAACAATTGAGATCAAATTCAACGTTCATACCACCCGGTACAAGTGTACGCATAGTATGAATCCATTTAGACTCCTTTTGGCTGATTGTACGAATCTTGTGACTCCCTCTCCATGAGGGATTGTATTTTTCTACCCCCCAGAATTGTAATTGGGTGGGGTCACGATTATGTACTTGATCAAAGTGCCTTGACACACTGTGTTTCGGAAAGCCCTTAATTATGTTCTCCACATGTTCGCTAACCCGAACCTTCAGGGCCCTCTTTGTTCTGCCGACATATTGGAGGTTACAGCTACATTGTAGCACATAAACAACACCCTCAGTGTGACAACCAATAAACTCTTTAATCACGTGGGTTTCACCTGTGTTTGTTGCTACAAACTCGGTGCGTTTCTTTTGAAACCTCTGTGATTTTCTACATGCATTACAATTCTTGCATGGATAAAAACCCTTTCCTGAAAAGAAGGTATATCCTGGTTTTGGTGGTGGTTCAACTACTGTTTTCACAATCAAGTTTCTCAAAGTTGGTGCTCTCTTGTACACTATCCTTGGTTTTTCTGGAAGCAGTTGCCCTAGATCCTTATCTCCCTTTAAAATGTGCCAATGTCTCTCAATCAATTTGGCCACATCTTTATATTGGGAGTTATAGTCTAGAATAAGAACCGGTGCATTTTGTTGTTGATGTATTTTCGGTTTATCTTGCAGCATCAGATTCCTATCTAGCTTACTAACAGTATCTATTTGATCTTTCACCCATGGTCCATCATAGCCTTTTTCTTTAAACCTCATGCCAATCATGTCAGCTTGCAACATGTAATCACTCTCTTTCGTACAGTTCCTTCTAATTCTAATCAGTTGTCCCTTCGGGATATTAAATAACCAAGGTTTAAAATGGCAACTGTCCATCGAAAGGTAACTGTTTGTATCAACATTTTTAAAATGTGTTTTAGTGACCACTTTATCTTTTTCTATACTTATGTTTAAGTCTAGGAAGTCTATAGACTTCTCATCAATTTTCCACACTAGGGAAATGTTCTTGTCATTGCTATTGAGTGTCTCCAGGAAGTTCTCCAAACCTTCTCTGCTCCCGTTCCACAGGATGATAATGTCGTCTATATACCTCTTATAGAGGGACAACTCAACTGGAGTATTCTCATATATAGCTGCCTCTTCCCATAATGCCATGAAGGCATTCGCTACACTAGGTGCGAACTTTGCTCCCATGGCAATACCAATAGCCTGATGGTAGTAGCTCTGATCATACCAAAAATAATTACACTTAAGGCAAAGATCGAGGCACTTGATTAGAAACTTCCTTTGCTTACAGACAAGGCTGCTAAATTTGCGTAAAAGCCACTTAGCAGCAAAACAAGCATCATGGTGCTGTACAATCGTGTACAGTGATGTAACATCTGCTGTAGCAAGTAGTGTGGTACCTTCACACACTGACACTGTATTGAGAAGCTGTAATATATGTTTTGTGTCCTTGAGGTAGGCTGGAGTCTTTTGGACAGCAGGTTGGATGAAATAGTCAATATACTGTCCCATCCTGGCAGTAAGAGAATCTATCCCATTTACTATGGGTCTGCCAGGTGGGTTTTCACGAGATTTGTGGATCTTAGGGATAGTGTAGATAACTGGTATCCTACACATTTCAGGTAACAGAAATTTAGCTTCCTTCTTATTTAGGATATCCTTTTTCTTTCCCAAATTTATGAGTAATGTCAGCTCTTTCTTGTATTTTGAGGTAGGGTTCCCCAAAAGTTTATCATACGTGTTACCATCTTGCAGTTGTCTACTCAATTCACTCTGATACTGTTCCTTTGATTGTATCACGACAGCTCCTCCCTTATCGGCTGGGCGGACAACAATGTCACTTCTTTTAGTTAGTAGTTTGATTCCCTTCTTTATATGGATTGGGTCATTTATTTTCTTTAGTTTTAGAGACTCCAGGTCTTGTAAAACTAATCTTTTAAAGACATCTATATGTTGGTTTTTGGATATCTGAGGGTTGTAGACCGAATTATTTCTCAGAGTACTATGTGATAGTCCATTTATCTCACTTGGTAAAGATATATGCGGTGTAAAAGGGTTATTTAAGATGGACTTTTTAATCGTTAGTTTCCTCACATATTTCTGGATTCCAATATAGGTTTCGAATTTGTTTAGATTTTTTGTAGGGGCATGTTTCAACCCTTTGTCCAGTACTGCCAGTTCTTCTGCTGTAATGGACTTACCACTCAGGTTTACTACATTTTGGCCAACTACTCTCTTTTTCGCTTGGACTCCCTTTCCCGCTCGATTGCCTCTCTTTGTTCGGGACTTAACCTGTCTTCCTGAGTTCTTCTTGGGGGTGAGCGGTATGGTTCTGGTTGTCGCCGAGGTGAGTTCTCCCTCCTCTCCCTGTCTAAAAAAGCCCTATATCCATTATAGTCATAGTAACTCTGGAATTGTCTTTGATCATAATATGGCTCCTGATGATGCCTAATAGGTTCAAATCTATTCTGTGTATATATAGGGGTTCTATCGTTCCCCCCATGATGGTCATAGTGTTGTGGTGGTGCTCTATAATCCCTCTGATTGTTCTGATTATTTTGACCAGTATGTCCATTATTAAATGGTTTCTTGTAGGGTTTCTTGAAAGTTTTTTTACCAGTTTTCTTCGGGGTGCGTTGTCCCTGATTCCCATTATAAGGCTGTTCATAATAGGGTCTAGCATGATAGGGCTGTTCCTGATAAGACCTGTTTGCTTCAGGGTATGCTGCCCTTTCTTCAAATCTCGATTCTACCCGGTTAGACATAGGTGTAGGATCTAATATCCTAACTTCTCTCTCCGGTGTGGAATAGGCTGAATTAGGTTGTGCTAACTCGACCTTTTGTTGCCATTTAAAGACAAGGTCTGACTTATAGTCACCAATATCCCGTTGATACTTTTTCATTTTTCGTTGCTGCACTTCTAGATCTTTAGCAGTAAGATCTTTATTTAATATTGTTGTAAGTTTTTTAAAATCCTCGGACTCTTTGTGTGGTTCTATCTTAGATTTTAGCTCATCTATCAGCTTATCTATAATGCGCACCTTGCGCTGTTTTCGTTTTAACAGAAACTTTAGGCCTTCCACACTTTTATTATTAAAAAATTCAAACCACTCATCCATAGACTCCTTGTCTGTCAGGCCATCATTAGGTGGAAGTTCCCACCGGAGTCTACGGGGAACAATATTTTCTCTAATGTATCGGTCAAATGTGTTAATATCCCACCAGAGACTCACTTTTTTCTCCATGTGGTGACCTAGCTTCCTGACTAAGCTTTCTAGGTCCATATTACGTGTTTTGTTAGGAGGGTTAAAAATATCATCAAGGTTCACTTTTCTATTTTCAACAAATGAAAAAACATCCATAATGGCAGCAAAAGTAATTAGGTAAATATACAGTGAATAAAGTGACAAGTGCTTCCGCGCTACTATAGATCCTTGAAAAAAAACGCCTCAACAAATAATATACAGTGCAGAAAAATCTAACAGTGTTTTACCAAACACAAAAATAGGAATAAAATAGTGAAAGTATAGAAAAAGATAAAGTGGTCACTAAAACACATTTTAAAAATGTTGATACAAACAGTTACCTTTCGATGGACAGTTGCCATTTTAAACCTTGGTTATTTAATATCCCGAAGGGACAACTGATTAGAATTAGAAGGAACTGTACGAAAGAGAGTGATTACATGTTGCAAGCTGACATGATTGGCATGAGGTTTAAAGAAAAAGGCTATGATGGACCATGGGTGAAAGATCAAATAGATACTGTTAGTAAGCTAGATAGGAATCTGATGCTGCAAGATAAACCGAAAATACATCAACAACAAAATGCACCGGTTCTTATTCTAGACTATAACTCCCAATATAAAGATGTGGCCAAATTGATTGAGAGACATTGGCACATTTTAAAGGGAGATAAGGATCTAGGGCAACTGCTTCCAGAAAAACCAAGGATAGTGTACAAGAGAGCACCAACTTTGAGAAACTTGATTGTGAAAACAGTAGTTGAACCACCACCAAAACCAGGATATACCTTCTTTTCAGGAAAGGGTTTTTATCCATGCAAGAATTGTAATGCATGTAGAAAATCACAGAGGTTTCAAAAGAAACGCACCGAGTTTGTAGCAACAAACACAGGTGAAACCCACGTGATTAAAGAGTTTATTGGTTGTCACACTGAGGGTGTTGTTTATGTGCTACAATGTAGCTGTAACCTCCAATATGTCGGCAGAACAAAGAGGGCCCTGAAGGTTCGGGTTAGCGAACATGTGGAGAACATAATTAAGGGCTTTCCGAAACACAGTGTGTCAAGGCACTTTGATCAAGTACATAATCGTGACCCCACCCAATTACAATTCTGGGGGGTAGAAAAATACAATCCCTCATGGAGAGGGAGTCACAAGATTCGTACAATCAGCCAAAAGGAGTCTAAATGGATTCATACTATGCGTACACTTGTACCGGGTGGTATGAACGTTGAATTTGATCTCAATTGTTTCCTTAGTAACTTTTGATTGATTTAATTCAGCTGTTCTGTGTATATTTGTCATCTCACCATTTGAGGGAGAATGGTTTATACATGATGGTCAATAGGAATACTTGAGAAAGAAATATCTTTATATATATAGATTGTGGGTATGTGATGCGACAAACCAGGTGTGCGACCACCCCCTTATTTTTATATATATATTTTTTATATTTTTTATATATATATTTATATATCTATATGTAATTTTATATATGGATATCCACCATCTGGATTGTATTATATTAATGTATTTTTATATATATTTTTTATATTTTTTACATATTTTTATATATTAATTTTCAAATACTGCGTTCTAATACGTTTAGTATTTGTCTCATATAATCTTTTTACAATCTATAGGTCTGTTTTTAAATAGGATTGCTATCACCATTTTTGGTGAATTTGTATATGTACAATGTATTATGTTCCCCACAGTAGAATTGGTTGAGAGGATTTATTCCCATTGATACCTCGGGGATGGGAATGATTTTCCTCCTTAGGCTGCGGAAATATACATTTTTAATATGGATTTTTAACCTGTAACTATATATGCATATTTGTCCGACATACAGCGGTAAATATGATCCAGTGTTGCAGCTTAGCGAGTCTATAACATCTAGTTGCCATGGAGATATGTATCGTTTAATGATCCTCAGACGGAGTTATGCCATTCCAATGTAATGTGTATACAGAGCATTTGGACTTCAATAATATGGCGGCGATACTATTTCCGTTTTCCCGGATATATAAACAATAGAATGTCCGCCAATCAGATGCCCCAGATGAAGACACGTGACGTCGTGTCGTAACGCGTAGGGATTGGCGTACACCTGGAGTGACGTAAGCCGGCGCTGTGAACGCCGCTCATTTTTAAATTGCTGCACATTTGTTACTTTTTAAATGTAAGCACAGGTTTTTTCATTGAATAAATTACAACCTGGTTTACTGTGCTTCACTATCGGAGGTTCCTTTTTTTGTTCCCTCTCTCCATTGTATCTATCTGGGTGGAGTACTATACGAATTTATCGTAGAGACGAGGTGCCAGCTCAAGGGGAGAAAGGACAGGGATTACCCTTAAAGGATTTCCACGGTGTGAGAGATTCGATGCTCATCTTTATCTACCTAGAGGTAAGAGGCTTGTGAGCCTAGTGAAGGATTTGATCTTCATCTGCTAGTCACTTATTCAACACCTGATTCAGCATATTGATCGGATCATCTGGCAGCTTTTTATACAATTTTGTATGGAATTTGTTTCACTGAAGGACTCGTTTTGGCTTTTTTTCACATCACTTTTATTTACCATTTGTTTGGTTCTTTATTAGGATTTTTGTTTGCACCTTTATTTTGTTATACTATTTGAGCAGGACTAGCTCTCTTATACCACTTGTATACACGGACTATTCAGTATATTTATATTATATTTTTATCTTATTCAGTGTTATTTCACATTTTTTGTGTTTATATTTATGTGTCACAGCAATGTGAGATACGTTGCGCAGAATCACTTTCACTATTTTATTCCTATTTTTGTGTTTGGTAAAACACTGTTAGATTTTGCTGCACTGTATATTATTTGTTGAGGCGTTTTTTTTCAAGGATCTATAGTAGCGCGGAAGCACTTGTCACTTTATTCACTGTATATTTACCTAATTACTTTTGCTGCCATTATGGATGTTTTTTTTTATTTGTTGAAAATAGAAAAGTGAACCTTGATGATATTTTTAACCCTCCTAACAAAACACGTAATATGGACCTAGAAAGCTTAGTCAGGAAGCTAGGTCACCACATGGAGAAAAAAGTGAGTCTCTGGTGGGATATTAACACATTTGACCGATACATTAGACAAAATATTGTTCCCCGTAGACTCCGGTGGGAACTTCCACCTAATGATGGCCTGACAGACAAGGAGTCTATGGATGAGTGGTTTGAATTTTTTAATAATAAAAGTGTGGAAGGCCTAAAGTTTCTGTTAAAACGAAAACAGCGCAAGGTGCGCATTATAGATAAGCTGATAGATGAGCTAAAATCTAAGATAGAACCACACAAAGAGTCCGAGGATTTTAAAAAACTTACAACAATATTAAATAAAGATCTTACTGCTAAAGATCTAGAAGTGCAGCAACGAAAAATGAAAAAGTATCAACGGGATATTGGTGACTATAAGTCAGACCTTGTCTTTAAATGGCAACAAAAGGTCGAGTTAGCACAACCTAATTCAGCCTATTCCACACCGGAGAGAGAAGTTAGGATATTAGATCCTACACCTATGTCTAACCGGGTAGAATCGAGATTTGAAGAAAGGGCAGCATACCCTGAAGCAAACAGGTCTTATCAGGAACAGCCCTATCATGCTAGACCCTATTATGAACAGCCTTATAATGGGAATCAGGGACAACGCACCCCGAAGAAAACTGGTAAAAAAACTTTCAAGAAACCCTACAAGAAACCATTTAATAATGGACATACTGGTCAAAATAATCAGAACAATCAGAGGGATTATAGAGCACCACCACAACACTATGACCATCATGGGGGGAACGATAGAACCCCTATATATACACAGAATAGATTTGAACCTATTAGGCATCATCAGGAGCCATATTATGATCAAAGACAATTCCAGAGTTACTA
Source organism: Rana temporaria (assembly GCF_905171775.1). Classification (NCBI taxonomy): domain Eukaryota; kingdom Metazoa; phylum Chordata; class Amphibia; order Anura; family Ranidae; genus Rana; species Rana temporaria. Next base: position 220,202,603 of record NC_053493.1, on the reverse strand, counting down.
TGACTATAATGGATATAGGGCTTTTTTAGACAGGGAGAGGAGGGAGAACTCACCTCGGCGACAACCAGAACCATACCGCTCACCCCCAAGAAGAACTCAGGAAGACAGGTTAAGTCCCGAACAAAGAGAGGCAATCGAGCGGGAAAGGGAGTCCAAGCGAAAAAGAGAGTAGTTGGCCAAAATGTAGTAAACCTGAGTGGTAAGTCCATTACAGCAGAAGAACTGGCAGTACTGGACAAAGGGTTGAAACATGCCCCTACAAAAAATCTAAACAAATTCGAAACCTATATTGGAATCCAGAAATATGTGAGGAAACTAACGATTAAAAAGTCCATCTTAAATAACCCTTTTACACCGCATATATCTTTACCAAGTGAGATAAATGGACTATCACATAGTACTCTGAGAAATAATTCGGTCTACAACCCTCAGATATCCAAAAACCAACATATAGATGTCTTTAAAAGATTAGTTTTACAAGACCTGGAGTCTCTAAAACTAAAGAAAATAAATGACCCAATCCATATAAAGAAGGGAATCAAACTACTAACTAAAAGAAGTGACATTGTTGTCCGCCCAGCCGATAAGGGAGGAGCTGTCGTGATACAATCAAAGGAACAGTATCAGAGTGAATTGAGTAGACAACTGCAAGATGGTAACACGTATGATAAACTTTTGGGGAACCCTACCTCAAAATACAAGAAAGAGCTGACATTACTCATAAATTTGGGAAAGAAAAAGGATATCCTAAATAAGAAGGAAGCTAAATTTCTGTTACCTGAAATGTGTAGGATACCAGTTATCTACACTATCCCTAAGATCCACAAATCTCGTGAAAACCCACCTGGCAGACCCATAGTAAATGGGATAGATTCTCTTACTGCCAGGATGGGACAGTATATTGACTATTTCATCCAACCTGCTGTCCAAAAGACTCCAGCCTACCTCAAGGACACAAAACATATATTACAGCTTCTCAATACAGTGTCAGTGTGTGAAGGTACCACACTACTTGCTACAGCAGATGTTAAATCACTGTACACGATTGTACAGCACCATGATGCTTGTTTTGCTGCTAAGTGGCTTTTACGCAAATTTAGCAGCCTTGTCTGTAAGCAAAGGAAGTTTCTCATCAAGTGCCTCGATCTTTGCCTTAAGTGTAATTATTTTTGGTATGATCAGAGCTACTACCATCAGGCTATTGGTATTGCCATGGGAGCAAAGTTCGCACCTAGTGTAGCGAATGCCTTCATGGCATTATGGGAAGAGGCAGCTATATATGAGAATACTCCAGTTGAGTTGTCCCTCTATAAGAGGTATATAGACGACATTATCATGCTGTGGAACGGGAGCAGAGAAGGTTTGGAGAACTTCCTGGAGACACTCAATAGCAATGACAAGAACATTTCCCTAGTGTGGAAAATTGATGAGAAGTCTATAGACTTCCTAGACTTAAACATAAGTATAGAAAAAGATAAAGTGGTCACTAAAACACATTTTAAAAATGTTGATACAAACAGTTACCTTTCGATGGACAGTTGCCATTTTAAACCTTGGTTATTTAATATCCCGAAGGGACAACTGATTAGAATTAGAAGGAACTGTACGAAAGAGAGTGATTACATGTTGCAAGCTGACATGATTGGCATGAGGTTTAAAGAAAAAGGCTATGATGGACCATGGGTGAAAGATCAAATAGATACTGTTAGTAAGCTAGATAGGAATCTGATGCTGCAAGATAAACCGAAAATACATCAACAACAAAATGCACCGGTTCTTATTCTAGACTATAACTCCCAATATAAAGATGTGGCCAAATTGATTGAGAGACATTGGCACATTTTAAAGGGAGATAAGGATCTAGGGCAACTGCTTCCAGAAAAACCAAGGATAGTGTACAAGAGAGCACCAACTTTGAGAAACTTGATTGTGAAAACAGTAGTTGAACCACCACCAAAACCAGGATATACCTTCTTTTCAGGAAAGGGTTTTTATCCATGCAAGAATTGTAATGCATGTAGAAAATCACAGAGGTTTCAAAAGAAACGCACCGAGTTTGTAGCAACAAACACAGGTGAAACCCACGTGATTAAAGAGTTTATTGGTTGTCACACTGAGGGTGTTGTTTATGTGCTACAATGTAGCTGTAACCTCCAATATGTCGGCAGAACAAAGAGGGCCCTGAAGGTTCGGGTTAGCGAACATGTGGAGAACATAATTAAGGGCTTTCCGAAACACAGTGTGTCAAGGCACTTTGATCAAGTACATAATCGTGATCCCACCCAATTACAATTCTGGGGGGTAGAAAAATACAATCCCTCATGGAGAGGGAGTCACAAGATTCGTACAATCAGCCAAAAGGAGTCTAAATGGATTCATACTATGCGTACACTTGTACCGGGTGGTATGAACGTTGAATTTGATCTCAATTGTTTCCTTAGTAACTTTTGATTGATTTAATTCAGCTGTTCTGTGTATATTTGTCATCTCACCATTTGAGGGAGAATGGTTTATACATGATGGTCAATAGGAATACTTGAGAAAGAAATATCTTTATATATATAGATTGTGGGTATGTGATGCGACAAACCAGGTGTGCGACCACCCCCTTATTTTTATATATATATTTTTTATATTTTTATATATATTTATATATCTATATGTAATTTTATATATGGATATCCACCATCTGGATTGTATTATATTAATGTATTTTTATATATATTTTTTTTATTTTTTACATATTTTTATATATTAATTTTCAAATACTGCGTTCTAATACGTTTAGTATTTGTCTCATATAATCTTTTTACAATCTATAGGTCTGTTTTTAAATAGGATTGCTATCACCATTTTTGGTGAATTTGTATATGTACAATGTATTATGTTCCCCACAGTAGAATTGGTTGAGAGGATTTATTCCCATTGATACCTCGGGGATGGGAATGATTTTCCTCCTTAGGCTGCGGAAATATACATTTTTAATATGGATTTTTAACCTGTAACTATATATGCATATTTGTCCGACATACAGCGGTAAATATGATCCAGTGTTGCAGCTTAGCGAGTCTATAACATCTAGTTGCCATGGAGATATGTATCGTTTAATGATCCTCAGACGGAGTTATGCCATTCCAATGTAATGTGTATACAGAGCATTTGGACTTCAATAATATGGCGGCGATACTATTTCCGTTTTCCCGGATATATAAACAATAGAATGTCCGCCAATCAGATGCCCCAGATGAAGACACGTGACGTCGTGTCGTAACGCGTAGGGATTGGCGTACACCTGGAGTGACGTAAGCCGGCGCTGTGAACGCCGCTCATTTTTAAATTGCTGCACATTTGTTACTTTTTAAATGTAAGCACAGGTTTTTTCATTGAATAAATTACAACCTGGTTTACTGTGCTTCACTATCGGAGGTTCCTTTTTTTTGTTCCCTCTCTCCATTGTATCTATCTGGGTGGAGTACTATACGAATTTATCGTAGAGACGAGGTGCCAGCTCAAGGGGAGAAAGGACAGGGATTACCCTTAAAGGATTTCCACGGTGTGAGAGATTCGATGCTCATCTTTATCTACCTAGAGGTAAGAGGCTTGTGAGCCTAGTGAAGGATTTGATCTTCATCTGCTAGTCACTTATTCAACACCTGATTCAGCATATTGATCGGATCATCTGGCAGCTTTTTATACAATTTTGTATGGAATTTGTTTCACTGAAGGACTCGTTTTGGCTTTTTTTCACATCACTTTTATTTACCATTTGTTTGGTTCTTTATTAGGATTTTTGTTTGCACCTTTATTTTGTTATACTATTTGAGCAGGACTAGCTCTCTTATACCACTTGTATACACGGACTATTCAGTATATTTATATTATATTTTTATCTTATTCAGTGTTATTTCACATTTTTTGTGTTTATATTTATGTGTCACAGCAATGTGAGATACGTTGCGCAGAATCACTTTCACTATTTTAACTGCAGCGGCTGGTCGGCTAGTGGTTAACTGACAATTGCGCGGTCATGCAATGTTGTACCCGAACAAAATTATATTTTTTCCCACAAATAGAGCTTTCTTTTGGTGGTATTTTATCATCCCTGCGATTTTTTTTTTTGTGCTATAAACAAAAAGAAGAGTAACAATTTTGAAAAAAAACACAATATTTTGTACTTTTTGCTATAATAAATATTCCCATTTTTTTTTACAAAAAGCTTTTTTTTTCTCAGTTTAGGCCGATATGTATTCTTCTACATATTTTTGGCAATAAAATCACAATAAGCGTATATTGAATGGTTTGCGCAAAAGTAATAGCATCTGCATAATAGGGGATAGATTTGTAGCATTTTTATTATTATTCATTTTTTTACTAGTAGTGGCAGTGATCTACTAAGACATTATGGCAGACACATTGGACACATTTTTGGGACCATTGGTATTTATACAGCGATTAGTGCTATAAAAATGCACTGTTTACTGTAATAATGTCACTGGCAGGGAAGGGGTTAACACACGATCAAGGGGTTAACTGTGTTCCTGAGTGTGTTTCTTACTGTAGGGGACTGACCTAGAGGAAATTACAGATCGTGGTTCCTAGCTATTAGGAACATATGATCTGTCTTTCCTCATTGAACTGAACAGGGACGTGTGTGTTTACACACACACACATCCCTATTCTGCCTCTCGTGACCGCAATCGCTCGCAGTCAGCGACCATCGCGACTGCCGGTCACAAGAATCGACACCCTTCATGCAGTGGGTGTGTGCACGTGCCTGCTATCCCGCTTAAAGGGACCAACGTACAGCTACAACGGTTTGCGGGATCGTTCTGACCTGCCTCCGTATAACGACGGCGGCTGGTCGGCAAGTGGTTAAACAGTGTATTTTTTTTATAGCTAACCTTTTTATTGTACCATTACCACTAACTTTATCAGAGCTCTGCTAGACTAGCTAATTATAGAGATAGAGAAGTTAATGCATATTTATAATAAATAGTAGGGGAAATCCATAACCATCCAATATTTATTTCAACTAGGCTTAAGGCCTAAAAAGGATGTTTTGAGCCTTTAACCACTTCCCGTCTACGCTATAGCTAAATGACGGCTACAGTCCCCTTTACACGTTCCCTGCACACCCCCTGCAGGGCACGCGCAGTGCACGCTGTGATCACAGAGTCATCAAGACTCGGGTGATCACATATCCGAGTAAGGGGCCGGTCCTTACCACGTGAACAACTGTCAGCCAATGACTGCTGATCACGTGATGTAAACAAAAGCTTGGTAATTGTTTTTTCTTCTCCTCACGCTGATAGCGTGAGGAGAAATAAAAGCTGATCACCGTCTCTTGTGCAAGGGACATCGGTCCCAAAGAGGAACAGACACAGGCACCTCATCTGTGCCGACCAGTACCACCTGCCAGTGCCACCTGCCAGTGCCCACCAGTGCAAAACAGTGCCACCTATCAATGCCCACGAGTGCCACCTATCAATTCCCACCAGTGGTGCCAATCAGTACCTCATCAGTGCCACCTAGCAGTGCTGCCTATCAGTGTCACCTACCAGTGCTAATCAGTGCCAATCATTACCACCCATCAGTGTCTATTACTGCCACTTATCAGTGCCAATTCTAAGTGCACACCAGTGCCACCTATCAATGCCCTTCAGTGCCATCCATCATTGCCACCTCTCAGAGTCACCTCTCAGTGCCCACCAGTGCCACCTCTCAGTGCCCACCAGTGGCGCCTATCAGTGCCCACCAGTGCAGCCTTATCGGTGCCCATCAGTGCCACCTTATTGGTGCCCATCAGTGCAGCCCATTGGTTCCCATCAGTCCAGCCTATCAGTGCCCATCAGTGCTGCCTCATCACTGTACATCATTGAAGGGGAAAAATTACCTGTTTGCAAAATTTTATAACAAAATATAAAACATTTTTTTGATTCAGTCTTTTTTTTTTTTAACAAAAAATAAAAACTGGAGAGGTGATCAAATACCACTAAAAGAAATCTCTATTTGTGTGAAAAAATTATAACAATTTCATTTGGGTACAGTGTTGTATCACCGTGCAATTGTCATTCAAAGAGTGAGAGCGCTGAAAGCTGAAAATTGGTCTGGGCAGGAGGGGGGTTTTAGTGCCTAGTAAGCAAGTGGTTAAAGAAGTTTAATAGGCCCTAGCAACTATTATAAATTCCATTAAAGATGGATTATGTTGCTATATGTACATTTTGTCTGGAATCCTTTTTTTTTTCAATGCTGCACTGCCAGACTGGTATCTGAATATTTACTACACACACACATACTGTACATGCTCGGATACATACACACTGAGATACTTACATACATATATACAGTACATAGATACATACACACTCAGTGCCAGTTCACACCATAGATTATATTAAAGTGTAGCGCTTAGATATCCAAGTCCGAAAGGTAAAAACCAAACTGTGAATATTAGTGAAGGGGTATGGACCCCGAAGTGGTGAAACTCACTGTGGCAGTAAAAACAATATATCAAAATTACAGTACAAACATAGAATCTACACATAACACATATGAATGACTTCAAAGTCCATATATGATGCAAAATAGAAGAGTCCACTGTGCATCCACACGGGGAGTGTGAAAAAGGAACGCCAACTACTCCAAACTATTATGCAAACTTCTGAATGTTGAACAGGAACTGTTGTATGAAGTGTGCTAACCCACCACGGATGAAAGTGCAGGCTTACCGGATGTTTTGAACTCAGGGGAACATACGTTTCCGTGAGGCAAATAAGTCTTGTGTTATCAACCAACAGGGTGGAAACTTGGAAAACCTCAGTGGTAAAACCGCATGACATCCAGACCTCCGTAAGGACACAATCCACACACTCCACAGGGAGGGATGCTTCAACAGTGAATGGTATTAAACTCACACCAATGATGCAAAAATACTATAGGGGCATAAGAGAAGAAGAAGGCCACATTGCGTGATTCTGTATAAAAATTTTCATTTTTTTTTATTAAAGCTGTTAAACTTACATTTAGTAGAAGGTTAAGCACTTAAATTAAAATGTGGCGGCAGTGGAGTCCTCCCGACGCGTTTCCTCTTAATAGATATCGTCTGGGGTGACATCATAGAAACATAGTCCGGATGCATTCCAGATGCTTTTCTGCAAGCATTTTTTTTATGCGTTGCAGTGCGTTTTTGGTGTAATTTTTAAACCTTAAATAAGGACATTTTTGGTGTGTTTAGGTGCGTTCCGGTGCATTCCAGTTTTTTTATGTGTTTTACAGAGTTCCAGTACAGTCCAGTGCAGGAAAAATTCAGCATGTTCTACTTTTTTTTCTGAAAAGCACTGATGTGAACACATACACATATTTACACAGACTCCCAGATACATGCATACACACATCCACACTCAGTTGCATACATATACAAAACAGTCAACAGTTCCAAGCGTAGCCACGGCACTCTATGCTTAAAATAAATGCCCAGATGCTCACCCACAAAAAAATCCAAGCTGGTTTAGAGACACTTACAGGTTTTGCAGAGGAGCAAGATCAAAAAGAGCAGCATTTTTATTGTCAACATTTTGATGAAGCTCAGTCCATCTTTCTCAGTGTGTCCTCACATTTACTGGCACTACATCCCCTTCCTCTTCCACCCAAATGCAATTGCAGCACTACTTCTCTATGTAAATATCAATATACCAGAGTGAACAGCCTTGAGAGAGTTCAACCTCAAACAACAGCATCTGTAACTGCAAACAACATATCAGGAGCCTCTGTGTCACCCCATTGACAGCAACAAATCCCTTGTCAGTATTGCCTTTTCCATATGAAGACAATTGCAATGTATCAGTACAATTCTGATACATGATATCACACATTTTGGATCCTGACTATGTATTTGTATGGGGTGTATCTCCCAGACCAAATGCTTCATCTGACACAAGCACAAATGTCCTTTCACATTGTCTTCATCAGGTGGCAATGGCAGGCCACCCCTCTGGAGACATTGTCAAAACTCTGTCTGGGCAAAGACACCACCATCCGACATCTGACCATATTGTGCCAACACCATCGTCAGCAACACTATACTATTAAACCCCTTATAGTTATAATAGTATGACCCTGAATGGGGTGGTGGCACGATGTGGACGTGTTCCCATCTATAATCCCTCAGCAGTTAGGAAAGTCCCACCGTTCGGAAAAATGGGATGCCACAGTCTGCCATTCCTGTGGTGTTAAAGGAAACTGTGGAGTCAAACCAGAATTTTTTTTTTTTACTTTTGCACATAACATTGCAAGCAGATTGTACAAAAACATTCTTGACCAACATCAGTATAACATTTATTTTAAGGAGTATTTAAAGGGGTTGTAAATAAAAAAAATGTTTTGGCTGAAATGACTGTTTACAAGATATAGAGACATAATAGTTAACCGATTCCTTTTAAAAACAATTACAAATAGATAAAAATCAATCATATAATGTACCTGTAGTTTCTAGTTTCGTTTTTGCATGTTGTCTCCTGCCTCTCTGCCTTACAGAGCATACAGAGCCATAGAGCAGTGATGGTTTGGAAAACGAAACTAGAAACTAGACACACAGTAATCACACCTGCTTGAAGTTAGTGACCACAGAGAGAAAGCTCCCAGCACTGTGGTCATCAGGAAACAGACAACCAGGAAGTGTAGAGATCAGAGAAGAATTACAGCAACTTGAGAGCAAAAACGAACAATGAGGACATGAAAACAGCACTGCATTAAGGTAAAGGAAGCCATTAAGATAAAAAAAAAATCCTTTACAAACCCTTTAAAGACAAAAATATAAGACCCACATATCAGATTCCTCACCCCCTCTGATGGCCCATTGTTCACATTTTAGGGGGGGAGGGTTCTAGATCAGTTTGGGACCCCCGAAAAAAGCCTCTGCCGCCTGAATTTAATGAAAACAAAAACATGTGTACACATTTTAGGGGGGGGGGGGGGGGGTAAAGCACTACAATGAAGCTGACAAATCACATTGTTAAGTGACTAGGCTAGATGTATATGGGCCCTGGAAAGCATGCTGGAGAGGTTAGTGAAGGCAAATATTTATGTAGGCCAAAAAAGGAGCATTAGAAGCTTACAGCATGCATGAGGACAAAGTGGACATTCACGGCACATTAAAATCATGGTAATTAGGGAATGATGAAAGAAATGCAATACATTAGCATACATTAAATCCATAGAATGTGATGTTAAAGGAGAAAACTTACCTTAACCACTTGACCACCAGGCACGTAAACCCACTTAATAACCAGACCAATTTTCAGATTTCGGTTCTCTCACAATTTGAATGACAAATACTCAGTCATACAACATTGTACCCAAATGAAATTTTCGTCCTTTTTTTCACACATATAGAGATTTATTTTGGTGGTATTTAATCACCGTTGTTTTTTTGTTTTTTTGCGCTATAAGAGAAAAAAGACTGAAAATTCTGTAAAAAAAATGAATTTTTCTTTGTTTCTGTTATAAAATTTTGCAAATGTAGTATTTTTTCTTCATTCTTTTGCATAATGTGAAAGATGAAGTTACGCCGAGTAAATAAATACCCTTCAAAATTGCACACGCTCGTGGAATGGCGACAAACTTCGCTACTTAAAAATCCCCATAGGCGACGTTGCAGGGTATTGTGGGGTATTGCAGAGTACTGTGGGGTATTGCAGAGTATTGTGGGGTATTGCAGAGTATTGTGGGGTATTGAAGAGTATTGCATAGGGTATTGTGTATTGCAGGGTATTGGGCAGGTATGGCTGAGCAGGGATGGATGGATGGATGGCTGGATCTGTGACTACATTTGTCACAGATCCAGCCCACAGCACTCGTGCTGCATCCGCTCTCTCCCCTCTCCTCTCACACTGTACCGTTTGGTACAGAGAGGGGAGGGAGGAACCGGCGTCATCACATGACGACGGTTTGTTTAAAAGTGATCGCTATGTCATTGGACGGAGCGATCACGTGGTAAACCACCGATATCAGCTGCGATTTACCGTGATCCATGACTGTGACACATCGGACACTTTTGACACTATTTTGGGACCATTGTCATTTATACAGCAATCAGAGCTACAAATAGCCACTGATTACTGTATAAATGACACTGACAGAGAAGGGAGTAAACACTAGGGGGCGATCAAGGGGTTAAGTGTGTCCTAGGGATGTGTTCTAACTGTAGAGGGATGGTCTCACTGCAACATGAAAGAGATCACTGCTCCCGATGACAGGGAGCAGTAGATACCTGTCATGTTGCTAGGCAGAACAGGGAAATGCCTCTCCATGTCACGATCACCGACCGCCAGCGAACATCTAGTTCGTGAGACCCACGGGCGCGCTAGGCGGCAAATTTAAAGGGACGTACAGGTACGCCCATTTGCCTGCCCCTGTCATTCTGCCAATGTAAATCAGCGTGTGGCAGTCGGCAAGTGGTTAATAGAGCCTGGATGAAAAACTAAATATTCCAACATAAATTACTCATTATTCATACTAAGAATGTAAAATGAATAAAGAAAAATAGTCGCAAAACAACCCAAAGGAGGCTGAGGTGCTTTGTGTTTTAATCTGCAGCGCTCTCTCGCTTTAGGGTTTGAGGTATTGAGTTGCAGAAATGCCAGTTTGCTGGCCAGATTGACTAATAATAAAGCTTCTTCGTGCATGTATTTGCAATTAAAAATGATTCAAGCTTGAAAATAAACTTGGTCAAGTGGAGAAGAATAAATAAACATTCAGAAATCTGTGTTTGAAAGGATGTAGATGTGCTCATTTGTCTTGCAGATATGATTATGAGATTACAAAGTGTTTGTTTATACAATATTTATTACATTAAACTTGTCAGGACTACAACATATTTTTTGGTTTCCAACAGTGCAGCACAGTACTGCTTTCTAATTATTAGATTTCACTAATTAATAACTTTACAATGACCTTTTTGTAAAATTCCTCTGATATAGTGAAGCTTATTTACTGAAGCATTTTAGAATATTCACATCATGGAGTATGTGAAGATTCACTTTAATTATCCAGTCATGAAAGTCAAATAAAGTGCATGTGCGACAGCTTTGTTCAAATATAATTTGCGATAGGTGATTAACCCAAAGTCAATATATGGTGAAAGTCCAGTCAGGTTATAGATCTTACTTAACACATTCTCCATGATGATTTGCCACCAACACCTCCACTTGTGAGACTAATGCCACGTACACACGACCATTTTTCATGTCATGGAAAAAACAATGTTTTTCTCGACGTGATTCCTCTGAAGCCTGCCTTGCATACACACAATCGTGAAAAAAATGCTCGAGCAAAGCGTGGTGACGTACAACACGTACGACGGCACTATAAAGGGGAAGTTCCATTCGATTGGTGCCACCCTTTGGGTTGATTATGCAAATTTTCCTGCTCATAACTTGCTTCTGAGCATGCATGTTTTTTTCACCGTCGTTAAAGTCTACACACAACCATTTTTCACGACGTGAAAGACGACGACGTGAAAAACGACGAGAAAAAATAGGGCATGTTCTAAATTTCTAATGGCCATTTTTCACGTCAAGAAAAATGCTCTGGAGCCTACACACGATCGTTTTTAATGACCAATTTAAAAAAATTGCATTTTTCTCATCATGAAAAACGGTTGCGTGTACGCGTCATAAGGGGGGGTTAGACCACCCCTTTATGAGAAGACTCTTACCAGAGAATGCTGAAAAGTAAGCATCATTCAGCAATCTGATTGAGCTGAGCTGCTGAGAAAAAGATTTCAATGACTTCAGTGCTTCTGCTGTGACCTTTGAGGATGAATTTCACCATATTGCCCATAGCAACATAGATCAGTGATTGAGTGTTATAAATGTAATTCACTGTTAACTGTGAATATGTAAATATTTTATTGATCAAAGCCTGGCCAAATATATACTTTAAGAACATAGGCAAGTGTATAATCCTAAAATGCAAATATGCATGAACGCGTGCTCTGGTTTACTATTCATAAGCAAGGTTATTCTTGTAGCATTGTCTTAGACTGATGGCTAAGAGAGCAAGAGAGCCTACAGATTTAGTATATCAGACCCCTTTATTTCGCTGAACAACTTTAATCATTCAACCAATGCATCCCATTTTCTATAGATATTATGATCATTACCTTACAATGTAGTTGTCACAGCTGTTACCATTTACTGCCATTATTCATTTAAGCTTTTTTAAATAGCATTGATTTGTTTACAAAGAACAAGGATAGAAGAATGAGCAAAGCCTACCTGACTACTTTGTACCTTTATGTTGATGTAATCCCACAGACAATTCTAGCACACATATTTGCTTTTTATATTTTGACTTTTTTAGGTTTCAGTATTAATCCTCTTTTCTGCATCTCTGTGGTTTCCAATTTGTCTAGCACTAGGAAATATCCACAGTATCATATTTTTTTATAGATATGGAATCTGCTATGCATACAAGGAACAATAAAATGTGTCTCTTCAAAGCATTCAGTGATTTCAATTTATTCCTATCTTTGTAGGTATTATACAACTAGAATTTACCATATAAATTTCTATTTTTTTTTCTTCTTTTTTTTTAATGTGAATAATACAGGCTTGCTTGACAGCGTATGTTGAAATGACTAAATAAACCATTAAAACTATTTTTTTTCTCACATTTTTATTGTCAGAAGGATACATTCATTTGCAGGAAATTATGCAGTGTTTCTATGCTACAGTTCACAAATGTATTGTTTACATTACAGTGGTAACAATTCTTTACACAGAGGTGTCAGAACAAACCTCACAAATGTAAATTAGATATATAAATATTTTTTGCAGAATGTAGGGACAATTACGACATTAAAAGGGTTTCCATTAAATGTACAAATAATCAGCAAATTACTAAATAGTAGATATCTTAGTATTTTTAAAGCTAACCAATCAGTTCAGAGTTAAAGTAAATCTGATCCTTCATAAAAGTCTTGCCTGAGTACACCATCATACCTTAAGTAAGCCCAGTGACTAAAATCCCACATAAGCCTTAACACGTTAATGTAATTTAAAAAATAATTTTCAATATTATAAAATATGCAACTTTATAAACCACCTGGTGTTTCTACATATATAGAATGTGTAATTGATTTTTTTACATTTTGCATTATTGTTTAGCTTAAACAACGGCAGTACCCAAAAGGCTTGTTTGAGTAGTTTTTTCAGTGACGACTGATTTCCTATCCAGAGGTGTCCAGTGAAAATAGGTGTGAACTGACATGTGGTAGTAACAGTAAGGTCCCTTTCACACTGGGGCGGGAGCCGCGGTGGTGGTATAGCGCCGCTAAAAATAGCGGCAATATACCATCGGATTTGCCACGGGATTCGGCCGATAGCGGGGCGGTATTAACCCCCGTTAGCGGCCGATAAAGGGTTAATACCACCCGCAATGCGCCTCTGTAGAGGCGCATTGCCGCGGTTTCCCATTGTTTTAAATGGGAAGGAGCGGTGAAGGAGCGATATACCGCTCCAAAGATGCTGCTGACAGGAGATTTTTTTCTCTCCTGTCAGCGCATCGCCTCAGTGTGAAAGCCCTCCAGTTTTCACATTGAGGTTGCTGGGCAGGAGTTTTTCAGGCTGTATAGCAGCGCTATTTTTAGCGCTGTACCACCTGAAAAACTCCTCAGTGTGAAAGGGGTCTTATAACAGATCTAAAAACTATAAAAAAAATGTTACTAAAACAGTTTCATAGAATAGTTTGATAGCATCTTTTTGTTTTTGCAGTATCACAATGCATGAACACAGGACTCAAAGCTCTGTGGAAACACAACCTCAATGAGACAAGTCATCAGCAAAAGGCCCACACTCCACCTTCTCAAGGGGAAATAGCAGACCCTTGTTTTATTTAGGGTGTTGCTAACTTTTATTTAGAGTGTTTCTAATGCACCCTTTTTATATTCCCCCTCTTTAGAGGTTGTGCTGTCTCTAGAGAAGACTGGACATAGACTGACTATATTGAGTTTATTGTGTAGAATATGAAAGCAAAAAGAATAGACTTTGTAGGCACTATTAGAAATGTAGAAAATGATTTTTAATCTATAAACAAATATAAATACAAAACAAGATGCCTAATGCATCTGATAAAGTTATAAAATAAATTATATTAAAAGAAACATTGTAAGAATATGAGAACCAGTGAATAGGCCACAGGTAGGAGTGAATGATGATTGTTGTCACTGTCGCTGGTAAGGACCAGTCTAGCCTGGGTCAGCACTGTTCAATTCTTGACATGTATATGTGGTGTTCCAGAAGTTGCTCTACTAGTTTCGCGGAAACATAGCCGCTTCTTCAGGAGCTTAGGAACTATAACATAGAAGATAATATCAAAAAATAATCAATTAGAATACTGATAACCAAAACATATGCTAAACAATACGACCACAGCCGGGCATTTGAATAAGCATTGAACATGTATTTACGATTTATTAACCAATTTAATGGTGTCTTCGTAGAGTGTTTGGTGCGGTCGTGGGCTGTCCAGGCTGGTGGCCCCCACCCCACTGCACCCGGCCGGGTCAGTGGAAGTGTAACAAGCCCGATACCAGTGACCACTGGAGTCCTGGGGACGATTCAGCCTGCATACAATGGGGTACAACCGGTAACTGAGAAAGTAGATCTAACTTGGGTTGGTAACCCAAAGGTAATATTTTAAAGGGGGGGAGGGGAAAGGGAAGATGATTTCCCTTGATACAAACAACGGAGAGATGAAATCTAGGTAAAGGGAACAATAATTTTACTGAAAACCCAGTCAATCTATCCCATACATTAATGCTACATTAATAGAGGAGAGTATAATTGCTTTAGAATTGGGCTTGCCAATAGTCCCATTGCCACCAACAGGGTGATTATGCCCATTGGCATGCATACTATTCGATTAGGCCAACAACAGGGGGCCAGTATTATTCATGAAGTGGTGGATTGATATTGCTTTAAAACATTGATTCAGTAATAGCATAATTGATTGGATGGGCAGGAAGGAAAAGGGAAACGATGAAAGGTGGTTGATGTCCTGTTTGTTAGACTGACACCCCGTAGTGATACTAGACAATAATTAAATGAAGCTTGAAGCCTATACTTAAAGAGGTCCTGCAATCAAACTTTAGTTTAAACACAAGAAGATTGGGCTATAAGAGATAACAATATGTATAAATTAGACATGGGTATGTGTCTAAGCAGAAACCCAGCTCAAAAAACGTGTATCAAAACCACTAAGACATTTACCTTGCTGAGTGGATTTAAACAGGCACACTGTAAGGCAGGCTGTGAGGTGATACAGCCTATACTGAGGAATTGCGATCCTGATAGATCTAAAAGGATAGCAGGGTACATAATCATTGCCAGTTTATATTTAAGAATAGTAAGGGGAAAGGATAAGATTAAACCTAGAAGGTGTTTCAGCTCACCTGTTTAGGATGTATTTAAAATTCCTCGCTGGCACCACTATGAGTGATGTGGCTCTCTCCAAGTCTGCTGGAGAGTGCACCCTTGCTTGCTATATTTTTGTACCCCGCGCGCGGACATGCCAGACAGCGTCTGACATCACTCAAGCCGGCCAAGTTGCCTTCCGCGCATGCGCCAATGGCGCGTGCGTTCCTGGGGATTGTAGACAAACCCCAGGGCACTGAATGGGCTGATAGGCTGTGGAACTAAGATGGGATGAGTCCGTGTGCCATTGGTGGATGGCTGTCACCCGACTCACTGCCAGGAGGAGAAGGGGAAAACCATCCGTCCAATGGCTTGGGTGGCCACTTGTATGTATGCTGACCGTCCGGCTCCTGGCCATAGGCACCTAAACCTGTAAACAGTAGGGGAACTCCCCCCGGAGGCACACGACCGCTACAACACCCGTGTGTATGTAAATAAATTGAGTTTATATCAATATAAAAGCTATAAAATGCGTAAATACATTTTTGTCACACTTTGCATTGGTAAGGGAAGACTGATTATCATTGTAATGGGGCTCTTTGTCCAACAATGTAAGATTGCACACTGGCCACTAATGAAGGGACACACTGACCTCCAGCATAAGAGTAAACTTATGCCGCGTACACGCCATCACTTTATGTGATGAAAAAAAACGACACTTTCTGTGAAGTAAAAAATGACGTTTTTGAAACTTAAATTTTCAAAGACGAAGTTGCATACACACCATCGTTTTCTCACAATGATCTTGCAAAGTGAGGTTACGTTCCACCACGTTTTACCATTGAAGCTTGCTTCATAAGTAGCTTCTGGGCATGCGTGGATGAAAAAACGTCTTAGAAAACGACGTTTTTTGCTACACACGGTCAATTTCTGTGAAGTAAAAAGTGCACTTTTGAAAAACGACACATAAAATTGAAGCATGCTTCAATTTTTTTTGGTCGTTTTTTACAAGACATAAAACGACGGTTTCCCCCACACACAGTCAATTAAAGTGACGTTTTTAAAAACGTCATTTTTTTTCATCACATAAAGTGATGGTGTGTACGGGGCATTACTCCTGATCCCCTAAAAAAGTGATATGCACATGTTTTTTTTTTTTTTTTTAATCAAACTTTTAGCTGTAAGAAAAATAAACCACAAATTACTTTGACTCCAAACAACTACTAAGTTGTCCAAAACTGGCCAACCCAGCAAATTCAGCCTAACAGCTGACTGATACTAAAGGGAATCTCCAAAAACTTCAAAAAGAATAAAGTTGAATTGCAGGACCTTCAGGTATACATTGCAGCTGTTGGTGTTAAAGTTCATGCAGCTACAATCAGAAAGAGATTGCACCAATTTAACCTGCATGGGAGGTGTGTGTCAGAATACCAATACTCACACAAATAATACTAATTCTAATACTACAGCTAATGCTCATTCCTGTGCAGCTAATGCTCGTGCACATGTACCAGCACACAAATAAGCTCTGGCTAATATCCAACATGCACTGACACCTAGGTGCATATGCACGCACATCCAAGCTGCCTATTTGAAACCCTGTACTAATCATTGGATTTTCTGCTTCCCCGTGACCTTTTTTCCTGTGTTCCTGCGTATGCTGCCTGATCCCATTGCTGACCTTGCTAGTTTCTTACCTTGCTCTGTGGATTTTGGATACCGACCTTGGCTTGCCTCTGACTACTCTATGTCTGCTTCCCTGGTACTGATCTCAGCCTGCTACCTGACTACACTTCAGCCACACCATGTATGACCCTGGCTCACCCTTTTTTTGAGCCTTGTACCTTTGTCGACACCTTCAGGGGTGCTTGGACCAGAACCTCTCGTCAGCTCAGCCTTCAACCAAGGCATGGGACAGTGTGCTAGGAAAAAAGCTCTGCTGTCCAAAAGATATAAAAATTGAGCAAGACTACAGATTGCACATTGAACATACAGGCAAAGACCAAGTATTCAGAAACAGTATGCTGGGAACTAATGTATCATAGACAGACTTGTTTAGCCACATAAACAGTAGACATGTTTGGTGCACTGCAAATCAAAGACATCATTATATAAGAAACGTATACCAACTGTTAAGTATGCTGGTGGAAAATTTTATGGTCTGGGTTTGTGTTGCTACTTTCAGAGGCAGGGCAGCTTGCAATCATCAAATCAGTGAAGAATTATGCATTATATTAGAGTGTGCTTGATGATAATGTGAGGCCATCTCTCCAAATACAAACTGGAAATTGATCATTCAATGATCCAATGATCCAAAACACTAGAAAATTGATCAAAGCATATTTCAAAATTAACACATTAAAGCTTATAGACTTAAACAAAACCCTAATTTAAATACCACTGAAATATTGTGGGGGAATTTTAACAGGTTGTTCATACAAGGAAAGATATAAAATCTTGCAACTGAAGGATTTTTGTTTGGAGGAGTGGTCAACAATTTCACCAAGTAAATGTCAAAGACTGGTGAGCAGTTATTTGAATTTCTACAAGAAGTCTTTTTTGTTAGAGCGTTTCTAAACCAATGGACATTCTTTTGTACCTTCAAGGTAAAGCCATAATTTGCATTGCATACTAGCATATTATGTAAAACGTACCTTCCAGTGCTGAGATGTCAGTGCTGCAGGCGCACTCAACTTCACCCATCTAGCTTCCAGGTTTGCGGACTCTGGCTCTGTGACTGGCCGTAGCCGCGATGATATCACTTTGGCGGAATACGTGCGGGAGCCACCATTCACGGCACAGGGCTCTGAAGAAACCGCACGGGTGGCCATTCTTTCAGAGTGCATGCACCAGTGACATTTAAGAGATATTTTCACTACCTACAGGTAAGCCTTATTATAGGCTTACCTATAGTTAAAAGCAAGAGATGGACGTTTACTTCCAATTTAAAGGAGTCAATACTAGCTTCTAAAGGCTAAGGTTGTATTTATGTAGCCAAAAGAGATGGCAACACTTTCAGCATTAAAACTCCATGTTTATTGAAAAATCATTGAAAACGAGGATGAGACATGCACAGACAGCTCTAGGAACAAGAGCAAACATGTTTCACACTACTGTGCTTAATCATTGCTGATTTCTATAGGGACCAGCACTCACTGAGGCCGGGTTCACATTGGTACAACATCACAGTCGTACGAAATCCGACATTCACCCGACTTTAATGAACAGGGATCCAACTTTGATCCCGACAATGCAGGTACTTTGTGCCTGGTATGAGTCGTTAGGGGGGGAACTCCACGCCAAAACTGAAAAAAATGGCATGGGTTTACCCTACGAGAGCATACCAGGAAAGGGATGGGGACGAGCGAGTGGCCCCCTCCTGAACGGTACCAGGCCGCATGCCCTTAACATGGGGGTAGGTGCTTTGAAGCAAAGGGGTTCTTTGCTCTGTATGCTCCCTTCTTACTCTGCCGGGTCTTCTCCGCTGTCTTCTCGCTTTTTTGCCGGGTCTTCTCCACTGTTTTCTCCCTCTTTTTTTCTCCTGATGTTGATTGAACGCTCTCTCCAAACTCTAATGAGGTGGTGCGCCACTACTTTTACTTCTATTATTGGCATGGGGTGGTGATGTCATAAGGGGCGAGGCCTCCAGATGACGTCACCCGGTGACCCACCCCCCCATGTTGAGGGCATGTGGCCTGGTACGGTTCAGGAGGGGGGAGGGCGCTCGTTCATCCCCCCTTTCCTCACCTGCCTGGCTGCGTGCTCAGATAAGGGTCTGGTATGGTTCCCCTTAAAATCCATATCAGACCGAAGGGCCTGCCAAGTCACATGCCAAAGTCGGATCAGTTAAGACCGCAATCCGACTTTGATCTGACTTAAATGATATTCAATGGGATGAAGTAGGATCAAAGTAGGACCAAAGTAGTGCAGGGAGCATTTTTAAAATTGGACCGACTTGTGTCGGACCAGTTAAGATGGCTCTCATAGGTAAACATTGATTTTCACATGTCACGCAACATGAGCTCCCAATGTTGGAGCAATTGTCGTACAAGTGTGAACCCGGCCTTTATGTGATGAAAAAAAACGTTTTTAAAAACGTCACTTTAAATGACCGTGTGGGGGAAAACGTTGTTTTATGTCTTCTGAAAAACGTCAAAAAAAAATTGAAGCATGCTTCAATTTTATGCGTCGTTTTTCAAAACGTCGTTTTTTACTTCACAGAAATTGACCGTGTGTAGCAAAAAACGTCGTTTAAAACTACGTTTTTACACCCGCGCATGCCCAGAAGCTAGTTATGAAGCGAGCTTCAATGGAAAAACGTGGTGAACGTAACCTAGTTTTGCTAGAACATTGTGAGAAAAACGATGGTGTGTAGGCAACTTCGTCTTTGAAAATTGAAGTTTCAAAAACTTAGTTTTTTACTTCACAGAAAATGTCGTTTTTTTTCATCACATAAAGTGATGGTGTGTATGCGACATTATACTCACAAAGCTGCAGGTGGAATAAATAAATAAATTATCCCATTCCCATGCTCTGCAACCCAGTGAGACCACCCATGCTACTCTGTGTGACAGAGAGTAAATGCATATATACAGTATGTTCTCAACAGTTACAAATTAACATTCAAATAGACCATAGAATGAAAAAAACATCCAAATATACATATATAAACAAACAAACAAACACCATATACCGATAAACACATGAATATCATATAAAGACAAAGCAATAAAAAAGTAACCAAAAACATATATGTATCTCTTCAGGGCCGGACTTACCATTGCGCTTGACTGGGCTCAAGCCCATGGGCCCCGCCCAATAGGGGGCCCCGGGAGGAGGAAGTAGGAAGAGCCATGCCACTGCTGATGAAGAGGTAAGAAGGGGGGGCACCCCCCCGCTCAACAACTCCGACCCCCATCCCGCTTCTCAGCTCCAGGGGGCCCCTCAATCAACACTCAAGCTCAGGGGCCCCCACCACCCTAAGTCCTGCCCTGTATATCTTAAACCACCGCCAAGGGATAATAAATGGTTATATCCAAATCAATCTAGACAAATGAATAATAAAAGGAAAAAACTTGGCTGGGTAAAAAAACTGATGTGGATACCAGAGGCCAACAAACAGAAAGGTGACAGAAGAGGGACATAAAAGCAATCCCTCACTGCCGGGAAGTCACACAAAAAAATCAAGGACTCACACTGATGGCAAAAATCCAAAACACCATCATGTCTTAATCCACAAAGTGAATACAATATATCGAGAAAAGAAAAAGGGATGCCATGATTAAAGGATCATATGCTCTCACAATTATAACCCACACAAGGAATTGAGTTGGATAAAATTAAATCTATCATCATTGTTTCATACAGAAAAATCAGACTGATGAGGGATACTGAAGAGGAACTACAATTGCTACAGTATAACGTGCTGTGTTCTGGCAGCAGTATGGGGACTTTCCATCTAGTTTCTGGAAAATAATCGAGTCAGGCTGAGCACTGGTCAGCCATTCACAGAAAGCTGTGTATTTCAATAAGTGTATACAAGGACTCCTCTGATTGGCTGAGCAGGACTTCCTATGAATAGCTGAACAAGTTTCAGCCCAACTCAGTTTTATTTTAACGGGACCTCATACTGCTGCTGGAACACAGTACTATATACTGAATGTAACAGATGTATTATACAGTGCTGATAGCAGATGCAGATGCATGTATTAAAGTGTTACTAAACCCAGATCATAAAAAAAAAAATATTGAAAAATGCTATATTGGGATCAAATGATGGCAGTGTGCAGAGTGATCATGTGACCTGAAGGAGAGAATCATCGCGCTGAGCCTGTGAATACATTGGAGTGGATCGATCGGTTGATTGTGGGAGATATCATTGGGAATTATCCCTATAGGCTATTTATTAGCCTCCCTGAGGTAAGGGGCTAGCACTTATATCCCTGGTCACCGTGGAGAATCGGGCTGACTGCAATCACATTACTCTGCATGTTACAGCAACCTGAGCACAGATGCACTTTAGAAACTCATTATATTTATTAGCCACTGGATTTTTATTTTTCACTTTTGCACGATTTTTGCACTGGACATTGATTTCTAATTTTATAGTTTTATTGGGACCTTTTTTTACACTGTTTCTAGGGATCCCTGTGTGGACCTTATATATATATTTTTTTCACTTTTAGCACTTTTTGGATTGTTTTTTATCATCGGATTAATTCACATTTATTTATTTGCAATATTTTGTGGACAGTCGGTCACTGGATATTTATTTATTTATTTGCATAGTTGCACATTGCACGATTTGTGGATGAAGCACTGTTTAGACTATCATAATTATATTTGAAGGAAATGTTGTATGCACAGATTGAAATTTGCTATTCAATTTAGACTATTGTGCTGTCAGTGGCACATTGGTCACACTTATTTCATTATCTCTTCACTCTCAATATCCTCCACTTTATGGATATTTTTGTTGGATGGTATTCCGGTTTAGAGTGATACACTTTTAATCATTGCCAGGAGGCGGAGTCTATTTTGTTGTATCTCTTATATAATTTATTTTATACATTATTTTAGTGATTTTAGTTGCAAGCGCCACCACATCCCCCATTTTATCATATATTGGGAACGTCCTAAAATAAGAGGGTTTTGGAACAAGATCTTCTCAATAGTGTGAAAGGTCAACAACAATAAATCAAAACAAAAGGAGGCCAAATTGACAATAGCAAAGGAGCCTGGAAGCAACCCTGTGTCTCCTGTGCCATGGCAAAAAAGAAAATCTCTTGGATAATGACCCAAGAGAAGATTATTAGGACATTACAGGACTTGGTGCAGAAATTCAAAGCCACATGGAAACTGTGGGCCATATACATACATGTCCCTCTGATTGCTTTAATTGAATATGTTTAGAGGTTTTGGCAGAACATCTAATCTTACACTCCTCTACTTCTTTCTTCCTCTAATTCTTTCCTTCCTTCTCCTTGTCTTTACTGTTTTTCTATTGGTGATGAATACTTATGATATAGATATGGGACGGCCTTTAGGGGACAACTTAATTTCCTCAAGAATCACAATAGATAGTACATATTGTAAGATTGGGGTGATCAGACTCCAGCGGTAGGTGCGTTTTTTTATTGAGTACGCCAGTCCAGAACTGAATTTTTAAGGGCCTGGTAGCCCACTTTTATTTAAAAGCACAAAAAGTTCACAAATACATCAGAAGCCCTCACAGGGGGTTCCACCATTACTGTATCTTGCATACTCAACACTTTAGCCTCCTGGCTTTCATTCTTGCCATCTGGCTGTTTCAGGCCTTTAGCCTATTCCTTAACTCTGCTACTCAGAACAAACATTTTCCTAGAGTTAAGCTCACACCTAGCTTACTCCTGATCAGCGCCTTGCTCCTCAATCACCAATGACATCTGCCTCCTGCAGACATGCATACAGCCTCTGACTCCTCTTAGGCCTTGTACTCACGGCAGGACATGTCCGATGAAAACGGTCTGCAGACCGTTTCCATCGGACATGTCTGGCCGGGGACTGCCCGGGGACTTCTGTTCGATGGCTATACACACCATCGAACAGAAGCCCGCGCGTAAACATTACGCGGGGCGTGTCCGCGGTGTCGCCGCGTCGATGACGCGGTGTCGCCGCGACAATGACGCGGCGACGTGGGCGGGCCGCCTTAAATATGCTTCCACGCATGCGTCGAAGTCATTCGACGCATGCGAGGGATGCGGGCGGCAGGACATGTACGGTAGGTCTGTACAGACGACCGTACATGTCCGGGCGGACAGGTTTCCAGCGGACTGTTTTAAAACAAGTCCGGGAAACAGTTGTCCGCTGGAAACCTGTCCGATCCGTCCCAAAATGGTCCGCTCGGGCCAACACACGGCCAAACATGTCTGCTGAAACTGGTCTGCGGACCAGTTTCAGCAGACATGTTTGGTCGTGAGTACGGGGCCTCAGAGAACTCCCAGGAACAGACTACCTGTCTGTTGGGTGGGGCCCTGAGCCATAGTCAGATCAGAACTAAATAGTCAAACACACAGCTGTGCAATCAGTGTGTTTTTCCCTCCAAAATCTGGCGTAAACCAGCAATCTTTAAGGTAGCACAGGGTCCCACCACCACAATATATATATATATATATATATATATATATATATATATATATATATATATATATATATTTTTTTTTTTTTTTTCTTCCATAAAGATTTTACTGAGAGAAAATATTTTAACAGACATCTTAAAAACAATAACACTTTCAGCCAGTATAAGATCGTCATCAGCCTAAGTAAAAAGGAAACTATGTGCCCAACTATCACAATAGGCTCAAGATAACATGGGTATACTTCAGTGTTTCTAGATTCTCCAACCCATACAAGGGGGAAGATATATACACGTACAAAAAACCCCCAGAAAGTCGGGATGATGACTCAGGTCACCGGCTACACTAGAACAGGGCCTTTGGTTTACTTTCGCCTTAGTCCTAAAAGAACTGTTTCCTCCAGCAGGGATGGGCGGAGAGGTCTGCCCATCTCGTAAAGATCACTACTATCAAGAGAAAAGGTAAAGAAGAAGAAAGAAACGAGGGGGGAGAGAGACAAAAAAAAAGGGGGGGGAGGGGGGGATGGGGAGAGAGGGTCAACTGAACTCGAATGCCCGAAGAGGGGGTGGGGAAACCACCAGCTACCCTCTCCGTCTACTATGTTGGTAAAGAAAAAAGTCAACCTTATCATACAACATATGCAAAGCCGGCTCACCTTGCACACTATTATTCATCACACCGTCTTGATAAGGTCCTGATAGGTAGCCGTATTCCTAAATGTAAACCAGTCTTCCCAAACATAGGAAAAGCTAGAGATTCTATCTTGTGCAGTATGTATCCGCTCCTCTATGGCAGCAATATGGTTAATGCGTGCCACCCACTCTTTAAGAGACGGGGGTGTCGTGTCTCTCCAGTAAATGGGTTAGCACAGTCTGGCCGCGTTAATCATATGAATCGCCACAGATATGCAATACCATTTTTTAGGAATTTTTGAGAGATGAAGAAGATACTGTGCTGGTGAAAACTCCAGGGGTAGCGATGATACTGCCGTCGTCACGTCATGAACCCTTTGCCAAAATGTTTGGATTAGCGGGCAGTCCCACCAAATGTGGAGGAAAGTACCAGAGGCCTGTCCACATCTCCAGCAACAGTCCGACACAGTTGGACAGAATTTGTGGATCAGGTCCGGCGTCCGGTACCACTGTGTTCTAATCTTGTATGCATTTTCCTGTATGCTCACGTTTTGCGATCCTTTATGTATACACCAGTGGACTCGCTCCCAGCTTTTAGCATCAATTGATTTCTCCAACCGGGCCTCCCAAAAGGCCTGTTCTGCTTGCATAGGGGCACAAGGTTTCGTAAACATGGATGTATAAAGCACCAAGATCACATGCCTCTGAGGGACGGGCTCGAACATAGCGACTCAAACACTGTGGCCTGTTTCGAAAAGTCACCTCTGGTCTTGGGGTTATCAAGAAAGTGTTTTATCTGGAGATACGCCAGTGGGGGAAAGGTCTTGGTCAGGGACAATGACGACACCTCTCTTAGTGTAAGAAATCTATCCCCAGAAAAGAACTGTTTGGCTAGCATGTCTGAATGTGGCCATAGTCTCGTCAGGTAGGAACTCTCTAGTCCCAGTTGGAAATCAGGGTTCCCCCTAAGGGGTGTTATGCCACAGGCCATATTCGAAACTGCATGGGTTCCACAAGCCTTTGCGTATGCCAGCAAGGTTTCCCCTACTAGTGGGTGTGACTGAGCAATAGACATCCAGTGTTTCCTAGAGAACCAGGGCATCTTACAGAGGGCAGTTCCAGTAATCAAACTTTCCAGAGGGACCCAGCCTTTACGGCGAGCGTGCACCTGCCAGTCTACTACCCACGTCAGATGGGTAGCCCAGTAATACCTCTGTATGTCCGGGAGGCCAATGCCCCCATTTAACTTTGGAAGCACTAGTTTTGCCCAGCTAATCTGCGGCGCTTTAGTCCCCCACAGGAACTTCGTGTACATCCTCTTATATGTCACAAAGAAAGAGGACGGCAAAGAGATCAGGATTGTCTGCAATTTATACAATAATCGGGGTAGGACCGTCATCTTCAAAATAGCAGCTCGCCCGAACCAAGAAATCGTGGAAGTATCCCATCGAAGCATGTCTTGCCGTATGGCCGCCAACTCACTCAAAAAATTATTGTCATATATCTCTGACAACTTGCTCGGAAGCCTGATGCCCAAGTAGGTAATATCATCAGTTTTCCAACGAAAGGGAAAGTTCTCCTGACATAGGGCTACTAGCGACTCGGGAAGTGTCACATTCAGCGCAAACGATTTGGAGTAGTTAATATTCAAATGGGAGATTTTTCGGAACTGTTCAAGGATTTGCATCAGATTAGGCACGGAAATCAAGGGGGAAGAAAGAAAAAGCAAAATATCATCAGCAAAAGCTGCAATCTTATATTCCTGCTGCCGTACTCTAATGCCTTTTACATTCGGCTGTGCCTGAAAGCAGCGAAGGAGAGGTTCCAACGTGAGGATATACAGAATAGGGGAAAGGGGGCAGCCTTGTCTAGTTCCATTGTGGATGGGGAAGGCCTCCGACAAGTGGCCATTGACCCGGACCCGGGCCTGTGGGTTTGCATAAAGGGCTCCAATGTAAGCCCTCATTCTGGTCCCCAAGCCCAAGGCCTCCAAGACAGAGCCCATATAGTCCCAGGCCACTCGGTCGAAGGCCTTCTCCGCATCCATGGATAGGAAAAAACCTTCATGTTTGGAAGAAGTGATCCAATGATGTAAATTGAGAGCCTTGATTGTGTTGTCCCTGGCCTCCCTGCCAGGGACAAAGCCCACCTGATCAAGACCCACCCATGCCGGGACATAGTAAGCCAACCGGCTCGCAAGAATCTTTGAGAAGATTTTTAAGGCGACATTCAGGAGCGAGATCGGTCTATAATTTGCTACATCCGTGGGGTCCTTATTGTCCTTGGGTATCACCGTAATGTATGCTTCTAATAAAGTATTAGAAGAGCAAGGAGAATTTGCGAGAGAATTAACCACTTCCCGATGGCCGCATGTATATGTACGTCCACAATATGGCACGTACAGGCAAATGGGCGTACATGTACGTCGTTGCCTTTCCGCGGGTCGGGGGTCCGATCGGGACCCCCCCCACTACATGCGGCGGTCGGGTTCCCTCGGGGAGCGATCCGGGACGATGGCGCGGTTAACTCCCAAACTGCAACTGTCATTTTCACAATAAACAATGCAATTTAAATGCATTTTTTGCTGTGAAAATGACAATGGTCCCAAAAATGTGTCAAAATTGTCCGAAGTGTCCGCCATAATGTCGCAGTCATGAAAAAAATCGCTGATCGCCTCCATTAGTAGTAAAAAAAAAAAAATTATAAAAATGCAATAAAACTATCCCCTATTTTGTAAACGCTATAAATTTTGCTCAAACCAATCGATAAACGCTTATTGCGATTTTTTTTACTAAAAATAGGTCGAAGAATACGTATCGGCCTAAACTGAGGGAAAAAAAAATGTTTATATATGTTTTTGGGGGATATTTATTATAACAAAAAGTTAAAAATATAGCATTTTTTTCAAAATTGTGGGAAAAAAAGGACGCCAGTTTTGTTTGGGAGCCACGTCGCACAACCGCGCAATTGTCTGTTAAAGCGACGCAGTGCCGAATCGCAAAACCTGGCCTGGGCATTAAGCTGCCTAAAGGTCCGGGGCTTAAGTGGTTAAAGGCTCTAAGAAAGCCCGGCGATAAAAGGTCTGAGAAGCATTCATAATATTGTGCTGAGAAGCTATCCGGCCCTGGGCTTTTGCCAGGTTTCATGGCTTTCAGCGCTTCAACCCATTCTTCTGAGGACAGCGGGGATTCCAAAGATTGTCTATCCTCCATGGCTAGTGCCTGCGGGCAATGTTTGTGTAAAAAGGCCCTTATCAAATTAGCCCTCTCCTCGGCTGGGCTCCTACTCTCTTCGCTCGCTTTAATGTTGTACAAGTTGCTATAGAACTCTTGGAACTGACAGGTAATGCAGTCAGTCTTGGTATGGATCTCCCGCTGTCTGTCCCTTATATGATGGACCGTGGAGGCAAGAACCCTCTTCTGCGTGAATTTCGCTAGTAAGCTACCCGGCTTGTTTCCGTGCTCGTAAAACAATTTTTGAGATAGCATAAATCTCTTCCGTGCGCTTTTATACAATTCCTCCTCGCAATAGAGTTCTCGCTTCAGCTAAGTCAGACGCTACCGCAATGGCTAGTGAACCTTTATGTTGTGCTTCCTTTGGCGATCTTACTCGCCAAGTCCCGAACAAGAGCCAAGTGCACCCTCTTCCTCCTCGCTGCAATAGACAGCAAGTGTCCTCGAACCACACACTTGTGCGCTTCCCTTTGAGTCACGGGGGACACTTCTGGGGTGTTGTTTAGAAGGAAGTAGTCCTTTATGACCTGCTTAAGAGTAGCCACATCAGCAAGATCAGTAAGCAGGCATGCATCCAGCCTCCAGCCTCCAGATCTTGGTGGATACCACCTTCTGTGGGAAACGCAGGGTCATAGTAGTTGGGTGATGATCAGACAAGACCATGTTTTCGAATCGCCGCTTTGTTGAGATACAGCAAATCCTTTTGGGATACGAAAATGTAATCCAACCTCGAATATCTTTGGTGTGGGGATGAAAAGAATGTGTAGTCTCTTTCCCAGGGGTTTCAGGGTGTGCCATGTATCATGCAATGCTAGAGAAGCCAATCCCAGTTTCGTTTTTCTTAATGCTGAGAACGGGAGGGACGAAGTGCCTGTGGATGTATCAAGCGTCGGGTCCAGTGCCATGTTCAGATCCCCACCAAGAATCACGAGCCCGGACTGAAACGAGGTGAGTTTCAAAAGTGTATCTTTCAGAAAAGACACCTGTTTGGAGTTGGGACAATATATATTAGCCAACGTTACTGGCCTGTCCTTCCAGGTACCTTTGAGAAAAATGAATCTGCCCTCCGGATCCACTACCTGATCCGTAAGGTGGAACACGAACAACTTTGCAAGTAGAATCGCCACCTCCTTCGTCTAAGGCCTCGTACACATGGACGGAAAGTCCACTGAAAACGGTCCGGCGGACCGTTTTCAGCGGACATGTCCGCCCGGAGATTTGTCTGATGGTTGTACACACCATCAGACAGAAATCCGCGCGTAAACAATACGCGGGGACGTGGCCGCGCCGTCGCCGCGACGATGACGCGGCGACGTGGGCGGCCCTGGAAGTTCAAAGCTTCCACGCATGCGTCGAATCAGTATGACGCATGCGAGGGATGGCGGTCGGTCGGACGTGTCCGGTGAGTCTGTACAGACGACCGAACACGTCCGACGGACAGGTTTCCAGCGGACAGATTTCTTAGCATGCTAAGGAATTTTTGTCCGCTGTAAACTGTCCGATCCGCCGGACAATTGTCCGGTCGGGCCTACACACGACCGGATCTGTCCGCTGAAACTGGTCTGTCGGACCAGTTTCAGCGGACAGATCCGGTCGTGTGTAAAGGGCCTTAGGCCCCGTACACACAAGAGGATCCATCCGCTGAAGAATCTCAGAGGATCGGTTTCAGCGGATAGATCCCCTGGTGTGTACGTTCCAGCGGATATTTATCCGCGGATATTTCCGAATTCCAGCAGATAAAAATTTGTAGACATGCTTACAAATCTATCCTCTGGAATCGGCACCAGCGTATCGATCCGGTGGTCTGTACAGACTCACCGGATCGATCCGTCCGAACCCATCCCTCGCATGCGTCGTAATGATTCGACGCATGCGTGGATATCCTTATATGACAGCGTCGCGCACGTCGCCGTGTCATCATCGCGGCGACGGCGCGACACGTCACCGCGATGGGAATTTGGCGCGGATTTCGATCCGATGGTGTGTACGCTCCATCGGATTAAAATCCGCAGAGGATTTATCCGCGGATACGGTCCGGCGGACCGTATCCGCGGTTCAATCCTATCGTGTGTACCAGGCCTTAGAGTCAGCACAGGTCGCATGGAAAACCTCTGGATATCTTTTGTTGTTAAGACGTTGGATAGCATTAGACTTGAAGTGAGTTTGGGCTCTTTGTTTATGAGCTTCTGCCATAAAGCGTGTATCCGGGAATTTAAACCGGAAAGCCTAACCTGGCAGGGAAGGGACCCCACAGGGACACAGGAGAAATACCGGAGGTAGTCGAGTCCTGCTGTACTACCTTAAGTGAGTAAAGGACTTCCTTGTGACAGGAAGATCCAGTACTGTGCCAGAAGGTACAAGAGGGGAACCTGCCTCTCCTGATGTGGGGAAGTAAACCTGAACCTAGAACTACCTAACCAACTCGCCATCTAGAACCTACAGACCAAAATTTAGCTACATGAAGTAGAAACCCTCAGAAGTTTAATGAAGGAGGGGTTATACCCCAGGGTCTGCCCATCTAACTGTGACAGACTCCCCACGGTCCCCCCCCACCACACAACCCTCCCCCAGGGAGAAATCTAGAGTATCATTAAGCATAACAACGTAGTTTGCTTAGTCTTTCACTCCTCTGCCCCACGAGCAGCAACCCAGGTGAAAGGATCTCATAGTGTCCTCTGCATTCCTGGGCAAAACACCCAATACAGGCTACCCCATGTATACAGACCTTATGGGCTCCAGCTTGGACTATCAAACATCTTGGGGAGTGCGGAGGACAGTCAATATCTCACAGCATATCACACCATCCTAATAGCAACAATAATGGTGATGAAAACAGGAACAAAAGAAAATGAAAAACAGGAAAAACAAAAACAGAAAAACATAATGACACAGTGGGAAGAGAGCCAGTAAAACAAACTTCTCAAACATATCCTAATGAGCACTGTGTTCGCGATAGGATCCACTTAGCAGTAACCTTCAGTATAGAAAGTGCCAAAGAGAAACCGTTCCCCTGATCCGAGGCATTGTAACAAAAGTCCAGCAACCAGCGAATTATGTGCGAGTATAACTCTTCACAAGGTATATCCCTTGGGATCCCAGGCCCAGGCATGGTCAGAGACCAAGTACCGCACCCCATGGCCCCCAAGATACACACCTCAACAGACTCATAAGTTTTAGCATGTAATCATGTAAGCATACATCAATCCCCATATCACATTACTACCCTCCCTCATCATCTCCACAAGAACGTATAGTCAAGGACCACCCAAGTAGGACATTCACACAGCCACACCCTCAGCGGGGGGAAAGGGGGAAGCGGAGACATAAGGGGTGGGGGAGGAGGGGGACATAGGAGGGAAGGGCGGGAGAACAGGAAGGATGGGACATTGGGGGAAAAGGGAGACGGGAAAGCAGGGGGTGGAGCAATGCATCTACAGAAAATAGGATGAGGTCACATTTACGACATTAAAGCATTGAATAGTACAAGTCATCCGGCATGGACTAGAGGTAGCATCTGCTAGAGTTCCAGTTGTGGCAAGCAGATTCCACAATCCAGCTGTAAGGCTAATAAACTACTACACCCGTATTGACCCTCAGAATCCTGTGAATAGCATATAACAATAGTCTTATATCAAAACAGGAAACAAAAAAAAGGGGGAGAGAGAATTTTTTTTTAATCAAATCAGAATAGAAGGGTGCACCTCTGGGAGGTAAAGCCCACCTCCAAACCAGGATAATTCAATGTCCAGAGATATGGTAGCCAAGTCTCTCTTGCAGCAGTAGAAAGTCTGGATCTGAGCTCACGACCCCCAGAGCTCAGGGTCTGTCCATCAGGTAGCTGTCAGGTATACATCCCTGAAAAAAAGGGCCACAGTCCATGCCTGCAATACATGTAGAACTAATCATGTGTAGTGCAACGACCCCTTGCTGGGCAAGTCTGGAAAGACTGTGTGGGCATCAATGACAAACCCTGATCCCAGGGCAGCAGGGGGGGAGGGGGCAGTCAGGACCAAAGAACAAGAGAACAATGAGAGGGGAGGTAGGGATCAGCTTACCAGACCATGTCAAATATTCCTAATGTTCCGTCCGTCGCCACACAGACGATGGCGAAGCTCGAGGGCTGTCTTCCGTCTCCATGTCCCCCCGTACACTGGGCGGGGAGGTATCGGAGGATCTACGTCGCCTCTGCCTATTCCGCTGGGACCGTGGGGTTTCATCCAGCTGGGTGGGGATCCAGGTCTCAGGCTGAAAAAAAGTTCCATACCAGTCAGGAACACGAACCACAGGAATGCCTAAAGTATCACAAAACTGGTGTAAATCCGCAGGTGCTCACAGATAAGCTGTTCGATTGCCAGCCGACGCCTGCAGACAAAACGGGAATTTCCATTTATACATGATGCGCCTATCACGTAGTATTTGTAAGAGAGGCCGCAAGTCCCGTCTATGCTGTAAAGTGATGGTGGATAAGTCCTGGAACATTTGTATGCACACCCCTTCATATTCCAAATTAGCCTGCCTACGCGCCAACCGCAGAATTTCCTTTTTCTGTATGAAATTCACTAGGCAACACACTGTGTCTCTAGGCGTGTCCGTTTCCCTACCCCTGGGTCGCAGTGCCCTGTGGCATCTCTCCATCTCCACTGGAGCATCATGCGGCCTACCAAGCAACGTGTTGAAAATCGCCCATACAGCCTGTTGTAATTGCTGGGGACCCTCCACTGATTCTGGGATCCCCCTGACACGTAGATTGCACCTGCGACCCCTGTTATCTAAATCCTCCAGGTGTCTGTGCATGTCAATGAGATGCTGGGCTTGGGAAGTGGAGGCTCTTTGCACCTGTTGAATGGCAGCTCCGTGTTTCATGACGACTGACTCCACGTTCCATCCTGGTGGCCACTGCTCTGATCTTCCACTTCAGGTCCGCAATTGCCGCGAACATGGCAGTTTTAATGTCCAGGGCCACTTGCTGCAAGTCAGCCATACACAGAGGGGGCGGTAGATACACTGATACACTGCCATGATACCTTTTGGAGGTCCCCCGGAGGAGCGGAACATCGCCGGGATCATCTTATCCAGCTGTGTGGAGGGATCCTGCTGCGACCGGGCGGTTGGCTGACTCCTCCCAGTCATTTTGTCGGCACACGAGTGAGGGAATCTGCTAATTATAAGCTAGTCTGAGGCTCTGGATGGCAGAGCTCCTCCACTATACTGCCATCTCGCTCCGGTGCCAGGCCACACCATATATATATATTTTTATATATATATATATATATATATATATATATATATATATATATATATATACAGTATAATCTCACAAAGTAAATACATCCCTCACATTTTTGTAACTAGTTCATTATATATTATATTTTTTATGTGACAACTAGGGATGAGATTCGAGTTGAACCCATGTTCGCCGAATTTCGAACATTATGGGCCATTCGCGCCAAATTCGAGTGGCGCGTCATGGCCCATAATTCACTGCAGCATCGCAGTGCATTGCTGGCTGATGATTGGGCAAGCATCCACTATGACCCGCATGCTTTGGCCAATCACAGGTTGGCTTTTGCCAATTATGTCTCAGGGGGTTTAGTACACGCCCCACACTATATAAGTGGTGGCCTTATGTAGTGTGTTGTGGCGGTGGTTAAAGACAGACAGAGAGAGAGAGAGCTCTACACCCCCTTGAGGGGACATCTGTCCGGTGAGTGGGGATGCAATAGGGGGGATCGTCAGCCACGCCAGAGAGGGGATACGGGAAAATTATTGGTAGCAGAATAAGGATTAACCGTATGAACCAGCTGGGGATCGCACTGCTCAATTAGCCTGCATTTAGGACTGCATGGCTTTTTTTGTTACTGTTCTTTGCTTTGTTTTGGAATCTTTAAATGAGACTTTGAAGGTTAACTTCTAATACTAACATATCTGTTTGAAGTAGAAACTCTGAGCACTAAATAGTAGCAACCAACCTGAGTATAATCACCAATCGCGGGGTTCACAACTAATGTGAAATTTAATGAATTATCCATTACACTTTTGATTTAACTAGATGTACCTAATCTGAGGGGACACAGTTTAGCACCTATCCCAGTAGAGGAATCACTAGCACAGAGCACTTTAATTGTTTGATGTTTGATGAAATCATATTTTATATTGTCATTATTATTATTTTTTATTGAGCACTATTAACTATATTTATGCCTGACGCATGATATAGACAAGAGGTACATACCACGGAAAACGACATCCCACTTTAACTGTGTCACACACACACACTTTTTTATGGTCAATATATATATTTTTTTCTTTTTTGGAGTGATCACATTTTAAGGTTCACATAATTGGTTAATTTACGTCTTTTTTCAGATTTAGGGTGGACACCTAGAGGCCCAACTGAAATTGACATTTTGTATATTTTTCATACACTGTTACTAGGGTACCGAATTATTGACTACCCTTTCTTTACTGCACTATTTGCATTTTTATTTCTCACAAACATTTTTTACTGGATTCTGGAGGACACATAGGGTCAACACATTAACAGAGGACCAAGCGGTTATACACTGCACATCAATAAAAAGGGGGACCTCACATCCTAATGGTGGCTACACATATGAGCTAAACCACAGGAAGGAACCCAACATTACTTATTTGATCACATACTTGCCCACAATCTAGTTATTTATAGTCCAGTACCAGGCTAGCAGCGCCATTTTTCCTTGAGCAATTTACAGAGAGAGAGAGACAGTGTCATTTATTTTGAGTTAGATAGAGCAGGCAGGCGTGTCAGTTAGCTTCAGTTACAGTGTGTAGAGGATTTATATGCATCCCAGGTGTTGTATATATATTTATACACTGTATTCAGTTTAGCTAGATCCGTTCCTGTTATTCTATTCATAATATACTGACAGGCAGGCAGGTGATTGTGCTATCTGCAGTATTTTCACTTAGTGTACTGTGTCCTTTGCACAGTGTGCACCTAAAGCTTACCTGAATACAATTGCTGGTGTTCTCATACAAATACAGGCAGGGACCTGCAGTATTTTGATTTAGTGTCCTTTGCACAGTGTGCACCTAAAGCTTACCTGAATACACTTGATGTGTTCTCATACAAATACAGGCAGGGACCTGCAGTATTTCGATTTAGTGTCCTTTGCACAGTGCGCACCTAAAGCTTACCTGAATATAATTGCTGGTGTTCTCATACTAATACCACAGGAAGGGAGCTGCAGTATTTTCAGTTAGTGTACTGTGTTCTCTGCACAATGTGCAACTAAAGCTAACTGAAGACAATTGCTGGTGTTCTCATACTAATAATACTACAGGCAGGCAGTTGATTCTGCTAGCTGCAGTATAATCAGTATATATATATATACATCCCAGCTTTGTGCAGCTACATCTCCCCACAGGCCATTAGTATGTCTGAAAGGACAACACGGAGAGGCAGACAGTCACAAGCCAATAAAAGAGGGCAAGCAGGCTCTGTGTCTAGAGGCAACAGTGCTGGTCGTGGACACGGTGCATCCTCATCAGCATGTGGCCGTGGGACACCCTTGTCCTTTTTTTTGGCAGCTGGCCATGTTGAGCCACAACATGCCAAAGACTTGGTAGAGTGGATGACCAAGCCGTCGTCATCCTCCTCACACTCTCTCACCCAGACTCAGGGTACTTTGTCTGGCAAAGCAGCGCCAACGCTGCCTCTTCCCTCGGCTCAATGGCATCAGTCACTCCTTCCCTAGCCCCACCATGTCCTCCTGAGGGGTCCCCCGAACTGTTTGACCACAGTGTTGGGTACATGCTGCAGGAGGCGTTTTGAAGGCTTCCGATGATGGTACCCAGCTAGAGGAAGGCAGTAACGTGAGCCCAGAGAGGGGGTTCCCAATAAGGACAGCAATCTGGCAGTCATGTTCCCCCAGCTGCAGCATGCTGCCAGGTTTGCTCCAGTGATGAGGAGGGAGGGGATGATGAGGTCACTGACTCTACGTGGGTGCCTGATAGGAGAGAGGAGGAGGAGGTACATCTCCAACAAGGCAGGATGCCCTTCAGTGGCCAGCTTAAGGGCAGCACACCAAATGCATCACACTGCAGAGCTCCGCATGTGCAGGGCACTGCTTTCTCTCTGCATTATTCCAAAAGTTCTTTGGTGTGGGACTTTGAGACGAGTGCATAGATCGCATCGCTGCTATTTGCAACATATGTCTCAAGCGTATTTTGCGTGGCCAAAACATCACCCACTTGGGCGTACCTAAAAGACCCACACCAAAGAACAAAGCGGACCTCTCTTTGCTCCTCATCAGCTGGGATCTCCAACCCCACTATACCTTCAGTCCTCTCTGAAACCTGCACCGAGAGGTGTAGAATTAGGCATGTCACAGCAAGTACTTGCGGGTAATCTGCTTTCGGTACACCAACTTCAGATTGTACCAGGCAAATTTCCCTGGCCCAGCTGCTGCACCGCCAAAATAAGTTTGTTCCCAGCCATCCACATGCCCAGCTGTTGAATGCTAGCTTGGCTAAATTGCTGGCACTTCAACTGCTGCCTTTTCAGTTGGTAAACTCTGCCCCCTTCCGTGAGTTTGTGGAATGTGCGGTTCCTCAGTGACAGGTTCCCAAACGCCACTTTTTTTCATGGAATGCGATTTCGACGCTCTACCGGCATATGGAAGGCAATCTCTTGGCCTTACTGCACTGGGTGGTCAGCTGTAAGGTGCATATTACCGCTGACTCATGGTCCAGCAGGCATGGACAGGGACATTACCTATCTTTCACGGCACATTGGGTGACTCTGCTGGCAGCTGGGAAGGATGCAGGACAAGGTGCAGTAGTGTTGGAGGTTGTTCCGGATCATTACTGGCTGGCAACTCTCCTTGATCCACGTTACAAGGGTAAGGGAGCAGAGGATGAAACATCTTCGGGAGGCCTTGCAGAAAGGTCTGTGCAACGCGTTCCCAGAGACTGGGAGGTTACAAAATCCTGGTCATGGACAACGAGTTGCTGAGGCTTCGGTCAGTCAAAGAAGGAGCGGTGGAGAAGGTGGCCGTATGACGATACGTTCAGACAATTTTTTAGTCCACAGACCCAAGGTATAATCGGTTCCAGCAACCATCGCCAGCGTCTGTTTTACATGGTGCAGCAATACCTAGGGGCAAGATCAGACTCAGACACCTTTCCCACCGAAAATCCTCTGGGTTACTGGGTCTTGAGGATGGATCACTGGCCAGAACTTGCACAGTATGCAATTAAGCTACTGGCCTGTCCTGCATCCAGCGTTCTTTCGGAACGCACATTCAGTGCTGCTGAAGGCTTTATAACCGATCATAGGGTGCGCCTGTCCACCGACTCGGTCGATTGACTGACCTTCATAAAAATTATTCAGTCTTGGATCACCACCAGCTACCAAGCACCTGATGCTGATGTAACCAAATATTATTATTTTTTTTTTTTATGTCAGATCCCTTCAAAACTGTCTATGCTGATGCTGAGTGACTATCCTGTTATAACAAAGAGAAGAAATACCGCGCTAAGGCACTAAAAAATACCTAACTAAGCTGCAACACAACAGTGTCATACAAACACAAAACAAGTAAGGAAAAAAGGAACGTTGCGCTATTAATATAAGTTAAACTAAACAGTCAGTTGATATGGGAAAAGAAAATTGATGAAAATAAAATTACAATGAGATTGCAAAGACCCCAAAATTAAAAGGGAATAAAACACATGATTGAAGGTAAAGTCTTTGTATCAATGGAAATGGTTAAAAGTAAGTTCATCAATATTGAATAAAAGTTCATAGGTTGAAATCATATGTGGTGGCCAACACCACTAAATAAAAAAGGATGGAGGCTTATCGGATGGCAAGCAATAAAAAGCTTGCGGCTGCAAACCCCAGCCAGGGCCTTTTGATGATCCTCGCAGGGGGATGAGAGGGGATGGATGTTGAAACTTCCCGAACACGGATCCACAGGATTGCAGCGTGTCACACAAAAAAAAAACTTAATGGTGAAGTACAACAGGACCAGCGCATAAAAGATATTTGTGACTCAAGGGACCACCACCACCAAAACACCCTATGGATGGGAGGCTTACCAGAGCATAAAGCAATATGAGCATGCGGCTAAACCCCTAGCCAGGCCCTTTTTAAATCCCGAGCGATGGTGATATATCCTGGAGTCCTCCGGTGTAATATGATCAGTAGATGCATAGAAAAAATGATATTGCCCACATGGTGAAGTATGTTGACTCAGTTGTTTTAATATAAAAAAGGTTTAACACTTACAGGATAAAAACAGAAATGGATAAAAGCCGGCCGGCTCTATCAAACGCCCGTCCACACGGAACGAAGAAACGTCTTGCGTCAGCATGCTACCTTCCCGACGCACGTTTCGTCAAAAGTTGACGTCATCTGGGGCACGTCATGATTTCAACCTATGACTATCCTGTTATGCTGAGTGACTATCCTCTTCCTCCTCAATGAAATTGGGCTTGTAAAAGGCCCAATTTTTCTGCCCCTGTTTAACAGGGGCGTTTAATTAAAATTTTTGATGCAATACTTTGCAGCAGGGCTCATTCCTGCACTCCAAGTACAGTATCTGTGAGGGGTTGCAGTGTTGTGGCACCAGCACCAGTGCCTAAGGCCCAATTATTCTGCCCCTGTTCAACAGGGGCGTGTAATTACCATTTTTGAAGCAATACTTTACAGCAGGGCTCATACAGTATGATGATCCTCAGCGCAAAGCCACGGCTAAAACCACCCTCCATAACCTAAACCAAGGAAGGAGACCAGTTGAGGATTACACTGCCGAATTCCGGAAATGGTCGGCCGACACAGGTTGGAACGAAGCAGCCTTAAAATACCAATTCCGCCAAGGTCTCTCTGAAGCCCTTAAGGATGAGATGCCCGCTTCCCTGGATGACTTGATTCAGTCCGCCACTCAGCTAGACAGCCACCTACGGGAGCGGCGCTCCAAACGTTTTCAAGCTGCTCGCCCCAACTGGACTCCTCCGAGGCCAAACCCAGTACCACCGCCTATCCCGGCTCCTTCAACTACCTATTTTCCGGATCCTGAGCCTATGCAGCTCGATCTAGTCTAGCCTCAACCTGCTTTCAATTATCATGTCTCAAGTATTCCACAGACTTATGTTGTCCTTTTTATCTCTACAGCTACCGTAAGGGGAAACCCGTCTATCGCCTATAGCCTATCGGCTATTGTTGATTCCGGAGCTTGCAGCTGCTTGCTGGATTCCACCTTGGCTCAGAAGCTGCATGTCCCTCTTCATATCAAGGACCACCAAGTTCATCTAGCAGACGGTTCTCTCCCTTGCTCTCTATTGATCACACAGGAGACTGAACCCATCTGCGCTATCACCTACTCTGGACACCAAGAGTTTTTTCGACTAGACCTTATTCTGTCTCTCATGTTTACCATTATGTTGGGCCTTCCTTGGCTACAGGTACATCAACCCTGCAAAAATTGGCTCAAGAAGGAGGTTAATTTCACGTCTCCTTATTGTTCCCAACAGTGTCTCACGCCTACCACTGCCACATGCTCCACCATAACAACTCCACCGGAAAACCTTCAAAATGTTCCCTCCATCTATCTGGAGTTCAGGGATGACTTTGACAAACAGCAGGCCGACTGCCTTCCACCTCACCGGCCGTACGACTGCCCCATTGACCTGGTTCTGAGGTTCCCTACAGCTGCATTTTTCCATTGTCAGAAACCAAACTAAAGGGCCTCAAGGCTTATATTGATGAAAACCTAGAGAAGCACTTTATCCGCCCTTCTTCCTCCCCAGCCGGGGCAGGAATCTTTGTCAAAAAGAAAGAAGGTTCTCTGAGACCTTGCATCGACTATCGGAAACTGAATAAAATAACCTCTAAAAACAGATGCCTGTTGCCTCTCATTCCGGAACTATTCCAACGCTTCCGATCAGCCCAAATCTTCTCCAAACTTGATCTCCGGGGCACCTACAACCTCATTCGGATCAGGGCTGGAGATGAGTGGAAGACCGCCTTCAGGTCTAGGTTTGGGCACTACAAATATCTCGTAATGCCTCGTAATGCCTTTTGGACTCTGTAATGCTCCTGCCACCTTTCAGCACCTGGTCAATGACATCTTCCACAAACATCTGGATGACTTTCTTAGATGTGTACCTGGACGACATTCTCTTCTTCTCAGCCTCAATTGAACTGCACCGGTACCATGTTAAGAAGGTCCTTACCATACTTAGAGACCACAAGCTGTACCTAAAGGCTGAGAAGTGTGAATTTGAGAAAACTTCCATGCTATTTCTTGGATTTATCATATCCACCAGTGGGGTTGCCATGGATCTACAGAAGGTCAAGGCTATCCAAGAATGGCCAGCTCTGGTAGACAAGAAAGGGATGCAATGGTTCATTGGCTTTGCCAACTTTTACAGAAGATTCATTGTCAGCTTCTCCTCCATTGTAGCTCCCATCACCAAGCTTACTCGTCAGGGTAACCGCTTCCAATGATCAAAAGAGGCCCAGGAAGCCTTCATGAAGCTCAAGTCTGTATTTTCCTCTGCACCTGTTCTGCTACACCCAGACCCAGCATTGCCCTTTAATCTAGAGGTAGACGCTTCCGAGACTGCCACTGGGGCTATCTTATCACAGAGACAAGGGTTAAAGTCCCTACTACATCCTGTAGCCTATGCTTCCCGGAAGCTGAGTCCCCCGGGGAAGAATTATGATGTTGGGGACAGGGAACTATTAGCAATTAAATTTGCTCTGGAAGAATGGAGATACCTGCTGGAGGGGGCAACCAATCCCATCATGATTTTCACCGACCATAAAAACCTGGAGTACTACGATCAGCAAAACATCTGAAACCCAGGCAAGCCCGTTGGGCTCTTTTTTTTACCCGATTCAACTTCCACATTTCCTACAGACCCGGCTCTAAGAATGGGAAGGCAGATGCTCTCTCTAGGATGTTCCCCGAAACCTCCCGTACAACTGAACCCAGTACCATCCTGTACTCTCGGAATTTTCTTCTGGTCTCCGAGGCGGACTTACTAACTTCTCTTAAGGCAGCATCTAGACAATGTTCTGATCAGGAAGGCAAAATCTTTGTTCCAACAGAAACCAGACAGTTGGTCTTGAGCACCTTTCACGCCCATAAACTAGCAGGTAATTTTGGGACACAAAAAACTTGATCTCCCGTTCCTTCTGGTGGCCAAGGTGGAGACAGGATTTCAAAACTTACATCACGTCATCTCCCCGTTGCCAGCGCAATAAGGGACCAAATACCAAGACCTGGGGGTTACTCAAATCATTACCCGTTCCGGAGTGCCCGTGGGCAGAAGTTTCCATGGACTTCATCGTAGACTTGCCTCCATCGGGGGGCTTCACCACAATCCTGGTCGTGATCGACGGTCTCTCTAAAATGGCACACTTCCTGCCCATGGTGGGTACTCCCTCCGCTGCAGACACGGACAGTTTTCTTCAAAGAAATTGTCAGGCTCCATGGGGTACCTAAGAGCATAGTTTAAGACAGGGGCATGCAATTCACAACCAAATTCTGGAAGGAACTTTGTAAATCCCTGGAAATTAGGATTTGCCTCTCTTCTGCTTACCATCCTCAGAGCAACGGCCAGACAGAGAGGGCGAATCAGACGTTGGAACAATATCTCCGTTGCTTCTGTTTGGTCTCCCAGGATGATTGGGTATCCTTGTTACCATCTGCTGAATTTGCCTACAACAATTCTGTTCATTCACCACTAATCAAACCCCCTTTTGGTCCAATTTTGGTTTTCATCCGTCCTTCCTTCCAGATTCTATCCCTGAGATATCTGTTGCAGTCGTCCAGGAGCACATAACCTCCATCCAGTTAAATTTCCAGAAGCTCCCAGGAGGACTATAAGAAGTTCTATGATATGGGGAAGAAGGAGTGCTCAGCTTTTGAAGTTGGGGAGGAGGTCTGGTTGTCTGCCATCAACCTTAAACTGCCGGTTCCCTCACGGAAGCTGGGTCCGAGGTTCATTGGCCCCTTCAAGATTAAGCGGAAAATCATCGCAGTGGCCTTCAAACTAGCCTTACCTAACTCCTACAGGATCCATCCAGTTTTCAATGCCTCCCTGCTTAAACCTGTTGTCCCCAACTCCTTCCCCGAGAGAGAAGAACTTCCAACTCCACCAGTGGAGATCGAGGGGGAAAAGGAGTTCGAAGTGGAATCCATTTTGGGCTGTAGGAAGAGAGGGAAGCAACTTCAGTATCTGATCAAGTGGAAGGGTTACCCCCCGGAGGACAATTCTTGGGAACCCTCGAGGAATCTACATGCCCTGTGGCTAATTCATGCCTTCCACCAGGAACACCCGGAATTTATGGCCAGCTTGGGCGTCCGGAGTTCGCCCCTTGTGGGGGCACTGTCAGGGAGCCAGTCTGGCCAGCCACTGAATGGCGCACATGCACGGTGGAACAGCGCTTGGGCGCATGCCCGTGCGCGAATGTCGCATGTGCGGTCCGGCGGCACGGTGCGTGCACGGGCGTGTGCACACGCGCACACACCTCAGAACCAATCAGAGGCCTGACCGGCCTATTTAAACCAGTCCCTGTCTCATAACAGGTTGCTGATTTGTCGTCAGTTCCTGCTTGAACTTCTGTTACTGTACCTGCCTCGTTTTGACCTGGATTTCCTCACGGCTCTGCTCTCTCTCCTGAACCTGACCTCTGGCTTACGTCCCTGGATTTGCTGCTGTCTCCAACCCCTGATCTCTGGCCTGTACCTTCGGACTTGCTGCCTTCTCCTACCCTTGACCTTCTGCTTGCACCCCGGATCCGCCTTCATTCCTTGCCCCTTGCAACGTGCTCCGTGTACGCGAACTGTCTTGCTATCTGATCCACAGCCTGCCTCCAGTGAATCACCACCGGCTAAGCTTCTTGTTCAGCACCTCCCATCAAGCTCAGCTGCTCCGCTGGTACCGGTGCCTCCTTGCGCCTTCCCCCCCTGTCTCAACTCCAGGGGGCGGAGTGCGCCAGGTCGCAAAGGTGAGCCGCCCTCAGCATCTCGGTCTCGGTGAGTACGAACCTGACATAAACTATGGATCAGAGTTCATTGGGGATCACCCTCCGCTCCAACTATCTCTGAATGGCTTTCCCGCATTGGGAAAATTGCTGAAATGGAGGAATTAATCCCTATGGCACGAGACTCCCCATCTAAATTTCTTCCTCTGTACTTGCCCCAACTGCCCGGGTGATACCATCCCACATACACATCCCCATATACACATTAGCCCAGGTGATTGACTGTTACCCCCAGACTCTACACCAAACAGCCGACCGGTCAAGATTCCCCCCCACAACCTCATCCCACTTTAAGGACCTAACCCTTCCTAACCTATTCAGGAAAAGACAGGTATATGTATACATATAAATAAGTAATAGCTCTACAACAAGCTTTGCACCTAATAGGCTGAGATTAGGGTGGCTGCCCTATTCATAGCCAATCGCAGACCCCTGGTGAATGTGGGTATTTCTGATTATTTAACTGTCTCGCTATGCTCCCACGAGTAATGTTACACCAATTGTATATACGTTCATGATGTTCAATTACCTTCTGCTTGTTTGAAATTGTGTATTGATACATGTTCTTATAATGAAAATTTCATATGGAAAAAAAAGAAAAAAAGTTCTTGCACAATTTTTTGTCAATTCAGGTGCACTGACCTGCGGCTTTGCAATTGTGCAATTTTAAGTGAAGTTGTACGATTTCAAAGTGGATTCAGTGTGAACGGGGGCTGAAGAAAAGCAGAACTGTTGTGCTTAGCAGTTCATTTACAACCATTCACATAGTTCACAAACGTAATGCACTGTATATATATATATATATATATATATATATATATATATATATATATATATATATATATATATATATTGAATTTGTTATATTAAGCTGATTTACAATATTTTACGGGATTATTCAATACAAACTAAATAAAACCACTGTTAACTTTTTTTAGGGTCTTACAACTCATGAG
Organism: Rana temporaria; assembly: GCF_905171775.1. Lineage (NCBI taxonomy): Eukaryota > Metazoa > Chordata > Amphibia > Anura > Ranidae > Rana > Rana temporaria. Next base: position 220,159,212 of record NC_053493.1, on the reverse strand, counting down.
CATATTATATGGACTTAATTCATATTGTTTTGTTGTTGTATTTGTTAGCCTAATTCTTGTGTTTAACTTTCTTTTATGTCTTTTCAAATGAAATATTATTTTTGAATAATCTTACTTATTTTGGGATAATAATTTTTACACTATGTATAAATATCTTTGTAACATTCCTGGTCACCCTTCCAGTGATTTCTTTAATTTGTCAGGTACATAGTATGAAAGTCATGGAAAGATAAATTAGTTTTGTCTTCTGACCTTTAAAAGAAAAGTTTTACTGTTCTAACAAATTGACACCATGCATACGCTTTCTAATTTAGTGCTGCTACTTAAACAATATAACATTGCACAGAATTTATGAGTCTATTGCATTGTGGAAATAAAGCTGTTATATTAGGCAGCTGAAAATGAAAGGCTGCCTACTGTATCTGAAAAGTTCACAACATGAATCACCACATAATTGTGTAATAAATTGACAGACTGTTAAAAGGACAGATTTTTATTCTTGCATAAAAAAAATTGTTTCCTCATTCAAACAAATATTTACAGAATTTCATTATTTAAATTGGTGGATGTAGTGGTTTGGACTTTGTTGTGTGAACAGGCTTTGTGTTTGAATTTCTACACTCATGACACGTGACCTTTTCAGAAGACCAGTTTATAATAAATTCATACAGCAAGTCTAATGCCTTGTACACATGATCGGAAATTCCGTCGGGATAAACTCAGATGGATTTTTTAGAACGGAATTCCATTCAAGCTGTCTTGCATACACACTGTCACACCAAATTCCGACCATCAAGAACGTGGTGACATACAACACTACAAAGAGCCAAGTAAAATTAAGTTCAATGCTTCTGAGCATGCGTTGACTTGATTCTGAGAATGCATGTTTTTTCTCTGGAGTCAGAGTTCCATACAGACAAACGGAATTTCTGAATTTTCGTCGGAAAAAAAGAGAACATGTTCTCTTTCCAAGTCCATCGGAATTTCCGAAGGAAAAACCCTGAGGGCCGGATTCAGATACATTGGTGTATCTTTCCAGGTGGCGCAACGTATCTCAAATACGTTACGCCACCGAAAATTGGGGCGCAAGTTCCGTATTCAGAAAGAACTTGCGACTTAGTTATGGCTGCCTAACGTATGTGTGTCGGCGTAAGCCCGCCTAATTCAAATGTGGATGATGTGGGCGTGTTTTATTTAAATTACATGTGACCCCGCGTATTTGACGTTTTTTACGAACGCCGCATGCGCCGTTCGAGAAATAATCCCAGTGCACATGCTCGAAATTACACCGCAAATCGTCAATTCTTTAGACGTGAACGTAACTTACGTACAGCCCTATTCGCGAACGACTTACACAAATGACGTAACATTTTCAAAACTCGACACGGGAACGACGTCCATACTTAACATAGGATACGCCTCATATAGCAGGGGTAACTTTACGCCGGAAAAAGCCTAACATAAATGATGTAAAAAAATGCGCCGGCCGGACGTACGTTTCTGAATCGCCGTATATACCCAATTAGCATATTCCTCGCGTAAATATACGGAAGCGCCACCTAGCGGCCAGCGTAAATATGCAGCCTAAGATACGACGGTGTAAGACACTTACGCCGGTCGGATCTTAGGGAAATCTATGTGTAACTGATCAGTCGCATAGAGAGATACGACGGCGTATCAGGAGATACGCCATCGTATCTCCTTTCTGATTGTACACACACACACACACACGTGTGTACAAGGCATATGAACTGCATGTAAAAGCACAAGCAGTAGAAGCTGAAGATGTCTCAACCAATCAACAAACATATACGTGTCTACCAAGGCATTTTTTAATTTCTGCACACATGTTAAAATCTGCTTTTTTTTTTTTTGCTAGAAATTATTGCAAACCCTCCAAAAAGTATACATTTTCTGAAAGCAGAGACCCTGGAGAAATGATTGTACTTGCAATTTTTTATGTTTCACAATATTTGCAGTCATTTATCAATCTCTTTTTTTAGAAAAAAAATGTATTTAATACAAACAAACACAATATTATACCCAATTGTTGATAAATATAAGATGTGGTTGTATTGATTAAATAGATACCAAACATGCCAAGTCTTCAAATTGGACATGCCCATTAAATCAGCAAACATTATGGTACACAAAATTCTTGATAGGTAATGATTTTAAAGCCTTTGCATGTCATTAGTTTAGAGTTAACCATGAACTATGACCCTAGAATTATTGCTCTTACTCCAATGTTACAGATAATACCCCACATGTGTAGCACACTAGAGGCTTACATACACATGCTTGACCTTTGCTGTGCTTTTCATGTGTGGGGGGGGTTGTGGGGAAGGTGTGGGGGGGATGGGGGTTGATGGGATAGAGACAGGAGTATTAAAAAATATATATTTTTTTATTTTAAACATTTTTTTTTCTTTACACTTTCTGCATTTTTTTTTATTTTACTTTATTGCCATCATCGAGGACTAACAAGCCCCCAATGTAATAGCATGAGAAGGTGACAGGTATTCTTTATGAGGCCATAATGGGTATAGTAGACCCTTAATGTCTCCCTTTTCCTGCAATGCAGCTATTCCAGCATAGGTCATGCTGGATTAATGGCATTCTCAGCTACACTAGCCTAATAATGACAGCTATGACTCCAGAGGTGATGTAATAAATACGTCACTTCCAAGGTCATGTTCCCTGAGTTCCTCCTGATTTCTTCAGGGAAGCTGTTTCCCAGGACCTGGGCTCCCTGGTAGAAAAGGAGAGCATGTAAACCTCCACAGGTGCCGCCAGCTGAGCCAGCGGACTACTTTGAGAGTTCTAGAGCCACCTGATCGCTTTTATTGAAAACTGCTTTGCTGGCTCATGAAGCTCACATAGACAGCAGCAGAGCAATTCTAAGATGATCGCATGGAGAGTACAATAATTTTTACATTGCTTCCTACTCATGTACACTTTGACGTTCGAGCACTAAGAAAGCCAATCCTGAAAGAAATGACAGTGATGGATGTGCAAAGCATGTACTGACAGTTCTATCTCTCTACTAACAAAACAAAGTAACTGCTCCAGGTGTGGAAAGCTGAACTGCTAATGAATGAGCACACATCAGATGGAGTGCACACCCTGTCACTGCTGCAGACAAATAAGTACACAAAAATAGGAGAATTCCGATATACAATGCAAAAATAGAAAAGTTTATTATGGGGATAAAGTCATAAGACAAAAAGCAATGACACAGGCAATGGCAGGGGCCAAAGATTACATGTTTCACATGGATGGCATGCTTCATCTATACCATTCAGAATGCAATAACCAACACAATAATATACAAAAAGACATATTACATGATCACTGAACATAATTGATTCAAAACAAATTCAAAACAGATATGATTCTTCTGGTGATTGGATCCCTGTATCTATTCTTTTTTCCCCAAAACGAAAAACATTTTTCCAGATGAGTGGCTTGGTTAATGCTATTAAAATAACAGTTTTGGGGAGTTCCACCCATTTAAAATTCAGTAGTTGGGGGGGGGCGTGGCTAACCACAGACCGTGATGGCAGCTTGAGAGCGGAGCTACTGTACACTGGGACATACAACGGCTTCCCAGGGGACCAAATACACACCCCGGCCAGGCAAAAGACACCCTCTACACCCGGATGATCATATCCAGGAAAAGGAAGGACAACAGAAAGCCCCGAAACGAACCAAGTTCTTTACCTATCGACAGCAAAGAGGTAGACAAGATGGCACCAGCTCATCCTCTACCCCAGCCCACAGCACTCGTTCCCCTCCATCCTCATCCATCTCTAGCAGCAAAAATAGTGGTTCCCCTGTGAGCCCCCAATCCTACCCTAACACACCTCAATCTGCCAGCCCTGCTAAGGTCAGATTCAGGATCAATGGTCCTGGATGCAGTCCGGTGACCGAGCCCGAGGTTGATTCTGGGGAGGACACTAGTAAGCTACCTGACAGGATATAAAAATTTCCAACCACCACCCAGACTGTTATGGACACTGTACTGAAAGATGTGCTGCTTTCATTGCGAAGTACAATAGAGACTGGAAAAAGTGAAAAAAGTTGCGCTACTACTATGAAAAAGTGATAGTAGCCAGCATACACAAATTAGACATATGTGAATAGAAAACAAAAAATGCAGAGCTAGAAATGAAATAATGCCCAGAAAAACGTGATTGGGAATTGGTACGACAGCATGTGTCAATTGCAAAATATACAGTATGTCAATATAGTGCTTGAAGTATTAGTGAGAAAAAGATGGGCCAGTTATCAAAAACTAGTAAGCAGCCTTAATGGTGTATATGATAATCACAGATCAAAATAAGGTTTAAGTGATAATTAAATCACAGATCAAATAAGGTGCAAGTAATATTAAATAACCCACAGATATAAACAAAAATATATAAAGTTATATAGTCCATACAGCCATCACATTAAACATGGATGGATAATTCTGGAGAGATAAACACCATGCAGCAGTTCATGTACACAACCAAATCTTGTAATTCATTAATGTGAAATGATGAGTTGTAGAAAATCATATAGATGATGAAGGTGGTCAGCAAACACGGCACCCGGGACAGTGACTCCAGCACCATGAAAAAAGGGGGGAATGAATACGCTTACCCCATGTCGTGGACGCACACGCCAGAGGCAGTGGGTTAAATGAGCAACGACAGATCGTCTCTGGCACGTAGGCTAGTTGGAAGGCCTATGAAGAGAAGCTTCATATATCCACGTCTCACAGGGTGAGAGTTTGCAGGCTGTGATGTCCAAAATCTTGGTACAAAAGAACTTAAAAGGCCAAACATGGATGCAGATCATAGAAACGAAAAGATAAAAGAGACCTCCACATAGTGCAGATGAATCCAATATACCAAAGGCTTATTTATTCCAATAAAATCAAATAAAAAAGGTATACACATCTTAAAAAATGCTTTTAAATAATTATCACAAAAACAAAATTGGTTCAGGCATAGTGTATAAAGCCAAGAGCAGGCTATGTACCCGACATGTTTCGCACTAGGGTGCATCAACTGGGGCATATACAATACAGGCTGACATGATGTCCTGCATGCAAAAGATTCACAAAGACATACAGGAGGTGGAATCAAGGGTGGATCACATTGAATGTAAAATGGGGGAATTTGCATCCACTATAAATGACTTAGTGGATGCTCAGGAGGGGGATGAGGATGAGATGGAAAGAATTAAAAGGCAAAGATGGCAGATATAGAAGACAGAAGCAGAAAGAATAATATGAAAATCAGAGGTATTCAGAGTCCATTCAACAGGAAGAACTGAGGGCCTACGCTACTACCCTATTCACAGAAATCCTTCCTGACCTGTCAGTGCTGGATGTCACTATATATAGAATCCAACACTGAGAGATGTGATTCTGAGATTACATTTCTACCATGCCAAAGAGCAGCTAATGACAGCCATGCGTACCAAGGAACGCATCCCACCTCAATACCAGCACCTGCAATTTTATGCGGACCTGACGTAGTATACTCTGAAAAACTGAGGAACTTGGTCCCCCTCACCAAAGCACTCTGGAACCATCAGATAACTTACAGGTGGGGGTACCCGACAAACATCACCATCACTAAAAGATGGAAACACACATGTGGTGACATCGCTAGAAAAAGGCCTATCCTTGCTGCGCATTATCCCTGAACCAGACAACAACTCCAATCCTCCTAGAAAGTGTCATCAGTAGATCCAGAGTGGAAAATGGTCACTGCAAAAAACTCCAAGAAACATGCCTGAACCTGGTAGGCATACCCAGAAACCACAAGTCCTGGTGGAGGGGGAAGGCCTCTCTGCCATGAACTTGACACTCTTAATATATTTGAGCTGCAGCCAGCTATATCCGAGTGAACAATTAAACCGTATTGACCTGGGCAGTTAACCCCTTGAGTCCAAAATGTTCTGTTTTTCTCAGGAATCTGAATTCCGGTTATGTTCTATATTTATTTATTTTTGTTACGCTTCTTCTTAGTATTTTTTCTCCCTATTCATCAATGTCTGCTCCAACTAAGAAATTGCATCATCCTAAGTGTTGCAGTCAGGAAACTATACATGATCAATTCCCACACTGGAAGAGATGCAGGGCTGACATTAAGGTCCTACACCAAGGTACAGTGAAACTCCCCATACACCCACCTACGGTGAAGCTTCATAATGTGAGTACTGAAACCAAAATGTTCATATACTCTTTTCACTACAAGAGCAATTCTCATTTTGGCTACTGGAAGGAACACAGGATTCAGTTCCCCACCAACAGGTATCACAGCATATTATCTCTGAACTGTCCATATGGGGGTGACATTACTATCTATTAACTCAAAAGGCCTCAACCACCCAGCTAAGCGCAAATCACTGTGATCTGAAGCCCTACAATTCAAGAGCGATATCCTGTGTGCACAGGAAACATACATTTGCGCCACAGCACAGCCCAAATGCTCGCACAAGAGCTACTCATATGTCTTTACCGCTAATGCTGAGTGAAAGAAAAGGGGAGTCCTCACAGCAATCAGGGACACGGTCTCATTCCAGCTCCACAAAGAAATTAAAGACCCCAGGGGCAGATATCTCATCTTAATTTGTGATATCAACTCCACCACATATACAATTGCCAATATATACACACCCAACTCCCATCAAATTAAATTCCTTAACAAGCTGTTAAAGAAGATATATTTGTTTAGGAGAGGAGCCCTATTGATTTGCAGGGATTTTAACCTTGCTCCAGACAAAACCATAGATTTAACTTCTACATCTACTCAAACAGGCTCTTCTCTTCTCAATTCAATGCATCACCACAGCCTGTATGACGCATGGAATTGCCTCCATGCGGGTGAAAGAGACTTCACTTTTTTTTCTGCACCCCACCGATCTTACTTCCGCATAGATCTCTTTCTAGTGGACCAAGGTCTCTTATCAAGAACTACCAGAACGACGATTAACACTATAACCTGGTCAGACCACGTGTCTGATGCTCACCATAGCAGACTCCCTATCCTCCGGGACCAACCCAGTATGGAGAGCAAACCCAATCCTCCTACAGAGAGAAGATACCAGGAAAACCCTGGAAACCCACCTGAACGATTACTTTACTGACAATGTGGACTCTGTTAATGATTACGCTGTCATGTGGAACACCCAAAAGCATTAATGCAAGACATTTTTATCAAATTGGGAGAAGGGGTAAAGAGGCAAAGGCAAAGACGCATGAAAGAACTTAAGTCCTGTACACACGATCGGATATCTGATGGAATCTAATCCGATGGATTTTTTCATCGGATATCCGATGAAGCTGACTTTCATCAGTCTTGCCTACACACCAGCGGTTAAAAATCTGATTGTGTCCAACGTGGTGATGCAAAACACTACGACGTGCTGAGAAAAATGAATTTCAATGCTTCCGAGCATGCGTCGACTTGATTCTGAGCATGCATGGATTTTTGACCGATGGATTTCCCCACAGACGATCATTTTTTTCTATCGTTTTTTAACCATAAGAAAAATTTAAAACAGGTTCTATTTTTTTTCACCGATGGATAAAAAAACGATGGGGCCCACACACGATCGGTTCGTCCAATGAAAACGGTCCATCGGTCCGTTTTCATCAGACGAACCGATCGTGTGTACAGGGCTTTACTGACAACATCCAAGAACTAGAAACCCTAAACAAACAGAATCCCTCGCCCTCCCTCTCCCACAAATTGTCGCAGATCAGATATGATCTCGGACTTTGTCTTCTAGGGGACTTTCAGAAGTCTTCCAGATGATTAAAAATGGCTTATTATGCCAATGGCAATAAAGCGGGGAAGATTCTATCCCAACGCCTGCGTGGTTGCAGTTATAAAGCTAGAATCCCTTACATAGTCCACCCTATCATTAAAGATAAGCATTATCACCCTAGAGATATTGCAGATGCTTTCAGTAACTACTATGGATCCCTATATAATCACCCACCAACCTGACCTGGAGCTGATAGCTAAGTTTCTAGCCAAATTGTCCCTCCCTCAGCTCACAACAGACCAACTTCAAAAACTAAAATCACCATTCATTCTTCTGTAAGTTAATACACTACTACACCACTACTGCCTAACAAGTCCCCAGGCCCTAACGGATTTATAGGGGAATACTACAAAGCGTTCAAACAGACCCTAGCGCCCCATTTGGTCGCTTATATGACACTGTTGCCTCTTCCTCTTTCCCCTCAGAAATGCTTAACCTCCCTGGCGGTATGATTATGTCTGGAATATTGTACCAAAAGCGGTACAATTTTTTGCATGGAAATTTGGTGATATGTATTGTAGGCCTGCAATTCTTAGGAATAACTCACTTAAATCTGTCCAAACAAGAGTCTAGTAGGCATCCCGGGTATGATAAAGTTTGAAACACAAAATCATAATATAATAAATAACTATAAATAATTATAACAAATAATAATGTAATTATAATAACAATTATTCAATAATGTAATTATCAAAAAAACTGAAATTTGCTCAGTTGCAGAATTGTCGCTGTCATTATTTTTATTGTTTGATGATGAATTTCCCCACAAATCGCTATCGCTCAATTCTGCACGTGATTCTAATTTATTATCACTGTTTTCTAGCTGATCTAAAAGCACTTTTGATGTAAATGGACACTTTTTGGTTGCTATGGACAATCTCCAGTTTCCAGGCAGAAAGAACAGTTTTTATTATATAAAACTGCACGCAGGACACTGGACAGACCACTAGGGACAAAGGGGATGTGTATTTATTTCATACAGTACTGTAATCTGTAAGATTACAGTATACTGTATGTGTATTGTGTGTTTCACTTATTGAATTTGGCGCCGAACTCCATCCCTGTGCGTCGTAACATCGCAGGGAAACGGAGCTCGGCACTGTGAATCGAACGAGGAGACACAGCGGAGGAGCCCGCACACACAGCAGGGACATATCACAGGATCCAGGGACAAGGTAAGCAACTTCCCCCTGTATCCTGCAATGCAATCCAGAGTCTGGCTCGGGGATTCCGCTTTTGGTATAAAAAATTCACCCCGAGCCAGACTCAGGAATACCGCTAAGGAGGTTAGGGCGCTAATCATAACACTACCCAAGCCAGGGAAAGACCCATCCACCCCGTAGAATTTCCGACCTATCTCACTTCTCAATACGATTTAAAACTGTATGCAAAATTTATCGTACTACGGTTAACAGACATCCTCCCTGATCTTATTCACCCTGATCAGTCTGAGTTCACTAAAAGTCGCCAGACCTCAGATACCACCAGGTGCCTAATAAACATTATTCACAGTGCAAAATTGAGAGGAACGCCTTCTCTGCTCCTAGCATTGGACACAGAGAAGGCATTTGACTGCATACACTGGGGATATCTGGCCAAGGTTCTAACTGCTTTTGGCTTCACAGGTCCTATCTTCTCAGCAATCATGGCCCTTTACACCAACCCCACAGCCCAGGTGTATACTTCAGAAGTCCTCTCAACTCCACTTAATATTACGAATGGGACATGTCAGGGCTGCCCACTATCGCCATTAATTTTTAACTTGTTGATGGAGCCCTTGGCGTGTCACATTCGTAGCCACTCCCAAATCTCAGGGTTTAAATCGCATAATTCATCACATACCATCAGCCTATTCGCTGATGATGTTATCTTAATTCTCATGGATGTGTTACAATTCCGGGCTTCGGTACACCACACGTTGCAAATGTTTAACTGTCTTTCTTACTATACAAATCCATATCTTACATACTGGGATTGAATGTTACTCAAGCAGTACAAAAGAAACTTGCCAAAGTGTATCCATACTCATGGGATAGTATAGGGATTAAATACCTTGGTATCACCCTAACACCAAAAACAGAAGATCTATATAAAGCTAACTATACCCCATTCATAGACAAATTAAAATCAAAACTCCAAGATCTAGCTAAAGCAGAACTCTCATGGTCAGGCAGATTAGCGGCCTTTAAGATGAGTCTCCTTCCCCAATTTATACACTTATTCAGAACTTTCCCGATACCAGTGCCTAATTATTTTTTCAGCCCAGTCACTAATCAACAAATATATATGGCAAGGTAAGAAATCAAGGTGCGCCTTCTCGAGACTGGTTACAACCAAAAAGGTTGGCGGCGTAGGAATGGTAGTATTGAAGAACTACTACGCAGCCTCAATATTAGCTCAACTTAAAGCATGGTTCCCTATGTCTAAAAAGACTAGATGGACAGAACTAGAAAGCTCTCAAATCCATGGGCATAGACTGTACCACCTTCTTCTTACAAGCCAATATATCAACCTGCAGCACATAGCTGTATCCCCCATGGTGTTAGCTTCCCTACAAGTCTGGGATATACTCATAGCTTTCCCTTTTCAAGATATCACATACTTTACAATATCATTACCAATACAAAGTCTGACTACTGTCATACCTGGTTTGAACATAAGAAGGTGGGTTACCAAAGGGATTAAAGCCATAGAGGATGTGATGACAGGTCCTGCCCCCAAAACCTTTAGATCCCTTCAGATAGAGTTTGTCCTAGCTTCCCATGAATACTATACCTACCTACAAATTAACTATTCCTTCGCTCACATCCAAACACTGCAATATCTTTACCATGGAACATAATTCAATTCTACTCTAGTCTGAATACTAAGACTAAAAGGTATATCCTTGTTCTACTTAATGCTCAACAACAAACATGTGTTTACTAAAACGCCCACAATGTCTGCATAAGAAAATGAGACAGGGATCAATTATACCCCTGACCAATGGCAAAAGGCTTTCAGAGTAACATATGTGGCTACCAAAAGCATGAACCTCTGGGAATTAACCCAAAAAATATCACTCAGATAGTACTTGACCCCATACAGGATTGCAAAATTTGGCCCACACTCTTCTGCCCTATGCTGGAGGAACTGCGGGGAGGTCGGAGCACTATACCATATATTATGGTCCTGTCCAGCTATAACTAAATACTGGACAGCAGTGTTCCAACTGCTCACAAAAATCCTAAAAATTAAAATACCTTTATAGCTAGGTCTGGCACTTCTGTTACTAACAATCAAATCACTCCCAGCAAGGTTAGAACGGTGGCCACTCAAATCCTACTGAGTTCTAGACTGGTGCTAGCATGTCACTGGAAGAATCACATAATTCCCTCTGTCCAAGAAGTAATAATGACTACCCACACACGCTACATATGAGCTGCTATTTTCCTCCACGCAAGGCAAGCTCCGCGGAGCTAGCCTAAGATGGAAACCATGGTCAGATTGGTATGAGAGATTCACTGGGAATTGCCATTACTCCGTCAACGATTGAGGAAACAATTAATGGGTCTAAATGGAAAGTGATGAATAGTACGTTTATGTTTGTACGCGCAAAGTTCCAGAATGCACGCTTGTTCCAAATTTGAGCACTCTTCCCTTTTGTTGCTCCTTTCTACACATTCCTAATCCCTTGTGTAGACAAGGGACTACTTGGAGCTGTATGCTGACACAATATATAGTTTGCACAAGCTTCTAAAAGATATGTGACTGTAATTTGAAATATAACAGCGTTGTAACCCTTTATATGATGTGTAATGTCACAGTTATGCCATGAATTCACATGTCTACTGTTTTTGTATCAGTACTAAGATAAATACCAATAAAGAAATATTGAATTTAAAATATTTGTTTTGTAACAAAAAACATTAAAGGCGTCGTAAAGGTTTTTTTTTCCCTAAATAAATATTATTAATAATATTATGTTAAGTGATCATGTGATATGTCTTTTTGTATATTATTGTGTTGGTGATTGCATTCTGAATGGTTTAGACAAAGCACGCCAGCCATGTGAAATGCATCACCTTTTGCTCCTGCCATTGCCTATGTCATTCTTTTTTGTCTAATGATTTTATCTCCTCAATAAACTTTTATATTTTTGCATCTTATATGGGAGTGCTGCCATACTTTTTTTTGTGTATCTATTTCTCTGCTGTTTGACAGGACAGGTGTTTTCAAGACTTACTAATTAAAGCGGGGGTTCACCCGAAAAAAAAAAAAAATAACATTAGATTGAGGCTAATTACTGGAAGCAGAATCGGGTGTTTTTTTTTAAATCAATGCAGTACTTACAGTTTTAGAGATAGATGTTCTCCGCCGCTTCCGGGTATGGTCTTCGGGACTGGGCGTTCCTATTTGATTGACAGCCTTCCGATGGTCGCATACAGCACGTGACGCGCTGTATGCGACCATCGGAAAGGCTGTCAATCAAATAGGAACGCCCAGTCCCGCAGCCCATACCCGGAAGCCACGGAGAACATCTATCTCTAAAACGGTAAGTACTGCATTGATTTTAAACAAAACACCCGATTCTGCTTCCCGTAATTAGCCTCAATCTAATTTTAAAAATTGATTTTTTGGGTGAACCTCCACTTTAATGACTCCTAACTAGAGATGGGCCGAAAACGTATTATTATTGTTATTATTATTATTATTATACAGAATTTATATAGTGCCAACAGTTTGGGCAGCGCTATACAACACAAGGGCAGTCAGTACAGTACAATACAATTCAATACAGGCGGAATGAGAGGGCCCTGCTTGTTAAAGATTAAAATCTAGAAGGGAGGGTCAGGTGAAACACAAGGTAATAACTGTGGGAAATGAACTGATGGAGAAAATGAAAATGCAGTTGTTAGGTGTGGGTAGGGTAGGCTTCTATGAAAAGGAGTGTTTTCAGGGATCATCTAAAAGCTAATAGAGTAGGATATAATTGGACAGGTTGGGGTAAGGAGTTTCATAGGATTGGAGAGGCTCTGGAAAAGTCCTGGAGGCAAGCAACGGAGGAGGTGATGAGGGAGCTAGAGAGTAGGAGGTCTTGAGAGGAACAAACAGAAAAATTAGGTTGGTATTTTGAGACTAGGCTAGTGATGTAGCTGGGGGCTAAATTGTGGATGGCTTTGAAATTTGTTGTTAGTATTTTGAATTTAATTTGTTGGGTGAGCGGGAGCCAGTGGAGATATTGACAGAGAGAAGTAGCAGACACAGAGCGACTGGTAAGGCGCATGAGTCTGGCAGCAGCATTCATGATGGAATGAAGTGAGGCTATCATCTGACCCAGGGAGGAGGTGTAGATTGAAAATAGGAGAGGCCCAAGGACAGAACCTTGGGAAACCCCAACAGAAAAAGGAAGAGGAGAGGAGGAAGTAGAGTTGTAAGTAACACTAAAAATGTGGTTGGATAAGTAGGAAGAGTACAATCACAGAGACCGACGGAGTGGAGTTTTTGGAGGAGGAGGGGGTGGTCAACCGTATCAAAGGCAGAATAAAGGTCCAAGAGTAGGAGTACAGAATAGTGTCTATTGTTTTTGGCTTTTACTAGATCGTTTGTTAGTTTTAGGAGATCCATTTCAGTGAAGTGTTAAGGATGAATTCCAGACTGAATGGGGATTAAGAAGGCTATTCTTGGCAAGGTAGTTGCTCAGTCGGCAGTAGACCAGACATTCAAGTAGTTTGGATAAAAAGGGGAGCAAGGAGATGGGGTGTAGGTGGTTTGATTGGTTGGGTCTAGTGAAGGCTTTTTAAGTATGGGGCTGACTAGTGCATGTTTTAGAGAGTTGGGGAAGATGCCAGGAGAGAGGGAGCGTACACCCCAAAGTACTCCCCCATGTTGAGGGCATCTTTCCTGGCCTGCTGGGCTGCATGGATTTGGGGGGCCCACACCATTTTTTTGTGGGGTTTCCCTTAAAATCCACACCCTACCCAAAATGCCTGGGGCCCCCACATTGTTTTTTTTTTCTATTGCTGGCAATGTTTTTTTTTCCATACAGCTGTTAGTGGGAAAGCCCTGTTGTACGCAACAGTCGGCATCCCGGCACACTCCTTAACAACAAGCTATTCACTATGCCCTGATTGGACAAAGATTTTTCCAATCAGCACTTAGAATGCACTGTGCAGCACGCAGCACATTTTAAACCCTCATTCTGTTACATTCTTGTTCTGATAAACACTCTTAACTTTTCTGCAGTGAATTTTAAGGACTTACTTACTGATACGTTTTCGGGAAAGTGACTAGAAATGATAACTGATCCTGCATGTCATGAATAATGATACCTTTGTTGATCTTTGCATAGCTGCATGTATACTGTGCCTTGAAAAAGTATTCATAGCCCTTAAAATGTTCCACATTTTATCATGTTACAACCAAAAACCTAAGGAAGTAAAATGTTAAATGTTTTTTTGCATGAATTCCAACTCCAGCACCAGAGGCCCTGAGGAAGACCAGAAACTCTCATATCCTATAATATGATCCTATGATCCCATGCCATATGCCATGGCAAGAAGAGTCACAAGATGGTGCCACTGTCATTAACAGACAAATGCACCGTTGATCTAAGTATCTAAGTTAATCACTAACACCCACCTCCAAATAGATAATTTGGGCGAAACTACAGACCATGTGGAATGCCAACTAACTGATTTTACGGTGGCGTGAAAAGCTTGTAGATGCTCATCGTTCTGCAGCAAGACATGCCACTCTTTTTTCTGATCCATTTTCTCAACTAATGAATTTCACTGATATCCCCCAGCCACAGGTCAGAGGTGTAAGGAATTTTCCCCTATCAATTAATTCTTTCAGGACCATAACTTTCCTTACATATAGGACTCCACTACTAAACGTATTAATAATATCCAAGGTAGGATCACCTCATAATCCTAAAGAGGGCACAAAGTAACTCCATAACTGGGGCCCATCACCTACTTCCTCTACTAATGCTGAGCTTCTCAATTGCAGTCCTCTTTCATGAGTCCCTAACGCCTATGAAAAAGCTTCACCTTAACTCAGTGGGCCAGATTCTCGTATAACTGCGGCAGCGTAACGTATCTCCTTTATGTTACACCGCCGCAAGTTTTACGGGCAAGTGCTTGATTCACAAAGCATTTGCCTGTAAACGTGCGGCGGCGTAGCGTAAAGTCCACCGGCGCAAGCCCGCCTAATTCAAATGATCCATGTAGGGGGCGTGGATCATTTAAATTAGGCGCGTTCCCACGCCGATCGCACTGCGCATGCTCCGTCTCGAATTTTCCCACCATGCATTGCGCGAAATTACGTTGCAAGTACGTCATTGGTTTTGACATTAACGTAAATGGCGTCCAGCGCCATTCACTGACGACTTACGCAAACGACGTAAAATTTTCAAATTGCGACGCGGGAACGACGGCCATACTTAACATTGAGTATGCCACCTAGGGGGCATGTTTAACTTTACGCCGCGTAACTCTTACGGAAACTACGTAAAATAACTACGACGGGCAATCGTACGTTCGTGAATCGGCCCAGTGTCACCATCTTTTTTTAGCTGCTGATGTAGCTCTGAACCCCCCAGAAACATTGACACCCTTCTGGTTTCTCTCCTTTCCTCGTTTGTGTTCTTTGTACTCTTTGTTAGTAGTTTATGTTTTTTCTTGTTTTATACTGGTACTTATGTTCTCTGTAATCCTACATCTTTCCAATATATTCTGGAGTTTTGAAGGAATGTTGACGGTATCCCTTTTTTATTATTAATGGTTTTAGTCTTGTGACCCTACAGCATACACTGTGCTCCCACACTTAAAATCACTTCTCTTAAAGGGGTCGTAAAGGTACATGTTTTTTCACTTTAATGCATTGGTTCCCGCTGCTGTCAATCAAATCAATGACATGGCACACCAGTGGGCGGGGTCGAGTGATACAGCCGGCAGCTATGGCCACCGATGGTATCACGGGAGCGCGCCCGCAAGCTAACCACCTTGGGAGAGCACTTGCGAGAAGGGGGTTAGCTCTTGTGGGGAGGAGACAAGACAGCTGTCGAGGGACCCCAGAAGACAAGGATCGGGACCACTCTGTGCAAAACAAGCTGCATTTTTTTTAAAGGAACCTTTACTACCTGTTTAATGTTAAAGGACTTTATAGACCATTCAATAGAGCCATGTTATGAAAGGATGCTCTTTCCCAAAAATGTGTTTCTTTGTGTTCAAGAGCCCCTCTTTTCCAAAAATAATTTTGATAATAAAGTTTCATTTGATTTAAAACTTGATCTGCACAAATAAGTTCTTGTTTCATGTCACTTCAGCTTAAAAAACAAACATTACAATAGAGAGTTGTCTTGTAAGAGTCCATTTACAGCAGTAATAACAAGCTATAAATTGTGCTAACTGTAATTGGTACCATTGAACCTTGAAATCTGATAACTTTTTGTTAGCCTAGAGAAGAATATGTATTGTATGGCACATTAAATGTTCCTATACTTTATCTCTCCTCCATCCTCATCTATTGCTAATCTTAGAATCTGTCAAATAGCTGGAGATGAAATTCTTACTGCGTAGCAAAATGTGTATCTATATAGAACTCTGCCTAACCCAGCAAAGCCACTAGAAATATGATCTTGCATTTGGGTGTAATAATGATAACAAACAGTGCCTGATAGTCTAGATGCTAAAGTCAGCCTCCAAAAATGCATGTATCAAGGAATAAGGACAAAAGTATACATAAAAATGACAGATATGCATTTAATACATTGAAAGTACTAGAAAATTATTGTGTAATAAATAACACATGACAACTTGATAATAAAACCAACATGTATGAAGCTGCAGTTTTTCTATTTTAAAATGAGATTTCTCAGTATCTACAGTATATGTTTCCACAAAAAAAGGAGTGTTACAAATAATTATTGTGGCAGAAAGCTGCCCTGTCAAGGTCTAGAAAGAGGTTATGACCCAGAATTCTCAACAAGGTGGGTTGAGGGGCTCCAGGGACCTTGTGTCATGAAGGGGAAACTGGCTTTTCAGTTTCCTTAGTGTTTAGTAAAGTCCATTTTGGGACCTGGAGCCTGGAGATTTCAAAGTGATTTGGGTGGGATAAAAAAAAAACAATCCTGAGTCCAGGTTTTGTGAGCAGCCAGCACACTGATTGCACAGGTGTGTACATGTCCCTTAGTAGTGACCTGGACATAGTTCAGGGCTCCACCCCATCAGACAGGAGGTCATAGCCAAGGAGTCAGGAGGATCCCACCTAGGAGAGAGGCAAGAACCAGTCCATCAAGGGGCTGCTAGCTGTGTGCACAGAGTTGTTTAGGAAGATAATCTGTGGGAGACAGACAAGGGCCTAAAGGGTAAGGCCAGAACAGGAGTGCTGCGTGTTTTTATAAAAGACAAATGCTGAAACCCCCTGTGAGGGAAAAAATCATGTTTTGTGTTTTCTGGAACGTTTTTTTAATAAAAGTGGTCAAAAATAGTATACAGTTAGGTCCATATATATTTGGACACAGGCACAATTTTAGATTTTTACCAAACCATAATTAAGCTATAGCTATATCATGGATATGGGCAGAACGTGCACACTCTCAGGTTTAATTTAAGGGTATGTACATCCAAATCGGAGGAAGTGCTTAGGAATTACATCTCTTAAGATAAGCCATTCCCCCTTTTTCAAGGGACTAAAAGTAATTGGACAATTAAATTAAAAGCTTTTTTAACGCTAGGTATGGGCTACTCCTTTGTTTGTTTTTTTTGTCATCAATTAAGCAGGTAAAAGGTCTGGAGTTGATTCTAAGTGTGGTATATATTGCTGTGAACCCACATCATGCATTCAAAGAAGCTGTCTATGCAAGTGAAACAGGCCGTTGTAATGCTTAAAAAATTAAACACATCCATCAGAGAGATAGCTGCAACATTAGGGGTGTCCAAATCAACAGTTTGGTACACCCTGAGATAAGAAGAATACACTGCTGAGCTCAGCAACATAAAAAGGCCTGGTAACCCCCCTAGACCATACCAGGTCACATGCCCTCAACATGGGGGGTGGATGCTTTGGGGCAGTTGGAGCTCTGCCCCCCACCCTAAAGCACCTTGTCCCCATGGTGATGGGGACAAGGGCCTCATCCCCATGGCTGGTGATTGTGGGGGTCTGCGGGCAAGGGGCATATCGACATCTGGAAGCCATGTGAATGAGTATGTGGTACATAGTACCCATACTCAATCATCAAAAAAGCAAGAGACATGTTTTTGACAAATCCTTTATTAAAAAAATAATAAACTAGTGTCCCTTAATGTAAATCCATTCTCAATCAAATAGTTACATATTATATAGTTGGGAAGGCTGAAAAAAGACACCAGTCCATCCAGTTCAACCTATGATGTGTGTGTATGCGTTTATGTCAATAGTACATTGTATACCCCCTGTATGTTGCTGTCATTAAGGTGTTCATCTAAGACAGGGGTGCCCAACCAGTGGCCAGCCACCTGTGGCCAGCGGAGCCCTCTGATGTGGCCCGCGACCTCCTGCTCCAGGATGGAATAGAATACTGTTATTAACTACTTAAGGACCGCCTCCTGCAGAATGGCACGGCTGGGCATAGGCACATACCTGTACGTCCCCTTTAAGTGCCCAGCCGTGGGTCGCGCATGCCTGCCCGAGACCTGGTTTGAAGCTCTGTGATCACGGCCGCGTGACCTGCGGACCCGATTGCCACTGGTGTCCCGCGATCAGTCACAGGAGCTGAAGAATGGGGAGAGGTGTGTGTAAACACACCTTCCTCATTCTTTACAGTGGCAATGTCACTGATCGTCTGTTCCCCGATATAGGAAAAGGCGATCAGTGACATCACACGTCCAGCCCCGCCCCCTACAGTTAGAAACACATATGAGGTCACACATAACCCCTACAGCGCCCTCTTAGTGGACTCCTAAACTGCAATTGTAATTTTCACAGTAAACAATGCATTTTTATAGCAATTGTTGCTGTGAAAATGACAATGGTCCCAAAAATGGGTCAAAATTGTCCGATGTGTCCGTCATGAAAAAAAACGCTGATCGCCGCCATTAGTAGTAAAAAAAAAATATTCATAAAAATGCCATAAAACTATCCCCTATCCCCTATTTTATAAATTTTGTGCAAACCAATCGTTAAACGCTTATTGCGATTTTTTTTTTTACCAAAAATATGTATGTATATGTATGTTATTACCTGCAAGTTTGGTGAGCTTTCTGAAAGTGCACCAAACCTGCAGAATATTATAGAAGTCTATTGCAAAGTGCATAAAAGCCAAAAGGTAAACTGTGTTGCACCCACAGTGCTGGTAAAGCCATGGGCCCCTTTCACACGGTCAGTCTGACCTAATTAGACCCTCCATTCACCTGTAAGGAGTGGCAGATGTAAACCGACTTGTGTCCTGCCTCCAATCCGATCAGGCTGTGTCTATGTTCGCTCTGTATATGCAGAGCGGACACGGACCTGCTATCCGCCCGCTCCGCTGATTGTGACCCGCTACCAGTTACCAAGTCGCTTAAGTGGCCCTCGCCCTTTAAAAGGTTGGGCACCCCTGATTTAAGAGAATTCCACATCCTTACTGGTCTAACAGTAAATAATGCATCAACGCAGTTTAAGGTTAAACTGCTTCTCTTCCAATTTTAGTGAATGGTCGCGTGTCTTTAACCACTTAACAACCACCTATAACCAAAGTACGACTACAGGGCAGTTGCTTATTTCTGGGATGCCGTTAATTAACGGCCTTCCGGAATCACGCTCCTGCGTGCCCCCTGGGGCGCACACACGGGAGTGTCCGTGACCACCGGGTCCTGAGGACCCGGCGCATCACGGATCACGGTAAATCGCAGCTGATAGCAGCCGTTTACCACGTGCTCACTCTGTCTAATGACGGAGCGATCACATGTAAGATCAGTACAGTGTGAGAGGGGGAGAGAATGGAGGCAGCAGCACTGTGGGCTGGATCTGTGACAATTGCAGTCACAGATCCAGCCAGCCATCCCTCCATGCTCAGCCATCCCTGCCCATACTGTGCAATACCCTGCCCCATACTGTGCAATACTCTGCAATACTCTGAAATACCCTGTAATACTCTGCAATACCCTGCAATACTCCACAATACCCTGTAATACTCCACAATACCCTTCAATACCCCACGATACCCGGCAATACTCCGCAATACCCTGCAATACCCTGTGATACCTGTCAATACTCTTCAATACTTCGCAATACCCTGCAATACTCCGCAATACCCTGCAAAAAAAAGTGATCAAAAAATGTATTTTTGCGAAAGGTGTCAAACTAAAATGAACAATAAAATATATATTTTTTAAAGCGCCCCTGTCCCCGTGTTTTCGCATGCAAAAGCGAACGCATACGCAAGTCCTGCCCACATATGAAAACGGTGTTCAAACCACATATGTGAGGTATCTCTGCGAATGTTAGAGCGAGAGCAATAATTTTGGCCCTAGACCTCCTCTGTAACTAAAAACATGAAGAGAAAGGGTAGAAATAGGCAGATTCAGAAAGACTTAGGCCGGCGTATCAGTAGATACGCCAGCCTAAGTCTGAATCTGTGCCGACGCAAATTTAAGCGTATTCTGGTAACCAGATACGCTTAAATTAGGCTAAGTTACGAGCGGCGTATCTTAAAGTGTAATTTTTAGGCTGGCCGCTAGGTGGCGCTTCCATTGCATTCGGCGTAGAATATGTAAATCACTAGATACGCCTATTCACGATCGTACGCCCGGCCGACGCAGTACAGATATGCCGTTTACGTAAGGCATTTTCAGGCGTAAAGTTATTCCATCAAATAGCTGGACTAATAATGTTAAGTATGGGCGTCGTTCCCGCGTCGAAATGTGAAAATTTTACGTTGTTTGCTTAAGTCGTCCATGAATAGGGCTGGACGTAATTTACGTCCACGTCGAAACCAATACGTCCGTGTGGCGTACTTTGCCGCATTGCACACTGGGATATGTACACGGACGGCGCATGCGCTGTTCTTAAAAAACGTCAATCACGTCAGGTCACAGTTAATTTACATACAACACGCCTCCCACATCCTCATTTGAATTAGGCGCGCTTACGCCGGCCCCATTTACGCTACGCCGCCGTACCTTAGCAAGGCAAGTACTTTGTGAATACAGTACTTGCCTTGCTAACTTACGGCGGCGTAGTGTAAATACGATACGCTACGCCGCCGCAAGGATGCGCCCGCATACCTGAATCCAGCTAATAAAGTGCAGTGCTAATATGATAGGTATACCCTATTTGTGTGGGAAACTCCTGTGTATAATGTGTAAAATCACAGTGATAAATGATCAAATCCAAATAAAAAACAAATAAAAAACATGCACATTAGTAAGATCCTTGTGCCAAAAAATGCTAGTGATTCCAGTATAAAATAAAGTGTATAAAGTAAACTGACAAAGTGAAGGTATATTGATGAGTGAAAAATAAATAAAAATAAATATATATAAAAATATAAAAAATTTGAATAAATATAATAAGAAAGTGCTTCGTGCTGATGTGAACGTCTAGTTCTGTAATTCACACAGTGATCCACTCAAGCTGTGCTCCTATGTGAACCGCACTCACCAGATG
This sequence comes from Rana temporaria, assembly GCF_905171775.1. Classification (NCBI taxonomy): domain Eukaryota; kingdom Metazoa; phylum Chordata; class Amphibia; order Anura; family Ranidae; genus Rana; species Rana temporaria. The sequence goes on along the minus strand of NC_053493.1, from coordinate 220,137,771 downwards.
TTTACCCCCTCTTGGGGTTATCAGTATGCAGTGTTGTAAGTAACGGCATTTAAATAAACGCCGTTACCTAACGCAGCCCCTTTTGAGGGGAACGAGTAATCTACCTGATTACTCTTCCCCTCTCGGCAAAGCCATTCCCATTACTTGGGCGGCGTTACCGTAATTACATTTATAGCGGGCGGGGGGCAGATGTCATGTGGCCACTGGCCTGAGCTGGCCTGTGATTGGGTCACAGCGTCAGGCGGCCGGGTCATGTGGCCACAGAGCTGGCCTGTCTCTGTGATTGCTGGTGGGCGGACCTCCCAATCACAGCCTCAGAGAGCACGGACGGAGATGCTCATGGGCGCCCTCACCAGAAATCGAATGGCGATGCCTTCCCTCTAACAGCAGCGTTGCTGGTGCGGGCCGCACCGGGTGACACCCGCCAGAGGGGTGAGTGACACCAGGGGCCGGGACTAGGCGGGGGCAAGAGCGGAGCTCCAGTCTGGGGGGCAGCGTGATAACGAGGGGAGCGACAGTGTGTGTCCCCGGGTCTCCAGCGCAGTGATGGCTGACACTTTAGCAGCTCCTATCTGTCACAGCCGGCTGCATGCTAGCAGTGTCAGAGCGCTGGGAGATCTCCTTCCCAAGATTCTCCCCTGATCTGGCGTGTCTTCTGATGGGACAGGTGGAGGAGCCTGGGAAGGAGATCTCCCAGTGATCTGACACTGCTAACATGCAGCTGGCTGGGCCAGATAGGAGCTGCTAAAGTGGGGTAAATGAGGGTGATGACTTGTGCTGGTAGGGGGAAATGGAGGGGAAGTAATGTGCTGAGACTGAGAGAGGGTATTTGTACTGGAAGGGGGCATATGGGGGTGAAGATTTTTGTTGAGGGTGGAATATTGGGGGGATTGTGCTGAGAGGGGGGATGAGGGAAAGAGGAATTGTGCTAGGAGGGGGGTATATGGGGGTGAGTGGCACTCTGCACATAGCTCTTTAGACAATGGGGGGAGGGATGGGGTGACACCATGTTTTACCGCACCAGGTGACATAGTGGTAACAGTGCCTGTAACATGCCTCACTGTGCCTGTAACCTACAGGCACAGTGAGGCATGTTACAGGCACAGTGAGGCATGTTACAGGCACAGTGAGGCATGTTTACAGATGGCACAGTGTCGTCTTATACGCCGGCAAAAAATAAAGTTAGTTACTTTGCTGAGTAACTAGTTACTTTGCCAATAAAGTAACTCAGTCACTAACTCAATTACTTTTTCGGACAAGTAATTTGTAACTGTAACTAATTACTTTTTTAAAGGAAGATGAGCAACACTGTCAGTAAAGATGAGCTTGTCGTTCGACTCGAGCGTATGTTCGACTCGAACATCGTCTGTTCGTACGTTTGACGAATTTCAAACAAAACGGGTTTCACTGCGGCATTGTGCAATAATTTGGCCAATTATGGCTCAGGGGGTTTAGTACACGCCCCACACTATACAAGGCCGCCTATAAGGCGGCCGCATGTAGTGTGTTCCGGCTTTGTTAAAGAGAAGTCAGTCAGACAGTTAGAGAGAGAGAGATAGATAGAGACACAGGGCCAGATTCATCAAGAGATACGACGGCGGATCTCCTGAGATCCCATGGTCGGATCTATGCGACTGATTCATAAGAATCAGTTCCGCATACATCTCCCTTAGATCCGACTGGTGTAAGTGACTTACACCAGTCGAATCTTAGGCTGCAATCTCCCGCCGGCCGCTACGCGTCGCATATGCAAATGAGGAGAACCGCCGATTCAAGTCCGTACGCCCGCCCGTCGCTTTTTTTTAACGTTGTTTGCGTTCGGCTTTTTCCGGCGGATAGCTACCCCTGCTATATGAGGGGTAGCTAATGTTAAGTATGGCCGTCGTTCCCGCGCCGAGATTCAAATTTTTACGTCATTTGCGTAAGTCGATCGGGAATACCGATGGCGGCAATTGACGTACCCGCCGCTAACAATGACGTCCTAGCGACGTCATTTGGAGCATGCGCACTGGGATATTTCGCCGGTGGCGCATGCGCAGTTAAATCGGCGCGGGAACGCGCCTGATTTGAATTGTACACTCTCCCTAGCCGCGGAATTTGCATTCCGCCGGGGGGAGTTACGATCCGACGGTGCAATTTGCGAGGTAAGTGCTTGATGAATACTGTACTAGCCTCGCTAAATTGCACCGGCGGATCGTAAAACACGTAGATCTAGCGGATCTAAAGATCCGCTGATCTACATGAATCTGGCCCACAGTGTCTTTTCTACCAGATAGATAGAAAGATGGATAGATAGATAGAGCAGGCAGGCTAGTCAGTTTAGTTACATTTACAGTGTGTAGAGGAATTACAGTATATACATCCTAGCATTGTACATATATTTATACACTGTATAGCTTAGCTAGATCAGCTATTCCTATTGTTTGGCAGTAGATTGTGCTAGATGCAGTGCTCTAACGTGTTGTATTGCCTGCATAGTGTTTAGTTTACACCTAAACATAGTACTCAGTGTTAGTGGACATGTGCTATTTAATTGCACATACATGCAGTTGCTGTTACTGCATGTGTGCTATATAATTGCACATAAACGCATTAGCTGTTACTGCATGTGTGCTATTTATTTGCACATAAACGCAGTCGCTCTTACTGCACATGTGCAGTTTTTTAGCCCATAAACGCAGTCGCTCTTACTGCACGTTTGCTGTGTTTTTGCCCATAAACGCAGTTGCTATGACTGCACGTTTGCTGTGTTTTTGCCCATAAGCGCAGTCGCTATTACTGCACGCTTGCTGTGCTTTTGCCCATAAATGCAGTCGCCGTTAGTGCACGTTTGCTGTGTTTTTGCCCATAAACAAAGTCGCTCTTACTGCACCTTTGCTGTGTTTTTGCCCATAAACGCAGTTGCTGTTAGTGCACGTTTGCTGTGTTTTTGCCCATAAACGAAGTCGCTCTTACTGCACCTTTGCTGTGTTTTTGCCCATAAACACAGTTGCTGTTAGTGCACGTTTGCTGTTTTTTTGCCCATAAACGCAGTCTCTCTTACTGCACGTTTGCTGTGTTTTTGCCCATAAACGCAGTCGCTCTTACTGCATGTGTGCTGTTTATTTCAGATTTTGTCCTGTGCAGGCTATTAAAATGTCTGGAAGGACAACAAAGAGAGGCAGGGAGTCACGAGAGCAATCAGGCTCTGCATTTAGAGGCAATGCTGGTGGTGGACACGGTGCATCCTCTTCAGGACGTGGCCGTCTGACACGCTCGTCCTTTTCGGGAACTGGCCGTGTTGAGCCTCAACATGCAGAGAAATTAGTAGAGTGGATGACCAAGCCGTCCTCATCCTCCTCATCCTCTCTCACCCAGGCTGAGCTTAGTTTATCTGGCAAAGCAGCTGCCAAGGCGTCCTCTTCCCTCTGCACAATAGCATCACACAATCCTTCCCTAGTCCCACCATGTCCTCCTGAGGAATCCCCCAAACTGTTTCAACACAGTGTTGGGTACATGCTACATGAAGATGCACAGCGTTTTGAAGGCTCCGATGATGGAACACAGATAGAGAAAGGCATTGATGTGAGCCCAGAGAGAGCGGGTGCCCGAGAGGGACAGCAATCTGGCAGTCATGTTCCCCCAGCTGCAGAATACTGCCAGGTTTTCGACAGTGATGAGGAGGGAGGGGATGATGAGGTCACTGACTCTACGTGGGTGCCTGATAGGAGAGAGGAGGAGGAGGAGGAGGAGGAGGAGGAAGAGGCACAGGCACATCTCCAAAGAGGCAGGATGCCTTCCAGGGGACAGCTTAAGGGCAGCACACCAACTGCATTACATCACAGAGCTACGCCTGTACAGGGCACTGCTGTGTCTCAAGGGTACTGCAAAAGTTCTTTGGTGTGGGCCTTTTTTGAGACATGTGCATCTGATCGCACCATTGCTATTTGCAACATATGTCTCAAGCGTATCTTGTGTGGCCAAAACATCACCCGCTTGGGCACCAAATGCTTGACCAGACATATGTCGACCTGCCATGCAGTTCGCTGGCAAGCATACCTGAAAGACCTACACCAAATAACAAAGCGGACCTCCCCTTGCCCCTCATCAGCTGGGAGCTCCAACCCCACTAGACCCTAAGTCCTCTCTGAAGCCTGCACTGATAGGACTGAAGGTGTAGAAATAGGTGTGTCACAACCTAGTAGTACATGCGGGAAATCTACTGATGGTAGCAGACAAATTTCCCTGCCCCAGCTGCTGCAGCGCCGAAAGAAGTACTCTCCCAGCCATCCACATGCCCAGTGGTTGAATGCTAGCTTAGCGAAATTGCTAGCACTTCAACTGCTAACTTTTTCAGTTGGTAGATTCTGCCCCCTTCCTGGCGATTCCCGCTCTCTACCGGCATGTGGAAGGCAATGTCCATGCCTCGCTGGACAGGGCAGTCAGTGGTAAGGTGCATCTTACCGCTGACTCATGGTCCAGCAGGCATGGACAGGGACATTACCTCTCTTTCACGGCGCATTGGGTGACTCTGCTGGCAGCTGGGAAGGACGCAGGGCAAGGTACAGTAGTGTTGGAGGTTGTTCCGCCACCACGCCTCCAAAACACTACTACTGGTTGTGAAACACCTCTCTCCTCCACCCCCTCCTCTTCTTCTTCCTCTGTGGCCTCTTCCTGTGCTGATGTTTCCTCTGAACCAGCCGTGCTCAGTAGGCCTACAAGGGGCTACGCAGGAATGCAGGCCAAGAGATGCCATGCGGTGCTAGAGCTGGTGTGCTTGGGAGACAGGAGCCACACTGGGGCAGAGGTTCTGTCAGCTCTACAGGGGCAGGCTCAGAGGTGGTTGACGCCCCGCCAGCTTAAGCCAGGAATGGTGGTTAGTGACAATGGCACCAACCTCCTCTCTGCCCTGCGACAGGGAAAACTCACCCATGTGCCCTGTTTTGCTCATGTTCTCAATTTGGTGGTGCAGCGGTTCTTGGGCAGGTACCCGGGCTTACAGGATGTCCTGAAGCAGGCCAGGAAAGTCTGTGTGCATTTCCGAAGGTCATACAATGCCACTGCTTGGCTGACAGACCTCCAAAGGGAATACAACCTGCCCAAGAACTGCGTAATCTGTGACATGCCCACCAGATGGAACTCTACATTGGCCATGCTGCAGCGGCTGTACACACAGCAGAGGGCCATCAATGAGTACCTGTGCCAATATGGCAGCAGAACTGGGTCAGGGGAGCTTGTTTTTTTCCCCCACGCCAGTGGGCCTTGATCAGGGATGCATGCACTGTCCTGTCACCATTTGAGGAGGCCACGAGGATGGTGAGAAGTGACAGTGCATGCATCAGTGAGACTGTCCCTCTTATTCACCTGTTGGAGCACACGCTATGTGGAATAATGGACAGGGCCCTTGAGGCAGAACAGAGGGAGGAAGAGGAGGACTTCCTTACCTCTTAAGGCCCCCTTTATCCAGAGAGTGGTCCTGCATGCCTGCCTAGCACACAGGAAGAGGACGAGGAGGACGAGGTGGAGGAGGATTGTATCAGCAGCATGGAGGTGGAGCCTAGCACTCAGCAGCAGCAGTCTTTAAGGGATCACTTAGAGTCCCAAGGAACCCATGGACTTTTACGTGGCTAGGATGAGGTGGCTGCGGATCCTGTCGTCCTCAGTGACCCAGAGGACTGTGCCCCGAATGCCTCAGCATACTTACACTGCATGGCCTCCCTGATCCTGCAAAGCCTGCGTAAGGATCCTCATGTTCGTGGTATCAAGGAGAGGGATCATTACTGGCTGGCAACTCTCCTTGATCCACGTTACAAGAGTAAGGTTGCGGAGCTTATCTTGCCGTTGCAGAGGGAGCAGAAGATGAAACATCTTCGGGAGGCCTTGCAGAAGGGTCTGTGCAACGCGTTCCCAGAACCTGGGGGATTACCAAATCCTGTTCCTGGACAATGTGTTGCTGAGGCTTCGGTGAGTCACAGAAGGAGCGGTGGAGAAGGTGGCCGTCTGACTGATGCGTTCAGACAATTTTTTAGTCCGCAGCCCCAAGGTATGACTGGTTGCAGCAACCATCGCCAGCGTTTGGTTTACATGGTGCCTGAATACCTAGGGGCAAGATCAGACTTGGACACCTTCCCCACCGAAAATCCTCTGGCTTACTGGGTCTTGAGCATGGATCACTGGCCAGAGCTTGCACAGTACGCAATTGAGCTACTGGCTTGCCCTGCATCCAGCGTTCTTTCAGAACGCAAATTCAGTGATGCTGGAGGCTTTGTGACCGATCACAGGGTACGCCTCTCCACTGACACCGTTGATTGCCTGACCTTCATAAAAATGAATCAGGCTAGGATCAACACCAGCTACCAAGCACCTGATGCAGATGTAACTGAATATTTTTTTTTAAATGACAGATCCCTTGGAGACTGCCTATGCTGATGCTGAGTGACTGTCCTGTTATGCTGCTGACTGAATATCTTTTTCCTCCAGTCCTCACTGATCTTGCTGATAGCTAGTAAAAAAAATTGTTTCTGGACTCCGCCACCAGTGCCTAAGGCCCAATTTTTCTGCCCCTGTTTAACAGGGGCGTCTAATAACAATTTTTGATGCAATACTTGGCATGTGGCTCTTTGCTGCGCTCCAATTACAGTATATGTGAGGGGTTGCAGTGTTGTGTTGTGCTTAAGGCCCAATGTTTCTGCCCCTGTTTAACAGGGGCATCTAATAACAATTTTTAATGCAATACTTGGCATGTGGCTCTTTGCTGCGCTCCAATTACATTATCTATGAGGGGTTGCAGTGTTGTGACACCGCCACCAGTGCCTAAGGCCCAAATTTTCTGCCCCTGTTCTAGTACTTTTCTTTGTTTGATTCTTTTCTAATTTGAGTTCATTCTAGCTTTCTCCTACGTTCTCATAGTGTCATGTTTATTTTCCTGTACTAAATACTCATCATTGTCAATGTAAACACCACAAATCTAGATTTGTTCTTTTAGGCAGCATTGATATAATAAGAAGCCACACATTGTTGAGAATCCAAAAATATTTATTGTATCACACTTAAAATGTGTCTTTTTTTATTTTTTCAAAAAATATCTTAATATAAATTATTTTTTTTGTCAAGAAATATATGTTTGATTTGAAATACTTGTCTACATTTTTTTTTTTTTTTTTTTTTTTAAATCCCTCCCCAGCACATCAATAAGATTCTTAATTTTTTGTTCCAGCTTTCGGTTTTTGTTTAGAATATTCTCTAGGGCGAGGTTTGTGTCCTCTATTTCTGCCCTGCAGGACATGATCTCCCCAATTAGGACATTAGGACAATCCGCCCCCAACAGCTCGGACACCTCCTGAAATTTGGAAAAAAAACATGTGCTACAATTATGCAGGCCTACATGTATTACCTGAAGCTGTGCTGTATAACAATGACCTGATGTGGTGGCATTTTGCACTTCCTGCACATCCGGCGAGGGTGGGGATTGGCTCTGTGTGGGGTTGGTCGGCTCCACTGCTGCAGCTTCATTGCGCCCTATGAGATTGTAAAAAAAGGGATACATGAATCAAAAAGATTAGAGGCCTGAAAGAGGAATATCAATCATTCTTTTTAAAAAGTGTGGTAACATTGTCTGTTTTTACAATCCTTCTAAGCTTAACACAGGATTTTATCCATTACCAAAGCTGCTGCATTTCTCTATCTTTGGCCAAGTTTCCTACATGGAAAAGCAACAAGTATACACTGGATCACCTCTGTGTGACACCCTAACTAGGTTGTTCTTGTGACCAACACTCAGTGCCGATCCTGACCTCCCTGGGGCCCGAAGCAAAATGACATCACACATTAAAAATGAGAAGTGGGGGGCGCTGATGACAGTGACATGTCACATTAAAGAAAGTTTAGAAGTGGGGGGAGGGGGTGTTCTGCTGTCGGAAATAACATCTTACATTAAATTGAGAAGCAAGGGGTGCTGACTTCTTGCCTCTTCTCCCATGCAGCCAGCGAGTTGAGAAGTGGGGTGAGGGGAGCGAAAATGACTTCTTACTAGGCGGGGCCTCTAGTTATTTGGGGGCCCTTCGCAGCTTTACAGGGCCCTAAGTGAGCCTATAGGGCGGATCGGTCATGCCAAACATTGTGCTACTGAGTCCATATGTGTAATCAACTGCTGTGCTGAGCATACTCTCCTTTTATTGTATATTGACTTAAGTTTTTTTTTTTATCCAACAAAAAAAGTTTTTATTGATGAAAAGGTGGTATACAACTTATGACATCCAACATTGTAGAGCAAAACCAGGAGTACATCTCTCAAAAACCAAACATAGCATGGCATTGCGATCACCGGGTTATATTCCCTCCCACCATAATACACATTTCCCCAAACTATGGCACTCATCCCGCATTTAATCCCAACAATCTGTCCATGACCAGATCCACCGGTGAAAGCCCGGATGTATCCAGCCACAGAGCCCAAAGGTTCTCATATTTTCGGTTGCTCCCCCTGTGTTGATAAATAAGCTTCTGCATACGTAACATTTCACCTATCCTAGCAGTCCATTCCCTTGAAGTCGGAGGATTCTCAGATTTCCAGTGGAGCATAATCAACTTCCTGCCCTGGAACAATGCCCTTAGCACAGCCTCCCTTGTGTACACCTCCTCCACATACTTCTCCAGCACACCCACTAAACAGACTCTGGGGTCCACAGGTATGGATACCCCAAACACAGAATTAACAGTGCTCACTACCTCAGCCCAGTATTTGTGCAGTTTGGGACATCTCCACAGGAGATGTATGAGATCCCCATGGTCACGCTTGCATCTAGTGCACGTATCATCAGTTTGCATCCCCATCAGCTGCAGTCTATGCAGCGTATAGTACACCCTGAAAATGATGTATAGCTGAGTAAGGCGCTGAGCCACATTCAATGACTGTGTCCCAAGCGTGTCGAGATTCTACGGGGTAAAATGATCGCACCAGCCAAGCAGACACTGGGCTAGATTCACATAGATTAGCGGATCTTTAGATCCGCGTAATCTATGTGATTTACGATCCGCCGGTGCACTTACCTCGAAACTTGCACCGGCGGATCGTAACTCCCCCGGCGGAATGCAAATTCCGCGGCTAAGGGGAATGTACAATTTAAATCAGGCGCGTTCCCACGCCGATTTAACTGCGCATGCGCCGCAGACGAAATTTCCCAGTGCGCATGCTTCAAATGACGTCGCTAGGACGTCATTGTTTTCGGCGGCTACGTAAATTCCGGCCATCCGTATTCCCGATCGACTTACGCAAACGACGTAAAAATTTGAATCTCGGCGCGGGAACGACGGCCATACTTAACATTAGCTACCCCTCATATAGCAGGGGTAACTATCTGCCGGAAAAAGCCGAACGCAAACAACGTAAAAAAAAAAGCGACGGGCGGGCGTTCGGACTTGAATCGGCGGTTCTCCTCATTTGCATATCCGACGCGTAAAAAAACGCGACGACACCTAGCGGCCGGCGGTAGATTGCAGCCTAAGATCCGACTGGTGTAAGTCACTTACACCAGTCGGATCTAAGGGAGATCTATGCGGAACTGATTCTTATGAATCAGACGCATAGATCCGACCGTCGGATCTCAGAGATACGACGGCGGATCAGGAGATCAGTCGTCGTATCTCTTCATGAATCTGGCCCAACGTCTGCAAAAAGCACCTAGAGGTGATTAATTTCGTGTGTGTAGCGCTATACAAGTCATTCATTCATATAAGCACCGCTTGTAATTCAGCAAGAATGCAAAACAAAATATGTCAACACATACAAAAATAAAAAAAATAAATACAAAAGAATTCAGATAAGGCCCCTTTCACAATTGTGCGAACTGAAAGTCGCACAATTTTGTTGTGATTTTTGCTGCAATTTTGCCACAATTTGATGTAACTTGAAGCAATGCCTGTGTAATATTGAGGTCTACCTCAAGTCGCATAAAAGTCAGGCCAAAGTAGTGCAGGGAATACTTTGACGTTGCTGCAACTTGAAGTCACATATATGAATTTAAAATCATGGGGTACGACTTGTCATGCGACTGCAGTCCCAAGTCACATGACAAGTCACACAAGTGTGAAAGGGGCCCTTTTTTAAAGTAAGAAATTCATATACACACAGTCAAAAATATTGAAAAAAAATAAAGGCTTAAAAAAAAAAAAATTCTAAAAATTTGAAGAGAAAAGACCCAAAACATAATCAGCACAAAAAAAATATAACCTCTGGGTCACATATAACAGCCTTCTGGAATAAACACAACTGCCACAAAATAAAGAAACTGACACAGATACCAATTATAGGTTTATAATGTATTTAATGAAGCCATCACCACAAAAAAAATCCAGCACCACCAATAATAAACAGAAAACAATGACAGGTACGAACAGCAGAAGGGGCATACAGTTACATAGATTACACAAACACATTGCTAACAGCAGGGGGTCTGGCATGAGCTCCCGGCATACAGACAAATGCTTCATATAGGCAGGCGGCTCCCATGCCCCATGTCATGGCAATGTGGGCAGGGCTACTGGAGACTGGAACCAGTGGGAGGGGCCGTGCTCCTCGCAAGCAGGCACTCCCACACAACACATCATGTCAATGTGGGCGGCACTACTCGGGAACTACTCGGGCTGTGGGTGGGGCTACTCTGGAGTCCAGAAAGGAACTGGGACTGGGCTGCACAGGGATACCATACACAAGCCACAGAGTGAGGTGTACGGTATCTAAGGAAGAACAGTACTCAGAGTGTCAAAGTCACAGAGATGGACACATGGGGACAGCGTTGAAACTTAACCACTTCAGCCCCGAACCATATTGCTGGTCAATGACCGGGCCACTTTTTGCAATTCGGCACTGTGACGCTTTAACTGACAATTGCGCGGTCGTGCGACGTGGCTTCCAAACAAAATTGGCGTTCTTTTTTTCCCACAAATAGAGCTTTCTTTTGGTGGTATTTGATCACATCTGCGTTTTTTATTTTTGTCATGGCAATGTGGGCAGGGCTACTGGAGACTGGAACCAGTGGGAGGGGCCGTGCTCCTCGCAAGCAGGCACTCCCACACAACACATCATGTCAATGTGGGCGGCACTACTCGGGAACTACTCGGGCTGTGGGTGGGGCTACTCTGGAGTCCAGAAAGGAACTGGGACTGGGCTGCACAGGGATACCATACACAAGCCACAGAGTGAGGTGTACGGTATCTAAGGAAGAACAGTACTCAGAGTGTCAAAGTCACAGAGATGGACACATGGGGACAGCGTTGAAACTTAACCACTTCAGCCCCGAACCATATTGCTGGTCAATGACCGGGCCACTTTTTGCAATTCGGCACTGTGACGCTTTAACTGACAATTGCGCGGTCGTGCGACGTGGCTTCCAAACAAAATTGGCGTCCTTTTTTTCCCACAAATAGAGCTTTCTTTTGGTGGTATTTGATCACCTCTGCGTTTTTTATTTTTTGCACTATAAACAAAAATAGAGCGACAATTTAAAAAAAAAAAAAAAAATTTTTGCTGTAATAAATATCCCCAACAATATATATAAAAAAATATATTTTCCTCAGTTTAGGCCGATACGTATTCTTCTACATATTTTTGTAAAAAAAAAAAAAAATTGCAATAAGCGTTTATTGATTGGTTTGCACAAAAGTTATAGCGACTACAAAATAGGGCATAGTTTTATGGCATTTTTATTAATTTTTTTTTGTTAACTAGTAATGGCGGCGATCAGCGATTTTTATCGGTACTGCGACCTTATGGCGGACACTTTTGACACATTTTTGGGACCATTGGCATTTTTATAGCAATCAGTGCTATAAATATGCATTGATTACTATAAAAATGCCACTGGCAGGGAAGGGGTTAGCACTAGGGGGCGAGGAAGGGGTTAATTATGTTCCCTGTGTGTGTTCTTACTGAAAGGGGGTGGGACTGATTTGGGGAAATTACTGATCATGTTCATACATTGTATGAACAGACGATCAGGCATTTCTCCCTCTGACAGGACCGGGAGCTGTGTGTTTACACACACAGCTCCCGGTTCTTGCTCTGCAACGAGCGATCGCGGGTGCCTGGCGGTGATCGCAACAGCCGGGCACGTGCGTCAGGACCAAGGGGCGCGCGCCTCCGTCGGCGTGCACGTGCCCCTATTGGCTGATTCGCGAGATGTCGTATAGCTACGTGATCTCGCATAGCCGCGCCGACCTGCCCCTGTATAACTGCGGTGGCTGGTCGGCAAGCAGTTAAGAACTATGCAGACTACAAAAATTACAGGTAGTTTATCTACAGAGAAGCATTAAAATGCAAGGGAAAAAAAATATATTAAAACTGGAATTACCCTTTAACCACTTAAGCCGTGGACCTTTAGGCAGCTAAATGCCCAGGCCAGGTTTTGCGATTCGGCACTGCGTCACTTTAACAGACATGCGAAGTGACTCCCAAACAAAATTGACGTCCTTTTTTTCCCCACAAATAGAGCTTTCTTTTGGTGGTATTTGATCACCTCTGCGGTTTTTTTTTTGCGCTATAACCAAAAATAGAGTGTCAATTTTGAAAAAAATTCAATATTTTTTACTTTTTGCTATAATAAATATCCCCCAAAAACATATATAATTTTTTTTCCTCAGTTTAGGCCGATACATATTCTTTTACCTATTTTTGGAAAAAAAAAAAAAAATATCGCAATAAGCGTTTATTGATTGGTTTGCGCAAAATTTATAGCGTTTACAAAATAGGGGATAGTTTTATTGCATTTTTATTATTTATTTATTTTTACTACTAATGGCAGCGTTCAGCGATTTTTATGGTGACTGCAACATTATGGCGGACACTTCGGACAATTTTGACACATTTTTGGGACCATTGTCATTTTCACAGCAAAAAATGCATTTAAATTGCATTGTTTATTGTGAAAATGACAGTTGCAGTTTGGGAGTTAACCACAGGGGGCGCTGAAGGAGTTATGTTTCACCTAGTGTGTGTTTACAACTGTAGGGGGGTGTGGCTGTAGGTCTGACGTCATCGATTGTGTCTCCCTATAAAAGGGATCACACGATCGATGCAGCCGCCACAGTGAAGCACCAGGAAGCCGTGTTTACATACGCCTCTCCCCGTTCTTCAGCTTCAGGGAGCGATCGCGAGGGGGCGGCTAGAAACGAATAGCCGTGCCCTCATCCTGGATCGCTCCCACGGAAGAACCGACTGCCGCATGTACCGGGGGGGGTCCCGATCGGACCCCTGGCCCGCGGAAAGGCAGGGACGTATATCTGCCTGTACGTGCCATTCTGTGGACGTATATATATACATGTGGCGGTCGTTAAGCGGTTAAGCTTGCCATTGTCCACACATTTACATGGATCAGGGAATTATTTCACTGTGTCAGTGCATTCTGACAGTGGGGAGACTTCACCATCACCAGATTACAGGGATCAGCACTACAGTTCATAGTCTGCAGTGCTGATCAAGAGGAATTTTTCAGCAGGGTGGTTGATCAGTAGATTGATTCCAGCAATAGTGCCCACACAGGGATTGGACAGGCACAAGCAGAGTTTTGATACATCAACCCCATTCAGACACTTTGTTCACCATTTCTTGCAGTTTTTTTATATGTATTGGACTAGGAAGGCTTAAGACTTTGAGCCTAACAGCAAGGGCATGCGGCTACCCCCTCCTGCTGGCTAATAAAAAAAAATACAAAATATATATTATAAAAATATATATTATAAAATATATGTTATAAAATATTAAATTAAGAAATTTAAAAGGGATTTGGGACAGGAAAAACAAGGTTACATGACATGTGGGAATTTTCCAGAATGTCATGTGACCCCTTGGAATGTTCTGGAAAAGGGGCTTATTATATAAGGCCCCCTCACAGGAATCTTCCCGCCAGTGTCAGTCAGTTAGCTCCCCATCCTCCCTCCCTAGTCGCAGGCAGGTTATGTGGCTGTCACCCTGTATATTTGTAGGGAGGACTTTGGTTATTAAATATTCTGTATGCTCGAGTCCTGTTTTCATTATATTTTATTGGTCTATTTTTTAAATACAAAAAATTTACGAGTAAACAAGATTCTATCACAATACATATCTATTCCTATTCATCATTCAATGTACAGAATCTGATCTATATCTATAAATCACATTATCAAAATTTCTTACAATGTGTATCCTCATATATTCTACTATCTTCCCTTCTCATTCATCCCATCACACATTCATACCTCTACAACCTAGCATACAGAGAAAAAAAAACTCTATCCTCTTCCTTTTTTAATTTCAATTTTATGCTCCCTTTACAATAACCCTTAAAGTTCTTCCTATTTTTCCATTTATAAATATTCTTTCATTCTATTATAGTGCCAAAATTCATCCCATTTTTGAGTTCTGGCATTTGACTATTTATGTATCCTACTCTTTTTTTTCTCATAAACAATTTTATTGAGAAATATTGGAACAATACAATGTACAGACATGAAAAGCACGTAGATGCAGGTTTACATGGCCTATACATATAGCAAAAACAAGTGTTAAGGTAAGCATGTCTGATAAGATTCTAGACCCATCGTTTGGGACTGTTAAGCTGTGGCAATATGGCCGATACTCAAAACCTTCCACAGAGTATTTTCTGAGGGAAAAGCAGATAGAAAGAGGGGAGAAGGGAGGACATGAAGAGGAAAAGGGAAGGAGGATGAGAGAAAAGGAGGAAAAGCGGGCGAAGAGAGAGAGAAGAGAGAGAGAATGGAAAAAAAAAGGGAGGGAAGGGAGGAGGGGTTCAGGAGATGGACCAGTGGTGGGGGTTCGTCAGTGTTGGCGGTCCTCCACCGAGGGGGTCACTCCAACTGGGCACTGCAACGCTAATTCAATAGGGATAGGTACACAGTGGTTGCGGTTTAAGAACCATGGGTTTGGAAACGCTGAGTTGTTTTAAAGTGGGTTCAACATGCCCAGGTATTTGTAAATTTCTCGATGTGCTCTTGCGAGATATGGACCAGCTCTTCCATTTCTTCAATCTTGGAGATTCCCTAATTGTCGGAATGTGTGTAGAGCGCCAATGTACCGGGATGCAGAGCCTGTTTTTTTTTTTTTGCCCGCCGTAACTTTTTCTTTTTCTGACGCAACTTTTTTTACCCGGCGTGATTCACAAAACTCGGCGTAACGTAAAACCGCGAAAAGCACGTCGGGAAAATGACGTCGGGAGCATGCGCAGTATGTCCGGTGCGGGAGCGTGCCTAATTTAAATGGGACTCGCCCCATTTGAATAGGAACGCCTTGCGCCGGCCGGATTTAAGTTACACAGCCGAAAATTTCTAGGTAAGTGCTTTGTGGATCGGGCACTTAGGTAGAAATTTTCCGGCAGTGTAACTTAAATGGGAATTTTTAAGTTACGGCGGCTGGCTGTGGATCTGGCCCGTATTGCCTATATCACTGTAAGTCATTCACTGTAATTGGTATATTCTTTCTGGCTGGGCTGTGTACATTTTAAGGATAGGATGAATAAAAATACAAATTGTTTGGCAAGTAGAACATGTCATTTATCTATTTAATGTCTGTTTTCCTGGAGTTTAGCTTTAAATATATATAACATATTTTATCAAGTTGTAGTCTTATAAGTTTGTCTATCTAAAAGTTATATTTCTCGGGGGTGTGGCCTGGCACAGTAACCGGATGGTCGCATAAATCCAGAGCCCTGGAGACACAGGGATGAAGCAGCTAACAGCATCCTCATCCGAGACATCTTTCTGTCCGGAACCAAGGCGGATTAGCCTGGGACATCACCGGGATCATGCCCAAAAAGCGATGCAGTGATTTTAAGCTTCTCGGACTTCTTCACAATAGCCGCTAATGGAGATAGGAAAGATGGTGCCAAGGCCTACTCTCCTCTGGCCGCATCCTCGCAAACAAAATCCTTCAAGAAAGGTAATACCCAAATATAAGGCAATCCTACTGCTAGCCACAACTCCTACACTCCCTCTCCGTCTACCAGCAGCTCGCCCAAGTTCAGACCTAGGATGGATGGCAATTGATTGAGTCCAACGAGGAGCCGGGCCTCAGAATCAGGGGAGGATACCAGAACCCATATAATCCTTCCCCATACAGAACCAGCCTGTGCTGGATACTGTTCTGAAAGACATGCTATTATCTTTACCCAGCATGATTCAAACAGACATGGCCTCATAAATGCACAGATTCAACAAGGAGGTACAGGCAGTGGGGAATAGAGTGGATCACATAGAGGCTAAGATGGAAGAATATGCAGAAACCGTTAGTGATCTGGTTGATGCTCATGATGAGAGAGAGGGCGCAAAAACGAATGGATTAAGGCAAAGCTAGCTGATATGGAGGACAGATCGAGAAGAAAAAAACAAAAATAAGGGGGATCCCCGAATCAGTGCAACAATCCGAACTGAACCTCTATGCATCAAAGCTATTTAAGAACATTATGCCCAGTCTCACTGACTTAAACTACACTATAGACAGGATTCACCATATCCCCAAGCCATCCCACCTGTCTGACCACATTCCCAGAGATGTTCTTCTGCACCTGCATTTTTTTCATGTGAAGGAACACCTCATGGCAGCTATAAGGAAGCAAGATCAAATTCCCTCACAGTACCAAAATCTACAATGTGTTACTGATTTGTCCCAATACACACTTCAGAAAAGGAAGAGCCTAAATATGGTGACAAAGGTACTCTGAATCATAAAATTGCATACAGATTGGGCTATCCTATGAAAATCACCATAACCAAGGATAACCACACTTACACAATAATCTCCTTAAAAAAAAAAGGAATCACTCTGTTGAAGGAATGAGGCATTCTCCCAGACCCATACGATGAAGCCCCTGCCACAAGTATTCCGTTCCAAATTGAACGCGAGTGGAAGAAAGTAACCACAAAAAATGCCAAATCGCATGGGTAACCAAGACCTAATTCAGCTCCCAGGTCCCTGAAAATCATAATGCCATGGACTCAATGGTCGAACTTATCCCCCAGTTATATCTAGCAGCTAATGCTGTCTACAGATGTTTTTCACCTGTTAGGAATACCGCCTCTTCACTGTGAAAACTAGAGCATCATCATCTACAATGAGACTTCCCTTTGGGTAACTCTTCACTTCAACTTCGGACAATGCACTACCAAAAGTGAATACCCTATTACACCCTTCAGATATTGTCCCCTCTCTTGCTCGTGGTACCGGCGACGATCACTAGAGGGAACCTGCATTTTCAAAAACATAAACCCAGGTCTCACCCACAGCAACCGCCACCAATTCCAAGTAGGACATTGAACATACTATCTATAAACACCAAAGGGCTTAACCAATCACAAAATCTCTGCTTCAAATCAAAGCTTTTACTCTAAATCCAATCACTTGTTCGGACCATGCCTCTATTCTCCTCTCCATGGTGGACTCAACATCCACTAAAGCGAGCCCATTATGGAGAATTAAGTCATACTTATTATAACAGGAAGAATCTGAAAAGACTCTCCGAGCCCAATTGCTGGATTTTTTTAACAACAATGCAGAATCCATTTATGTTGTGGAACACTCACAAGGCATTTATGAGGGGTATATGTATTCAAATGGGGGCAAGGGCTAAGAGGCAGAGGCAAAAGCTGTTGGCTGATCTCATACAAGAAATCTCAAACTTGGATGCCCAAAACCAACTTAGTCCTACTCCAACTCTCTCCCAAAAAAATAATGCAACTTAGATATGATCTCAGATTCTTACTATTAGAAAATTTCGAGAAAGCTAGCAGAATACTAAAGATGTCCTATTACACCAACGGGAATAGAGCAGGCAAATTGTTAGCTCAAAACTTTTAAGGGCACAGATATAAAGCTAAAATAACTCATATCATACATCCAGGTACTAAACAGAAAGAATTTCACCCCCAAAAAATATCAGATTTTAGTTTTTATTACAGCTCATTGTACAACTTGAAAAATGACCCATTGACACATCAGCCAACCTCAGAAGCAATTAACAGATTTCTCTCTAAGTTATCTATACAAACATTGTCTCCTATCCAACTGAAATCTTTAAATGCACCATTTACAGAATCAGAGATCCATAAAATAATAGACTCACTGCCCCCAAATAAATCGCCAGTTCCCGATGGATTATATAGAATTTAAGACCTCTCTATCCCCATATCTAAACCAAATTTTCAATACCGCTGCAGCCTATGCCTCTTTTCCTCCTGTAATGTTAGAGGCACTAATTGTAACCTTACCCAAGCCAGGGAAGGAACCAGACTCCTTTGAACTTCAGGCCAATATCTCTACTGAATATTGGCCTGAAATGATATGCAAAATTGATAGCCTCATGCCTTGTTGACATATTACCTACACTTTTTCACCCCGATCAAATGGGTTTCACCAAAAACAGACAGACATCAGATTCCACTTGCAGATTAGTGAATATTATCCACATGGCTGAGATGAAGAAAAGGCCTTCTCTGCTCCTAACGCTGGACGCAGAGAAGGCCTTTGACCGTATACACTGGCTGTGCGTGATCAAGGTATTGGAATCATTTGGTTTTGAAAGGAACATAGTCTCAGCCATTATGGCTTTATACTCCAAGCCGTCCGCCCGAGTATATTTAACCGGTATACTATCCTCTCCATTTCTAATGGAATAAGGCAGGGGTGCCCATTGTCCCCCTTAATCTTTAACCTATTGATGTAACCCTTTGTTATCTACATTAGATCATACACAAACATTAAAGGTTTCCCAGCAGGCGGTACTGATTATACCATCAGCCTATTTGCTGATATTATTATGATCCTGTCAGAAGTGGAACCTTCCCTGGCTGCAGCACATGAAGCTATTTCTATGTTCAATACAATATCCTACTACAAATTAAACAAAAGCAAGTCTTATATATTGGGTTTAGGAATCGATGATTCTATGAAAGCTAAATTACAGAAGCAATACCCTTATACCTGGAGTCCAATTGGAATACAATATTTAGGTATTACTCCAACTGAAAGGGTAGACCAACTGTTTGATGTGAGCTACGCGCCCTTTCTCCATGGACTTGACTCTAAACTATGCAATATAGCTAGAACAGAACTGACATGGTCTGGAAGATTAGCGGCCTTTAAAATGATTGTTCTACCCCCAATGTATTTACCTATTTAGAGCTCTTCCCATACCAGTCTCCAATTTTTTTTTCTCTAAAGCCCAATCCTTTAATTAACAAATATTTATGGCAGGGGAAAAAAGCTAGGTGCGCCTTTTTAAAAAACTGATCAAGTCTAGGAGAGCGGGGGGTAGGTCATGTGTTACTTAAGGATTACGACATAGCCACCATTTTAGCCCAAACGAGACAGTGGTTCCCGCAGAATCAAACACCAAGATGGTTAGAACCAGAGAAGTATCAATGTGCCAATGGCAAACCACATGACCTTCTTATAACATGCACTTTTAACCCTCAGCCTCCGAGTGGTATATCACCCACTAGGAGAGTCACACTCCAAGCATGGAACATACTTCTAAACACTCCCATGACCAACACCAAGTCTATACCTTTGTTCATCTCTAGCTTACAACTGCTGATTCCTGACCTAAAAGTGGGAAACTGGGCATCAAAGGGGCATTACTACCGTAGAAGATAAAAAAGTTGGCCCAAAACTTTCAGAGCAGTCCAAATAGAACATGGTCTTGATCCAAATGACCAAATACCTACAACCAAATATCACATCTATTATCAGTCACCCCTAATCCTTACGTCACACTACCATGGAGGATTTTTCTATATCTTACTAATACTAACACTCCCATTAAAAGGCATATCTCTATTTTATAATTTCTTAAACCAAAAATCAGTGTTTGCCAAAACTCCATCTATGAAAACATGGGAATTGGACTAATGCCACGCACACATGATCAGCTTTTGGCCGGCCAAATCTCATCGGAATTCGATCTGAGGAACATAGAACATGTTCTATATCTAAACTTCGATGGAATTCATCGGAATTATTGATAAAAAAAACTCTGATGGGGCTACACGATCGGAATATCCGACTTTTTTTTCCCCATCGGAAATTCCGATCGTGTGTACAAGGCATTGGTGTCTTCCTACTCCTTAGACCAATGGCAAACCTCACTAAAGACTACCTATGCAGCCACTCAGAGCATTAATTTATGGGAACTATCTCACAAAAACCTTCTATGGTGGTACTTAACACCTACAAGGATCCCCAATCATCTCCGCTTGGTTGGAGACAATGTGGACACAGGGGCTCATTATTTCATATACTATGGACATGCCCATTACTAAGAACCTTCTGGTCAAACGTTTTGACATTGTAGGAAAATTTACTAACCTCCACCTTCCCAAAAACCCAGGACTCACTATAAATCATATATCACTGGGAATAGAATAAACTTGAAATTGCACTTGGAAGTGCAGTCACTGTAAATCTGAGGGGTAGATCTGAAATGAGGGGAAGCTCTGTTGATTTTATTTTCCAATCATATGCAAGCTAAAATGCTGTTTTTGATTTTCCTTGCATGTCCCCCTCGGATTTACAGTGACTGCAATTCCAAGTGCACTTTCAGTGCAATTTCAAGTGCACTTTGTGGATTTGCCTTTAGTAAATACCTCCATAGTCTCCCATGTTTTTATAAGTGCTAGACTAGCACTGGTTAAGCATTGGAAAAACACTGAAGCTCCAACTCTCACAGAGGTACTTAGGACCACTAACTTGCATATAACAAGGTAATGTTTGCTGCTTCTCAGAGAAACTACCACTCAAAGTACCATCTCCAGCGACCATGGTTTGACTGGTATCAAACCAATAAGACTAACTGACATACTTATTAAAAATGAAATCCTCATGGACAAAAATAAATTTTCATTTTCTGGCTCTGAAGCTATATTCATATCTAAAACTACCCCTTGCATACAAACCCCTCAGACCTTCTGATAGCCTTGAGTATTGAATGTACCAACACCACAAGGAAATCAGGTTCCTTATGATCTGTTTACATTTTGAACCGTTCCAAGTATCATCCTAATGCAATAAATAGAGTGGCATGGCCGGAACCGGGTGTTGGATTAAGCATGATCCCATTGGGGAATCCAATATCCGGGGCAACGCTAGAGTAGTCCGCTCATGAGAAGTATTCTGCACTACAACAGGTATTAAAATAAAACAGATTACTAGCATTGTTACATTGTTTGTAACTCAGTAATCTTACAGAGATGTATGAGCCTATCTTTGTTTTCAAATATCATACCATGCCAATGTCCATATGTACTCAATAGCCTACAGTGTAATGTTCATCAACTTGACATTTTTCTTTGTCTTCTTATTTTTATTTTCTGTCGTATCTGAACAACATTTTTCAATAAAAAAATATTGAACATATAGGTTATATTTCTCAAAGATAGATTTTTTTTTTTTTTTTATCATTAGGCATTTGAAAAAAACAACAAAAAAAAAAAACGCAACAATAGAGTAAATACTTTTTTTCCTGCATCTGTGTAAAGTTGTACTTAGGAGAACATGATTGAAATTGCCATTACAAATTTTCCCTGTGGTAAATTTGTATTCTGTTTAACCAAATTTTCCTCTGTCTACCAGCCAAAAGTGTCAGATCTCCATGGTGAAAAATGCTGTGATACATTGAAAAAAGCAGCAGGAAACCTGCAGAGGTAGATCATTAGAAAAACAGGACAATCTTAACTCAGTTCCACTACTTTATTGAACCATTACTTGTACTATTAGGACCAGAACACCAAATAAACAAAAAAATTGACCTAAAATTTAACAAAGAACCTGAAATTATTTTTTTTTCTGATTAATACAAAGATTATATATGTACATCTGTTATGTTGAAAATACAGCAATTTACTGAAGCATCAACTATGTCAAAAGCTAAATTAAAAAAGACACGTATGCATAGTGCATTCAGATAATGCACTTTGGTTTAACATTGATCTATGTTTCTGATATTTTACGGGAAATGGCATCTCTGTGAGAAAACAGGTGCATTGGAGCATCCAGTTATGGACTTGACCTTTATATGCAGCACGTTTGTTAACATTTCTACAAAGGTTTCTACAGAGGCAAGATTTTTTTCTTGATAAACTGACATTTCACCATCACACATCATACTTCATACTAAGTCTACATGTCAAATCAAAATTAAAAACGCAATATAACATTAGAAAACTACATTTTTAAACCTTAAAGAGGGTGGTACTAAATATATATTTAGTGTTTCATTGTTACAGTATTAAAAGGCAAATGTGTTTATAAAGGCTTTGGGGTGTGGATGTAAATTCTAAAAGGAAACATTCTGTTTCTTTAGGATACACAGATACAAATGACTTACATTAGTGATGTGTGAATAGTAAAATGAGCATTCCTATTCTGAAAGTAAAGGGAAAAAAATATAAATTTGGTATACATGCTAAAGTGCTTAAAGATCCTTCTCTCTCTAAGGCCCCTTTCAGACTGGGGCGGGAGCTGCGGTGGCGGTATAACGCCGCTAAAAGTAGCGGCGCTATACCGCCGGGATTGCCGTGGAAATCAGCCGCTAGCGGTGCGGTATTAACCCCCGCTAGCGGCCGATAAAGGGTTAATACCGCCCGCAATGCGCCTATATAGAGGCGCATTGCGGGCGGTATTGCCGCGGTTCCCATTGTTTTCAATGGGAAGGAGCGGTGAAGGAGCGGTATACACGCCGCTCCTCTCACCGCTCCAAAGATGCTGCTGACAGGAGATTTTTTTGTCTCCCGCCAGCGCATCGCCTCAGTGTGAAAGCCCTTCGGCTTTCACATTGAGGTAGCTGGGCAGGAGTTTTTCAGGCGGGATAGCAGCGCTATTTTTAGCGCTGTACCGCCTGAAAAACTCCTCAATGTGAAAGGGGCCAAACTACCGGTACCTTTGTGTGACATATTACAATCTTTCCTCACTCGCCTTTCAGTTTACTGGACAACAATCTAAGCACCAACAGACTGAGATACGTCATCAGTGGAGCAAGTTAACTTCCCAGTAGACATGTCTTGTTTTGTTTCATTTCGTTTTTTTTTTGTTAATTTTTTATCAAATTCCACATGTTCAAAACAATTAGTATTCGTATTGGTCAAAAAATTATCAATCAATTCGAGTTCTGTGTGAAGAATAGCTGGTTGTTAAGATGTGGGCCGGGAACCTGGCCACTGTGTCCTTAACAACTGATGGGCTTCCCCACTGACAGTTGAATTGTAAACAAAAGAATGCCGGCAATGAAAAATAATCTCCGGTCTCATTTAAGGCTCCCGTCATCTGCCTGCTCTGCTGTCTGCCAGTTCTTAATTAGCTAAGGGGGTGGGCCACTTGATGATATTACTGGGTGGCCTCCCCCTTGTGACATGAGCAACTGGGGTATGCTGGGGGCATGTCTCCCCATGATGTCATCTGGTGACCCCATGCTGTTATCTTTTTTTTTTATTGTTGGCATTCTTTTGTTTACATTTCAGTTTTTTTTCCCATGATTTAATTTTAAAATATGATTACCATGATGTCACTAATGACTGGCTACCTAATGTGTAGTGGTTCGTATGCCTTAGTTACTCTTGGCACCAAACATTTTTTTATTTTTTTTTTCCTTATTCATCTTAACATTTAGTAATTCTTGAATTGATATTCTTCCAAATGCCAAGTGTTTAGTGCCTATGTTGTTTGGTGTTTAGTGTTTCCTAATCCTTGCCTCCCCAAAAATATTATTTAAGATTTAAAATGTATTATTCTAAAGCATAACAGCTACTTACCAGTGCTAAGGAAAATGTAGATTCTGTATTAGATATGTTCATAGTCATTGACCTTGCACCTAAATCAGGGGTGTCCAAACTTTTTTCAAAGAGGGCCAGATTTGATGAAGTGAACATGCGTCAGGGCCGACCATTTTGCCTGACATTCTTCGAACCATTAAAATTAAATGCAAATTAACTAATACACTGCCCAATAAGAATTCTCTTGCCTTTGTGGCTGTGTGTGGTGAAGAGTCTAAGGATGAGCTCAGGCGTGTTATTTGGATATACCGTATTTATTGTTGTATAACACGCACATGCGTATAACACCCACCTTCACTTTATGTGGAAAGTTTCAGGAAAAACTTACATTTTAAATAAAGAATTGTGAAGCAAAATAAGTCAGGTCAGTGCCCATCAATGCAGCCTAATGAGTGCTTATCTGCAGCCTCGCCATTGCCATGAATGCAGCCTCGCCATTGCCATGAATGCAGCCTCTGAATACAGCCTCACCATTGCCATGAATGCAGCCTCACAAGTGCCATGAATGCAGCCTCTGAATACAGCCTTACCATTGCCTTGAGTACAGCCTCACCATTGCCATGAATGCAGCCTCACAAGTGCCATTAATGCAGCCTCACTATTGCCATGAATGCAGTCTCACCATTGCCATGAATGCAGCCTCACAAGTACCATGAATGCAGCCTCACAAGTACCATGAATGCAGCCTCACAAGTACCATGAAAAAGAGATATATGTCCAAATTACCAGTGGGGCCGCATTAAACCGGAACGCGGGCCGCAATTGGCCCCCGGGCCGGACTTTGGACATGCCTGACCTAAATGAACCATTCCAGCTCCAGAATTATTTACTCCCTTCCTGACCAGGAAATGTTTGCGATGTAGCACTGCATTGCTTTAACTGACAATTGCGTGGTCGTGCAACACTGTACCCAAATAAAACATATGTCCTTTTTTCCCACAAATAGAGCTTTATTTTGGTAGTATTTGATCACTTCTGAATTTTTTTTATTTTTTGCGCTATAAACAAAAAAATACATGAAACATACCCAATAATAATAAAAAAAATCAAATGTCTTCATCAATTTAGGTCAATATGTATTCTGGTACATATTTTTGGTAAAAAAAAATCCCAATAAGTGTATATTGAGTGCTTTTTGCAAAAAGTTATAGCGTCTACAAACTATGTTTTTTTTTATTTTTTAAATTGTTTTTACTAGTAATGGTGGTGATCAGTAGGGATGAGCCGAACACCCCCCGGTTCAGTTCACAGCAGAACATGCGAACAGGCAAAAGATTTGTTCGAACACGCAAACACCGTTAAAGTCTATGGGACATGAACATGAAAAATCTAAAGTGCTAATTTTAAAGATTAATATGCAAGTTATTGTCATAAAACGTGTTTGGGGACCCGGGTCCTGCCTCAGGGGACATGTATCAATGCAAACAAGGTTTTAACTACTTAACCCCCGGACCATATTGCTGGTCAAAGACCAGAGCACTTTTTGCGATTCGGGACTGCGACGCTTTAACTGACAATTGCACGGTCGTGCGACGTGGCTCCCAAACAAAATTGGCGTCCTTTTTTTCCCACAAATAGAGCTTTCTTTTGGTGGTATTTGATCACCTCTGCGGTTTTTATTTTTTGCGCCATAAACAAAAATAGAGCGACAATTTTGAAAAAAAATAATATTTTTTACATTTTGCTGTAATAAATATCCCCCAAAAATATATAAAAAAATTGTTTTCCTTAGTTTAGGCCGATACGTATTCTTCTACATATTTTTCGTAAAAAAAATCGCAATAAGCGTTTATTGATTGGTTTGCGCAAAAGTTATAGCGTTTACAAAATAGGGGGTATTTTTATGGCACTTTTATTAATATATTTTTTTTACTAGTAATGGCGGTGATCAGCGATTTTTTTTCGTTACTGCGACATTATGGCGGACACTTCGGACACTTTTGACAAATTTTTGGGACCATTGGCATTTTTATAGCGATCAGTGCTATAAAAATGCATTGGATTACTATAAAAATGCCACTGGCAGTGAAGGGGTTAACACTAGGGGGTGGGGAAGGGGTTAAGTATGCCTGGGTGTGTTCTTACTGTGGGGGGGGGGGCCTCACTAGGGGAAACACTGATCTTCTGTTCATACATTGTATGAACCGAAGATCAGCGTTTCCCCCGCTGACAGGACCGAGAGCTGTGTGTTTACACACACAGCTCCCGGTCCCCGCTCTGTAACGAGCGATCGCGTGTGCCCGGCGGCGATCGCGCCCGCCGGGCACACGCACGGGAGTCGGGGGCGCGCGTGGGGCGCGCGCACGCGCCCCCTAGTGGCCGCTCGAAGAGCGGACGTATAGCTACGGGCTCTCGCCCAGGAGAGCCGACCTGCCGCCGTATAATGACGGTGGCTGGTCGGCTAGTGGTTAAAAACTGCAGTTTTTTTGGGAGCAGTGATTTTAATAATGCTTAAAGTGAAACAATACAGGCAACATTTTCCTACCTGGTGGTGTCTATAGTATGCCTGTAAAGTAGCGTGTGTTTTCCGTGTTTATAACAGTCTCTACACAAAATTACATTTCTAAAGGGAAAAAAAAAGTAATTTAAAACTACTTGCGGCTATAATGAATTGTCAGGTCCCGGCAATACAGATCAAAGTCATTGAAAGTAATTGAAAGATAAAAAATAAAAATGTGTGGGGGTCCCCCTAAATTCCATTACCAGGCCCTTCAGATCTGGTATGGATTTTAAGGGGTACCGCATGCCAAATAAAAAAAATAAAAATGGTGTGGGGTTCCCCCCAAAAATCCATACCAAACCCTTATCTGAGCATGCAACCTGGCAGGCCGCAGAAAAAGAGGGGGGATGAGAGAGCGCCCCGCCCTCCTGAACCATACCAGGCCACATGCCCTCAACATGGGAAGGATGTCCCCATGTTGGTGGGGACAAGAGCCTCATCCCCACATCCCTTTCCCTGGTGAATGTGGGGGTTTGCGGGCAGGGGGCTTATCGAAATCTGGAGGCCCCCTTTAACAAAGGGGACCCCAGATCCCACCCCCTATGTGAATTGGTAAGGGGTACATTGTACCCATACCATTTCACAAAAAAAGTGTGAAAATGTTAAAAATGACAGGAGACGGCTTGAAACAAGTTTTTTATTAAAAATAAAAAATAAAACATTCCAGCGATGTAATCCACTCTTGAGCTCCAGTGTAGTAATCTGTTCTCGATCTCCAGCGATGATCCATTCGCCAGCGGTGATCTCCAGCGAGGAACAACGCACATCCCGCCTCCACTGAAGGCACACGGCCGAATGACTGCAAGCTGCTTAACAGCTCTTTTATAACCTCTGGTGTGTCACGGGAAACTCCCTAACCCAGGTTTCACGTGATACGTCAGAGGGGGCGGGGTCATACATCACGGGTAAAGAATTGGCGCGGAGTACCCCACGCAATTTTTTTTCCATTTGGGGCAGGGAACTGTATTGCCAGGAACCCGACAATTAGGCCCCATGCACAGGAGACGCAGATGCAAACTCATCTAAACACACGTTTTCAAACACAAAAACCGGCGTTTAAAACGCCAGTTTTTGCCGTGAATTTCGCGGCGTTTTACCGTGTTTTACCGCGTTTGCTTTTATAAGCGTTTAGTTAAGAAACATCATACGACCCTCCCTAAGCTCAAAAAACAGTATTATTTAACCATTTCAGCCATTTTGTGAGACCAGAGTGAGTAGCAGCTGAGAGAGCAGCAGTGTACGCGTATTTAGCGTGTCACTTGCCACAAGCTGCGGATTGTCCACTTGCCGCGTCACCTGCCAAAAGTTGTGAATTGTCCACTTGCCACGTCATCTGTCACATCACATTGCCACGCCACCTGCCACAAGTTGTGGATTGTCCACTGGCCACGTCACCTGGCCACGTCACCTGCCATGTCACCTGGCCACGTCACCTGCCACAAGTTGTGGATTGTCCACTTGCCATGTCACCTGGCCATGTCACCTGGCCACGTCACCTGCCACGTCACCTGGCCATGTCACCTGCCACAAGTTGTGGATTGTCCACTGGCCACGTCACCTGCCACGTCAACTGGCCACGTCACCTGCCACAAGTTGTGGATTGTCCACTTGCCACGTCACCTGACCACGACACCTGCCACAAGTTGTGGATTGTCCGCTTGCCACGTCACCTGCCACAAGTGGATTATCCACTTGCCAAATCACCTAGCCACGTCACCTGTTCACATCACCTGCCACAAATTACTTTTTTTTCTTTTAGAAATGTAATTTTGTGCAGAGACTGTTATAAACACGGGAAACATGTGCTTCTTTACAGGCATAGTATAGACACAACCCCAGGTACTTGTATTGTTTCACTTTAAGCATTATTAAAATCACTGCTTCTGAAAAAAACTGTGGTTTTTAAAACTTTTTGCATTGATACATGTCCCCTGGGGCAGGACCCAGGTCCCCAAACACTTTTTATGACAATAACTTGCATATTAACCTTTAAAATTAGCACATTCAATTTCTCCCATAGACTTTTAAAGGGTGTTCCGCTGCTTTTCGAATTTCCTGCGAACACCCCAAATTTTTGCTTTTCGGCGAACGGGTGAACAGCCAATTTTCGAGTCAAACTCATGAACATAAAGCTCATCCCTAGTGATCAGTGATTTTTAGAGGGACTGTGAAATTGCGGCAGACAAATCTGACACTAAGGCCCCATACACACGAGAGGATTTATCCGCGAATACGGTCCAGCGGACCGTTTCCGCGGATAAATCCTCTCGAGGATTTGTGCGGATTTCCATGCGATGGAGTGTACTCACCATCACATTGAAATCCGCGCCGAAATCCTCTGGCGATGACGTGTCGCGCCGTCGCTGCGATTATGACGCGGCGACGCGCGCGACGCTGTCATATAAGGAATTCCACGCATGCGTCGAATCATTACGACGCATGCGGGGGATCCCTTCGGACGGATGGATCCGGTGAGTCTATACAGACCAGCGGATCCATCCATTGGGATGGATTCCAGCGGATAGATTTGATAGCATGTCATCAAATATTTATCTGCTGGAAATCCATCCCAGGGGATAAATATCCGCGGAAACAGATCCACTGGAGTGTACACACCATAAGATCTATCCGCTGAAACCCATTCGCTGGGATTTTTCAGCGGATGGATTCTATCTCGTGTGTATGGGGCCTAAGTGACACTTTTTGGGGACCAGTGGCACCAATACATTGATCAGTGCTAAAAATAATGCACTGTGACTGTATAAATAACACTGGCAGGAAAGGGGTTGACACCAGGTGCGATCAAGGGGTTAAGTGGGGGGGGGGTGGATGCCCTGATTGAAAAGAGAGATCTGTGTTTCCAATTAGCAGAAACAAAAGCTCTCTTTTACTCCCTGACAGAACAGGCAGGCCACCATTCCGCCTTTCCTCCAAACGATTGCCAGACCCACTGTCCAATCACAGTGAGAGTGGTGCTATGGCAGAGCGTATGCATGTCCCCCAGATCGCGTGCAGGTATGTGATTTTGTGCAGGCGGGCGCCCTGCCGCAGTTAAAACTAAAATAGCAAAAACTGCAATGGTTATGCAAATATAAACTCTGTTTCATTTAATATAGGTTTGTTGATCTTTACCTGTTTAAAAAAAATAATAATCATTTTGTTTCCTATTGTTCTCAAATTGATTTATGCTATGTATTTATTTTGCAAAATTAGGACATGTAGATTTTCATATTGTTATTTTGTACTGAACTGTAATTGTTCTTATTTAAATTATGTTTTTACTGTTACAGTTGTGCTTTTGATCAAAACAAAGTATCAAAATGACTATGGAACCGTGGTTCAATGATATAAACAGCGCTATGTGATTGATAATGTCTAGCCCCAAAATAGGAGCTTTAAATGAGAACGTAGGTGGTGTGCTAGGTGACCAAAAGACCAGGTATTAGTGCACCCTAAACCTTATCTATAGATTCACCAGGTAATGTGATGGTATCACCCTTTAGGATGTAACCTTACCACAGCGTGCAAGAGGACTGGCGTGTTAATGTCAGTACTCTCAAGCAAACCTTCCTCTATTCTCTTAGTCAGCCACGGTCATTCCATTGCAGGCACATAAAACGAAAGAAAATACCAAATAGTGAAGTACCGCTTAAGTAATGCCCCACACAATGCAAAGGAGAACAAACCCCCTATGTAAATGCCCGTACAGAAACGACAAAGTAAATGAACTAAAGTGCAAGCCTGTAAACTCCTGCTGTCACCGCCGTTCTCTGGGCACCAGAGGCCGCCCGAGTGCTGGTATCGCTGGGGAACTGGTGGTCAGCTGTGGAGCGCAGTAAGGCTTCCGTGTTGCGCCGATGTAGCCACGCCCTGACGCGTTTCGTCACTTCCGACTTCGACTGAGGGCGTGGCTACATAGCGCCGTCACTATCCCTTTATTCCCTGACAGCAGCAGCTATTGGTTGTGAAAGCAGATGCCCTCCGGCCACGATAGGTGCAACCGGACCGGGAGGAGGGGCTGATGCCGAGCTGTGCTGTTTGGGGCTAGTAGGGAAACGTAGACTCTATTGCTGCACATAATTTAATTGAGCACAATGTCTCCAAAAAAAGTTAAAATTTACAAACTGGATGCATCAGCCATAGAGTAGCCAGCAGAATCACCTGTAGATGATTCAAGCATTCCAAAGTAAAAAATTAAAAGCGTATGTATAATCGAGGCGAGTCGAGATAGACAAAGCTAGGGCATTAGGAAATATCAGCCAATCATAGATAACCTGGGCGGATGTTATGCAAATCAGTCTACGGGCTGTCTTAAGGGCCTCAAGAGACCGTGCTCTCTTCAGCCAATCTGCAAGGACTGGGGCGGGTATATTTGCTCAGTAGCACATTAATGCACGCTCGAGTCTACAGTGCTACATGACCCGAATGCTCCGCCAGAGTATAAAATCTGGTGGTTAATCATGCTGGTGGTCCAAGGGGATAAACACATTATCAATAATCACAATATTATTACTAATGGACCGGCTGTGAAACGGAGAAAAAAGCCGCACAGTCTATGTCACTTGTGCCTATATGTTAACTGTATTATGCAGGACCCTGTAGAGCGTGCACCCATCATTAAGTTAATTGGATTCTCATATAGACAAAATCATATTTATGAGCCCCGTGCTCAGATATGTGAACATAAACTGTGAACAAGCGATGACTTCCATAATAATAGGGAATACGTGCGTGGATAATTCCATGATAAAATGTCACACGTGTGACATTCATGCTGCATAAATATATATATGCGTAAATCTTGTGGTAGGGTGATTTTCAGAGTCGATTGTATCTGTTCTGGAATCTCTTTTAAAATATTTATTTATGTAAATAGCACCCCCATATAAATTATGTACGTTATATCCTGATCCAAAGGAAAAGTGTCACATAGACGGCTGATGTAGTATACTACGTCAGTCACTCAGGATAAAAGTAAAAAAATGGAAGACTTCATAAAATCAATAAATAGTTAACTAATTATGATAAAATCATTGTATATGATATGGTAGTGATAAAATAGTTATGGGAAAAAAATATAACAAACTATAGTAAAAAATCACTATAAAAATGAGATAGGATAAAACAGGCATAGCAGTGGGGACACACTGCAACAATGTATCAAATAAAATACAAGTGATAAAAAGTAATAGAGATTGTCAATTAAAAATTATTAAAAATTATTATCAATTAAAAATTAACAATTTAAAATGACTAAAAATGTGTGTGGAGGATGACGGAGAGGAGAGAGTGTCAGTCAATCACAGGCACTTTCTTAGAAGCAAAAAAACCCAATACGGATAAATGGTTAAAATATTAAGATATATCAATAGGTATTGATAAAATATCGATAAAATATCTATAACGATGTACGAGAGAGGGAAGGAGAGCGAGCAGGGTGATCTAACTTGAAGAGACCCGGGGTAAAGTTGGTTATGTAGAAATCACCATAGAGTTAGGAGTCACTGATAAAACAGTTTATATCGAGTTCAACATTCAGGCCTTTTGGCAATAGCGTTTCAGTAATGTAGATCCACTCCGTTTCTCGTTTTGAGAGTTCCCTAACCAAATTAGAGCCTCTCCAGGATGGCTTAATATGGTCCACCCCCAAAAATTTGAGGCCAGCTGGGTTTTGGTTGTGATATTGTTTAAAGTGAAGAGATACACTGTGATCCTTGTACCCCAACTTAATATTTGCCACGTGCTCAGCAATTCTTACCCTCAAGGCTCGTTTTGTTCTTCCAATGTACATTAACTTACAAGGACATTCTAACATGTAGACCACATGTGTGGTGTTGCAAGTAATAAAATCCTTTACACTGAATATCATTCCATTTGATGTAGATGTGAATGTTTCGATAGGGCCTCTGGATCTGTCAGCCTCTCTGCAGGGAAGGCATTTTCTGC
Source organism: Rana temporaria (assembly GCF_905171775.1). Classification (NCBI taxonomy): domain Eukaryota; kingdom Metazoa; phylum Chordata; class Amphibia; order Anura; family Ranidae; genus Rana; species Rana temporaria. The sequence continues at coordinate 220,105,541 of NC_053493.1, read as the reverse complement.
ATGGGAAAAAACAGTCCTTATCCCAAAAAGAGGGGGGTTTTTTTGGAGCATCAAGCACTTTCTTCACAATTTTATCACCGATACTGACAGCCTTTCTATAAATAAACCCAGGGTTCATTGGTAGAACTGTATTTAAAATCCTATCTAAGAACAGGATATGCCAATGGGTTTTAAAAATTCTCTCCACTTCTTTATACTGGCTGTGGTATCCTGAAATAAAACTCCACTCATGCACATTGATGGTATTCTTAGGTCTAGTTGTGAGAAGGCAATTTGCTCTAGGTATCAGAGATAAATCATCGATGATATTGTCCAACTGAGTATCTTTATAGCCCTTTTCCACAAATTTCTTTTTGAGAACCATGGCCTGTGAGATAAAGTCAATGTCATTAGTGCAATTACGTTTCACCCTCATCAGTTGACCTTTAGGTATATTTCTGAGCCACATAGGGTGATGTCCACTGTTTGTTGGGAGGTAGCTATTAGCATCAGTTGGTTTGAAATATACCTTGGTTCCCAATTTATTACCATTCCTAAAAATATTCAAGTCTAAAAAGTGAATGTTCTGTTGGTTATATTCACTAGTTAAAACTATATTACAGGTATTGGTATTAAGATACTTTAAAAACTTCTCCAACGTTAAAAGAGAGCCCACCCATATAAAAAACAGATCGTCGATATATCGTCGGTAAAAGAGTAACTCCTTGGGTCTCTCATTAAAAATAGTCTTATTCTGCCATGAATAGGTTAGCTATACTGGGGGCAAATTTAGCCCCCATGGCAACACCATTCTTCTGGGAGTAAAAGCATCCATCGTACCAAAAATAGTTGTGGCTTAAGCAAAAATCAAGGCAGTTACGTAGAAATATTTTTAAGGTATGTGTAATATCATCTCTAACACAGAGTGCCCAATTTAGCGCTAGAAGTGCGTCATCGTGTTGTATCACTGTGTAAAGTGAGGACACATCCGCTGTAACTAAAAACACATCGTTTTGCTCAGACAAGACTATTTCATCTAATTGAATGAGAAGGTCCTTTGTATCTTTAAGGTAAGCCTTAGTAACAATGACGCTTTTCTGCAGATAGTGATCCAAAAATTGGCCCAGACGTGACGTGACAGAGCCAATTCCATTTACTATGGGTCTTCCAGGTGGGTTTTCTATGTCTTTGTGTATCTTAGGCAGCGTGTAAATGGTAGGAATCCTACTGCTGCTAGGCAGTAGATATTTTCTCTCTCTTTATTAGAAATGGCGTGTGAATGATATCCCCCCTTTTTTTGGGATAAGGACTGTTTTTTCCCATGCAGAAAATGCCTTCCCTGCAGAGAGGCTGACAGATCCAGAGGCCCTATCGAAACATTCACATCTACATCAAATGGAATGATATTCAGTGTAAAGGATTTTATTACTTGCAACACCACACATGTGGTCTACATGTTAGAATGTCCTTGTAAGTTAATGTACATTGGAAGAACAAAACGAGCCTTGAGGGTAAGAATTGCTGAGCACGTGGCAAATATTAAGTTGGGGTACAAGGATCACAGTGTATCTCTTCACTTTAAACAATATCACAACCAAAACCCAGCTGGCCTCAAATTTTGGGGGGTGGACCATATTAAGCCATCCTGGAGAGGCTCTAATTTGGTTAGGGAACTCTCAAAACAAGAAACGGAGTGGATCTACATTACTGAAACGCTATTGCCAAAAGGCCTGAATGTTGAACTCGATATAAACTGTTTTATCAGTGACTCCTAACTCTATGGTGATTTCTACATAACCAACTTTACCCCGGGTCTCTTCAAGTTAGATCACCCTGCTCGCTCTCCTTCCCTCTCTCGTTTATCGATATAGATATTTTATCGATATTTTATCAATACCTATTGATATATCTTAATATTTTAACCATTTATCCGTATTGGGTTTTTTTGCTTCTAAGAAAGTGCCTGTGATTGACTGACACTCTCTCCTCTCCGTCATCCTCCACACACATTTTTAGTCATTTTTAATTGTTAATTTTTAATTGATAATAATTTTTAATAATTTTTAATTGACAATCTCTATTACTTTTTATCACTTGTATTTTATTTGATACATTGTTGCAGTGTGTCCCCACTGCTATGCCTGTTTTATCCTATCTCATTTTTATAGTGATTTTTTACTATAGTTTGTTATATTTTTTTCCCATAACTATTTTATCACTACCATATCATATACAATGATTTTATCATAATTAGTTAACTATTTATTGATTTTATGAAGTCTTCCATTTTTTTACTTTTATCCTGAGTGACTGACGTAGTATACTACATCAGCCGTCTATGTGACACTTTTCCTTTGGATCAGGATATAACGTACATAATTTATATGGGGGTGCTATTTACATAAATAAATATTTTAAAAGAGATTCCAGAACAGATACAATCGACTCTGAAAATCACCCTACCACAAGATTTACGCATATATATATTTATGCAGCATGAATGTCACACGTGTGACATTTTATCATGGAATTATCCACGCACGTATTCCCTATTATTATGGAAGTCATCGCTTGTTCACAGTTTATGTTCACATATCTGAGCACGGGGCTCATAAATATGATTTTGTCTATATGAGAATCCAATTAACTTAATGATGGGTGCACGCTCTACAGGGTCCTGCATAATACAGTTAACATATAGGCACAAGTGACATAGACTGTGCGGCTTTTTTCTCCGTTTCACAGCCGGTCCATTAGTAATAATATTGTGATTATTGATAATGTGTTTATCCCCTTGGACCACCAGCATGATTAACCACCAGATTTTATACTCTGGCGGAGCATTCGGGTCATGTAGCACTGTAGACTCGAGCGTGCATTAATGTGCTACTGAGCAAATATACCCGCCCCAGTCCTTGCAGATTGGCTGAAGAGAGCACGGTCTCTTGAGGCCCTTAAGACAGCCCGTAGACTGATTTGCATAACATCCGCCCAGGTTATCTATGATTGGCTGATATTTCCTAATGCCCTAGCTTTGTCTATCTCGACTCGCCTCGATTATACATACGCTTTTAATTTTTTACTTTGGAATGCTTGAATCATCTACAGGTGATTCTGCTGGCTACTCTATGGCTGATGCATCCAGTTTGTAAATTTTAACTTTTTTTGGAGACATTGTGCTCAATTAAATTATGTGCAGCAATAGAGTCTACGTTTCCCTACTAGCCCCAAACAGCACAGCTCGGCATCAGCCCCTCCTCCCGGTCCGGTTGCACCTATCGTGGCCGGAGGGCATCTGCTTTCACAACCAATAGCTGCTGCTGTCAGGGAATAAAGGGATAGTGACGGCGCTATGTAGCCACGCCCTCAGTCGAAGTCGGAAGTGACGAAACGCGTCAGGGCGTGGCTACATCGGCGCAACACGGAAGCCTTACTGCGCTCCACAGCTGACCACCAGTTCCCCAGCGATACCAGCACTCGGGCGGCCTCTGGTGCCCAGAGAACGGCGGTGACAGCAGGAGTTTACAGGCTTGCACTTTAGTTCATTTACTTTGTCGTTTCTGTACGGGCATTTACATAGGGGGTTTGTTCTCCTTTGCATTGTGTGGGGCATTACTTAAGCGGTACTTCACTATTTGGTATTTTCTTTCGTTTTATGTGCCTGCAATGGAATGACCGTGGCTGACTAAGAGAATAGAGGAAGGTTTGCTTGAGAGTACTGACATTAACACGCCAGTCCTCTTGCACGCTGTGGTAAGGTTACATCCTAAAGGGTGATACCATCACATTACCTGGTGAATCTATAGATAAGGTTTAGGGTGCACTAATACCTGGTCTTTTGGTCACCTAGCACACCACCTACGTTCTCATTTAAAGCTCCTATTTTGGGGCTAGACATTATCAATCACATAGCGCTGTTTATATCATTGAACCATGGTTCCATAGTCATTTTGATACTTTGTTTTATATCTTTATTGGGTTCTTTACCCTTTTTTAAAATAGCTGCTTTTCTGAATTTTTATCAATTTTAATCACTTTTGATATATCCAACACACTTGACTCCACATCCTTCTTTTCCTCACTTGGGATCAAGTGACTTACTGTCCATTGGCGCCGGAAGTGCATTTAGGTTCCCATTTGTCTAGTTTATGCACCTCAATTCTATTGTGCTTTTGATCAGGTTACTTGACACAATTGTCTCCTAAAAATTGAGAGTGCAAAATATGGTGCATTGGTGTATAGTATCCAATTGCTTTTAACTTCAACTTGTTCAATTAAAGTGTCACTTAACCCACATCACACAAAAAATCTATCAATAAATGGTGTATAACATGTTCATACTCAGTCACAATGGGATTTGTTTTTTACTCTATTATGCAAACAAACTGATTGATCCCACTGTTCTCTGTCTAACCCTTCTGCCCATGTCCCCAGTTCAGCTAGGGATTTTTGTAGAACTGTGGTGGCAACTCTGCACATGCTCAGCTTTCAGTGAGTTTCAATGCTGAGCATTTCTTCCCTATCACATCTGAGCAGTACATGATCAAGTAGCAGACAGTCCTAAGTGCTGACAACAACAGAACATGTTCACCTCATATTTTTTTCCCTTTCAGGGCAATCCCTGCCATCGTAAATGACCCTCAGGCACTTGGTCCATATACACTGGAAAGAGGGACTCTAACGTTGACATCACCAATATGCAATGGTCATCTGATGGGTAATTGTACTCGTGTTTAAAAGGTTGGCCTGGGCACTTTATACAGTGGCTCACCTAGGCCTTGCTGCCTGCAGTACGCCATGTTTCAGGGGTAAAGTGTTGTTACCCACGTGGTCATTTACCCTTAACGACGGAAAATAATTTTGCAAGAGACCTTTGCTCCTCTCACATATGGTAATGGATAGAATAGGCCTTTCAACATTGCCAGTGGAGGCCTTAATGACATATACTGTATGTGAGACCGGCAACAAAATGAATTGGGCTGGTGGTTGGGTGCTGGAGTCCCCCCCCCCGCAAACTGTCACCACCTACATACCCCCTGTCCTCTTTATGGCATTTAGGGGGCTTACTTGAGCTTTACCTAACTTTCTAAGTCTTTTAAGGCCCCATGCACCCAAACTCCTTCTGCTACAGACCGTGGGCTATGTCGCCTCCCTCATAGACTCCAGCACTCACCTCCCGATAACACTATGAAGCCTACTCTGTTTTATAAGCCGTATGATCCTAGGCATACTGCAAGGGAGCCTCATACAGTAATATGACCCGTGTGGCACACCAGGGCACTAAAGGCATGTCTAAACGCACCAGAGCGGTGGGCATTACACGTGACCCTTTCAAGGAGGGTGAGAGGGAAGTACCAATTAGAGTGGCTCCCTACATATAAGGTGGGCAGTGACACACTGAGACACTTAATGATGGCCCATAGTCTCCCAGCTGCAAGGGCCCAACAACACCAGGGTTCTACTAGTTGGGAATATTGTACCTGAATACCACTGCAGACACAATGGGCATGGTTGGCAGCACTCCCACCTCCTCTCAGAATTGGAAAATCAGGGTGCACTTGAGGTCGATACCCCCTCATCACATAGGGTCTATCAGGACACAGAATGGTTCCTATGCCAGCAGCGATACACCCCCTATTGGAGATATTAATTACTTATGCCACACCCCTTAACAGGTACACCCCACTGGAGGAGTATTTGCTCTTTCCTGGGCTTCACTTTAATGCGTTATTGCCACTCCTCCATCAGGCACACCATGAAGGACGCAACATCCCACTGCCTTAACCTTGCCTCCTTAACTGTTAGATGGCTCGCTTGGCAGGTTGAGGCACTCCAGGGTTATTTAATGTGGAGGAATCTGTTTGGTCAGTTTACTCCAAAGTTTATAAAATCCACTTGGGGACCTGGAGCCCGGAGATTTTATAGTGACATGGGTGGGGTGGGATGGAATCTCCAATCCTGGGACCGGGTTTTGGAAACAGCCAGGAGTCTGGCTGGTTGATTGAACAGGTGGTTCCTGGGCTTATGAACAGGTGGTTCCTGGGCTTATAGTAGAGTCAAGACCAGTGTTCAGGACTCCACCCTCCCGAGGAGTCCAGGCAAGCAAGGGAGAAGCATGCATGTCTGCATGGTATAGACAGAAGACCCAAAGCTGTGGGCTGAGCAGCACAGAAGCTGAGAGCACAGAGAAAAGTACAGTGATTTGTACAGGTACTTTGGTACGTGGCCAAGAGGGCTGAAGTGTAAGCCTAAGGGGCTGTATTTCTGAAGAGAGCCAGGTAGCTCGGCATTTTCGGTTGACTATTTCTTTATTGCTGTAGCAACTTGAAACCCCCTGCGTGGGAAATTCTGGATGGACGTTTTTCTTTCTTTTAATAAAAGTGGGTCAACAAACCCTTAAAAAGCACAACTGGCGTGGACTCTGCTTCTACCCAGATGCTAAATAACCCCAACTATATCATATATCATATTATATCATGTCCTAGACTATACATAGGTCTTTATTTAGGTACTGCAAACTGAGCCGAACTTCTAGATTGCAGGCTTTCAGCACTGAGGCTATACCTCCCCTATTCCACCATGGAGTCCACTGATGAAAGGCTTACACTGCAGTACTTTACAGAGCTGCATCATACTTTGTCCATATATGTGCCCCACCTACACTCCATGAATAGCACACTCTCCTTATAACTACTATTATACACCAATGTTACCTGTAGCGGTGGGCAGAAGTTACACCTACACACATCTATCCCGCTAGGATTTTTCCAACCCCCATACAGTGGCAAAGTATAGCACTTGCATCCTTCGGGTTAACAGTCACTAGCTTTACACTGTACCTACTGTCTTCAATATCTTTTGAAGAAGGGGCAGGACCCATTTCTTCTCAGTTTATTGGTTATGAGTGCATATCTCCTACTCCTCCCCCTCCTCCCCTTAATCTCTCTGGACTTCATCACCCCTGTGTGCTGACATACCACTGCACAATGGCCCCAATGTAAGACAATCAACCTCCCCCAGGTCAAGCTATACTCCCTAAATATTCGGGAACTGAATATTCCCGAAAAAAGGTCTGTTACTTCTACCCTTCCTGAGATCCAGGGCAGATGTGGTCTTCCTTCAAGAGACACATTTCAAATTCAACAACATACCTAACCTACACAGTAAATACTATCCCACTGCATATCACGCTACCACTTCCGAATCGAAATCCAAGGGAGTGTCTGTCTTAATCTCAAAAAATTGCCCTATCCAAATCCAAGACACACTCTAATGCCCCGTACACACCATCACTTTATGTAATGAAAAAAAACGACATTTTCTGTGAAGTAAAAAATTACGTTTTTGAAACTTCAATTTTCAAAGACGAAGTTGCCTACACACCATCGTTTTTCTCACAATGTTCTAGCAAAGCGAGGTTACGTTCCACCACGTTTTTCCATTGAAGCTTGCTTCATAAGTAGCTTCTGGGCATGCGCGGATGAAACAACGTCGTTTTAAACGACGTTTTTGCTACACACGGTCAATTTCTGTGAAGTAGAAGTTGACGTTTTGAAAAACGACACATAAAATTGAAGCATGCTTCAATTTTTTTTGGTCGTTTTTTAGAAGACATAAAACGACGTTTTCCCCCACACACGGTCAATTAAAGTGACGTTTTTAAAAACGTCATTTTTTTTAATCACATAAAGTGATGGCGTGTACGGGGCATTAGATGTAAATGGACGCTATTTCTTTCTGAAAGGCAAACTGCACAACATACCTATCACACTGGCAAACCTTTATGCCCCAAACAAACAACAAATTTCTTTCTTTTCGGAACACCCTACAACTCCTCACTACTAGAGTTAAGCGGACACCTGGATGTTTGTGTTCGACGGAAAAAATTTGGATAGGGAAATAACTTAAAATAACATAAAAAAATAAAAATAAAAAAACACTGCAAACACTGGGAGGAAACACTGCAAAATATATTGTTTTGCCCTAAATGGGTGTTTTTTGAATAGAACAATAGAAGAACACTAGCTAAAAAGTGTGTATCTCACATGTACAGATATGGAGGAAAAACTGCAAACACTGGAGGAAACACTGCAATTTTCTTTGTGTTGCCCTAAATGGATGTTTTTTGAATAGCACAATAGAAGAAAAGTATCTAAAGGGTGTATCTCACAGTAACATATGCAGTGCTGGTGTAATATGATTTCTGAAGCAGGACTGACTCCTATATATTTCTGTCCCTGTAAGCACAATCAGAAACCTTTCCCTAAAGTATCTAATGCAGAGTATCTCACAGGAACATATGCAGCGCTGGTGTAATTTGATTTCTGAAGCAGGACAATCTGACTCCTATATATTTCTCTCCCTACAAGCAGCAGCAGCAGCAGCCTTTCCTTACTCTAACTAAAGCAGAGTGACGTGCTGTGCTATGTGCCTCTATCTTATATAGAGGCTGGGTCACAAGCTGCACTGGCCAATCACAGCCTTGCCTATAGTAGGCATGGCTGTGATGGCTTCTAGGTCACACAATTAAAACAAATGGTGATTGGCTGCCCTGCAGCGTGCCATTACATTGCCGAACACCGAACCTGAACTTACAGCAAATTACAAATTACAGTTCGGGTTCGCTCAACCCTACTCACTACATTCAAGCAGGCATGCTTATTGTAGGTGGGGATTTTAATCTGGCCCTCACCCCTTTGCTAGACACTTCCTCAGGCTACTCCACTCTACCGTATAGAGCACTTCGTACAATTAAAACACTGCTTGAGGATCTGACTCTACACGACACGTGGCTCACTCTGCACCCCAACACAAAAGATTTCAAATTTTTCTCGCCACCCCACAACAAATACACAAGGATAGACTATTTCTTCTTAACTCAGACAGACCTTGAATCTCTCGTGACAGCGGCCATAGATTCTATGAAACAAATAAAAAGAATTCTCGCGCAAATTCTAAAACACCCAATAAGGTCAGAAAAAGTGAAAAACAAGGACTAATCTTCTAATAATATAATGACAATGTGAATAAACAAAGTGCATAAATGAAACGTGCCAGTGCACACAGTGTCAGTGTCCAAGTAAATCAAACTGTGATAAGTAGATGAACAAATATTATAATAAATATGAAATTAAAATTCAAAAATGTGTAAGTGGCTGTGACAATTGATTGCAAGTCCGCAGATATTATTGTGGCTAAGAATCTGGATCCTCGGTGCGTATGGTCTCACAGAACTCTCACCTCATAAAATATATACTGGGCATCAAGGACAGTAATGGAGCTCTCTAAGCTCTCTAAGTGGTTCCAACCCTCCACAGGTGGCTCAGATACTTGCTTCTGACCCAAACAGTGCTGTAGTCACATATAGTCATCTGGGGACAGATGAAGACATGTGACAGTGTCGTAACGCGTAGGGATTGGCCATGGAAAGACGTACACCAGGAGTGACGTGAGGAGGCATTGCAAACGCCGCTGTTTCTTTTTATGATGGTTACTTGATTTTAAATGTAAGGGCATATTTTTTTTTATAAACGGTTCCCTATATTTTACATACTACACCATCGGAGGCCTGTTCTTCTCTTCTTCCCCTGTGTGAGTCTTATTAGATACCACTCGTGGAGACTATATGTGACTACAGCACTGTTTGGGTCAGAAGCAAGTATAAGAGCTACCTGTGGAGGGTTGGAACCACTTAGAGAGCTCCATTACTGTCCTTGATGCCCAGTATATATTTTATATGAGGTGAGAGTTCTGTGAGACCGTACGCACCGAGGATCCAGATTCTTAGCCACAATAATATTTGCAGACTTGCAATCAATTATCACAGCCACTTACACATTATTGAATTTATATTCCCATTTATTATAATATTTTTTTACTACAGTTCATCTACTTATCACAGTTTGATTTACTTGGACACTGACACTGTGTGCACTGGCACGTTTCATTTATGCACTTTGTTTATTCACATTTTCATTATATCATTAGAAGATTAGTCCTTGTTTTGAACTTTTTCTGACCTTATTGGGTGTGTTTTAGAATTTGCGCGAGAATTTTTTATTTATTTCATTTTTGTGTGCATTGTAATCACCACTAGTTCTTGCTGCAATTTCATTATTGTTATTTTGTGATATTTATTACTCGCAGTTGCATGAAGGACACCATTCATTCATAGATTCTATGGTCCTCTCGGACCACCACCCCATCTCCATCACCCTAACATTTTCGACAATGCCCACAAGATCTACAGTTTGGAGACTCGATAACTCCCTCTTCAATCACCCTGAAATCATAAATACATTGAATTCATACCTAGTGCAATACTTTTGCGAGAATGAATCCTCCAAGATCCACCCTATGACCCTCTGGGCTGCACAAAAATGTGTCATTAGAAGAGAGCTTATCTCGATTGCCGCAAAAAGACGGAAAGCTAGACAAGCACGTATTACAGAACTGTCCGAACACATTCATTCTCTCGAAAATAAGCATAAACAATCATTGACAGCAAAGACTTTCAATGAACTCCTGAAGGCCAGGGAAGGCCTGCTTTAGGAACTGGGGAAAACGACCAGACGCACATTTGCCACGTCGAATGTTCTATGAATTTGGCAGTAAATCTGGGGAATTGCTTGTCAATCTAAAAAGGCAGCCTTGACCATTAACTCAATTTCTGATCCCACAGGCAACACGATCTGCACCTCTGCAGGCATTGCAGATTAGTTTAAACAATTTTATACCAAACTCTATAATCTACCCACACCTATCGCAATGGATCAAACCACAAGCAAAAAGGAGGCGGTGGAACTAGACAAACTGATTGAGAGGGAGGAGTCCATTGCAGCCCTAAAGCAGCTAAAGACGGGCAAGTGCCCCGGTCCTGATGTCGGTCAAATACCATAGGTCCTTTACTGACTCCTTGATGTCCACATCACCCTGATTCCGAAACCACAGGCCCATTTCACTACTCAATGTCAACATGAAACTTTACGTGAAAATACTTGCCAATTGCATACTTCCCTTCCTCCCCAATTTAGTCTCTTTAGACCAGGTAGGATTCATCCCCGGAAGGGAAGCAGGGTATAACACCCTGAAAGCCATCAGCGTGCATCACTGGCTATCCAAATCCCCCACACCAGACTTTTTCCTGCCTCTACTGTCTCTTACTGATCCCATCACTACAATTTCCAACCTGCTAAAGGATTTCTCCTTCTTTAAATTAATTTCCAATCTTCAAATTCATTTTTAAAAATCCAGGGCCCTAAACATATCTTTGCCCGCCAATACAGTATCACTTTGCCAACACAACTTCCCTTTTGGGTGGGACACGCACGCTCTCACCTACCTAGGAATCCGAATACCAGTGAAACTATCAGACCTATTTCAGGAACTTCCTTATTATACTTAAAACTATACAAAAAGACCTTCAGAACTGGAACAAAGGTTCCTTCTCTTGGGTCGGGAGAGCAGCAATAGTGAAAATTAATATCCTCCCCAGACTCCTTTACCTCCTACAGACCATACCAATCAAACTACTGTCTGTCTTCATCAAATACAAACAGATATGTCTAAAATTCATCTGGGCTTCTAAACAACCTTGTGTGAGATGGGACAAATGAGTTACTCCTAAGCTGTTGGGTGGAATTGGCCTCCCCGACATTCATAAATATTACTGGTCCGAATAGTAGATTGGCACCTTCACGTCAAAACTAAAGCATGGATCAAACTTGAGGAAGCAGTCTCCCACTTACCGCTACACCACCTACCGTGGATCAGCCCACACAGAATACCAAGTGAAAGCACAGCCCACCCCCTTACTGGCCCTACCTTACAGGTCTTTCGAACAATCTGTAACAGACTGAAGATAGATTTGTCTCCCAGGCCCCTAACCCGATTAACCGAAACCCGGACTTCCCCCCAGGGAACAAGGGGTCTGAAACACATGGCACTCCAGTGGTATCCTCACTCAGGGTGGAAAGCTTTTTCGACAAAGGAAAACTCCTTCCCTTCCACACCCTTTTTGCCCAATAGACTGACAGGGATATCCCCTTCTTCAAGTACACCGCCTTATTTCCCACATAAAGACCTACACACCAGATTTCACACCAGCCCAATATCTGCTCCACCACACGTCTTTGCCCCAATCGGCCTACAAACGGTCTCTTATGCTACATCTCATTAACGCGGCCAAACTCTGTATACCCATATATTGGAGTGAGAGTTCCCCCACTTACTCTCTGAATGGTTACACAGGGTTGGGAGAATTGCTGAAATGGAAGACCTAATACAATAAGCGAGAGACTCCCCGAAGAAATTCCATAAGATATGGGCCTGCTGGATTTTGAATAACACACTCAACTTTAAGCATAGCTTAGAAAAGGAGCATATCTTTTAGTACCCAATCCCCGATATGATGCCTTTATATGTTGGCGGAGCAAGAGTCTTTGTGGACTCACTTGCTTTGACCGAAAAAACGGTAAGACAACGGTAAGAGGCTTGACTGGGTGCATCCCCACCCTCTCACAGATTGATCCTGATAAGGGTGTTTGGGTGCTTAGGTGGCGTACCAGGTCCCTCAACACACTTTTAGTGGAGTTCCTCTACTGTCTCAATATGTTTACCCAACATGCTCCCAAGGTATCGGGGATTTTCAGGAATATGCCTACTACTGTTACGGTTTTATATGTTTTTTATTGATACCAAGTTTGCAATGTTAGGTTATCAATCACATGCTTTTTACTATATAACTGTATGTTTACTCTCATGTATTTTGTAAAATCTTAATAAAAACATTGAAAAAAAAAAAAAAAAGGAGCTGAAGCAATCCCTGAACTGTCATTCAATACATTGTAAGCCACATTGGATTATTAGACTTTAATAATTCCACTTGTAGTGGACTCTTCTTCTGTTACATAAAAGCCTTAAATTACATAAGAAAGCGTCCACCAATAAAACTGTCCACCGATATCTGACACATACAAGTAATATATATTGGGAGAAGTGGAACATTATCACATATCATTAAAGATGACTAAAAGTAAAATTTTTATTTTCCCCAAAATTTGGCCAAAAAACGGGAGATTCCAGGAAAACGTTTTTATTGTGGTGAATGCATTCGTTTACGTACCACAATACCACCCACTTAGCCAAGTTGATTTATATTTTTACACAGAAAAAAAAAAAAGAACAGCAGAAAATTAAAATAAAAAAAATAATTAAAAATGCCCAGTGCTTTGGATACATTTATAAACCTTCACTTGCAGAGCTAGCAGTTGCCATTGCTCTCCGGTACAGCAGTTGAGAACCAATTCGTATGGTTGCCAGACATGTGATCCTTATAAAATCATAATAATCACAGGGTTTTTTTTACAAAAAAGCCAGTGCTTGCTGGCTCATCTGTCATTGTGCCTTTCATAATTTAAACAGAGGAGAGGATATTCATTGTATTGATGTGATTTGCCAGCATCCCTCAAATATATACACACCGAGGAAAAATACAGTATCCCCCATGGGGCTTTTTAGGCAACCACATAAGAAGATAGGATTGTTTATTATGTTGCCTCAACTTTGTGAACAACCTTGGCCCCTCTGGCACACCAGGCTAAGTATATGGATACTACAATACTATTGAGAGCACACTTAACTATAGTTCAGTATCAGAAAGCAAACATAAAACTGGTTAGTTGTAAAGAAATCCAATCTATTGTCACTGTTTGAAGTAAATGGCATAAATGAGCAAGTAAAGAATTAGATCAATCACAGTTCACTAGACCAGTGTTTCCCAACTCCAGTCCTCAAGGCACACCAACAGGTCATGTTTTCAGGATTTCCCTCAGATGAAACGGCTGTGGTAATTACTAAGGCAGTGAAACTGATCAAATTACCTGTGCAAAATAATGGAAAGCCTGAAAACATGACCTGTTGGTGTGCCTTGAGGACTGGAGTTGGGAAACACTGCACTAGACAATATGAGCACTCGTTTATGGCAGCTTAGTTTGGAGTTCTATGTGGATAAATTATAGTAAACCTTGTAACCCATAAAATCAGCAATAAGCAATGGATTAGGTAACAGTAACAGCAATGATGATCAATGCTACAATACATTTTATGTAATCAATAGGCTATAACCACTCTAGAGTGCACTCTATATGGATGGCTAAGATGAAATATAAGGCTTTCTAAAGAGGTACATATTACTATGGACATTATGTAAAGTTTTTGTGAAGCAGTGATCTGGGTGAGCAGTCCTTAGCACTAGTTATTTCAGCTGGCAAGAATTGGGGCCCATTCTTTATGGTGGTGCACATAAGTATAGTCCAAATAAAGTCTAGATGCACTGAATAGGGCTGTTAATTAGACATTAGTCCATGTGTTCCTAGTCTCTGCTAGCAGTGACTGGTTAAAGTGGCTGCAAACCCCATTCATGAAATTAGACCTAAGCACATAATGTTTACTTAACTCTCTTCAAAGCTTTATGTACAGTTTCTCTCTGGTGCTCCATTCTTCTGCTATTAGCATAAGTCACTTCTGACAAGTTCCTTGACACATGAGATTACAGTAGCTAAAAAATTGTGTCGGGGGGAGCTTAGAGGGAGGCAAGCAGGGAGCTGGTCTATTCAGACTACAGCTCTGCATGTTCTTTTGTCCTCTACCTATGTAGAGGGGGGTGTGTGCGCCTTTCCTAAAATCCTCTCTCACACAGTGTAATCCCAGACTTACCAACCACTGCTTAAAGAGGAAGAAAGATTTCTAACATGATCTTCACTTTCCAAAGAATGTAGAAACGGGGAGACACAGATATACAAGTAAAACTTCTGTAGGAGAATTTGTTTCATCTCTGTGTATCATCTGAGGCTATTCACTTCACTGGGTATATGCAAGGGTTTACAACCACTTTAATGGCAGCAATTCCCTCTTGCAAGTTCCAGTGATACAGCAGCTTTGAACCCACTATTCAGATGTCAGCTTACTTCTGCATTTGCCTAGAGTGACTCCAGCTCTCAGCACACAGGATAACAACTCTTCAGTTTCTGTCTTAAATGTAGGTTTCTAGCAGATTGGTGTGAACTTAGGACAAGTGATGAGCACACTCTGGTGCCCTCACAGCAAGAGGACTTTGCCTAGTCTTCAGCCAGGCAAAAGCATGCACCTGTCCTGCATGCTTTGGCCAGTCACAGTGCGCTCTGCTGTGAGAGCCTTGATTGGCCAAAAGCAGTGTGCCTTTGGCCGACCATGGCTCAGGGGGCTAAGTCCACGCCCCACACTTTGTAAGGCTGCTTACATAGCGGCCGTATATAGTGTAATGAATGAGAGTAGCAAAATGGCATTTCCAAAGGAAAAAAATTCATTTAAAACTGCTTGCAGCTGTAACGTATTGTTGGATCCAGGCAATATACATAAAAATCATTGAAAAAAATTGCGCAGGTCCCCCCCAGTCCATTACCAGGCAGTTAAGGACTGGTATAAATATTAGGGGAATCCTTTGCCAAAATTCAAATGGTGTGGTTCTCCCCCTAAAATCCATACCAGACCCTTTTTTGAGCATGCAACCTGGCAGGTCGCAGATAAAGGGGGGGCAAAAGAGTGCCCCTCCTAAACCATATCAGGCCACATGTCCTCAACATGGGGAGGGTGCTTTGGGTTCCCCCAAAACACCTTGTCCCTGCAACCCTTGACGGTTGGTTGTGGGTGTCTGCGGGCGAGGCTAGTCAGAATCTGAAAGCCCTCTTTAACAAGGGGGGCCCCAGATTCCAGCCCCCCTATGTGAATGGGTACATTGTATCCCTACTCATTCACCAAAAAATTACAAAAAAAGTAAAAATGTCAGGAGGAGACAGTTTTGGACAATTACTTTATTAAAAAATAAAAAATAAAGTGTCCCACGATGTCCATTCATCTTCAATCACAGCACCGATGACTCGAGAAAAAAAACGGAAAAACGTAACCTCCATGGGAGGCGTCCCTGCGACTGCAGACTTTTCATGATGACAACTGTTATATAGCTGAGGGCAGGGCCACCCAGTGGCGTAAACAGGCTACCCTGCCCCATCTGATGTCACATGACATCAGAAGGGGGTGGGGTCACCCAGTTACGTCAATGAGTGGCCCTGCCCTCAGCTATACAACAACTGCCATTGTGAAAAGGCTGCAGTCGCAGGGACGCCGCCCATGGAGGCAGAGTTTTTCAGCTGTGATTGAAGATGGATGGATGTCGAGGGACACTTTATGTAATTTTTTATTTTTTAAAACATTTTTGGTGAATGTGTAGGGGTACAATGTACTCGATACCCATTCACATGAGGGGGCAGGATCTGGGGGCCCCCTTACTAAAGGGGACTTCCAGATTACAATAAGCCCCCTGCCCGCAGACCCCCACAACCACTGGGCAAGGGTTGTGGAAAAGAGACCCTTTTCCCCCATCAACAGGAACCCCAAAGCACCCTCCCCATGTTTAGGGCATGTGGCCTGGTACGGTTCAGGAGAGGGGGTGCTCTTCCGTCCCCCCTCTTTTCTTGCGGCCTGCAGGTTGCATGCTTGGATAAGGGTTTGGTATGGATTTTGGGGGGACCCCCATGCCATTTTTTTTAAAACAAATTTGGAGCAAGTTACCCTTCATATCCATGCCAAACCTGAAGGGCCTGGTATGGATTTTGAGGGGGACCCCCATGCCATCTTTTTCATTTATTTTAGCAAACATAAAGGGCATGGTCAGGGGGGAACCCATGCTGTTTTTTTTCAATTATTTTTATGATCCGACAATACATTACAGCCGTGAGCAGTTTTAAATTACATCTTTTCCTTTAGAAATGTCATCTTGCTGTGGTACTGTTGAAAACATGGGAAATATGTGCTTCTTTACAGGCAGACTAAGGAGACCCCCCATGCACAATATTTAAAGAAATATTTATTTTTTATTGTTTCACTTTATGCATTATTAAAATCACTGCTCCTGAAAAAAAACGGCCGTTTTGAAAACTTTATTTTTTTTTTGCATTGATACATGTCTCCTGGGGCAGGACCCAGGTCTCCAAACAATTTTTATGGCAATAACTTACATGTAAAACTTTAAAATTATGACTTTTGTTTTTTTGCATTCGTGACCCATAGACTTTAATGATGTTCGTCTGTTCAGACACATTTTTTGCCTTTTCGCATGTCCTGCTGCAAACCAAACCAGGGGGTGTTCGGCTCATCCCTTCTAACCAATGTTTTTTATATGGATGTATATGGAGGGTCCATAGAGCCTCCCTCAGTCCTAATCATTTGTGGAAGCAAGGCATTGTGCCTTTAGGTACTGAACGTAAACCCTGTTATAGCTCCCACATTTCCTTGACTGTAGTAGTGTTACCACTTGACTAATTGCTAATGTTATGTTCTTTTATAGATATGCCTCCATTCTATGTTTGTTATAGGGCAGTGGTCTCAAAGTACCGGCCCGCGGGCCATTTGCGACCCGCGGACCAGTTATAAATGGCCCGCAGGCAGGGTGGAAGTGGGGGGAGCAAAGAGTAAAAAAAAAAAAAAAAATATTTTTTTTTTTTGAGCTGGTGCTATCTGGTGGTGAGAAAAACAAAAAACTGTGCTACAACACAATAAACCCCAAGGCAGCAGCTATCGTGCGAAGTACACAAATAGACATAAAAAAACAACAGCGCAGCTTTTTGTTTTTTTATATCTGGTGGTGAGCCGTTGGTATTACAAGTTATTATTACCAGATGTGAGCTGGCGCCATCTGGTGGTGGCCGTTGGTATTACAAGTTAAGCATTACAAGTTAAACAGCAATTCTAATGTCATTTTACACTATTTTCACTGCCATCTTCTTCCCTCTAATTAGAACCCCCAAATATTATATATATTTTTTATCCTAACACCCCAGAGAATAAAATGGCGATCGTTGCAATACTTTCTGTTACGCCGTATTTGCTCAGCGGTCTTACAAGCGCACTTTTTTGGGAAAAAATTACACTTTTTTTAATTAAAAAATAACACAACAGTAAAGTTATCCCCATTTTTTTTTTAATATTATGAAAGATAATGTTACCCTGAGTAAATTCATACCCAACATGTCACGCTTCAAAATTGTGTCCGCTTGTGGAATGCCGACAAACTTTTTTACCCTTTAAAATCTTCATAGGTGACGTTTAAAAAAATCTACAGGTTGCATGTTTTAAGTTACAGAGGAGGTCTAGTGCTATAATTATTGCTCTCGCTCTACCAATCGCAGTGATACCTCACATGTGTGGTTTGAACACTGTTTACATATGCGGGCGCTGCTCGCATATGTGTTCGCTTCTGCGCGCAAGCCCGTCGGGACGGGGTGCGTTTGCTGGCTCCTAGATTCCAAGCAAATTTGTCAAACCCTGCCTTACACCAGTGCTGGTGGTAATAATGCACTCGCTGACACCAGTGCTGGGGGTTAATAATGTGTTCGCTGACACCAGTACTGTTGTTTTTGAAGTTTGAAAGTTTGCATGCGGCCCCCCATGGCATATGAAAACTTGTTTTGTGGTCCTCATTAAATTTGAGTTTGAGACCCCTGTTATAGGGTGACTACACTCACCAAGTTTATGCTTTTAGAGTAAACACATGCTTTATTGAATGGGCCCAGCCTTTTAGGCTCATTTATTTGGGTCATTTTCATAACACTTGGGTTCTTGATTGTAGTGGGAAGAGCACCTTTTTTTATATTTTCTAACCACATTGGTATGTCTGTACTTTGTTAAACTTTTAAATAAAAATCTATTGAAAGCAAAATACATGTTTGACAAGTTTCAATGTTTATTCTGATGGTTGCAGGAGTAGTCCATGTATGACCAGCATAACACAAGTTAAAGCGGGGGTTCACCCTAAAAAAAAATTCTAACATTACATTGAGCTGACTTCTGACACTGACAGTACGCTGATCTTTTTTTTTCGTACATACCGTGTTATCTCTATTCCCCCCCCCGGCTTCCGGGTAGTGAATCCCGCGGGAGTGGGCTTTCCTATTCACAGGCTAAGTAATTGACGTATGACAAAAGCTTCCCCTTGGCGCATACGACTGCGTCACGAGTTGCCGAAAGAAGCCAAACGTCGGTGCGCAGGCGCCGTATAGAGCCAACTCGCAGTCCGGCTTCTTTCGGCAACTCGTGACGCAGCCGTATGAATCGAGGGGAAGCTTTTGTCATGCGTCAATCACTTAGCCTGTGAATAGGAACGCCCACTCCCGCGGGATTCCCTACCTGGAAGCCGGGGAGTAAAATAGCTGTAAAATAGCTATAAAACGGTATGTACGAAAAAAAAAGAGAAGGATCAGCGTACTGTCAGTGTCAGAAGTCAGCTCAATGTAATGTTATAATTTTTTTTTAAGGTAAACCCCCGCTTTAACCTCCCTGGCTGTATGATTATTTCAGAAAAAATGTGCTGAAAGCGGTACCATTATTTGCAAGGAAATTTGGCGTTTTATACTGTAGGCCTGTAATTCTTAGGAATAACTCACTTAAATCTGTCCAAACAAGAGTCTAGTAGGCATCCCGGGTATGATTTTTTTTTTAAAAACAAAATTATAAATTATAATATAATAAATAATTATAACAAATAATATTATAATTATAATAACAATTATTCAATAATGTAATCAACTCAAAATCACTGAAATGTGCTCAGTTGCAGAATTGTCGCTGTCATTACTTTTATTTTTTTATGACGAATTTCCCCACAAATCACTATCGCACAATTCTGCAAGTGATTATAATTTATTAGCACTGTTTTTTAGCTGCTCTAAAACCATTTTTGACATAAAGGGACACTTTTGGTTGCTATGGACAATCTACAGTTTGCAGGCTGAAAGAACAGTTTTAATTATATAAAAGTACATGTAGGACACTGGGCAGACCACTAGGGACAAGGCGTGTGTGTATTTTTTACATACATTACTGTAATCTATAAGATAACAGTATACTGTATGTATAGTGTTTGTTTACCTTTTTGAATTTGGCGCCGTTCTCCGCCCCTGTGCGTCGTAACGTCACAGGGAACGGAGATCGACGGCACACAGAGGCACTGTGTGAATCGAGCGAGGTCCCGATCGCTCACACAGCGCGGTGGCATCGCTGGATCCAGGGACAAGGTAAGTAAACCAAAACTGTGGATTCTGTGAGGCGAGCCCGAGTCTGACTCGGGGTTACCGATCACAGCAGAGAAATGTAACCCCGAGTCAGACTCGGGAATACCGCCAGGGGGGTTAATACTACTGTAGTTACTGTGTATCTTATTCCTCTAAATAATTTAGTTCATTATTTTCTACTTTTACTTGGTTCGGATTCTTTATTATTTTTCTTCATTTTTTTTTTTTTAATTTTGTAAAATTAATAAGAAAACAATAACAATTAAAGTAACTATAGCTGGGTAAAGACACTAAGTAATCACAAATGTTTATGTTTTCTCCTCCATAAAATTGACATTTTCAAGAATAGCTTTTGAAATTGACATTTCAAATATTTTTAAATGTGCAAGTTATTTTAAAGGCATTCTTTTTTCCTACTATGCACTGTTCCACACTTTAATAAATAAGTAAGCAGAAAAGGTCAAGAAGAATTTCAAAATATTGTGTTATTTACAAAAGGTCTGCAATAGTACATTTATATACCTATTGATTTGAATTAGAATGTAAAAAAGTAGACTTAGCCTTTTAAACTTAAAAATACACCTGACATAAAATTTGCACTATATAGATCCTTAGCAGATATAAATAATTTTATCTGAGTAGCCAAAAGGTTATTATAATATTGTTTTGTTTCATAAACTAACACAAATCCCAAGAAGAGTATTCATATTGACCTTCAAACGTGACCAATGCAACTGTGAAATGTCACTATGGATCACAGCTCCTGACCACAATTTCTAAGATATAGCCAGGATGTTTTAGTGCAGAAGCATTCAACAAGGAGCAAATGGAAATGGTAAGCCATGGTGTTTTACAGTATTATAGTATATAAATGCCAGCAACAAAAGCTTATTACTTAAAGCATAATGCTACTATTCCAATATGTATTACTGAAATAAAGGCAAATGTGGGGACCAAAAGTTCCTGTAATAAACTAGGCATTTTTGAAGATTTATTTTTTAAATTGACTTTATGTAAATTTGAGCATCAAGTACACCATATTACGCATGCATGTTAAACTAAACTTATTTTTTTTAGAGCGCTGCAAGTAAAGTAAGTTCATTTTTTACTTTCTTCATGTTCTCACTGCCTACATTATCCACATTCTATAAACCAGAAAAGAAGGGGGGAAGCAGGTCCTATGCTCACTATGTTAATTAACTGTGTAGGATATTATTCCTGTCACAGCAACCCGTTAGTTGTGGACTCACCAATTAAGGTGCGGTGTCTATTGGCAGATTACAGTGCAATACAAAGAAAACCCCCCCGGGGGGTAAAAAAACAAAGAAATGTATCCTCCCGGAGATAAAGATGCCAAAAACTGGGCCGTGCCGCATAAAAAAAGGTGTTTATTGATACAAAAATTTAGATAATTAGATAACGTTATTTAAATAGACACTGACTACCTATGGGATGCATGCATGCAAATTACTCAGACTGGAAAAATCAGCTGGAATTTGTCCAGCCGACTATCCAGCATATGATTGGATGATCAGCCTATAAGCTGATCAAGTCCAAACAGGACATATATCAGAGTAAAATTGGATACGTTAGCTATGCGCTGTGGCTGACCAATGAATGATGTCGTGACCTGAATACCACAGCTCAATAACACACAATTTGGTATGAGAGGGCTATCATGGTATAGCATTCATGAAGGTCAAGGACACTGTGCAGCCAAGTCATATAAGCAGAAAGCAGGTTGGCAAAATAGCATTCATGAAGGTCAAGGACACTGTGCAGCCAAGTCATATAAGCAGGAAGCAGGTTGGCAAAATAGCATTCATGAAGGTCAAGGACACTGTGCAGCCAAGTCATATGAGCAGAAAGCAGGTTAGCAAGATAGTAGCATAAAGATCAAGTTCATCAGCATTGTAATTTGATGATCAGCTGAATGCAGCAACAGTCACAAAGAAATGTGGTTATGTGCAAGGTACCAACATAATCAAAGGAAGAAGATACAGATGAAAACAGGACTATTAAGTCCGCTCACCAAACCAGGTTGTATGTGGAGATCATCTGATGTTGCAGTCTTCCTCTCTTCTAATAGAGAATCAAGAGACGGCTTGCTGCCATGTGCAGTGTAATGTAGCCAGGAAAGTCTTCACCCCCGTCCCTGGGGATTTGAAGCTTCCGTTGGTATCTCTTGTGTGGAGGGATCCAGGTACTGCACACAGGTTCTCCCAATCAATGTGTTTTAGAATGTTGGTCTGCTGCTAAAAACTGCTTTTCCAGCTGCATTCCCTAGGGCAATCAGTCCTTCCTGTGACGACATACTGTTACAGTCTGTCTACACGACCGGATGCATGCGTCTAGCACTGGAAATGGCTTGTTATGAGCGAAGGAATACAGCTGGAAAAGCAGTTTTTAGCAGCAGACCAACATTCTGAGATTGGATTGATTATTTAGCAATTATATTTGACCACAGAGATTTCCCTGATGGGACTGTGTCAGTTAATCCACTTCTGGTATTCCAAACCATTCCATACGCCATTCCATGCCTCATTTAAAGTCCCATGTCCCTTTTCTTCCTAATTTTTTCTGTAGAGTAATGGGTGACAAATGCTGCAGATGAACTTAGTAAGTGTAAGATTAACTTAGTAAGTGTAGGATCAAGTACCCTAGGACAAGTAGTATCATTATAATATAATTAACAATGCCTTGAATTACTTTTCTTTCCAGAAGAATGCCACCATATGTGTCTAGCTTATATCTAGGGTCAGCCCCTACTTCTTTAACACAGAAGATATCTCAGAAATGATATAATTATATTAATCCCAGTGCTTGCATAGTTTTGTCTGTTTACAAATGTCTGACACACATTAGTTATTTTCTACAGCCGTTCATGTTTCAAATCACAAAGCTACAATGTTGCATTCTTTTTTTTTTTACTTTATTTATTATTTTTGACAAAATACATTCCAATATAGATGAGTACAATTAATTGGTATTGCTTATCATATTGCATAGAACAGATATTAACACACATTGAGGAATGAATAACCAGAAGTAATAATAACTTTAAAGGTACAATATCTGAAGTTTGATATCCTGCTACTGCCCACCCCAAGTGGGATCATACTGTAGGCAGGAGCTGGTCATGAAATACTCCAATTTTTAGGAATAAAATAAGAAGAGGGGTCTATAAGAAATTCAATATCTTGGTGTATCATATATTGCTATTCTTTAAGTAATTGGAGGCTCTTGGGTTGTTTATCCAAACTTTTTGGGGGAAAATAGTGATAGAGAAAATTTTGAATGTTAAGATCAATTTGTATTGGGCCTAAGTGTTGAATCTTATAATGGCATTTGACAAGTTAGGAGCTTATGTGCATTTCCACATGTTGGGAATGGCAAGTCTTGCTGCTATTAGGATATGTGATACTATTGTTCTATAGCAATGCGGGTATATATCAAGTAGATATAAGCCTTTGGCCAATCATGGCTCAGTGGGAATAAGTCTATGCCCCACACTATATAAGGCTGCCTGCACGTCGGCCCTGTGTAGTGTGTTGGCATGGACCGAGAGAAGAGAGTGTGATTTTGATTGAGCAGGCAGGCAGGTTATTCAGTTAGCTCAGCTGCAGTGTATTTCAAATATATATATATATATATATATATATATATATATATATATATATATATATATATATATATATATATATATGTACTTGTAGCGGGATATACTTGTAGCAGGATATCACCGTTTTCATGTGATATAAAAGACTACCATCTGCTGATCAAGACGGATCTCAGCTCCCTCCTGTGGCCAAATTGTGTTATAACTACCTGCTGCTTACTTTTGTACTGATACTGCAGAGAATGTTGGGAAATTGAGTGCAGGGAGAAAAGAGACTACATTTGCCCTGGCATGTTATAGACTACATTACCCAGAGAGCAACTGTACAATCCCAGAGTGTATTGCTCCCCGCACGGCCTGCTGGGAGAGGTAATTTTAGGGAGAGGACGTGTTTGGCGTGCTCTCTCTGGACTGCCTATTCAACTCAGGAGGACACCTGTGCGAGGTGTCTTCCCAGGAGTCTAGGCTGTATTTGCGGCCTATCTACGTCCAGGCGGAGTGCCATTGAGAGAGAGAGACAGAACCTCTGACGGAGTGATCGGACGGGAATCCAGTACCCCTGTGACTTGTCTGAGAACCGGAGGCTGTCTTCAAGACGGATTGCGATCGGAGATCGCGAACAAAGTGATTCTGTAGGACCAGGCCTGAACTGATCGGGTGAGACGGGCACCTGCCCAAGCATACTGACTGTCTTGCAGGAGGGTGGATTGTTGATATTCATCACTGTGGTTTGACTGTTCCGGAAATTTCCACCAGTTACTATTTTTTCCCCTTGGATTACAAATTGTGTTTTTTTTTCTTCTTTGCGTGCCAACGCATGCCAAAGCATACGTGCACGAACTGTTAAGATAATTTATATTGAGGTTTGGCCTGGCCCGCCAAACCACATTAGTTAGTCATATTACTCAAAGACTATCTATTTAGTTGTTGCATATGGTTGATATTCATTTTCATACTCGTTGATCGAGTAATTGGTTCTATTACACTATTACTAGTGGGAGATGGGTGCGGCTTGGCAAGGAGATACCTCAGTATAGATACTTTATTGAGGGAATCCCCTTGCTGCGTGCTTACACTGGTCTGCATAGCCATTATAAATTAAAGTGTAAACATGGAAAAAGTGGAAATGGATGGACAGCCGCACTCCAAAGGAACTTGAAGAAGTAGTCTTTATTAATAAAAACTGGACATGCAAATCCAAAAATACAGTCACATGAGGGGACAGCCGACGCGTTTCACACACTGTTAGTGCTTAGTCATGAGCCATGACTAAGCACTAACAGTGTGCGAAACGCATCAGCTGTCCCCTCATGTGACTGTATTTTTGGATTTGGATGTCCAGTTTTTATTAATAAAGACTACTTCTTCAAGTTCCTTTGGAGTGCGGCTGTCCATCCATTTCCACTTTTTCCATGTTTGCCTTGTGCATTGCCAGCACCTTGGACTCCTGAGAGGTTCCTAAAATTGTATGCTTAGATCCACCTGCAGCGGTGATTCCTTTCCCTCATAAAATAAAGTGTATTTATTTGTTATTTCTGTTTCTGACTTGCAGGGCTCTGCAAGCTGTCTTTTATTGTTTACCTATGCTTCTCTTGCTTTGTTCTTTCAAGTAAAGGGTTACATTGGTTAATCTGGAATTTGTGTGCAGTCTTTCTGTCATCCTGTGGGATCCATACAACTCAAGGTAACACTTAATTAACATAATTTACTGTGGTGTGTTGGAATATTGTGCCCTCTAACAAACTATTGGGGTCCCCAATTCCCACTATACCAGTTGTGCCAAGCGAGGGTTTTTGAGCCAATTTCAGGGGTTGGCAACCAAATCGTAAACCCAAAACAAGCCAGCAGCTCCTTCGGGGGTTGTGCTACACGTGGGGGCTCGTCCGGGATTTCTACAGCTTTGACGGTTAACCTCCTCCTAGACAAACCCTTGCCAACATCACAATGGATCATGTTGCTACCACAGGTAGTGTGAGGAAGAGAATGCCTCTCCTGACGCCTGCCTGGTGATTGAGATAAAAGGAGAAGCTTGGACAGAAGAAAAATTGACTCCAGTTCTGAAAGCACTGTCCCTGGATAGGAAGCCCTGGGTGATTGATGTGAAGACAAACATCCAAGCTCCACACACTTATGTCTTGTGTGAATGGAAAAAAGGGGTCCCTGACTAATTCAAGGGTCTCAGTGTGAAAACTTCTGATCAGACTGAACTTTTCTTAACGAACTTAAGGACCGCCTCCTGCA
Source organism: Rana temporaria (assembly GCF_905171775.1). Lineage (NCBI taxonomy): Eukaryota > Metazoa > Chordata > Amphibia > Anura > Ranidae > Rana > Rana temporaria. Next base: position 220,079,600 of record NC_053493.1, on the reverse strand, counting down.
CATATACGTCAGCAGAATGGCATGGCTGGGCACATGTACGTCCTGTACTAGTACCCAGCCGTGGGTCGCGGGTGCGCACCCGTGACCCGGTCTGAAGCTCCAGGACCGCGGGACTCGCGGACCTGATTGCTGCTGGAGTCCCCCGATCGGTCCCCGGAGCTGAAGAACGGGGAGAGCCGTGTGTAAACACGGCTTCCCCGTTCTTCACTGTGGCGGCAGCATCGATCGTGTCATCCCTTTTATCGGGGGACACAATCGATGACGTCACACCCACAGCCACACCCCCCTACAGTTGTAAACACACTTCAGGTCACACATAACCCCATCAGCGCCCCCTGTGGTTAACTCCCAAACCGCAACTGTCATTTTCACAACAATGCATTTTAAATGGTCCCAAAAATGTGTCAAAATTGTCCGAAGTGTCCGCCATAATGTCGCAGTCACGAAAAAAAAAATCGCTGATCGCCGCCATTAGTAGTAAAACATTTTTTTATAAAAATGCAATAACACTATCCCCTATTTTGTAAACGCTATAAATTTTGCGCAAACCAACCGATAAACGCTTATTCCAATTTTTTTTTACCAAAAATAGGTAGAAGAATACGTATCGGCCTAAACTGAGGAAATTATTTTTATATATTTTTGGGGGATATTTATTATAGCAAAAAGTAAAAAGTATTGATTTTTTTTCAAAATTGTCGCTCTATTTTTGTTTATAGCGCAAAAAATAAAAACCTCAGAGGTGATCAAATGCCACCAAAAGCAATCTCTATTTGTGGGAAAAAAAGGACACCAATTTTGTTTGGAAGCCACGTCGCACGACCGCGCAATTGTCAGTTAAAGCGACACAGTGCCGAATCGCAAAAAGGGGCAAGGTCTTTTAGCTGCATTTTGGTTTGGGTCTTAAGTGGTTAATACATCCAGATCTATCAGGAGGGAGTCCTACATCCACTAGTCAAGCCGCTCCCAGTTCAAGTGGGGGATCAAAACCCTTGTCCCTAGCCTCCCTTAGCCCTGAACTGTGTCCTGGAAATGAAATCTCGCGCCAATATATTAGTGAAATAAATAAAATAAATTAAACAATATATAGATAGCCGAGCTGCTCTCTGTGAAATTACATTAATGTCATTTTTGGACAGTGAGGTGAAGTTTAGAGGCGCTAGCTGATAGTGTGTGTACACTAAATAAATAATAAAAATTGTATGCATCAATAATTAAATATAAATAAGTGGATATAACAATGACATGTGAATAAATAGTGACCATATATAAAAATTAAACCACAATGGTGGTTATGAAACAAATGGTGATAATACACAATAAAAATAGAAAATAATAATTGTGCCAAAACTAAAAATAGAGTCCATATATATGATGAATCTTCAAAACCATAGACAGAAGATCTTCCACCTTCACCAAGATAAAGAAAGACCACCAAAAAGTGCTCATGGATGGCACCTTACCGCAAATAGTGGACCACTTTAATTAAAAAGAGGTCAATCAGGCAGATAAAGATAATATTCCAGACCCAGATCTCTCAGTCTCAACAGTCTTGATAGAGCAATACTCCACGCCACATGGGATAATTAGAGCAAGAGAGAGAAAAACGCCATAGAATAATATTGTTTTTTATTGGGTAAAACAGAAAAAGAAAACGCCAAATGGCCTCTTACTTGATGGGGTGCCTAGCCCCGGCACTGAGGTTAAAAGCGTGGATGTATATGGGAGAATAGATGGAGTCCCGTGGCCGGTATAGGAACCGTGCAGAGCCGCACTAACGCTGTTGGCGTGCGTTCCACCCTCCAGGATGAGAGAGCCAGCGGGACCAGGAAGTGGGTGGGTCGAGCGTGACCTGTAAGCCTCGACGTACGTTTCGTGATGATGTCACGTCGTCAGGAAGCATACAGCGTCGCGCTCTGGGTCTGTCTTAAAGGCCCATCAATCAACTAAAGTGGGAGGGAATCAGAGGGCGGCAACACTCAGTCCCGGATCAAGCAACTGGACATTATACAAGTAAATGCATCTGGGCCAGCAAACAAAATATCAAACATTAAAATAAACAATATTAACAATAATTATCACAATATATATATGTAAAATAAGATAGCCTTAGGACATAAACTATAAAGACCACAAGAATGCAATTTGAGCACCTCTAATGGTAAACAGTTTTGTCTCATTAACGGTAAACATATCCCATATATAAACCCATGACAGATATAGATTGTAAAATAACAATATATTGCCAATCTGATCCAATAAAGATCTAGAATTAAAAATGGTAAATAAACAATGTTGTTGAATTATTTAAAATGTTTAAAAATTGTCCCTAATCAAAGGGTATATTTAAATCCATAATATAAGGGATAAAAATATTATTAAAATTAATTTTCTGGTTATGTTATACGTTAAAAATCACAGTATTAAATGGGTATTAGCTGTATAATCAGAAAAATGTATTCATTGGTTAAAAAACAGTTAAGGTCCAACTCGATATTTAAACCCAAAGGGCGCATAGTGCGCAATTGGTGCAACCACTGGGTCTCATTTTGGGAGACCTTCTTGGTCATATCTGTACCCCGCCAGTGACCAGATATCCTGTCGATGCCATAAAAAATCATTTTGCTTGGGTCTCTGTTATGGCACTCATCAAAGTGCCTAGACACACTGTGATTAGGATACCCTTTAAGAATATTGGCCACATGCTCATTTATGCGTACTTTAAGTTCCCTTGTGGTGCGACCCACATATTGCATTTTACAAGGGCACTCCAGGACATATGTAACATACCTGGAGTGACATGTAATTAGTGGCTCTATGGTGAATTCTTTATTAGTTACATTTGATTTAAAAGTGGTTCTCTTTTTCCCTTGTCTATTAGTGGTTTTACATGACCTGCAGCGGGTTCAATAGTGGAACCCTGAACCATCCAAGAATGTCATCGGTCTTTCCGGAGGATCTGGTACATTTGCTGCTATTTTATTTCGTAACCCTGGTGCCCTCCTATAGATAAAGGAAGGTTTGGGCGGTAAAATTTTTGGCCAAATCTCCATCTTTTAGTAGAATCGGCCAAAATTTCTTAAATATTTTCTCTACACTCCTATATTGTTGGTGAAAACCTGAGAGAAAAGCCACTTCATCATGTCGTAACGATTTCTCTCTAGGTACCAACAAAGATTCCCTATTCATGTCAAGCACTTCTTTCTTAATATTGGATAAAACAGATGGTGAGTAACCCTTTTCCACGAATCTATCCGTCAACAGATCTGATTGGTCCTTGAAATCCGCAATTTGATCGCAATTTCTCCGAAGACGCATGAATTGCCCCTTCGGTATAGCCCCCAACCACTTAGGGTGATGGCAACTACTCAAAGGGACAAAACCATTCCGATCCGTGGACTTGAAAAAAGTCTTCGTGGTCAATTGGTCACCATTTTTAGTTATAGTTAAGTCCAAATAGTTAATAGAGGTCTGACTGCACTCTGCGGTGAATCTAAGACCATATACATTTATATTCATTTTTTCCAAAAGGTTATCAAGAGTAAGTTTGGACCCTTCCCATACAATTACAATATCGTCTATGTATCTCTTATAGAGTATCATAGATTGGTCATTGTTTCTAAAAATGGTTTCTTCCTCCCATTTGTTGAGAACCAGATTGGCTACACTGGGGGCATAGCGAGCCCCCATAGCCACCCCCTTTGTTTGCTTTTAGTAGCTGCCTTGCGCCCAAAAATAATTATTCCCCATGGCCTGACGTAACCCTTCCATCAGAAAATGGATTTGGGCTAGAGGCAATGTAGATTTTTCTGTTAAGGCCTCTGTGACTGCCAAAATTCCGTCACTCCGTCTGATGTTGGTGTATAACGACTCGACGTCGATAGTGGCAAGCCATGTTTCTTCTGAAACTCTAATAGGGGATAAAAGTAGTAGAAGCTCCCTGCTATCTTTCAGATAGGATCTACCCTGAATCACCAATGGCTGCAGGAATAGATCTAAATACTCCCCAACACGTGAATAAAGAGAGCCAATCCCACTAATAATGGGTCGACCCGGGGGATTTGTCCTACTTTTATGAATTTTTGGCAGGATATACAGCACTGGGGTGACTGGTGCTTTGGGAATGAGATAAAGGGCCTCTTTATTGGATAAAATAGAACGTGTGGTCCCATCTTTAACCCAAACGGACAATTCAGCTTTTAGTTTGGCAAGCGGGTCACCAGGTAAAAGGTGATAGGTTTCAGTATCACTAAGCAATCGCTGGATCTCACCATAGTATTGCTCCCTAGTGAGAACGACCACTCCTCCACCTTTGTCCGCTGGGCGGACCACTATATTTTTATTAGACTCCAATAGTTTAATGCCTTCCTTAATAGAATTATTGTTGTTTTTTTGGCCTTTAACTTCTAATTTATATAGTTCATCTTGTACCATATTTTTAAAAACCTCCACGTGATGGTGGGTACCCTTCTTAGGGTTAAAAGTGGAGTTATTTTTTAAATGGGTGTGCTGATAGTCGTTGGTGGATACTTGGGGTGTAGAAATAACTTGTTGGGAAAAATGCTTTTTGATGTTGAGTTTCCTTACGTACTTCTCAACATCAATGAATAAATCTAATTTATTAATATTTTTTGCAGGTGCAAACTTCATGCCCTTGGATAAGACAGTAAGTTCTGCTTTTGAAAAAATGGTTCCTGCCAAGTTGAAAATACCATCGGTTAATGATCCCGTGGTCTTTTTCTTCCCGGCTTCCATTTGTTTCATAACCACCATTGTGGTTTAATTTTTATATATGGTCACTATTTATTCACATGTCATTGTTATATACACTTATTTATATTTAATTATTGATGCATACAATTTTTATTATTTATTTAGTGTACACACACTATCAGCTAGCGCCTCTAAACTTCACCTCACTGTCCAAAAATTACATTAATGTAATTTCACAGAGAGCAGCTCGGCTATCTATATATTGTTTAATTTATTTTATTTATTTCACTAATATATTGGCGCGAGATTTCATTTCCATATCACAGCTATCAGCATAGTTCCCTCTACGCAGCCATGGATGTCTTCAATTTTATGCATAGTCGACAGACTAACATTGAAGACATTTTCCAACAATTACCTAGTCCCAATCTTGATATAGAGAGAGGGTTTCAACAACTCCAAAATAATATGGAAAAACAGATCCGTTTATGGTGGGATATTGCCTCTTTTGAAATTTATATTTCAAAGAACCTTACGCCCAGGAGGTTGAGATGGGATGTACATCCCAATGATGGTATCGAAGATATGACCTTACTAGATGAGTGGTTCGAATTTTTTAATGCTTGCGAGCAGAAACTTTTACAACTCATGATTCGGAGGCGGAAAGCCAAAAATCTTAAAGTTGAGGCTAATATAGCAGGCCTTAAAGAACAAATGTGTCCTCATATGGAAACTAAAGAATATTTGTAGAAGGCACATAAATTACAGTCTTACCTATCCAAATACGATAGTGATATTAAACAGAAGAAACTTCAAAAGTACCAACGGGACATCAAGGACTACGAAGACTCAAAAGTCTATAAGTGGCAACTTCAAATTGACCCAGGCGTATCAAATATATCTATGGATGAGAAAGATGGGGAAGTACCTAAAGTGGTTAATCAAGCTCTAACCAAAGTTAAACAAAAAACCCAAACTCCAAAAAAGATCAAAACTCCTTCTCAAACTAGAGGGTCCCAACAGCAGGTGGGGAGAGGCCCACCGCCCCCCCATGAGGGTTATTACCCACCACCTAATGACTATTATGGGGGTTCATATCCAGTTCCAACATACAACAGGTTTGCCCCATTGGACAACAGACCCATGGATTTTAATTACCAACCCTACAATCATGGTCCCCCACAATATGGCCCTAGACCCCCGAGGGGCCAGTTTCGGGGAAATTTTAGAGGTAGACCCAACCAATATCAATATAATCAACCACCGGGGGGGGAATGGAGGGGATGGAAAGAGCCATACAAGATCCCTCCCACTACCCAACAGAAAAATCAGGAAAAGAGGCAGAAGGGGGGGAGCCGGGAAGAAAAAGACCACGGGATCATTAACCGATGGTATTTTCAACTTGGCAGGAACCATTTTTTCAAAAGCAGAACTTACTGTCTTATCCAAGGGCATGAAGTTTGCACCTGCAAAAAATATTAATAAATTTGATTTATTCATTGATGTTGAGAAGTACGTAAGGAAACTCAACATCAAAAAACATTTTTCCCAACAAGTCATTTCTACACCCCAAGTATCCACCAACGACTATCAGCACACCCATTTAAAAAATAACTCCACTTTTAACCCTAAGAAGGGTACCCACCATCACGTGGAGGTTTTTAAAAATATGGTACAAGATGAACTATATAAATTAGAAGTTAAAGGCCAAAAAAACAACAATAATTCTATTAAGGAAGGCATTAAACTATTGGAGTCTAATAAAAATATAGTGGTCCGCCCAGCGGACAAAGGTGGAGGAGTGGTCGTTCTCACTAGGGAGCAATACTATGGTGAGATCCAGCGATTGCTTAGTGATACTGAAACCTATCACCTTTTACCTGGTGACCCGCTTGCCAAACTAAAAGCTGAATTGTCCGTTTGGGTTAAAGATGGGACCACACGTTCTATTTTATCCAATAAAGAGGCCCTTTATCTCATTCCCAAAGCACCAGTCACCCCAGTGCTGTATATCCTGCCAAAAATTCATAAAAGTAGGACAAATCCCCCGGGTCGACCCATTATTAGTGGGATTGGCTCTCTTTATTCACGTGTTGGGGAGTATTTAGATCTATTCCTGCAGCCATTGGTGATTCAGGGTAGATCCTATCTGAAAGATAGCAGGGAGCTTCTACTACTTTTATCCCCTATTAGAGTTTCAGAAGAAACATGGCTTGCCACTATCGACGTTGAGTCGTTATACACCAACATCAGACAGAGTGACGGAATTTTGGCAGTCACAGAGGCCTTAAAAGAAAAATCTACATTGCCTCTAGCCCAAATCCATTTTCTGATGGAAGGGTTACGTCAGGCCATGGGGAATAATTATTTTTGGGCGCAAGGCAGCTACTATAAGCAAACAAAGGGGGTGGCTATGGGGGCTCGCTATGCCCCCAGTGTAGCCAATCTGGTTCTCAACAAATGGGAGGAAGAAACCATTTTTAGAAACAATGACCAATCTATGATACTCTATAAGAGATACATAGACGATATTGTAATTGTATGGGAAGGGTCCAAACTTACTCTTGATAACCTTTTGGAAAAAATGAATATAAATGTATATGGTCTTAGATTCACCGCAGAGTGCAGTCAGACCTCTATTAACTATTTGGACTTAACTATAACTAAAAATGGTGACCAATTGACCACGAAGACTTTTTTCAAGTCCACGGATCGGAATGGTTTTGTCCCTTTGAGTAGTTGCCATCACCCTAAGTGGTTGGGGGCTATACCGAAGGGGCAATTCATGCGTCTTCGGAGAAATTGCGATCAAATTGCGGATTTCAAGGACCAATCAGATCTGTTGACGGATAGATTCGTGGAAAAGGGTTACTCACCATCTGTTTTATCCAATATTAAGAAAGAAGTGCTTGATATGAATAGGGAATCTTTGTTGGTACCTAGAGAGAAATCGTTACGACATGATGAAGTGGCTTTTCTCTCAGGTTTTCACCAACAATATAGGAGTGTAGAGAAAATATTTAAGAAATTTTGGCCGATTCTACTAAAAGATGGAGATTTGGCCAAAATTTTTACCGCCCAAACCTTCCTTTATCTATAGGAGGGCACCAGGGTTACGAAATAAAATAGCAGCAAATGTACCAGATCCTCCGGAAAGACCGATGACATTCTTGGATGGTTCAGGGTTCCACTATTGCACCCGCTGCAGGTCATGTAAAACCACTAATAGACAAGGGAAAAAGAGAACCACTTTTAAATCAAATGTAACTAATAAAGAATTCACCATAGAGCCACTAATTACATGTCACTCCAGGTATGTTACATATGTCCTGGAGTGCCCTTGTAAAATGCAATATGTGGGTCGCACCACAAGGGAACTTAAAGTACGCATAAATGAGCATGTGGCCAATATTCTTAAAGGGTATCCTAATCACAGTGTGTCTAGGCACTTTGATGAGTGCCATAACAGAGACCCAAGCAAAATGATTTTTGATGGCATCGACAGGATATCTGGTCACTGGCGGGGTACAGATATGACCAAGAAGGTCTCCCAAAATGAGACCCAGTGGTTGCACCGATTGCGCACTATGCGCCCTTTGGGTTTAAATATCAAGTTGGACCTTAACTGTTTTTTAACCAATGAATACATTTTTCTGATTATACAGCTAATACCCATTTAATACTGTGATTTTTAACGTATAACATAACCAGAAAATTAATTTTAATAATATTTTTATCCCTTATATTATGGATTTAAATATACCCTTTGATTAGGGACAATTTTTAAACATTTTAAATAATTCAACAACATTGTTTATTTACCATTTTTAATTCTAGATCTTTATTGGATCAGATTGGCAATATATTGTTATTTTACAATCTATATCTGTCATGGGTTTATATATGGGATATGTTTACCGTTAATGAGACAAAACTGTTTACCATTAGAGGTGCTCAAATTGCATTCTTGTGGTCTTTATAGTTTATGTCCTAAGGCTATCCTATTTTACATATATATATTGTGATAATTATTGTTAATATTGTTTATTTTAATGTTTGATATTTTGTTTGCTGGCCCAGATGCATTTACTTGTATAATGTCCAGTTGCTTGATCCGGGACTGAGTGTTGCCGCCCTCTGATTCCCTCCCACTTTAGTTGATTGATGGGCCTTTAAGACAGACCCAGAGCGCGACGCTGTATGCTTCCTGACGACGTGACATCATCACGAAACGTACGTCGAGGCTTACAGGTCACGCTCGACCCACCCACTTCCTGGTCCCGCTGGCTCTCTCATCCTGGAGGGTGGAACGCACGCCAACAGCGTTAGTGCGGCTCTGCACGGTTCCTATACCGGCCACGGGACTCCATCTATTCTCCCATATACATCCACGCTTTTAACCTCAGTGCCGGGGCTAGGCACCCCATCAATTAAGAGGCCATTTGGCGTTTTCTTTTTCTGTTTTACCCAATAAAAAACAATATTATTCTATGGCGTTTTTCTCTCTCTTGCTCTAATTATCCCATGTGGCGTTAAGTATTGCTCTATCAAGACTGTTGAGACTGAGAGATCTGGGTCTGGAATATTATCTTTATCTGCCTGATTGACCTCTTTTTAATTAAAGTGGTCCACTATTTGCGGTAAGGTGCCATCCATGAGCACTTTTTGGTGGTCTTTCTTTATCTTGGTGAAGGTGGAAGATCTTCTGTCTATGGTTTTGAAGATTCATCATATATATGGACTCTATTTTTAGTTTTGGCACAATTATTATTTTCTATTTTTATTGTGTATTATCACCATTCGTTTCATAACCACCATTGTGGTTTAATTTTTTTATATGGTCACTATTTATTCACATGTCATTGTTATATCCACTTATTTATATTTAATTATTGATGCATACAATTTTTATTATTTATTTAGTGTACACACACTATCAGCTAGCGCCTCTAAACTTCACCTCACTGTCCAAAAATTACATTAATGTAATTTCACAGAGAGCAGCTCGGCTATCTATATATTGTTTAATTTATTTTATTTATTTCACTAATATATTGGCGCGAGATTTCATTTCCATATCACAGCTATCAGCATAGTTCCCTCTACGCAGCCATGGATGTCTTCAATTTTATGCATAGTCGACAGACTAACATTGAAGAAATTTTCCAACAATTACCTAATCCCAATCTTGATATAGAGAGAGGGTTTCAACAACTCCAAAATAATATGGAAAAACAGATCCGTTTATGGTGGGATATTGCCTCTTTTGAAATTTATATTTCAAAGAACCTTACGCCCAGGAGGTTGAGATAGGATGTACATCCCAATGATGGTATCGAAGATATGACCTTACTAGATGAGTGGTTCGAATTTTTTTATGATTGCGAGCAGAAACTTTTACAACTCATGATTCGGAGGCGGAAAGCCAAAAATCTTAAAGTTGAGGCTAATATAGCAGGCCTTAAAGAACAAATGGGTCCTCATATGGAAACTAAAGAATATTTGGAGAAGGCACAGAAATTACAGTCTTACCTATCCAAATACGATAGTGATATTAAACAGAAGAAACTTAAAAAGTACCAACGGGACATCAAGGACTACGAAGACTCAAAAGTCTATAAGTGGCAACTTCAAATTGACCCAGGCGTATCAAATATATCTATGGATGAGAAAGATGGGGAAGTACCTAAAGTGGTTAATCAAGCTCTAACCAAAGTTAAACAAAAAACCCAAACTCCAAAAAAGATCAAAACTCCTTCTCAAACTAGAGGGTCCCAACAGCAGGTGGGGAGAGGCCCACTGCCCCCCCATGAGGGTTATTACCCACCACCTAATGACTATTATGGGGGTTCATATCCAGTTCCAACATACAACAGGTTTGCCCCATTGGACAACAGACCCATGGATTTTAATTACCAACCCTACAATCATGGTCCCCCACAATATGGCCCTAGACCCCCGAGGGGCCAGTTTCGGGGAAATTTTAGAGGTAGACCCAACCAATATCAATATAATCAACCACCGGGGGGGGAATGGAGGGGATGGAAAGAGCCATACAAGATCCCTCCCACTACCCAACCCCCAACAGAAAAATCAGGAAAAGAGGCAGAAGGGGGGGAGCCGGGAAGAAAAAGACCACGGGATCATTAACCGATGGTATTTTCAACTTGGCAGGAACCATTTTTTCAAAAGCAGAACTTACTGTCTTATCCAAGGGCATGAAGTTTGCACCTGCAAAAAATATTAATAAATTTGATTTATTCATTGATGTTGAGAAGTACGTAAGGAAACTCAACATCAAAAAACATTTTTCCCAACAAGTCATTTCTACACCCCAAGTATCCACCAACGACTATCAGCACACCCATTTAAAAAATAACTCCACTTTTAACCCTAAGAAGGGTACCCACCATCACGTGGAGGTTTTTAAAAATATGGTACAAGATGAACTATATAAATTAGAAGTTAAAGGCCAAAAAAACAACAATAATTCTATTAAGGAAGGCATTAAACTATTGGAGTCTAATAAAAATATAGTGGTCCGCCCAGCGGACAAAGGTGGAGGAGTGGTCGTTCTCACTAGGGAGCAATACTATGGTGAGATCCAGCGATTGCTTAGTGATACTGAAACCTATCACCTTTTACCTGGTGACCCGCTTGCCAAACTAAAAGCTGAATTGTCCGTTTGGGTTAAAGATGGGACCACACGTTCTATTTTATCCAATAAAGAGGCCCTTTATCTCATTCCCAAAGCACCAGTCACCCCAGTGCTGTATATCCTGCCAAAAATTCATAAAAGTAGGACAAATCCCCCGGGTCGACCCATTATTAGTGGGATTGGCTCTCTTTATTCACGTGTTGGGGAGTATTTAGATCTATTCCTGCAGCCATTGGTGATTCAGGGTAGATCCTATCTGAAAGATAGCAGGGAGCTTCTACTACTTTTATCCCCTATTAGAGTTTCAGAAGAAACATGGCTTGCCACTATCGACGTTGAGTCGTTATACACCAACATCAGACAGAGTGACGGAATTTTGGCAGTCACAGAGGCCTTAAAAGAAAAATCTACATTGCCTCTAGCCCAAATCCATTTTCTGATGGAAGGGTTACGTCAGGCCATGGGGAATAATTATTTTTGGGCGCAAGGCAGCTACTATAAGCAAACAAAGGGGGTGGCTATGGGGGCTCGCTATGCCCCCAGTGTAGCCAATCTGGTTCTCAACAAATGGGAGGAAGAAACCATTTTTAGAAACAATGACCAATCTATGATACTCTATAAGAGATACATAGACGATATTGTAATTGTATGGGAAGGGTCCAAACTTACTCTTGATAACCTTTTGGAAAAAATGAATATAAATGTATATGGTCTTAGATTCACCGCAGAGTGCAGTCAGACCTCTATTAACTATTTGGACTTAACTATAACTAAAAATGGTGACCAATTGACCACGAAGACTTTTTTCAAGTCCACGGATCGGAATGGTTTTGTCCCTTTGAGTAGTTGCCATCACCCTAAGTGGTTGGGGGCTATACCGAAGGGGCAATTCATGCGTCTTCGGAGAAATTGCGATCAAATTGCGGATTTCAAGGACCAATCAGATCTGTTGACGGATAGATTCGTGGAAAAGGGTTACTCACCATCTGTTTTATCCAATATTAAGAAAGAAGTGCTTGATATGAATAGGGAATCTTTGTTGGTACCTAGAGAGAAATCGTTACGACATGATGAAGTGGCTTTTCTCTCAGGTTTTCACCAACAATATAGGAGTGTAGAGAAAATATTTAAGAAATTTTGGCCGATTCTACTAAAAGATGGAGATTTGGCCAAAAATTTTACCGCCCAAACCTTCCTTTATCTATAGGAGGGCACCAGGGTTACGAAATAAAATAGCAGCAAATGTACCAGATCCTCCGGAAAGACCGATGACATTCTTGGATGGTTCAGGGTTCCACTATTGCACCCGCTGCAGGTCATGTAAAACCACTAATAGACAAGGGGAAAAGAGAACCACTTTTAAATCAAATGTAACTAATAAAGAATTCACCATAGAGCCACTAATTACATGTCACTCCAGGTATGTTACATATGTCCTGGAGTGCCCTTGTAAAATGCAATATGTGGGTCGCACCACAAGGGAACTTAAAGTACGCATAAATGAGCATGTGGCCAATATTCTTAAAGGGTATCCTAATCACAGTGTGTCTAGGCACTTTGATGAGTGCCATAACAGAGACCCAAGCAAAATGATTTTTGATGGCATCGACAGGATATCTGGTCACTGGCGGGGTACAGATATGACCAAGAAGGTCTCCCAAAATGAGACCCAGTGGTTGCACCGATTGCGCACTATGCGCCCTTTGGGTTTAAATATCAAGTTGGACCTTAACTGTTTTTTAACCAATGAATACATTTTTCTGATTATACAGCTAATACCCATTTAATACTGTGATTTTTAACGTATAACATAACCAGAAAATTAATTTTAATAATATTTTTATCCCTTATATTATGGATTTAAATATACCCTTTGATTAGGGACAATTTTTAAACATTTTAAATAATTCAACAACATTGTTTATTTACCATTTTTAATTCTAGATCTTTATTGGATCAGATTGGCAATATATTGTTATTTTACAATCTATATCTGTCATGGGTTTATATATGGGATATGTTTACCGTTAATGAGACAAAACTGTTTACCATTAGAGGTGCTCAAATTGCATTCTTGTGGTCTTTATAGTTTATGTCCTAAGGCTATCCTATTTTACATATATATATTGTGATAATTATTGTTAATATTGTTTATTTTAATGTTTTATATTTTGTTTGCTGGCCCAGATGCATTTACTTGTATAATGTCCAGTTGCTTGATCCGGGACTGAGTGTTGCCGCCCTCTGATTCCCTCCCACTTTAGTTGATTGATGGGCCTTTAAGACAGACCCAGAGCGCGACGCTGTATGCTTCCTGACGACGTGACATCATCACGAAACGTACGTCGAGGCTTACAGGTCACGCTCGACCCACCCACTTCCTGGTCCCGCTGGCTCTCTCATCCTGGAGGGTGGAACGCACGCCAACAGCGTTAGTGCGGCTCTGCACGGTTCCTATACCGGCCACGGGACTCCATCTATTCTCCCATATACATCCACGCTTTTAACCTCAGTGCCGGGGCTAGGCACCCCATCAATTAAGAGGCCATTTGGCGTTTTCTTTTTCTGTTTTACCCAATAAAAAACAATATTATTCTATGGCGTTTTTCTCTCTCTTGCTCTAATTATCCCATGTGGCGTTAAGTATTGCTCTATCAAGACTGTTGAGACTGAGAGATCTGGGTCTGGAATATTATCTTTATCTGCCTGATTGACCTCTTTTTAATTAAAGTGGTCCACTATTTGCGGTAAGGTGCCATCCATGAGCACTTTTTGGTGGTCTTTCTTTATCTTGGTGAAGGTGGAAGATCTTCTGTCTATGGTTTTGAAGATTCATCATATATATGGACTCTATTTTTAGTTTTGGCACAATTATTATTTTCTATTTTTATTGTGTATTATCACCATTCGTTTCATAACCACCATTGTGGTTTAATTTTTTTATATGGTCACTATTTATTCACATGTCATTGTTATATCCACTTATTTATATTTAATTATTGATGCATACAATTTTTATTATTTATTTAGTGTACACACACTATCAGCTAGCGCCTCTAAACTTCACCTCACTGTCCAAAAATTACATTAATGTAATTTCACAGAGAGCAGCTCGGCTATCTATATATTGTTTAATTTATTTTATTTATTTCACTAATATATTGGCGCGAGATTTCATTTCCATATCACAGCTATCAGCATAGTTCCCTCTACGCAGCCATGGATGTCTTCAATTTTATGCATAGTCGACAGACTAACATTGAAGAAATTTTCCAACAATTACCTAATCCCAATCTTGATATAGAGAGAGGGTTTCAACAACTCCAAAATAATATGGAAAAACAGATCCGTTTATGGTGGGATATTGCCTCTTTTGAAATTTATATTTCAAAGAACCTTACGCCCAGGAGGTTGAGATAGGATGTACATCCCAATGATGGTATCGAAGATATGACCTTACTAGATGAGTGGTTCGAATTTTTTAATGCTTGCGAGCAGAAACTTTTACAACTCATGATTCGGAGGCGGAAAGCCAAAAATCTTAAAGTTGAGGCTAATATAGCAGGCCTTAAAGAACAAATGGGTCCTCATATGGAAACTAAAGAATATTTGGAGAAGGCACAGAAATTACAGTCTTACCTATCCAAATACGATAGTGATATTAAACAGAAGAAACTTAAAAAGTACCAACGGGACATCAAGGACTACGAAGACTCAAAAGTCTATAAGTGGCAACTTCAAATTGACCCAGGCGTATCAAATATATCTATGGATGAGAAAGATGGGGAAGTACCTAAAGTGGTTAATCAAGCTCTAACCAAAGTTAAACAAAAAACCCAAACTCCAAAAAAGATCAAAACTCCTTCTCAAACTAGAGGGTCCCAACAGCAGGTGGGGAGAGGCCCACTGCCCCCCCATGAGGGTTATTACCCACCACCTAATGACTATTATGGGGGTTCATATCCAGTTCCAACATACAACAGGTTTGCCCCATTGGACAACAGACCCATGGATTTTAATTACCAACCCTACAATCATGGTCCCCCACAATATGGCCCTAGACCCCCGAGGGGCCAGTTTCGGGGAAATTTTAGAGGTAGACCCAACCAATATCAATATAATCAACCACCGGGGGGGGAATGGAGGGGATGGAAAGAGCCATACAAGATCCCTCCCACTACCCAACCCCCAACAGAAAAATCAGGAAAAGAGGCAGAAGGGGGGGAGCCGGGAAGAAAAAGACCACGGGATCATTAACCGATGGTATTTTCAACTTGGCAGGAACCATTTTTTCAAAAGCAGAACTTACTGTCTTATCCAAGGGCATGAAGTTTGCACCTGCAAAAAATATTAATAAATTAGATTTATTCATTGATGTTGAGAAGTACGTAAGGAAACTCAACATCAAAAAGCATTTTTCCCAACAAGTTATTTCTACACCCCAAGTATCCACCAACGACTATCAGCACACCCATTTAAAAAATAACTCCACTTTTAACCCTAAGAAGGGTACCCACCATCACGTGGAGGTTTTTAAAAATATGGTACAAGATGAACTATATAAATTAGAAGTTAAAGGCCAAAAAAACAACAATAATTCTATTAAGGAAGGCATTAAACTATTGGAGTCTAATAAAAATATAGTGGTCCGCCCAGCGGACAAAGGTGGAGGAGTGGTCGTTCTCACTAGGGAGCAATACTATGGTGAGATCCAGCGATTGCTTAGTGATACTGAAACCTATCACCTTTTACCTGGTGACCCGCTTGCCAAACTAAAAGCTGAATTGTCCGTTTGGGTTAAAGATGGGACCACACGTTCTATTTTATCCAATAAAGAGGCCCTTTATCTCATTCCCAAAGCACCAGTCACCCCAGTGCTGTATATCCTGCCAAAAATTCATAAAAGTAGGACAAATCCCCCGGGTCGACCCATTATTAGTGGGATTGGCTCTCTTTATTCACGTGTTGGGGAGTATTTAGATCTATTCCTGCAGCCATTGGTGATTCAGGGTAGATCCTATCTGAAAGATAGCAGGGAGCTTCTACTACTTTTATCCCCTATTAGAGTTTCAGAAGAAACATGGCTTGCCACTATCGACGTCGAGTCGTTATACACCAACATCAGACGGAGTGACGAAATTTTGGCAGTCACAGAGGCCTTAACAGAAAAATCTACATTGCCTCTAGCCCAAATCCATTTTCTGATGGAAGGGTTACGTCAGGCCATGGGGAATAATTATTTTTGGGCGCAAGGCAGCTACTATAAGCAAACAAAGGGGGTGGCTATGGGGGCTCGCTATGCCCCCAGTGTAGCCAATCTGGTTCTCAACAAATGGGAGGAAGAAACCATTTTTAGAAACAATGACCAATCTATGATACTCTATAAGAGATACATAGACGATATTGTAATTGTATGGGAAGGGTCCAAACTTACTCTTGATAACCTTTTGGAAAAAATGAATATAAATGTATATGGTCTTAGATTCACCGCAGAGTGCAGTCAGACCTCTATTAACTATTTGGACTTAACTATAACTAAAAATGGTGACCAATTGACCACAAAGACTTTTTTCAAGTCCACGGATCGGAATGGTTTTGTCCCTTTGAGTAGTTGCCATCACCCTAAGTGGTTGGGGGCTATACCGAAGGGGCAATTCATGCGTCTTCGGAGAAATTGCGATCAAATTGCGGATTTCAAGGACCAATCAGATCTGTTGACGGATAGATTCGTGGAAAAGGGTTACTCACCATCTGTTTTATCCAATATTAAGAAAGAAGTGCTTGATATGAATAGGGAATCTTTGTTGGTACCTAGAGAGAAATCGTTACGACATGATGAAGTGGCTTTTCTCTCAGGTTTTCACCAACAATATAGGAGTGTAGAGAAAATATTTAAGAAATTTTGGCCGATTCTACTAAAAGATGGAGATTTGGCCAAAATTTTACCGCCCAAACCTTCCTTTATCTATAGGAGGGCACCAGGGTTACGAAATAAAATAGCAGCAAATGTACCAGATCCTCCGGAAAGACCGATGACATTCTTGGATGGTTCAGGGTTCCACTATTGCACCCGCTGCAGGTCATGTAAAACCACTAATAGACAAGGGAAAAAGAGAACCACTTTTAAATCAAATGTAACTAATAAAGAATTCACCATAGAGCCACTAATTACATGTCACTCCAGGTATGTTACATATGTCCTGGAGTGCCCTTGTAAAATGCAATATGTGGGTCGCACCACAAGGGAACTTAAAGTACGCATAAATGAGCATGTGGCCAATATTCTTAAAGGGTATCCTAATCACAGTGTGTCTAGGCACTTTGATGAGTGCCATAACAGAGACCCAAGCAAAATGATTTTTTATGGCATCGACAGGATATCTGGTGACTGGCGGGGTACAGATATGACCAAGAAGGTCTCCCAAAATGAGACCCAGTGGTTGCACCAATTGCGCACTATGCGCCCTTTGGGTTTAAATATCGAGTTGGACCTTAACTGTTTTTTAACCAATGAATACATTTTTCTGATTATACAGCTAATACCCATTTAATACTGTGATTTTTAACGTATAACATAACCAGAAAATTAATTTTAATAATATTTTTATCCCTTATATTATGGATTTAAATATACCCTTTGATTAGGGACAATTTTTAAACATTTTAAATAATTCAACAACATTGTTTATTTACCATTTTTAATTCTAGATCTTTATTGGATCAGATTGGCAATATATTGTTATTTTACAATCTATATCTGTCATGGGTTTATATATGGGATATGTTTATCGTTAATGAGACAAAACTGTTTACCATTAGAGGTGCTCAAATTGCATTCTTGTGGTCTTTATAGTTTATGTCCTAAGGCTATCTTATTTTACATATATATATTGTGATAATTATTGTTAATATTGTTTATTTTAATGTTTGATATTTTGTTTGCTGGCCCAGATGCATTTACTTGTATAATGTCCAGTTGCTTGATCCGGGACTGAGTGTTGCCGCCCTCTGATTCCCTCCCACTTTAGTTGATTGATGGGCCTTTAAGACAGACCCAGAGCGCGACGCTGTATGCTTCCTGACGACGTGACATCATCACGAAACGTACGTCGAGGCTTACAGGTCACGCTCGACCCACCCACTTCCTGGTCCCGCTGGCTCTCTCATCCTGGAGGGTGGAACGCACGCCAACAGCGTTAGTGCGGCTCTGCACGGTTCCTATACCGGCCACGGGACTCCATCTATTCTCCCATATACATCCACGCTTTTAACCTCAGTGCCGGGGCTAGGCACCCCATCAAGTAAGAGGCCATTTGGCGTTTTCTTTTTCTGTTTTACCCAATAAAAAACAATATTATTCTATGGCGTTTTTCTCTCTCTTGCTCTAATTATCCCATGTGGCGTTAAGTATTGCTCTATCAAGACTGTTGAGACTGAGAGATCTGGGTCTGGAATATTATCTTTATCTGCCTGATTGACCTCTTTTTAATTAAAGTGGTCCACTATTTGCGGTAAGGTGCCATCCATGAGCACTTTTTGGTGGTCTTTCTTTATCTTGGTGAAGGTGGAAGATCTTCTGTCTATGGTTTTGAAGATTCATCATGTATATGGACTCTATTTTTAGTTTTGGCACAATTATTATTTTCTATTTTTATTGTGTATTATCACCATTTGTTTCATAACCACCATTGTGGTTTAATTTTTTTATATGGTCACTATTTATTCACATGTCATTGTTATATCCACTTATTTATATTTAATTATTGATGCATACAATTTTTATTATTTATTTAGTGTACACACACTATCAGCTAGCGCCTCTAAACTTCACCTCACTGAACTGTGTCCTGTTCTTAGTGAAATTGTTGCCAAATGCATGAAGGACCCTTCAGACTATGTGATGGCTGGGTTCCGGAAGTTCACAATCTTCTCAGGAAGACAGCCAGTGCCTTCAGCGGAAGATGGGTTTGAGGAGTGGTTGGATTGCACCACTCAGGCTTTGGAGAAGTGGGAGGTCCCTGAACCACAGAAGAAACAAAGGGTAACAGAGAGCTTGAGGCGCCCTGCCCTAGAGATCATATGCAACTTAAAGCTCAGCAAGAAAAATTGTACTGCCCAAGACTACCTGAGCGCCCTTCAAGACATGTATGGTCATAACGAGAAGGTCACTGAACTTCTCTATCAACTGGAGCACTGCTGCCAGAAAGAAGAGGAGAAAACGTCGGAATTCATAAGACGTTTGGACCAGATCATATATCAGGTACTTCTAAAGAAGGGAACGGATCCGAAGAGAGTGGACAAGGTCCGAACACAACAAGTCATACGGGGTGCTCAACCTTTAGACCCCATTGCCCTTGTGCTGCGAACCCGCCCGGCTGGGAGTACCCTTGAATACCCTGACCTAATGCAATTAGTCAGGGAAGAAGAAATGCTGGACAACAAAAGAGAACCACAGAAGTCTGAGCCTACTGCCAAAGTCAGAACAATCGGTGCTGATGAGGGAGACAACCAGGTGGAACTCTTGAAGGCCCAAGTGTCTCAACTAATAGAATTGGTGGCCACTCTAACAAGCCAAGCGACCATATCACCCAGCAAAAATGCTCCAGCAGAGCTCAGGAATCCTCCTGGCTCCAACACTGGCTCGCCAAAGAAACATTGGAAGTTTCCAACTTGCTTCAACTGTAGAGGAGTTGGACATGTCATGGAAGTGTGTCCAAGCCCTGAGAAAGCTGCAGCACAGTACCGCAAGCTGCCGGAAAACTTCAGAGGGCCCCGGTGAAGGAGTCAACCGGGTGTCCGCGGGTCTCGGTTGACATTCCAAAACAAGAGAGGACGGCGTCGGGGGTACAAGTCTTTGCCAAGTGCCCCCACTTTTGCCTCTGGGCGGTCAAATGCTTCCCGTTCCATGAATCAAACTGTTAAAAGGCAGGAGATCTGTGCAGACCAGGCCCAACAAGGGTCCATACCCAATAAAAATCCACAGAAGAAAGGAGTAAGAGTACAGACAGCGGAACCAACCAAGAAGGTATCTAAAGAGAAGTTCCCAGCCAAGCTAGTGGGGCCTTCCCCAGTGGTTTCAGTCCAAGTAGAAGGAATCTACGCCAAGGGCCTCCATGACACTGGAGCCCAAGTGACTCTCCTATATAGGGACTTCTATGATAGACACCTTAAGCACCTACAGCTACGCAAGCTGGAAGAGCTGGAGATCTGGGACTCAAAACTTCCCTTACGATGGATACCTGCCAATTAAGTTGACCTTTGACCCTTCAGTAGCAGGGGAAGCCGAAACCTTCGACACTCTAGCAATAGTCTGTCCTCGTCCACCGGGAGCCGGAACAAGTTCCCTTATCATAGGGACTAACACCGATTTAGTCTTGATATAGGATACTCCACCTGCAAGAGTGCACCCAATGCTGAGGCAGGCCAACCAGCGTTTAGTTTTGGAAAAGAAGGCTCAGACAGAAGGAGTTGGCAAGATCTGGCGGCTGGATAGATCATAAAGAATACTGGAGCCAGGAGAAGTGACCTGCCTGAAGGCCTCTGTCAAGCTCACCTGGAAGCGGCCGGGTCCCTTTGTTGTCCTCGAAGCAGATCCACAAGAAAGACAGAAAGGGATAGAGGTGATCCCTGAAGTGGTCCTATTGAAGGTACTGCGGAGGAGCCATGGGAAGGTCTCAGTGAGTATCAGGAACACTATGACCACACCTGTGAAGATACCGGCCAGAATGCTGCTAGGCCAAGTGAACTCAGCCACTCCAGTCTCCCCATCTGATTGGAAGAAGGAAGAGGGGGGTGAGGCAGCATTGGAGAAGCTCTGCATGGGAGACATGGCCCTCCCACCGGAATGGAGACAAAGGGCCAGAGCTCAGTTAGCCAAATGGCAGAAGATATTCTCCAAGGATGAATATGACGTGGGGTGTGCAAAGAGTGCCACTCACACGATCCACTTAGAGAAAGATAAACCGTTCAGAGAAAAACTCAGACGGGTCCCTCTAGGCGACTTAGAAGACTTACGTGAACAGCTAACAGAGCTTAAGAGGACAGGAATAATCCGAGAATCTAGAAGTCCTTATGTCTCCCCAATCATGGTAGTTCGAAAGAAGAGCGGATCTCTAAGACTGTGCATCGACTACCGAACATTGAAACGAAGAACTATCCCTGACCAGTATACTACCCCCAGGATAGAAAATGCCCTGTAGAGTCTATCGAGGGCTAAGTGGTTCAGTGTGATGGACCTGAAGAGTGGGTACTATCAAATTCCCATGCATCCAGGAGACAGGGAGAAGACAGCTTTTATTACTCCAGTGGGGTTCTTCGAGTTTAAGCGCATGCCCTAAGGTTTGTCAGGAGCCCTGGCCACTTTTCAGAGAACAGTAGGGGACATGAACCTGATAGAAGTTCTGGTATATTTGGACGATGTCACTGTGTTTGGCAGAACCCTAGAAGAGCATGAAGACAGGCTGGAGAAGGTCCTGAAGAGACTTCATGAGGAAGGACTAAAGCTGTCCCCAGAGAAGTGTCAATTTTACCAATCCTTGGTTCACTACCTGGGCCACATTGTGTCCGCAGAAGGAGTGGCTACAGATCTGGAGAAGTTGGATGCCGTTACCTCCTGGCCAAGGCCTTCCAATGTGACTGAACTCCGGTAATTTCTGGGTTTCTGCTCCCATTATACAAGATTAGTGGAGGGGTTTGCCAAATAGCCAGACCCCTGAATGAGTTGTTGAAGATTGAGGGGGAAGATGATGTCCCAGAAATTGTCAAGCCTGTGAAGCCTGCTACGGGGCCCAGGAAGCCCAAGCAGTCTATCCAGGATCAGTGGGACTCCAAGTGCGAAGATGCATTTATTCAGTTGAAAAAAAGCATGACCACTGCCTCTGTCTTGGCCTATGCAGACCCCAGGAAACCATATGAACTACACGTTAATGCCAGTAGAGATGGATTAGGTGGGGTGTTATACCAGGAATATGATGGTCACCTGCGACCTGTTGCATTTGTAAGTAGGGGCCTGGTCCCAGCTGAGAAGAATTATCCAACACCCAAACTTGAATTCCTGGCCCTCAAGTGGGCTGTTGTAGACAAGTTGAAAGACTATTTGTATGGTGCCGAATTTGTGGTGAGAACTGATAACATTCCACTCACCTATCTTCTCACTACCGCCAAGCTGGATGCCACAGGACATCGATGGTTGGCTACTCTTTCAGGATTTACTTTTAGCCTGAAATACCGACCAGGTGTTGGGAACAGAGATGCAGATGCCCTATCCAGAAGGCCACATGGTCTTAGTGATTCTACCAAAGAATGGACTCAACTGACCCCAGAAGGAGTACAGGCCCTATACCAAGGGGTTGAACTCAAAGCCAAGGGAGGGTCCAGGGCAGAAGAAGTTGGAGTCTCGTCTGCTGGAGTACCCAAGTGCTACTGGTATGTAACTCAGGTGAGAGAAGAGGTCCTCCCGAAGCTGTCAAAGAAGTAATTAAGGAGAGACCAACAGGAAGACACCCTGGGGAGATTAGTACTGAAGGCTATGGAAGAGAAATGCCAAGAGGTGCTTCTCACAGACTCTAAGGAGGCACGACTGGTGCATAAAGAGTGGGACCGATTGCAGTTGCATCAGGGGGCAATCTACCGAAGGTTTGGAAGAGAGATGGCAGCTTTTCCTACCCTCCAAACACAGAGAGACGGCCCTGAATGCCCTTCATGACAACCATGGTCATCTAGGATCTGAAAGAACCTTCCAGTTAGTCAGGGACAGGTTTTACTGGCCCCACATGCGGGCTGAAGTCTAAGGTTATTGCCACTCCTGTATGCGGTGTATCCAAAGGAAGACCCTGCCACATCAGACTGCCCCAATGGGCCATCTTCAAAGCCAAGGGCCCATGGAGCTGGTGTGCATTGGTTTCCTTTGCCTAGAGCCTCATCTGAGTGGAATGGGAAATGTCTTGGTGGTAACTGATCACTTTTCCCGATATGGCCAAGCATTCCCAACCAAGGATCAACAAGCTTCCACAATGGCAAAAGTGCTAGTAGAAAAGTTTTTTTGTCCATTATGGATTGCCCCAACGCATACACTCAGATCAGGAAAGAGACTTTGAGAGCAATCTCAT
Organism: Rana temporaria; assembly: GCF_905171775.1. Lineage (NCBI taxonomy): Eukaryota > Metazoa > Chordata > Amphibia > Anura > Ranidae > Rana > Rana temporaria. The sequence goes on along the minus strand of NC_053493.1, from coordinate 220,056,122 downwards.
TAGGAAACTGTTGGATTTGCTGGGCATAAAAAAATCCAGAACTACTCCTTATCACCCCCAGGAGGATGCTCAGTTGGAGCGCTTTAATCATACTCTCTTAGACATGCTAGGAACTTTGAGTGTTGAGAAGAAGCAACTATGGAGTAAGCACATAGCCAATATCGTGCATGCCTATAATAGTACCAAAAGCGATGCAACAGGATACTCCCCTTACCGGTTGATGTTTGGAAGGGAAGCTCGACTTCCAGTTGATCTTGCCTTTGGTGTCTCCCTCGACAATGCTTCAGCCACTTCCCATAAAGTATATGTGGACAGACTTAGGAGAAGCCTGAAAACGGCCTATGAAAAGGCCCAAGCTACCTCCGACCAAAGGGGACAGAGGAATAAGCGGAACTATGATCTGAAAGTCAGGGTCCAAGACCTGCAACCAGGAGACAGAGTATTGCTGAGGAACTTGGGTATTCCAGGGAAACACAAGCTGGCAGACCATTGGAAGTCTCAGCTATACATTATCTGCAAGCAGCTACCCAGTCTCCCAGTATACCAGTTTAGGCCAGAAGGAAGTACTGGACCACTAAAAACCTGGCAACAAAACCATTTATTACCTCTCTCTGAAGCAGTCCGCCTACCTCCCATGCCAGATCCACCAGGGACCCATTCAACCTCTCAAGGGTCACGGCCAGTCACCAGATCTCAGTCATCTTCCCAAGATCATGAGAATGAAGACTCAGAAGAGGAAGGGATAGAATCAGATTGGCTATGGCCGTCTCAGTCTCGAGACCACCGACTCTTCATCTCCTTCTGAAATGACTGACAATGGGGCTCTCTGATTTGAGGCCCTGAATTTGTGCCTTGTGCTATGCTTCTTGAGGACCTGGAAGATAATCAGGGTCCCTTGTCAATAGAACACCTTGAGGAGACCTCATGTATTTCTGAAGACGTTTCAGATGAAGTAGTAGATGCCCCTGAAGAAGAAGTTCCAGAAGAAAGAGATCCAGAAGAAGGAGTTTCAGAGGAAGATGTTCCAGAAGAAGATGTTTCAGGAGAAGTTCCAGAAGCAGAAGTTCCAAAAGAAGAAGCTGAGCTCTGCGTGCCTGAGCAAGAAGGAAAGGGGAACAGAGTTGTTCACCCCCCAAAGAAGCCAACTTACAGCCAGCTGGGTGAATGCTCTGAAGAGGCAGTTTTTACTTCTAAAAAGGACAGTTGACATGCCTGGTCCCTCCACTGTACATTTAGAGGAGGGCAACACTAGCTCACTCCTTGGCACATCTGGTAAGGCCGTACCAGTTCAGGTGGCCTGTGGACAGAACAACCCCCCTTCCTATGACAGTTGGTGGGAGGTTCCTCTGTCAGCTCTGTGTTATGATATGAGCTGCTTAAGTTTTGGCTCATCATATGGAAATATAGATTGCTTATTGTCATGTGTGCATTAACCACATTTTCTCTGCGTGTAATTGGAAAGCATTTTCTCAGGTTACAAACTGTTACTATCTTTGGAGGACCAAAGATTTTCAAGTGGGGGGAGTGTGTAGCTGGGTATCACCTTTTTCATGTGATATAAAAGACTACCATCTGCTGATCAGGAAGGATCTCAGCTCCCTCTTGTGGCTGAATTGTGTTATAACCACCTGCTGCTTACTTTTGTACTGATACTGCAGAGAATGTTGGGAAATTGAGTGCAGGGAGAAAAGAGACTCCATTTTCCCTGGCTTGTTATAGACTACATTACCCAGAGAGCAACTGTACAATCCCAGAGTGTTTTTCTCCCCGCACAGCCTGATGGGAGAGGTAATTTTAGGGAGAGGACGTGTTTGGCGCGCTCTCTCTGGACCGCCTCTTAAACTTAGGAGGACACCTGTGCAAGGTGTCTTCCCGGAGGGCTAGGCTGGAATTGCGGCCTATCTACGACTGGGTGGAGCCCCATTTAAAGGGAGAGACAGAACCTCTGACGGAGTGATTGGATGGGACACCAGTACCCCTGCGACTTGTCTGAGAACCTGAGGCTGTTTTCAAGACGGATTGCGATCGGAGATCGTGGACGGAGTGATTCTGTAGGACCAGGCCTGAACTGATCGGGTGAGACGGGCACCTGCCCAAGCATACTGACTGTCTTGCAGGAGGGTGGATTGTTGATATTCATCACTCTGGTTTGACTGTTTCGGAAATTTCCACCAGTTTCAATTTTTTTCCCCTTGGATTACAAATTGTGTTTTTTTCTTCTTTGCATGGCAACGCATGCCAACGTATACGTGCACACACTGTTAAGATAATTTATATTGAGGTTTGGCCTGACCCGCCAAACCACGTTAGTTAGTCATATTACTCAAAGACTACCTATTTAGTTGTTGCATATGGTTGATATTCATTCTCATACTCGTTGATTGAGTAATTGGTTCTATTACACTGTGAGTATTGTTACTAGTAAGAGCTGGGTGAGGCTTGGCAAGGCTTGCTGCGTGCTTACACAGGTCTGCATAGCTATTATCGATGAAAGTGTATTTGTTTGTTATTTCTGTTTCTGACTCTTGCAGGGCCCTGCAAGCTGTCTTTTATTGTTTACCTATGCTTCTCTTGCTTTGTTCTTTCAAGTAAAGGGTTACCTTGGTTAAGCTGGAATTTGTGTACAGTCTTTCTGTCATCCTGTGGGATCCATACAACTCAAGGTAACACTTTACATAATTTACTTTGGTGTGTTGGGATATTGTGCCCTCCAACAAACTATTGGGGTCCACAATTCCCACTATACCAGTTGTGCCAAGGGAGGGTTTTTGAGCCAATTTCAGGGGTTGGCAATAGTGTTGAGCAGAATATGCCATATTCGATTTCGCGATATATCTCGAATATATATTCGAATATTCGAGATATATTCGCTAAATTCGAATATTCGTGATATTTTATCGAAATTAAATGATTGCGATTTTTCGCTATTGCGAATGCGAAAATAATTGCGATTTTTTTATAACTGCGGTAGGAGCGCTCTGATTGGCTCAGAATATTCGTGATATTTTATCGAAATATCGCAACATGCGAATGCGATATTTATTGCGCAATTTCGAGAAATGCTGGAGGAGCGCTCTGATTGGCTCAGAATATTCGTGATATTTTATCGAAATATCGCAACATGCGAATGCGATATTTATTGCGCAATTTCGAGAAATGCTGGAGGAGCGCTCTGATTGGCTCAGAATATTCGTGATATTTTATCGAAATATCGCAACATGCGAATGCGATATTTACTGCGCAATTTCGACAAATGCTGTAGGAGCACTCTGATTGGCTCAGAATATTCGTGATATTTTACAATACAAAATAATTGCGAATATTCGGCAAATGCTGTAGGAGCACTCTGATTGGCTCAGAATATTCGTGATATTTTATCGAAATTTCGCAAAATGCGAATGCGATATTTATTGCGGAATTTCGACAAATGCTGTAGGAGCACTCTGATTGGCTCAGAATATTAGTGATATTTTATCGAAATTTCGCAATATTGCGATTGCGAAATTGATTGCGGAATTTCGCCAACTGTTTTAGGAGCGCTCTGATTGGCTCATTCTGAAATCGAATATTCGAGATATTTTATCGAAATTTCACAAATTGCGAATGAGAAATTGATTGCAGAATTTCAAGAACTGCTGTAGGAGCACTCTGAAATCGAATATTTGTGTTATTTTAGCGAAAAAACAATATTGCGATTGCGAAATTCTCGATCGCGCATGCGCATTCGCGCGAACAACACGCGACCAACACGCGATCACTTCCTGGAGATCCTTGCCAGTTTACTTTCGCATAGCAATTTTGTGCTGCCCAGCTTGGAAGTGAAAATGGTCGGGAGCAATTTTACACTCAGTGAGGAAAAGATGCTGATTAGTGTAAGTATTTTCACCACTGTTATTTCATTATCTTTAACTGCATTTTAACTAGTTTAAAAGTTAGTATATAAGATCAGATATTAGTATTTCCCAAACAATTTGTCTCCTGCTGTTACACAACTACAACTCCCAGCATGCCTGGACAGCTGCAGACACCCTGGTTGGTAAATGTGTATTTAGGCACTTTTCTTGCTATTTAGCATAATGAATTTAACATGTTGTGGACATAGGACGTATGTGAACGTCCTGACTTCAGGGTCCTTAACCTTTACCACCGGGCTAATTTTTCAGATTCGGTGTTTACAAGACTAAAACAGTTTTTTTTGCTAGAAAATTACTTAAAACCCCCAAACATTATATATTTTTTTTTCTAACACCCTAGAGAATAAAATGGTAGTCATTGCAATACTTTTTGTCACACCGTATTTGCGCAGCGGTCTTACAAGCGCACTTTTTTTGGAAAAAAATCACTTTTTTGAATTAGAAAATAAGACAACAATATATTTTGCCCAATTTTTTTATATATTGTGAAAGATAATGTTACGCCGAGTAAAATGATAGCCAACATGTCACGCTTAATAATGCGAGAATGCTCCCAATTGTTGAATACCATAGATTTCGTCATATATCCATAAGGCTTTAAACAAAAGTATTATAATATACTTTGTTCTTCATCTTGCAGAAGTTTCTGGAAACAGGTTATGATAATCTGCGGAGACAAGCCGAAAAAAAGGCCGTGGTCTGCTCCATAATTGCGGAATTACGCGACCAACACGGCGGCCCACCTGATCGCATGACGATCGTCAAAAAATGGTCAGACCTGAAGAGGCGCCATATGGACCGGGTCATGCGTATCCGTGAGAAATATCATCCAGGTAAGTTATTGGTCACAGTTATGTTTTTTTTTCTAAAGTGTATTTTGTGCGTGTACTCGAGAGAGGAGCCGGACTGCAGGAGTTGGGAGTAGGCAGGCCTCCCCCAGAGGCAATCTGCCAATTTTCTCCATGCCCCGGGTGGCAATGGCAGGTGTGAGGGGGTCCTCCTAACACAGCCCGTCCTACCTGCTCCGCTTTGAAGCCCAACGGGGCAGAGGGACTCCCTATAAGGGAGTGAGAGGATTTGCCCGCTCAACCAGCCCCGTTAGTCCTTCGCCTCTCTTTTTAGAGACCGCGTGGTCAGAGTGCGTGCATGTTAACCCAATTTCGAGTGCGTGTGTAGGTGTGGTGGTTTTTGTAGGAGGGGGGTGGGCGTACTAAGCGCAGGCTTACCTCGCATAGCACACCCACCGGGGGCCGGGCTGAGACCACCAAACTCAATTAACATGTAGCCGAGAGCGGGATCCCAACCCCTAGCTGCAGAGGTGAATGGCTTGTCAGCGCAGTGGCAATCGCGTTGAGCCACCGCAGCTCCTTTGGTGACAGTTATGTAAGGTCATATGTAATTAATGTTAAGGCAGATGTTGTTAACCCAGACGCCATGTTGTGGTAACATATATCACCATTCACCACCAGCCAAGGTATTCATAGTACTGTTGAAAAAAGACATGGGACAGCAGACAGGAACACAGAAGTTATGTGGGAACATACATTTCCCATTGCTTTGCATGGGACTTTAAACAAAAACCACGACCATCACAAAAGGGGGTAGTTAAGGGATAAATTAACGATCCTATACTTTAAGTGGACGTATAAGTAACATGTGACCAAGTGTTATCGAAATATCTACAGCTGTTATGAAGTAACATGTATTTCCCATAGAGTTGAATGGGACTTTAAAGAAAAACCCCGTCCATGGCAAATGGGGGTGGGTAAGGCTTAAATCACCTATCCTATGTTTGTGGCTGACATATAAGTAACCTGTGTGCCAAGTTTCATGTAAATATCTTTAGCCGTTTGGACGTGATGCTGGTACAGACATACATACATACATACATACATACACAGACACGTTGAGTTTTATATCTATAGATTCACACTCAATTCCTGTGTTAGGCGTGGGGTTTTCATACTAATCCCGTGTGCTCCATCAGGCCCTTTTTTTAACATGAGATCGTCTGAACAAAACAAAGGAGACAAAAACAGCTCATTTTACCATGGTGGCAGCCCAGCTCACGCTCAGTCCCCTGTAGTGCCCACAAGACCCTTTAATATAACATTGTCCCATTGGTTAACTGTCTATATAAATTAATTTGTATTCATATACAATACAGCAGAGTACACAGAATTTGCATACGTCATTAGAAAACATTTTTATAATATATGAACATTGTGTTATTATAGGAGCTCCTCTACCAACTGTGCGCCCCAAGCGCAAAAGTCGACAGGCCGCTGAGGAGGAGGATGAAGAGGAGGATGCGGCAGAGGAGGATGAGCAGCCAGGACCATCCGACTCGCCACCCACAGCTCCTGTTGAGGAGCTTCCCTCCCCCCAACAAACTACTGGTGATGACGACATCACGGCTGCTGGAGAGGTCGAGGTGCAGGATGACCCCGTTGTCATGAGCCTCGGTCACGAAGGTAAATATGTGCACAAAGATTAATAACATTTCAACAATAAAATGTAGATATAAAAATGGACAACATATAAAGCGCACCTGTCAGATTGTAGAACCATAATATGGTATTGATGCTAGAAGTATACAGGTAGTGCATAATTATTAGGCAAGTTGTATTTTTGAGGATTCATTTTATTATTGAACAACAACCATGTTCTCAATGAACCCCAAAAACTCATTAATATCAAAGCTGAATATTTTTGGAAGTAGTTTTTAGTTTGTTTTTAGTGTTAGCTATTTTAGGGGGATATCTGTGTGTGCAGGTGACTACTATTACTGTGCAGAATTATTAGGCAACTTAACCAAAAAAAAAATATATACCCATTTCAATTATTTATTTTTAACAGTGAAACCAATATAACATCTCAACATTCACAAATATACATTTCTGACATTCAAAAACAAAACAAAAACAAATCAGTGACCAATATAGCCACCTTTCTTTGCAAGGACACTCAAAAGCCTGACATCCATGGATTCTGTCAGTGTTTTGATCTGTTCACCATCAACATTGCGTGCAGCAGCAACCGCAGCCTCCCAGACACTGTTCAGAGAGGTGTACTGTTTTCCCTCCTTGTAAATCTCACATTTGATGATGGACCACAGGTTCTCAATGGGTTTCAGATCAGGTGAACAAGGAGGCCATGTCATTAGTTTTTCTTCTTTTATACCCTTTCTTGCCAGCCACGCTGTGGAGTACTTGGACGCGTGTGATGGAGCATTGTCCTGCATGAAAATCATGTTTTTTTTGAAGGATGCAGACTTCTTCCTGTACCACTGCTTGAAGAAGGTGTCTTCCAGAAACTGGCAGTAGGACTGGGAGTTGAGCTTGACTCCATCCTCAACCCGAAAAGGCCCCACAAGCTCATCTTTGATGATACCAGCCCAAACCAGTACTCCACCTCCACCTTGCTGGCGTCTGAGTCGGACTGGAGCTCTCTGCCCTTTACCAATCCAGCCACGGGCCCATCCATCTGGTCGATCAAGACTCACTCTCATTTCAGCAGTCCATAAAACCTTAGAAAAATCAATCTTGAGATATTTCTAGGCCCAGTCTTGACGTTTCAGCTTGCGTGTCTTTTTTCAGTGGTCGTCGTTTTTCAGCCTTTCTTACCTTGACCATGTCTCTTGCACACCTTGTGCTTTTGGGCACTCCAGTGATGTTGCAGCTCTGAAATATAGCCAAACTGGTGGCAAGTGGCATCTTGGCAGCTGCACGCTTGACTTTTCTCAGTTCATGGGCAGTTATTTTGCGCCTTGGTTTTTCCACACGCTTCTTGCGACCCTGTTGACTATTTTGAATGAAACGCTTGATTGTTCGATGATCATGCTTCAGAAGCTTTGCAATTTTAAGAGTGCTGCATCCCTCTGCAAGATATCTCACTATTTTTGACTTTTCAGAGCCTGTCAAGTCCTTCTCTTGACACATTTTGCAAAAGGAAAGGAAGTTGACTAATAATTATGCACACCTGATATAGAGTGTTGATGTCATTAGACCACACACCTTCTCATTACAGAGATGTACATTACCTAATATGCCTAATTGGTAGTAGGCTTTCGAGCCTATACAGCTTGTGAGACAACATGCATAAAGAGGATGATGTGGTCAAAATACTCATTTGCCTAATAATTCTGCACTCCCTGAATGTGCTAGACACATAACAAGTGTATAGACATGATAATGATTGTTTAATAAGCAACAGAAATATTTTATTTATTTGGTAACGGTCTTTGAAATCCAAATGTTTTTTTCTTATATCCTAACAGTTGCAAAAGATATGCTGCTGAAGCAGGCTTTGATCCAGAGAACGAATGCCAAGATCCTCTCCAACCAGAAGAAAATTCGTTATCTGGACCAGCAGAACCAGCAGCTGGAGCAGCAGCAATTAAAAAATTATGCAGAGATAGCAGAGCTTCAGCAGCGCATGCTTAATTACGTTAAATTTTTTTTTTTTTAAATAAAAAATGTTATTTTTTTGAAATGTTTCCTTTCTTTTTGAGATAGATTTTTAGGTTTTTCAACACATCTAACTTAACATCTACCACATCAACATCAACATCAACACATCTAACTTCATAATAAGCAAAAAAAATTGTATACTATTATTTTATGTAACACAAACCTAGGACAAACTAAAGTTCGCGGACACAGACACGACGAACACAAACTAAACTGTTGAAAAATGAACATAACAAAAGCAACAATATATATATATATAGAGAGAGAGAGAGCAAGAAAGAGAGAGAGTGCAGATTTGCTCTTGCAGACAGGCTAATGGTTGCAGTATAAAGGCCGCAAACCAGGGTTTAACATAAAGTTCATTGTTTTAGTTACACTTGCTGTTACGATCCGGTCTGGTAGCTTGTAGCGGAGGCTGTTGGTGGATCCGCTGTGCCAGAGAGGTCATGAGGCATTACTCATCATGGAGGCTGCAGCAGTAGTATTAAAATATAATGTAATTATCACACAGGCAGCATTTACAAGCAGTAGTGGTAATAGTACTAGATAGCATCTAAACACTTGGGCAAGACTTTACAGCATCAGTAGTGGCCATAGTAGTCTATAGTGTCAAATAACTTGTGACATAGGTGTCGTGAGCAGCAGCAGTAGTAGTAACAGTAGACAATATATTGTCAAATCACTTGGGAAAGAGGTGCCATGAACAGCAGCAGCAGCAGTGGTAATAGTAGTATAGAGTGGCAAATAACTTGTGACATAGGTGTCTTGACTGAGCAGCAGCAGTAGTAGTAGTAGTAGTAGATACAGAGTCATATCACTTGGGCAGGAGGTGCCATGATGAACAGCAGTAGGAATAGGAGTATATAGAGTGTCAAATAACTGCTGACATAGGTGTATTGACTGGGCGGCAGCAGCAGCAGCAGAAGCAGCAGTAGTAGTATTAACAGTAGTAGTTGATACAGAGTCATATCACATGGGCAGGAGGTGCCATGATGTACAGCAGTCTTAATAAGAGTATATAGGGTGTGAAATAACTGCTGACATAGGTGTCTTGACTGGGCAGCAGCAGCAGCAGAAGCAGCAGTAGTAGTATTAACAGTAGTACTTGATACAGAGTCATATCACATGGACAGGAGGTGCCATGATAAACAGCAGTAGGAATAAGAGTATATAGAGTGTGAAACAACTGCTGACATAGGTGTATTGACTGGGCGGCAGAAGCAGCAGTAGTAGTATTAACAGTAGTAGTTGATACAGAGTCATATCACATGGGCAGGAGGTGCCATGATGAACAGCAGTAGGAATAGGAGTATATAGAGTGTGAAATAACTGCTGACATAGGTGTATTGACTGGGCGGCAGAAGCAGCAAAAGCAGCAGTAGTAGTATTAACAGTAGTAGTTGATACAGAGTCATATCACATGGGCAGGAGGTGCCATGATGAACAGCAGTAGGAATAAGAGTATATAGAGTGTTAAACAACTGCTGACATAGGTGTATTGACTGGGCGGCAGCAGCAGCAGAAGCAGCAGTAGTAGTATTAACAGTAGTAGTTGATACAGAGTCATATCACATGGGCAGGAGGTGCCATGATGTACAGCAGTCTTAATAAGAGTATATAGAGTGTTAAACAACTGCTGACATAGGTGTATTGACTGGGCGGCAGCAGCAGCAGAAGCAGCAGTAGTAGTATTAACAGTAGTAGTTGATACAGAGTCATATCACATGGGCAGGAGGTGCCATGATGAACAGCAGTAGGAATAGGAGTATATAGAGTGTGAAATAACTGCTGACATAGGTGTATTGACTGGGCGGCAGAAGCAGCAGTAGTAGTATTAACAGTAGTAGTTGATACAGAGTCATATCACATGGGCAGGAGGTGCCATGATGAACAGCAGTCTTAATAATAGTATATAGAGTGTGAAATAACTGCTGACATAGGTGTATTGACTGGGCGGCAGCAGCAGCAGAAGCAGCAGTAGTAGTATTAACAGTAGTAGTTGATACAGAGTCATATCACATGGGCAGGAGGTGCCATGATGAACAGCAGTAGGAATAAGAGTATATAGAGTGTTAAACAACTGCTGACATAGGTGTATTGACTGGGCGGCAGCAGCAGCAGCAGAAGCAGCAGTAGTAGTATTAACAGTAGTAGTTGATACAGAGTCATATCACATGGGCAGGAGGTGCCATGATGAACAGCATTATTAATAAGAGTATATAGGGTGTGAAATAACTGCTGACATAATTGTCTTGACTGATCCAGAGGAGTCATGGGAGAAAATCATGTGGTCAGATGAGACTATAATATAACTTTTTGATCATAATTTCACTAACCGTGTTCGGAGGAAGAATAATGATGAGTACCATGCCAAGAACGCCATCCCTAATGTGAAGCATGGGGGTGGTAGCATCATGCTTTGGTGGTGTTATTCTGCACATGGGACAGGGTGACTGCACTGTATTAAGGAGAGGATGACCGTGGCCATGTATTGCAAGATTTTGGGCAACAACCTCCTTCCCTGAGTTAGAGCTTTGAAGATGGGTCGAGGCTGGGTCTTCCAACATGACAATGACCCAAAGCACACAGCCAGGATAACCAAGGATTGGCTCTGTAAGGAGCATATCAAGGTTCTGGCGTGGCCTAGCCAGTCTCCAGACCTAAACCCAATAGAGAATCTTTGGAGGGAGCTCAAACTCCGTGTTTCTCAGCGAGAGCCCAGAAACACGACTGATGTAGAGAAGATCTGTGTGGAGGAGTGGGCCAAAATCCCTCCTCCAGTGTGTGCAAAGCTGGTGTAAAACTACAAGAAAGGTTTGACCGCTGTAATTGCAAAGAAAGCCTACTGTACCAAATATTAACATTGATTTTCTCTGATGTTAAAATAGTTATATTCAGCACTGTAAATACATCAGGTCCGGGGCTTCATCAGGGAATGCATGGCAAGGGACCCTTCAGCGCCCTGAACCGACGACGGGTGCCAGAAAGTCACCGCCGATCCAGGACTCATTCATCTTTATGAATGTGAGTCTGTCCACGGAGTCTGTGGACAGACGGGTCCTCTTGTCCGTGACCACCCCACCTGCCGCGCTGAATGTCCGCTCAGATAGTACGCTGGAGGGGGGGCAAGACAATAACTCCAGCGCATACTGAGCGAGCTCGCGGCAGGTGTCCAATCTGGCAACCCAGTACTCCATGGGGTCGTCGGTGCTCATACTGTCAGAAGCACCGACGGACGCCATGTAGTCTGCCACCATGTGGGCCAGCCGCTGGTGGTGACTGCTGCTGCTGCTGGTGCTGGTACTGGGTCGCTCGGTTTGGAAGAACATCCTCATCTCTTCCATTAGGTCCCCTGCTCGGCTGCAGCTGGGTGCAGCCACCTGCTGGGTGAGATGAGGGGGGACAACTGGAGGCCGGGGAGTTGCCTGCTCCAACCGTCTGACAATGGCTGCCTGCAGTTCCTCCATCCGGTGCTGCCTCCGGCTGGCTGGGATGAACTGCTCCAGTTTCCCCTTGCACCTGGGATCCAAAAGGGTGGCCATCCAGAAATCATCCCTCGTCTTGATGGTCTTAACCCGGGGGTCCCTCCTGAGGCATCTCAGCATGTGGGCAGCCATGGGGAAGAGCACAGCCCGCTGTGACTCCTCAATGCTGGCCAGGTGAATGAGGTGCGACTCTTCATCCCTGAGGCGCTGCTGGTCAAACTCAGACATGCCCAACCCCCGGACTATCGGTGCCCCCAACACCGGCTCTCCCTCCTGACCAGGCCCTGACTCCGGGATGACACCAGCAACCACCTCCTCCTCCTCTTCATCATCATCCTCCTCCTCCTCCTCCACGTCCTGGCCCTGGTCTCGGTGGAGCATTGCTGACTCCTCCTGCTCCACCAAGGCACTCTCCCCAGCCTCGAGCAGGCGATCTAGTGTCCTCTCCAGCATGAACAGTATTGGCAGCACGCTATTGAGGCCAATTTGCTCACTGCTGACCATCTTGGTCGCCTGCTCGAAGGAGGACAACACTTGGCAGACCTGGTTTATCTGCCCCCACTGCGCACAGGCGATGAAAGGGAGTTGTGGTGAAGCCCTCTCAGTGCCTAGTTCCATCAGGTACTCCCTCACCGCCCTTTGCTGCTCCCACAACCTCTTCAGCATGTGGAGGGTGGAGTTCCACCGCGTCACACTGTCCACAATCAGCCTGTGAAGGGGCAGATTGTACTTCCGCTGCAATTTGGACAGGGACGCGGTAGCGGTTGGGGAGCGCCTGAAGTGGCTGGCAATCCTACGCGCCTTTGCCACAATGTCACTCAACCCTGGATAAGTGCGCAGGAACTTCTGCACCACCAGGTTGAGGACATGTGCCAGACAGGGCACGTGGGTCAGACTGCCAGCATGGAGGGCGGCGAGTAGGTTGCTGCCGTTATCGCAGACAACCATACCTGCCTGGAGCCTTCGGGGTGTCAGCCACTTCTGGACCTGAGCCTGAAGTGCTTTCAGCACTTCTTCTCCAGTGTGTCTCCGGTCCCCTAAACTAACAAGCTGGAGCACGGCCTGACAGCGCACGTGCCCCACACTTGAGTAGCTACGGGGGCGCTTGCTGGGAGGCTCAGCAGCTGCGGAGACAGTGGCTTGAGGGAGACCAGCAGTTCTCCCCTGGACACCCCGGGGCGGCACCACAAGATCGGTTGCCGCCGATCCCTCACCGACGCCTCGGAGGGAAACCCAATGGGCCGTGAAGCTGATGTAGCGTCCCTGCCCATGCCTGCTGGTCCAGCCATCCATTGTCAGATGAACCCTGTCGCTGACAGCGTGATCCAGCGACAGGGTTACATTCTGCACAATGTGCTGGTGTAGGGCAGGGACACCAGTCCTGGCAAAGAAATGGCGGCTGGGGACACGCCATTGGGGTTGGGCCTGCTCCAACATCTGCCTGAAGGGGTTGCTGTCAACTATGTTGAAGGGCAGCAGATGTTGGGCAATAACCCTTGCCAGGAGCCCATTGAGGGAACGCACACGTCGGTCTCCAGGGGGGAAGGGAGTGGTGCGGTCAAAGGCGTCTGAAATCGACGCCTGGCGCCGGACGGCAGTGCGGGACACAGACGTGGAGGGTGCTGTGGAAGTAGAGGTCTGGCTGCCGGTACCAGTACCTCTACTAGAGGGAGCGGGGGGGCATGACCTGCTGGAAACAGATGAAGATGTGGCAGGGGCTGCTGTACCCTGCTCACTTGTGGTGGTGGCGCTGCTACCACCACCACGCTTCATCTCGTCATACAACGCCCAGTGGTTTATCCTCAGGTGCTGGTTCAGGGCTGTGGTACCCACCCGAGCCAAACACTTCCCTCTCTTCACCCTCACTTTACAAATCCGGCAGATGGCCACGGTAGGGTTGTCTGCCACCAGAGTAAAGTAATTCCAGACAGGTGACTTCAGCACCGCCCTCCTGTCAGATGGGGTGACGCTTACTTGCACCTGCTGGGACTCGGTGCGCACAGGTGGAGCTGCCTGCTGCTGCTGCTGCTGCTGCTGCTGCTGCTCCTCCTCCTGACACCTCCTGCTGCCATCACCAGTGGAGACCCTGACGATGGTCTCCCTGGTGGTGACCTGGCGCACCGTTTCACCAGGGTGCCTACCTTCCCCGTCGTCACTGACGTAGTGAGCCGACGCGTCAGATGGCAACCATGATGGGTCACCCTCTTCGCCCCCAGAGATGTCAGACCAAGGGCTGAGATGTGTTGGTCTGAGGGAACCACGTGACATGGAGCCTCTAGCCTGGCTCCGCTGTCCCCTCACCCACGCCTGGGTCTGACTAGGTGCTGCTGTTTCCTGCACCAAAACAGCAGCACCAGTTTGAAGGGATGTCTCTGGGATACTGCCAGCAGGTATCCCATCCTCCTCATCCATCCCTTCAAAAAGGTCCTGACCATCAGGACAGAGCTGGAGGTCTGCCTGATGCATGGCCTCCCCCAAGAGATCCCTCTCACTGTCGCTGTCGAACAGTAAGATGCTGGACTCTTGGGGGCTGGGGGGGGGTAGTACAGGCACCGGTGTAATGGTGGTACTACTGTGAGTCGGGACCGACGACTCAGTGGCACTGCTGTGCCCCATGTAGTCCACCACTACTTGAGCCTGAGATGGCAATATCGGGCGGCTGCCCGATGGGAAGAACTCCCGGATCAGGCGTACTCCCCTTGCACCCGATCCTCTACCACTAGTAGGGGCACGAGAGGTACCCCGTGCTGGCAGCGATCCAGCACTGGGAGTAACTCCCCTACCCCTGCTGCCACGGCCACGGATGCCGCTCATTATTGCTGATATGTGTGTGGGGGGGGTAAACTTTATTGGGGGGGGAAAATGTGAACAAAATGTGTTTTTGTGTTTTTTTTACAAGACAGGCACGCAGACAAAGACGTACACAGACAGCTACTAAACTATAAGAAAAGTAGTACACCAGACAAGGACTACAAAATTAAAGAAAAAAAAAAAAGCACTAAACAAACACTAACTTTTTTTTTTTTTTTTAAACACAAAACACAGACACTAAACACACACTAAGCTAAGCTAGATGAAATAAATGTACACTAACAGTGTGTACACTTACTACACAAAATTTAACTAAACTGAACACAAAACTTAGCTTTTATAAAAGCTCTTTAGGGAAAACTAAACAAAATGTGAACTGAGATGCCTATCAAATATCACTGAACAGCGAACCTGCAAGATCTAACAGTAACACAAGATGAACAAAACTTAGCTTTTAGAAAAGCTCTTTTATAAAGCTCAGCAAAATGTGTTCTGAAATCTCTTGCAAATATCACTGAACAGGGAGGATTGCAGGATCAAACAGTAACACAAATGAAAAAAACAGCACAAAACAGCACAAAACGTAGCTTTGAAAAAAGCTCTTGGGTCTATTGCTTTGAAAAAAGCAGTTGATATACTGGAAAAGATCCACTGGAATCACTAAATAGCAATGCTGGTGATGATCTAAATCAATCAAGAACAAAGACACAGGAAACCAGGAACACAGAAACAGCCTCCACACTCTATAGCCAGCTTCTGAATCTGCAATGAAATGGTGCTGGGAGTGAGCTTATATAATGTCCATGCAGGCAGGTTCCTATTGGTTGCTAACCTGTGACGAGTGTGGAAGGAGAACTCTGATTGGCTCTGATGCAAAAGGGCGGAGCAAATAATCGCGCAATATTCCTATTGCCGAATATTCGCATTGCGAATATTCGGCAATATAAAATGATCGCTTCAGCTACTCGGCCCAATGGCTCTAATCATACCAGCAATGCTTTCAGACGTCTATGGAGATCACTAGGATGTGATCTGTTTTAAAAATGAAACTGTAAAAATCGCTCTGATGCGGAAGATCGGGGCGAGGAAAATAATCGCGCGATATTGCGTTTGCCGAATAATCGCATTGCGATCTTTCTGGAAAATTCAATGAACGCTTCAGCTACTCGGCCCAGGGTCTCTAATGATACCAGCAATGCTTTTAGACGTCGATGGAGATATCTAGGATGTGATCTGATTAAAAAAAAAAATTGTAAAAAATCGAATATTCGGAATTGCGAATATTCACCGCGAATTTCGAAATATAGCGCGATTTCTCGAATATGCTATATTCGAGTCGAATATTCGCAATGCGAATATTCGTGAGCAACACTAGTTGGCAACCAGAGCGTAGACCCAAAACAAACCAGCAGCTCCTTTGGGGGTAGTGCTACATACTGTATACAGTCAGTCTCATTTTATATATATATATATATATATATATATATATATATATATATATATATATACTCTGCATCCAGTGTAGCTATATCTGACTGCAGGCCATTCCTGGTGTACTTTTTCTATTATACTTCAGGCAGGCAGGTTATTCAGTTAGCTGCAGTATATTTAACCACTTCCCTACCGCTCATTGTAATATGACATCCACAGATGGGATTTCCCATCCTGGGGGGACGTCATATGACATGCTGGGCTTCCCAGCCATCTGGGGGGCCTGCGCACGCCGGCATCACATGTGATCCGGTGAGCGTGCCCCGCGATTGCCCACAATCATGGCAGGACTGTAAACACACAGATCAATGGTCCTGTCAGGTGAGGAGACCGATGTGTGTTCCCAGTACAGAAGAACACACATCGGTCTCCTCCCCTTGTGAGTCCCCTCCCCCTACAGTTAGAATCACACTTTAGGTAATACATTTAACCCCTTCAGAGCCCCCTTCCCTGCCAGTCACATTTATACAGTAATCAGTGCAGTTTTATAGCACTAATTCCTGTATAAATGTGAATGGTCCCAAAAATGTGTCCAATATGTCCGTCGCAATGTCACGGTCACAATAAAAAATTGCAGATCGCCGCCATTACTAGTAAAAAAATTAAAATGCAACACAACTATCCCCTATTTCGTAGACGCTATAACTTTTGCGCAAACCAATTAATATACGTAGAAGAGTACATATCAGCCTAAATTGGGAAAAAACTATTTTTTTATAGATTTTTTGGGGATATTTATTATAGCAAAAGTAAAAAAATATTGTTTTTTTTTTCAAAATTGTCGCTCTATTTTTGTTTATAGCGCAAAATATAAAAACCGCAGAGATGATCAAATACCACCAAAAGAAAGCTCTATTTGTGGGGGAAAAAAAAGGACGTCAACATTGTTTGGGTGCCATGTTGCACGACCGCGTAATTGTCAGTTAAAGCGATGCAGTGCCGAATCGCAAAAAGTGCTCTGGTAAGGAAGGGGGTAAATTCTTCCGGGGCTGAAGTGGTTAACCACTTGATCACTGGGCACGTAAACCCCCTTAATAAGCAGACCAATTTTCAGCTTTCGGTGCTCTCACAATTTGAATGGCAATTACTCTTATTATTAGTCATACAACACTGTACCCAAATGAAATTGTCGTCCTTTTTTTCACGCAAATAGAGCTTTCTTTTGGTGGTATTTAATCACCGTTGGGTTTTTTATTTTTTGCGCTATAAGAGAAAAAAGACTGAAAATTCTGTAAAAAAAATGAATTTTTCTTTGTTTCTGTTATAAAATTTAGCAAATTTAGTATTTTTTCTTCATTCTTTTGCATAAATGTGAAAGATGAAGTTACGCCGAGTAAATCGATACCCAACATGTCACCCTTCAAAATGGCACACGCTCGTGGAATGGCGCCAAACTTTGCTACTTAAAAATCCCCATAGGCGACGTTGCAGGGTATTGTGGGGTATTGCAGAGTATTGTGGGGTATTGCAGAGTAGTGTGGGGTATTGCAGAGTAGTGTGGGGTATTGCAGAGTATTGTGGGGTATTGCAGAGTATTGTGGGGTATTGCAGACTATTGCACAGTATGGGTATGGGATGGCTGAGCAGGGATGGATGGCTTGCTGGATCTGTGACTGCATGTGTCACAGATCCAGCCCACAGCAGCTGCTGCTGCATCCGCTCTCTCCCCCCCCTCTCGTCTCACACTGTACCGTTCGGTACAGAGAGGGGAGGGAGGAACCAGCGTCATCACATGACGCTGGTTTGTCTACAAGTGATCACTCCGTCATTGGACGGAGCGATCACATGGTAAACCGCCGCTATCAGCGGCAATTTTCCGTGATGCGCCGGGTCCGGAGGACCCGGCGGTCACGGACATTCCCGTGTGCGCGCCCCAGAGGACACGCGGGAGCATGATTCTGGGAGGACGTCCATGGACGTCCTACCAGAGTTAAGCAACCGCCTTGTAGACGTATATCGTCTATAGGGCGGTTGTTAACTAGTTAATATATATATATATATATATATATATATATATATATATATATATATATATATACACATATATACATATATACATACATACACACATACATACATACATACACACACACACACACACACACAGGGCCAGATACACAAACAAATTACGCCATCTATGGATACGCCGCATAATTTTTAAAATGCCTCGTCGTATCTGTGTTTTATATCCACAAAACAAGATACAACTAAATCTGGGCTCGATCCGACAGGCGTACGTCTTTGTACCCTGTCGGATCATAGGTGCATATTTACGCTGGCCGCTAGGTGGCGTTTCCGTCGAATTTTGCATTGAGTATGCAAATTAGCTAGATATGGCGATCCACGAACGTACGTCCGGCCGGCGCATTTTTTTACGTCATTTCCGTAAGGCTTTTTTCGGCATATAGTTACCCCTGCTATATGAGGCGTATCCTATGTTAACATTTGCAAGTGACAGTAAACAGAAGAAAAGTATGAATGACAATGGTCAAACAGTTCAGTGTGTTACTGTAGCAGCGCTACAAACAGAGTATGTACTCTGAAACAAGTTCTATGGTGACATAGATATCCCAAATAATGGTGCGGGTGGACAGCGACAATAAAAAACTGTGTCTTCATCAAAATGTGCTTCTTATCACCAGGAATGTTTGTGTTTCACCGCGTGGGGGGATATTAGCCCCTTATGGGGATGCACTCACCAGACCGCAAGTAAAAATCAGCATTGGATACATCAGCCTCTGCCACCAGCCTTGCACTCTCCACAACTCTTGCTTAAGTGTGTCTTGCTTGTATACATACAAAGGAATAAACTTCTGATAGTGTATTATCGTTTAAAAGTTTATTTAGCAAACCCATAAGTCCCCTTATAATATATGCGTACCATAGTGCAATAAAACATAAGCATAAATGTACTGTGCCTGTTTGTAAACAGTTTCTGGCGCTCCAGCGCGTTCATCTGTTCCTGATCCACCAGGTTGACAGTCTATCGGTCGTCTGCTGCTGGCCACACCCTGACGCGTTTCGTCATTGGCTAACTTCGTCTGAGGGTGTGGCTACAGCATTCAGCGACCTGTTAAATAGTGGAGCGATCCTTTGGGTACCGCCCATCTTCCGCCGCGATCACGTCCGTCCTGCGCATGCGTGTTAGGCAACACAAGGTCAGCGTCATACATTGGGCGGGAGTAGGGCGTGTACTGCAGTTTCTCGTCCAATGCGGACCGGATACGTCTGATGCGGCTAGATGACGCTGGTCTCACCTAAACGTATTAACGTCAGCGAGGCCAGTGCCAACAGCAGGGCGGAAGTCAGCTGAAAAGCTAATTAACCCGCGCAGACGCACATTGAAAAGTGAAGCCACTGCCCATAATGGGTCCGGACTTAACAATTCAATGTTGAGACAGAAAGGATGCGCGCGCATCTCAATGATGAGAACTGCAGGCACGCTAATCCTAATCCTATCAGCCACTCAGTTTGTGGTGTCAGAATCTCTCAATGTAAAGTCATACATCAATATCACTTATGTATTCATACATAAATGTATACGTCCCATTACTGTGCCATCGCAAAACAGATGATTAGTTAAATTAATAAAAAATCATCAATAAATATATATATAAAACATGATAATATACATATATAAACAACAGGGGCATCAGCAATAAAACACACCATACTCAAACGTAAAAAGATAAAATTATATACTGCCCACATAAAATTAAGCAAAATATAAAAAAAATCTAAAAAGAAATTTAAAAAGGAGTATATTAAAAATATCTATAAGAACCGTATAGACATAAAATATATGTTCAATTATATATTAGAAAGTATATCTAAAAAAGGGGGGGAGGGCATTCTTTAAATATAAGAACCAAAATATATATAACAATAATAATAAAAATCGTTATAATACATAACACCACTGAGACTAGAAGATCTTTAGTCTGAGAAATGAGTAATCTCATAAAAGTATGTGCATGTTATGTTTAACCAAAAGAGGCATGAGTGACTATTCAATGAGCCAATGTGCTCAGTATCATAATATGTGATGTAGGAGACCCGATTATATTTTAATCACAGCTTTAAGTATCGCTTATGAAGCAGTTGATATCTAGTTCAATGTTCATGCCTTTAGGCGCAAGAGATTCAGTCAAGTAGATCCATTTCGTTTCGCATTTTGATAGTTCGCGAACTCTATGGCTTCCTCTCCAATTCTGCATTACATGTTGGACTCCCCAGAATTGTAGTCCGGCTGGATCTTGATTGTGCTTCAGTTTAAAATGCAGGGACACATTATGGTCTTTATATCCTATCTTTATGTTGTTAATGTGCTCCATCACCCGTATTCTCATTTTTCTCTTGGTCCTCCCTATATAGAGTAGGCCGCACGGGCATTTCAGTGCGTATACTACATGGTCAGTGTTACATGTAATAAACTGATCTATATCAAATTCAGTGTTGTTGGTTGGACAACTGAATTTTTCCAGACCTCTTATGGTTTGTGTTACTTCTCTGCATGGTTTGCATTTTCTACATGCAAAGAATCCATTTTGATTCCAAAAAGTTTCTGGTTTAATGGGTGGGTCGAGTACCTTTTTGACCACTCGGTCACCGTGATTGGGGGCTTTTTTATAAATGAACTGAGGTTTGGGGGGTAGAAGAGGTCCCAATTTCTTGTCTAGTAATAATATATGCCAATGTTGATTAAAGATTTCTTCAACTTCTTTATATTGTGAGTGGAATTGAGACAGAAAACCCCACTCCTTTGTGTTAGTCATTGGTTCATTGCCAAGCTGTTTAGTTAGTAGACATGTTTCTCTTGGGATAGTGCGTATTTCTTCTACCAATACTGTGGGCAGTATATAATTTTATCTTTTTACGTTTGAGTATGGTGTGTTTTATTGCTGATGCCCCTGTTGTTTATATATGTATATTATCATGTTTTATATATATATTTATTGATGATTTTTTATTAATTTAACTAATCATCTGTTTTGCGATGGCACAGTAATGGGACGTATACATTTATGTATGAATCTCCCGCTACGGCGAATACATAAGTGATATTGATGTATGACTTTACATTGAGAGATTCTGACACCACAAACTGAGTGGCTGATAGGATTAGGATTAGCGTGCCTGCAGTTCTCATCATTGAGATGCGCGCGCATCCTTTCTGTCTCAACATTGAATTGTTAAGTCCGGACCCATTATGGGCAGTGGCTTCACTTTTCAATGTGCGTCTGCGCGGGTTAATTAGCTTTTCAGCTGACTTCCGCCCTGCTGTTGGCACTGGCCTCGCTGACGTTAATACGTTTAGGTGAGACCAGCGTCATCTAGCCGCATCAGACGTATCCGGTCCGCATTGGACGAGAAACTGCAGTACACGCCCTACTCCCGCCCAATGTATGACGCTGACCTAACACGCATGCGCAGGACGGACGTGATCGCGGCGGAAGATGGGCGGTACCCAAAGGATCGCTCCACTATTTAACAGGTCGCTGAATGCTGTAGCCACACCCTCAGACGAAGTCAGCCAATGACGAAACGCGTCAGGGTGTGGCCAGCAGCAGACGACCGATAGACTGTCAACCTGGTGGATCAGGAACAGATGAACGCGCTGGAGCGCCAGAAACTGTTTACAAACAGGCACAGTACATTTATGCTTATGTTTTATTGCACTATGGTACGCATATATTATAAGGGGACTTATGGGTTTGCTAAATAAACTTTTAAACGATAATACACTATCAGAAGTTTATTCCTTTGTATGTATACAAGCAAGACACACTTAAGCAAGAGTTGTGGAGAGTGCAAGGCTGGTGGCAGAGGCTGATGTATCCAATGCTGATTTTTACTTGCGGTCTGGTGAGTGCATCCCCATAAGGGGCTAATATCCCCCCACGCGGTGAAACACAAACATTCCTGGTGATAAGAAGCACATTTTGATGAAGACACAGTTTTTTATTGTCGCTGTCCACCCGCACCATTATTTGGGATATCTATGTCACCATAGAACTTGTTTCAGAGTACATACTCTGTTTGTAGCGCTGCTACAGTAACACACTGAACTGTTTGACCATTGTCATTCATACTTTTCTTCTGTTTACTGTCACTTGCAAATATTTCCTTTTTAAGCGGCTGCTTATTGTATATCCAGGTGCCTGTTTTTCTTTAATCAGTATCCTCAATTGCTTACTCTTGTGCGCTGAGTAGTGCTTTGTTTAGGTTGGGCGGAGTTAAGCACTTTTGTTACATAGTCTGTTTTTTTCTCTCGGCTGCTATGGATGCACTGAGGTTTCTGATTAATAGGAATTTAGACATCAACAATGTTTTTGCAAATAATGAACCTACTACAACTCAGGTTAATTATAATAGCACCATGTCCACACTTGGCAATGTTTTGGAGAAACAAGTTAGAGCCTGGTGGGACATTTATACTCTGGAGCAGTATATTAAAGATAAGATCATCATTAGAAGCCTGCGATGGGAAGTAGTCCCACAAGACGGCCTCGATGACCCAGGATCAATTCAAGAATGGTTTGATTTTTTCATTGGGGTTGGGTTCAAACTGCAGGAACTCATCCTACAAAGGAAAAAACGCAAAATGGTTCTTTTGGAATCTAAAATTAAAGAACTGACTACTCAGCTAGATCCTATCAAGGACTCACAGGAAATTATTGATTTTAACACTAGAATCAGTAAGCGCCTTGAGAAGGTTGATAAGGACACTCAAAAAAAGAAAGTTAAAAAGTACCATAGAGACATGGGTGACTTTAAGATTAATACCATCTTTGCATGGCAACAAACGCTACCCGATACCAATAATCTCACAGACAAACCACAACCGGTAAAGGCATTACTTCAAGTTCCATTACTAAGGGAACAAATGAATGTGTATGTAAATGATGAGATCACTATAGACACACCTGAACATTTTTCAACACCGATACCTAGAGGACGAGGGAGAAATAGAGGTGGTAACACTAGAGACAACTTACACCAACATCCACAGAACATAGGATATCAAGTCCCTACCCAAAACAAATTCTTACCATTGAGGACCTATCAAGAGAATTATGAAAATGCACCACCACCTCGTCCTTTTTTAGGGAGGGGTGGAGGGGGAGCACAAAGGAGGGGTCGAGGCTACCCACCACGGAGGGGAAAACCCCAGCAATACCCTCCACCTCAATACCCACCGGGACAACAGCTCCAATCTCATTACCCTCCAACACAATACCCCCCGGTATATTACCAGGAACAGGAATGGAAAGGATCGCAAACAACGAACCAATGGGGAAAGGACCGCTTCCCTTATCCGAAAAAGGACGAACCAGAGGTTGCAGGGCCGGATGGAGGACGCAGAAAAAGAAGAAGGCAGCAGGAATAGGAGGCATTTTTAATTTAAGTCCAGTTGAACTCACACACAAAGAACTAAATATTTTAAATTTGGGTTTAAAATGTGGTATGAAGAAACCTGTCAATAAGTTTAATGTCTACATAGACATCCATAAGTATATCCGCAAACTAAATATGAAAAAATATTTTGTTGGAATTACTCCTCGGATTGACACCACAGTTAATAATACTAAGTCAGTTATAAACAGTGGACTAAGGAATAAATCACTCTTCAACCCTCTCAACAATCCAAATCATCAAGTAGAGGTGTTCAAAGGTCTAGTGTTGAGAGATCTGGACCACTTAAAACCGAAAAGACAAGTTAATATTAAACATATTCAGGAGGGTATTGATATGTTAGAGAAACGCAAAGATATAGTTATAAGGCCAGCTGACAAGGGAGGGGGAGTGGTGATTTTAAGTAAAACTTTTTATCATAACCAAATCTCTGACATGCTGGCAGATGGATCGACATACAGCTTACTGGATCAGGACCCCACTAAACCTTACAGAAAACAGCTACGAGCATTGGTAGAGAAGGGTACCCGATCAGGGGTCCTCTCAGTAAAAGAAAAAAATTATCTGACACCAGCTAGCAGTAAGGTCCCGACTATTTATACTCTACCAAAGATACACAAGGATCCCCTGAATCCTCCGGCAAGACCAATTGTTAACAGCATCAATTCCATTTCTTCAAGAATGGGACAGTATCTAGATACCTTTTTACAAAAAAGCGTAAAAATGACTAAGTCATATTTAAAAGATACTAAGGACCTGCTATTATGTCTTGAAGAAATCACTCTAGAGGAGAATGCTCCCATTTTATTGGTTACCGCGGATGTATCATCTCTTTATTCCATCATACAGCATGATGACGCATTACTTGCCCTTAATTGGGCACTAAGTCAAAGAGATGACTTACCACATAATCAAAAAGTTTTTATTGGTAATGCTCTAGATTTCTGTCTCTCACATAACTTTTTTTTGGTACAATAGCCGGTTTTATTCGCAAAAAAGAGGAGTTGCTATGGGCGCTAAATTCGCACCTAGCATTGCGAACCTTTTTATGGCTGAGTGGGAGGACAAGGTGATTTTTAAAGACAGACGCAGTGAATTATTGTTTTATAAACGATATATAGACGACTTGTTTTTTATTTGGGAAGGTAATACTGACTCACTTTTAAACTTTTTAAAGGTTTTAAATAACAATAGCAACAATATTAAGCTCACCTCTGAATCTAACAATACTGAAATTAATTTTTTAGATGTAACCATATACCGACAAGGAACTAAGTTGGCCACTAAAGTATTTTTCAAGCCAACTGATAGAAACAGTTATCTCCCTACCAATAGTGGCCACCATCCTTTATGGATCAAAAATATACCCAAAGGACAAATTATGAGGGTAAAAAGGAACTGTACGGAAGAAGAAAACTTCATTACACAGTCCAGAATTTTAACTGAAAGGTTTGAAGCCAGAGGTTATCACCCAGATACCATGCATAAATTGGTAGAAGAAATACGCACTATCCCAAGAGAAACATGTCTACTAACTAAACAGCTTGGCAATGAACCAATGACTAACACAAAGGAGTGGGGTTTTCTGTCTCAATTCCACTCACAATATAAAGAAGTTGAAGAAATCTTTAATCAACATTGGCATATATTATTACTAGACAAGAAATTGGGACCTCTTCTACCCCCCAAACCTCAGTTCATTTATAAAAAAAGCCCCCAATCACGGTGACCGAGTGGTCAAAAAGGTACTCGACCCACCCATTAAACCAGAAACTTTTTGGAATCAAAATGGATTCTTTGCATGTAGAAAATGCAAACCATGCAGAGAAGTAACACAAACCATAAGAGGTCTGGAAAAATTCAGTTGTCCAACCAACAACACTGAATTTGATATAGATCAGTTTATTACATGTAACACTGACCATGTAGTATACGCACTGAAATGCCCGTGCGGCCTACTCTATATAGGGAGGACCAAGAGAAAAATGAGAATACGGGTGATGGAGCACATTAACAACATAAAGATAGGATATAAAGACCATAATGTGTCCCTGCATTTTAAACTGAAGCACAATCAAGATCCAGCCGGACTACAATTCTGGGGAGTCCAACATGTAATGCAGAATTGGAGAGGAAGCCATAGAGTTCGCGAACTATCAAAATGCGAAACGAAATGGATCTACTTGACTGAATCTCTTGCGCCTAAAGGCATGAACATTGAACTAGATATCAACTGCTTCATAAGCGATACTTAAAGCTGTGATTAAAATATAATCGGGTCTCCTACATCACATATTATGATACTGAGCACATTGGCTCATTGAATAGTCACTCATGCCTCTTTTGGTTAAACATAACATGCACATACTTTTATGAGATTACTCATTTCTCAGACTAAAGATCTTCTAGTCTCAGTGGTGTTATGTATTATAACGATTTTTATTATTATTGTTATATATATTTTGGTTCTTATATTTAAAGAATGCCCTCCCCCCCTTTTTTAGATATACTTTCTAATATATAATTGAACATATTATTTTATGTCTATACGGTTCTTATAGATATTTTTAATATACTCCTTTTTAAATTTCTTTTTAGATTTTTTTTATATTTTGCTTAATTTTATGTGGGCAGTATATAATTTTATCTTTTTACGTTTGAGTATGGTGTGTTTTATTGCTGATGCCCCTGTTGTTTATATATGTATATTATCATGTTTTATATATATATTTATTGATGATTTTTTATTAATTTAACTAATCATCTGTTTTGCGATGGCACAGTAATGGGACGTATACATTTATGTATGAATCTCCCGCTACGGCGAATACATAAGTGATATTGATGTATGACTTTACATTGAGAGATTCTGACACCACAAACTGAGTGGCTGATAGGATTAGGATTAGCGTGCCTGCAGTTCTCATCATTGAGATGCGCGCGCATCCTTTCTGTCTCAACATTGAATTGTTAAGTCCGGACCCATTATGGGCAGTGGCTTCACTTTTCAATGTGCGTCTGCGCGGGTTAATTAGCTTTTCAGCTGACTTCCGCCCTGCTGTTGGCACTGGCCTCGCTGACGTTAATACGTTTAGGTGAGACCAGCGTCATCTAGCCGCATCAGACGTATCCGGTCCGCATTGGACGAGAAACTGCAGTACACGCCCTACTCCCGCCCAATGTATGACGCTGACCTCGTGTTGCCTAACACGCATGCGCAGGACGGACGTGATCGCGGCGGAAGATGGGCGGTACCCAAAGGATCGCTCCACTATTTAACAGGTCGCTGAATGCTGTAGCCACACCCTCAGACGAAGTCAGCCAATGACGAAACGCGTCAGGGTGTGGCCAGCAGCAGACGACCGATAGACTGTCAACCTGGTGGATCAGGAACAGATGAACGCGCTGGAGCGCCAGAAACTGTTTACAAACAGGCACAGTACATTTATGCTTATGTTTTATTGCACTATGGTACGCATATATTATAAGGGGACTTATGGGTTTGCTAAATAAACTTTTAAACGATAATACACTATCAGAAGTTTATTCCTTTGTATGTATACAAGCAAGACACACTTAAGCAAGAGTTGTGGAGAGTGCAAGGCTGGTGGCAGAGGCTGATGTATCCAATGCTGATTTTTACTTGCGGTCTGGTGAGTGCATCCCCATAAGGGGCTAATATCCCCCCACGCGGTGAAACACAAACATTCCTGGTGATAAGAAGCACATTTTGATGAAGACACAGTTTTTTATTGTCGCTGTCCACCCGCACCATTATTTGGGATATCTATGTCACCATAGAACTTGTTTCAGAGTACATACTCTGTTTGTAGCGCTGCTACAGTAACACACTGAACTGTTTGACCATTGTCATTCATACTTTTCTTCTGTTTACTGTCACTTGCAAATATTTCCTTTTTAAGCGGCTGCTTATTGTATATCCAGGTGCCTGTTTTTCTTTAATCAGTATCCTCAATTGCTTACTCTTGTGCGCTGAGTAGTGCTTTGTTTAGGTTGGGCGGAGTTAAGCACTTTTGTTACGTATCCTATGTTAAGTATGGCCGTCGTTCCCGCGTAAAATTTTGAAAATGTTACGTCGTTTGCGTAAGTCGTTTGCGAATAGGGCTTTGCATATAATAACGTCACCGTCGTAAGCATTGGCTTTTTCCGGTTTAATTTCGAGCATGCGCACTGGGATACCGCCACGGACGGTGCATGCGCAGTTGAAAAAATACTTAATTTACGTCGGGTCAAGACGCATTTACATAAAACACACCCCCATCACATATATTTGAATTGCGCGCCCTTACGCCACCAAAGTTACACTACGCCGCCGTAACTTACGGTGCAAATTCTTTGAGGATACAAAAAAAGCTGTAAGTTACGGCAGTGTAGTGTATCAGAGTTACGCTACGCCCAACGGAGGAATGCGCCGTGCTACGTGGATCTGCCCCACTGTCTGCTTCCAGTGTAGCCTATATCTGACTGCAGGCCATTCCTGGTGTACTTTTTCTAATATACTTCAGGCAGGCAGGTCATTCAGTTAGCTGCAGTGTATTTAATATACATACATACACACAGTCAGTCTTGTGTATGTATGTATGTATGTATGTATGTATGTATGTATGTATATACACACACACAAACATTTTAAAGAGAAACTAAATTGAGCTTTGGCTAATCCTGAGACTTGCTGCCACATCCCAAACTAATTTGAGAAAACAGAAAGAATCCCAAGGGATAGTGCTGGCAGAAAGCCAAAACAGGATACCGTGAAAGAGTACAAAAAGTATGTAAAAGTATAGATTTTATTTGATTAAAAACAGATACATTTTTAAAAGCAATTGTGGAACAGCATAATTCAAAATATAGGTACAGCTACTCAATTGCCGCAATTCACAATTGTACTGATAGACGTCAAAAAACAGATTGTGATTGCAGTACCAACTCTACATGTTTCGGATCAGCATAAAAGGCATACAATTCCTGTTATGATTCCTTCTTCAGGAGTTGAGCGTGAGCTGGCTGTTATATTTATATAGAAAACATATATGTAAATATAACAATAAACAACGATTTTAATTTTATTTTTTTATTTTTTTGACCCTTAACCAATTACGTTTTTAGTAAGAAAATGCAGAGAAAAAGGGAAAGGAGAAGAAAGAAAGAAAAAAGGGAAAAAAGGAAAATGAAAAAATTAGAGAGATGGCAGACAAATATGTCATAAAGAATGGGTACTTACAAATTGTATATTCCAACGGCATACAGGATACACAGCGTTATTGCAAATGGATGTGATCACATATCAAAAAATGAGAGGAGCCAGAAAAATAGTGGCTTGTAATAGTTTTTCATTGAGCCTCAGAACGGGGTACGAATACCTGGTGGTTTATTCCCCAGATATCATTTATGGGCTCTTTAAGATGCAATTACTGGCTTTATATTAGGATTCTATAGAATTTGGTTTATTCTTCCCTCTTGCTGGAAAACAAGTGCAAGCATCCAAACAGCATAAACAAAATCAAACATAAAATAAACCCTGGCCACTTGGGGCGTCTACCTTCACCACACAGGTACCTATCTATGGAGTCTGGCACAGCCTACTGCTGAGCAGACACTGCTGGTCATACAGCAGAAAAACAAATAGTCTTTTTGATTTTTATCACACAGAAAAATCAATAGCACCTTACCTCTTCAGAAGTATTTCTGTTCACTGCTCTCCTTCACTCAAAAAGCCTCAGGATGCAGCAATCAGTAGTAATCCTCTGGATTACTTATAGAGGCCTTAATTGCCTCATTCTGAACAGCTGAAGTTTTTCAACGCCCTTAAATCTTTCTGGCTGCTTCTGCAGCCGACACCTGATAATAATTGGTATATTGTCTAAACAAGCCAGAAATGTATCTCCCGTCTGTGACAACACCCACAGATGTACCTGACTTCCTGTCACAATACTCATGACATGTCCTGTCTTACCTTCGATCCTGTAAGTGTTTTTAATCCTTTCTGGGGTCATTAAAAGTTTTAATTCTGCACTTAGAGGCACCTTTTTCTTTTATCACTGGCTTGTCTGCCTGACAAATCCTACTTGATTGGGCCCAATAAGATATGATGTTATCTTTATTAAACAATTAGCATTAATTTTTATGTCCACATTTAGTAATGATATAGGTCTGTAATTTATGGATGATGTTGGTTCTTTGTCTGGTCTAGGGATGGTTATTATTAATGCTTCTAACATCTCCTTTGGGAATTGGCTAGATAATGCAGTTTGATTAAACATTTTGGTCAGATGTGGCGATAGTATTTCACTAAATGCTTGGAAATATTCTCCTGAGGGATCATCTATGCCTGGGGTTTTGCTTTTGTAGAGGGATGTTATAACTTTCAGATTTTCTTGTCATCATATTGGGTTGTGGATTTGTTGTAGATCTTCCGGGTCTATTTTTGGCAGGTTGATATTTTTTAGATAGCTATATTTTGGGGTGAAGGTTATGAGGTGGATTGATCTACTTTAAGGTTATATAGAGATTCATAATATTCTGAGAAGGAATCAGCTATTACTTGGGGATTGTATATTGTTTTATTTGATTTGTGGTGAACTAACTAATTTTGTTTTTATTTTGGCATTGGCGTAGTTGGCTAGCCAAAAGTTTACCCACTTTATTACCTTGAGAATAGTAATTCAGTTTCATTTGTTTCATGTATTTGTCATGGTTATCTATCAGCCTATATCTTCATTTACGGTCTTATATTGTTGAGTTGTTGTGCTAATTTTATATCACCTGGGGATTTTTTGTGTTGTTCTTCATTTTTGGTAATATCTTTTAGTAGTTTGTTTAATTAAAAGGATTTTATTTTTTTTCCCCCTAGCTGCTATTTGTATTAAAAGACCCCTAACAAATGCTTTATGAGCACACCATAGTGTGGTTCTTGTTATCAAACCCGTATCATTAAATACCAAAAATTCTCTAAGGTTTTCTTTTATCACAGACAAATGTTTCTCTTAGGAAAGTATATAGTTATTGTTACTCCATACTCTTTTGTTGGTGCAGGGAAATCCTGTATTAATTTCTATTGTTATTGGAGCATGGTCAGACCAAGAA
The DNA here is from genome assembly GCF_905171775.1 of Rana temporaria. Taxonomy (NCBI): domain Eukaryota; kingdom Metazoa; phylum Chordata; class Amphibia; order Anura; family Ranidae; genus Rana; species Rana temporaria. The sequence goes on along the minus strand of NC_053493.1, from coordinate 220,025,429 downwards.
ATGTTGTGGATTTGAGCTTTAGTTATGATCTGAAGTAATAATCTGTCCGTGATAAAATAAGCTATCCTTGAGTAGGATTTGTGGACATGAGACAGAAATGTATAGTCCCTTTTGGTGAAGTGCAGACACCTCCCAGGGATTATACAAATCTTTATTAGAAAATATCTTATTTAGTCCCATGCTTTTGAGGTGTCCTTGATTGGAGGTGTCTGTATCTGGAACTATCGGTGCCTTGAAGTCTATGCAAATTATGAGTTGACCTTTTTGCATTTTACGTGCCTTCGTTATAATTTTCCTAATAAATTGATGATGGTTTTTGTTCGGGGCATATATATTGACAATAGTATAGTCTCTGTTTTCAATGGTTGCTGCCAGAATATTGTACTGACCTTGAGAATCGGTCTTAATGTTTAGGGGTTGGAAGGAAACAGAATGTTTTATCAGTCTATCTTTCATAATTCACCTTTTTGGGGTGAATCTCATGTTATAACATGGCATAGTGTCAATCTGTTAATTTTATATGTCCTTAATGTAAAATGTTTTGTTTTTTTCATATAATTTTGTATTTCATGTAATTTTTGTACTTTTTCTACGCATATGTATTAAAATATATTTTTTATAATTTTTTTAATATATATTTTTTTGTTGCCCACATAATCCCATCCCTGGAGGTTTTCAAATTACAGAATCTTTTATTGCCAATATTGCTCCTTTTTTTTTCTTGGTGTTGTTGGATACAAATATATGAGGGAATTTGTAGTGGGAGAATTTTGGTGCTTTGTTCATGGAAAAATGTGATTCTTGAATGCATACAATGTCACTTTGGAATTTTAATATGTCATTCCAGAGAGCTTTCCACTTAAATGGGCTGTTGAGGACATTTGCATTAAGTGAAATTAGTTTAAGACCCATTGAAATGTTTATAAGCAACGTTAAAGAATATCATAAGTAGATTCCTTGAAAGGTAAAAAGACATTAGTACTTACAGAGTTGATTCCCTTTTCATCCAGTAGATGGCAGTATTGTACCGTGTATGCTACTGAGTGGGGAAAAAAATAAACCATAAATCATATTTATAACAGAATAATAAAAGGAGGGAATATATAAATTCCTGTGTACAGAGATTTGTACTGTATGTGGGGGTAATAAAGTGAGGGAAGAGTTAAAGCGGGGGTTCACCCCAAAAAAATGTTTTAACATTACATTCAGCCGATTTTATCCCCGTACATACCGTATTTTCACCGCCGCTTCTGGGTATGTCTTCTGCGGGACTGGGCCTTCCTAACTGATTGACAGGCTTCCGACCGTCGCAAAAATAAGAAAAAGAAAGGCGCACCAGCCTAGTGTATTACCGTTTGACAGTTTAATAAATGGGTAAGATAAAAATAAAACTACTCACAAACGAGATAGTATAAAAGGCTTGTCAACAACGGTATGATGATAGATAACCCTCGAGCCGCAATCCCAGATAGGGGTGGAAAAATGTATGTCACTGCCGGCTGACGCGTTTCAAGGCAGCAGAGGCCTCTTCATCAGAGCTCAGCAGTACGACCGTCACATACAGTGCATCACGAGTTGCAGAAAGAAGCCGGACTGCAAATCGGCTCTATACGGCGCCTGCCCACTGACGTTCGGCTTCTTTCGGCAGTTGGAAGCATGTCAATCAATTAGGAGCGCCCAGTCCCACAGAAGACATACCCGGAAGCGGCAGTAAACATACGGTATGTACAGGGATAAAATAAAAAAAACAGCCGATTGTCATTCTGACAACTCGGCTGAATGTAATGTTAAAAAATTTTTTTGGGTGAACCCCCGCTTTAAACTTGGAACAGAATATTCCCCGATTTGTGGCTCCCTGAGCAATTTGATTCCTGAGGACAGGTATATATCAGGTATATTGTTGTATATAGTAAGCTAGTAAACAAGTAGCACTGTGTGCTGTGATGAACTTGGAAACTTCTTTAGGAAATGAAAATCATATTGACTAGGATGTTTTTGCCGTTGCTGTGGGATTTTTCCAGGTGTGGTTTTTGTCAAGTGTGATTTCTTCATCTTTTGGTAATAATCCCCAGGTTTTCAAAAATGTTATACCCTCTTCCATGTTGGTAATGTTGTATGTAGTTCCTTCTCTGTCTGTCATCATTTTTGTAGGAAATCCCCACTTAGGCCTCGTACACACGACCGAACATGTCCGCTGAAACTGGTCTGCGGACCAGTTTCCGCAGACATGTTCGGTCGTCTGTACGGCCGACCGGACAATTTTCCGGCGGATCGGACAGGTTTCCAGCGGACAAATGTTTCTTAGCATGCTGTCGGACATGTTCGGTCATCTGTACAACTCACCGGACATGTCCACTCGGCCGAAAGCCCTCGCATGCTTCGAAAGTGATTCGGCGCATGCGTGGAAGCATTGACCTTCCAAGGTCGCGCACGTCACTGCGTCATCGTCGTGGCGCCGGCGCGGCCACGTCACAGTGTTCGCTGTCCGCGGGAAATTTGGTCTGATGGTGTGTACAGCCATCAGACCAAAATCCGCCAGCGGACATGTCCGATGAAAACGGTCCGCGGACCGTTTTCATCGGACATGTCCCGTTGTGTGTACGAGGCCTCATAGAGGATATTGTGGTTTCTGAGAATTTTTGTGATTGAATTTAAGGTTTTGCGTGCCAGGATTGTTACTTGTGACAGATCCGAATAAAGTATTATTCCTGCATAGGAATCTGGAAGCAGTGAATTATGTCTCACAAATTGCATCAGTTGATATTTTACTTGGAAGAAATTAATTTTTGCGATGTCATCTCTAGGCAGTCTTTCTGGTATATGTGACAGTTTAGGAAGTCTATGTGCACAGTCTATCATTAGTTCTTGTTGGGGAGTTGCAGGGAGCAGTTGAGAAATTGTTTATGTTAGAAATCTTTTCAGGTCAGCAGTAGGGACCAGAACCAGCGAACGGACCGAAAGTTTGCGCGAACTTTAGAACCCCATTAAAGTCTATGGGACTCGAACATTCAAAATCAAAAGTGCTAATTTTAAAGGCTAATATGCAAGTTATTGTCCTAAAAAGGGTCTGGGGACCTGGGTCCTGCCCCAGGGGACATGTTCAATGCAAAAAAAGTTTTAAAAACTGCATTTTTTTCGGGAGAAGTGATTTTAATGATGCTTAAAGTGAAAAAAAAAGTGAAATATTCCTTTAAATATCCTACCTGCTGGGTGTCTATAGTATGCATGTGACGTGGCATGTGTTTCCTGTGTTTAGAACTGTCCCTGCACAAAATGAAATTTCTATAGGAAAAAAAAAGTGATTTAAAACTGCTTGCAGATTTAATGTAATGTCTGGTCCTGTGCAAAGAACACTAGAACAAAATACTGGAGGTCCCTTTCTGTATTTTTATATGAGAACACCAGCAATTGTATTCAGGTTAGCTTTAGGTGCACACTGTGCAAAGGACACAGTACACTAAGTGAAAATACTGCAGCTAGCACAATCACCTGCCTGCCTGTCAGTATATTATGAAGAGAATAACAGAAACAGATCTAGCTAAGCTGAATACAGTGTATAAATATACATACAACACCTGGGATGCATATATATCCTCTACACACTGTAACTGAAGCTAACTGACTCGCTTGCCTGCATGCCCTATCTAACTCAAAATAAATGACACTGTCTCTCTCTCTCTGTCTGTCTTTAACCACCGCCGCAACACACTACACAAGGCTGCCACGCAGGTGGCCTTATATAGTGTGGGGAGTTTTCTAAACCCCCTGAGACATAATTGGCTCTCCGTTTTTTCCGTGCTGTGATTGGCCAAAGCATGCGGGTCATAGTGCATGCTTGGCCAATCATCAGCCAGCAATGCACTGCGATGCCGCAGTGAATTATGGGCCGTGACGCACCACTCGAATTTGGCGCAAACGGCCCATAATTTTCAAAATTCGGCGAACGGTCGAAACAGCCGATGTTCGAGTCGAACATGGGTTTGACTCAAACTCGAAGCTCATCCCCAGTCAGCATGTTTAATATTTTCAGGAATTCCACAGAATTTTATATTATTCCTCCTAGATCTATCTTCCAGTTCTGCAACTTTGAATTTTAGATTTCTGATCTAATTTTCCACATCAAAATGTGCGTCAACTAATTCATTATAAGCTTCTGTGAAGACACTCATTTTGTTTTCTACATATTCCACTCTGTCACCTAGTTAATCAATTTCTTACTTTGACTTAATCAAAAAATGTATCATGTCAAGCTGAAGGGCCCCCCTTAGTGATATTATGATATCTTTAATAGGGAAGTCTGATATGGGTTGACCTGTAGCAAGTATTGCATTTAATTTTGCATCATAGGGGTTAATTCCCAGTGTACTATTAAATTCATGTGGAGTTTCACTCACAATTTCCTCAGAGAATGAAGTTATTCTCCTCCTTTTTATGGGGCTGTTAATGTCATCCTGGAGCTGTATCCTGTTTCCATGTGTGCCAGGCTGTGTCTCCTTCAGCACTGGTATCCTGCTGTTTTGTGCTGCTGTGAGATGAGGAGTGACAAGTGCCATCTTTAATCTTCTGCAGTGTCCCTGCCGGGCTTCTGAATTTGTCTAATTTGTGGGGTCCTCCTTTATTTTTTCGATTCCACATCTTCCTAGGACGTTCACCACTGTTTACGGGCTTAAATTGTGCCCTCAGGATAGATTTTTGTTGCATTATTTAAGCTACAGGGAGCCCGTTGTCTCAGAGCTCTAACAGCCTGTGACCATCCCCTCAGCACCCGGCCATGCCCCCTTTCTACAGTGTTGCATTCTAATCACCATGGAAGGGAAGACTGAGTAAATACTTCCTCCTGACTGTAACAGACTGATAACGCCATTTCAGCATTGACAGGTCATTTGCTAATAGGATGGATTTTTGTTTTCTAAAAGCTATAAAAATGTGTTTTTAAATGCATGGAGACGGATTAAAACATCTGTTTTTCCATCTCCCATTTAGTGAGGTTCCCCTTCCTTGTTATACTGAAGACACCCTTTGTGTCAGTGTGCGGCATAGTGTCATAGTAAAATCTCCCAAACTGAGATCGCTAGCTGTAACAAATGATAGATGTACTCTTGATGTTAATAGAGAAGTCAGGGGACACATAGGATGGGGGATACTATGAGCTCAGTTTCAGAAAGACTGAATTTAAGGAAGTGATGTGACATCAACTTTTTATTTATGTTTGCTTTAACCATTTGACTAGGGATGAGTCGTACACCCTCCGGTTCGGTTCGCATCCAGAACATGCAAACAGACCAAAAGTTCACACGAACATTTGAACACCATTAAAGTCTATGAGACTCGAACGTGAGAAATTAAAAAGTGCAAACTTTAAAGGTTAATATGCAAGTTATTGTCCTAAAAGTGTTTGGGGACCCAGGTCCTGCCCCAGGGGACATGTATCAATGCAAAAAAAGTTGTAAAAACAGCAGTTTTTTTGGGAGCAGTGATTTAAAAATGCTTAAAGTGAAACAATAAAAGTGAAATATTCCTTTAAATTTTGTACTTGGGGGGTGTCTAAAGTATGCCTGTAAAGTAGCACACGTTTCCCGTGTTTAGAATTGTCCCTGCACAAAATGTAATTTCTGAAGGAAGAAAAGTCATTTAAAACTACTCGCGGCTATTCATGAATTGTCGGGTCCCGGCAATGCAGAGAAAAGTAATTTAAAAAAATGATAGGGGTCCCCCCAGTCCATTACCAGGACATTTGGGTTTGGTATGAATATTAAGGGGAACCTCTGCTATTTTTTTCAATGACTTTTATCTGTATTGCCGGGTCCCGACAATTCATTAATAGCGCAAGTAGTTTTAAATTACTTTTTTCCTTAAAAAAATACATTTTGGTCTGGTATGGATTTTAAGGGGAACACTGTGCCAAAATAAAAAAAATGGCATGTAGTTCCTCCAAAAATCCATACCAGACCCTTATCCGAGAACGCAACCTAGCAGGCCGCATGAAAAAGTGGGGACGAGAGCGCCCCCCCCGAGCCATACCAGGTGTGACAGGAAGTCAGGTAAATCTGTGGGTGTTGTCACTGCCGGGACATACATTTCTGCCTTGTTTAGACGATACACAGATTATTATCGGGCGTCGGCTACAAACATAGACAGAGGAAGGCTAGAGGCCTTTAGAAAACTTCAGCTGTTCAGAATAAAGCAATCAAGGCTTTTATAAATAGCCAGAGGGTTACCACTTGATTGCTGCATCACTCCTAAGGCTGTGTGAGTAGGAGAGCAGTGCCTGATGAGGTGAGGAGACCATTGTTTTTCCTGTGTGATAACAAAATCAAAAGACTATTGTTTGCTGTATGAGCAGCACTGTCTATCCAGCGGTAGGCTGTGTTAGACTTCATAGATAGGTTCCTGTGTGGAAGGTAGACGCCCAGCGTGGCTAGAGTTTATTTTATGTTTTGATTTTGTTTATGCTGTTTGGATACTTGCAATTGTTTTCCAGCAAGATGGAAAAATAAACCAGAAACTTTGTTTTCAACCGTTTTTGATTGCCAGTCTGTATAAGTTCAGTGTGTGGTGAACCCATCCAAGGGGTCACACACCCCGCTACCGAGCTAACCCCTCACACAGGCCACATGCCCTCAACATGGGGAGGATGCTTGGGGGGGGTCTGTGACCCCCAAAGCACCTTGTCCCCATGTTGATGTGGACAAGGGCCTCATCCCCACAACCCTTGCCCGGTGGTTGTGGGGGTCTGCGGGCAGGGGGCTTATTGTAATCTGGAAGCCCCCTTTAACAAAGGGGACCCCCAGATTCCCGCCCCCTATGTGAATTGGTAACTGGGTACATTGTACCGCGCTACCCGCTGCTACCCTGCCACTACGAATGATACAGCCTCCTCCATAGAAGGCTCCCAGGTGAATGATGCGTGAGCCGTGTGACATTTCTTTTATAACCGAGGTAAGGGCCACCCATCATGTAGACACGCGACCCCGCCCCATTCTGACGTAACAGGGGTTTCTGGCGGCTTCCCTGTGGTGTCACAGGTGTCCCGGACCCCTCTGATGCATCACGGTCCCGCCCTCGGTTATAAAAGAAATGTCATATGGCTCACGTGTCATTCACCCGGGAGCCTTCTATGTAGGAGGCTGTATAATTCGTAGGGGCAGGGTAGCGCTGGGTAGCACGGGTCTGGGTCGTGGAAGGATGTACATTGCTGTTTTTTTTTTTTTTTTTAATAAAGGACTTGTGCCAAGCTGTCTGTGTGTTTTTTTACCTTTTTTACACTTTTTTGTGAAATGGTAAAGGTACAATGTACCCTGTTACCAATTCACATGAGGGGGCGGAATCTGGGGGTCCAATTTGTTAAAGGGGGCTTCCAGATTACGATAAGCCCCCCGCCCGCAGACCCCCACAACCACCAGGCAAGGGTTGTGGGGATGAGGCCCTTGTCCCCATCAACATGGGGACAAGGTGCTTTGGGGGTCACAGACACCCAAAGTATCCTCCCCATGTTGAGGGTATGTGGCCGGGTACGGTTCAGGAGGGGGGGGCCTCTCTCACCCCCCTTATTTTCCTGCTGCCTTTTATTTTGGCGTGGAGTTCCCCTTAAAATCTATACCAGATCTGAAGGGTCTGGTATGGATTTTTTGGGGGAACCCCAAACTATTTTTTTTTTATTACACAGGGTTCCCCTTAATATTGTCATGGGTTTTGGTGAAGGTAATAATAATATATTCAATATTATTCAGCAAAAATATGAAAATGCCATTAGGCCTCAAATTTGATTGTAATGATTATATATGGAAGTCATTCAGTCAGTGAAGAAGGAACATTTGGCTCAGATGACCAAGTTCCCAATATATTAGCTATCTCTAACTTTTACAAGCTTGGGTGAAAGTCTGAACAATGGAAACTCTCATCACAGAACGATGAAATGGCTTTCTCACCAAACAAGGTGTTTAAACTGGCTTCAAGTGAATAGATATCCCTATTGTGGAGTAGTTTTCATGGACAAGAACGTTGACTTTAGCTGTCCTAAAAACAATGGCTTGTGGGCCAACAAAGGTCCCTGAGAATGAATTGTTTACACAGCTGGTCTTAGTATCCTGTCTTAATTAAGAGGCAGTTTAAAGTCCAAACTTCACAAACCAATGTACAAGAATTAATACACAGGGTAGTCAAAAAAATATATGTTGATATGGAATAAATGAGAGGTAATATTTAGATGATCAATGACATCTTAGGACAGAGGGAAATATATCCGTTAAGTTAGAACTTTGTTCGAAGAAAGAATTATATGAGAAATTTGTTTTATAAATAGAAGTGCTTTAAATAAGCTAATCAACATTATGAAGGATATTACATTGTGATTATAAAAATGTGAATTAACCTGTAACACATATCCATCAAACACATATCAAAATGATTCATGTATCCACATTAATAAGTATTTTGCATTGAGTGAAATATAAACCTATGCATGATTGGAAAAAATGTTGTTAGGAAATATACGGTTATACAGGAAATAAATAAGCATGTTATGTGGAATACAAAAGTATACTAATTGTATTTTATATAATATAAATATACCAGAGTCATACATAGATGTATATAGATGATATATATATATATATATATATATATATATATATATATATATATATATATATATATATATATATATATATATATATATATATATATATATATATACTGTATTTGCTGGCGTATAAGACTACCTTTTACACTTAAAAAAACTGGCCAAAAATCAGGGGTCGTCTTATACGCCGGGTCAGCTGCTCGGATGCCTGCTGGATGTGCAGTAATACTGTATGCAGCTTCGGCTACATACAGTATATACCGCTTAGCCAGTCCCGGTGAGCGATGCATTCAGATGAATACAGAGCCTGCTCGGATTGGGGTAACAACTTCTGCCAATCCGAGTGCCTACATACAGTAGCCTGCTCGGATTGGCTTTGAGAGTCAGAGAGGCGTGGGCTGATGATGTTACAGCCTCTGCCAATCCAAGCAGGCTTTGTATTCATTAATAGAATACATCGCTCACCGTGATAGGCTCCAACTCCAGCAAGACGGAAGAAGAATATGGCTCCAGAAGAAAGAAATATGAAGCATCGGAAGGGGGGTCGTCTTATACAGTGAGTACAGGCAAAAAAATCATAAAAAAATGTAAAATTAGGGGGTCGTCTTATACGCCTGGTCGCCTTTTACGCCGGCAAATACGGTATATATATATATATATATATATATATATATTGATAGTTTACCCAAAAATATAAATATCCAACGTATGGATGATCTCACAATAAAGTGATAGTACTCGAGGTTCTCCAAGCCCAGAGAACAAGTTAATTATTATTAAGCTATTAGCCAATAGAGAGCAGACACGTCTTGACAGGAACGCCCATATGTGCCACAGGCCTATGAGTTAAGGACAGTTGTCAGAGGGGCAGAACTGAGTATGATCTTTATGGTCCTATTGTTTTGATCGATATAAAATTAGAGAGTGAGAGAGCTAAGGGATTCTTAAAGAAAGAACGGAAGGGGAAAAGGAGAAATGAAAGAATGAAATAAGACCCCAAGGAAGACCCCATTAATAGGAGCGCCCCATGAGAGCAGAAATGAAGCAATGACTGAAGTATGATACAGGGAGGACTGACTCCGATGGGGAGGGGGCACACTTGCACTATGCATGAAGACTGCAACGATTTTAGCTCTGGTCACTTGCCAATAGGAAATATCCATCTTGGGAATTGGTAACTATGTAATTTTTTTGATTTTATCTCAAATCTATTGTTGTTCCCTAGAAATGTTGAAATATTGAAGTATTGAATATCCTGTAGTGATGGTTTGTTCTTATAATCAATAACTGGTAATTTTTCCTTAAAGAGTACAATTTTAATTATATTTTTATTTTTACATAGTTCCAATTTTATTGACAAAACAAACGTCCAATATATTTCACATTGTTAATCACTTACTTACCTGCAGTATAGTAACGGTTGGGCATGTGAAATAGACGCTTTTGTTTCATTGTCATTTACATAAAATTATCTTGAGAACTTACCATGACACAAATCAAAGGTATTGCATACCCATTTTGGGGGTATTTTATTGATTTTCAAGTCGTTAATGTAACACAACTGGTATTTTAATTTCATGTAGATATTCATATTTTGTATGATCATACGTCTCCGTGAATACGTTTCATATTACAGACTATATCATATAGGTTGACTTGTATTTAAAAACATCTTTGTTATAAAAGAATTCAAAGTAAATTACTGTGCGGGTAAATATGACCTTAAAAAAGCACAACAATATCCATACCAGATCTTAAGGTTCCGGATATGGAATTTGGGGGACACCCACGTATTTTCTTTTTTATTTTGGTTCCCTGCACAAAATGTAATTTTTTAAGGAAAAAGGTAATTTAAAAATACTTGCGCTATTAATGAATTGTCGGGTCCTGGCAATACAGATAAAAGTCATTAAAAAAATGGCAGGGGTTCCTCTTAATATCCCCTGTCTTTTTTTCAATGACTTTTCTCTGTATTGTTGGGACCCGACAATTCATAAATAGCCACAAGTAGTTTTAAATTACTTTTTTTCCCTTCAGAAATTACATTTTTTACAGGGATAGTTCTAAATGCAGGAAACATGCGCTACTTTACAGGCATACTGTCGACACCCCCCAGGTAAGAAATTTAATGGAATATTTCACTTTTATTGTTTCACTTTAAGCATTATTAAAATCATTGCTCCCCAAAAAAATGTAGTTTTCAAAACTTTTTTTTGCATTGATACATGTCCCCTGGGGCAGGATCCGGGTCCCCAAACACTTTTTATGACAATAACTAGCATATTAACCTTTGACATTAACACTTTTGATTTCTCCCATAGACTTTTAAAGGGTGTACCGCGGCTTTTCGAATTTGCCGCAAACACTCCAAATTGTTCGCTGTGTTTGAGTCTAACTCATGTTCGACTCGAACATAAAGCTCATCGCTACATTTGACCTTCAAAAAGTTTTACCCTCTTCATGACCAGGGCACCTTTTGGTTTTGGGATTGTTGGTGAATTGTATGCATTTTTTCAGTGCCTTATTAAGTTTTATCTAGCCTGCAGGTGAACAATAGAAAATTGAGCTGACTATGACAACCATTGCCATGTAAGAATATTTAGTGTTAGGCTTACCCAGTGTTTGAGATTTGGATAAATAGAGATGGAAGAGAAGTTTGTTGTCCATCATAGAAAAAAAATCTAGAAAAAGGGAAGGTTAAAGAAAAAAAATCAGAAATCTAGATGACCCCTGTCACCAGTATACAGTGTATTATTGTAGCTTAAGGATAGGAAAAAATGACAACCAAAAAAAAAAGTGGGTTATACTGAATCCAAATAAACCTATTTCATTTATAGAGTATAGCAGTACCATTCTATTAAAAAGAACTTCCATACTGTTCTCAGCAAATAATGTTAGATTATATCTCAAGACATTCTTGATTTACCTCTTAGTGACATCAGCAAGTTTTCTGCTAACACATTTATGGATTTAAACTTAAAGAATGAAATACTGCAATTGATTCAGAAGGTGCCATTTGAGTCAAATGTAGATATTAGAGCTTTCTTTTTGAAATTAAAAGAAAATGTGAAATATTCACTTTTCATTCCCAGGCAGACAGGTTGTTATAGAGGAGACACGTGAAAGCATTAACATCACCAGAACAAATATTACAAGGTGGTATAGATAGCCTGGTAGCTTAGTTCTTACCAAGATGAACAGCATGTTTTAAAAGAGATAGAGATATTATTTTGAGTGATGGGATAATTTCGGCTAAGTTGCTTATGTCTGACATGTACCGAATTTCTGAACTAATGAAGAGGAAATATTACATTGTTAAATCACTTATGGATAGATACATTTCTAAATTAATTTAATTCTGTTGGCCATAGATTTGAACTGTCATACTGTCACTCAAACTACATTAATGGAATATAATACAATGTGCCATTTAAAGTAGATTAATAGAGTGGATTATTTTATTTTTTTGCCAAATAGGGATAATAATTGAATATATGTTTAATTGCTTATCTCACACATCTGTAGTGCTTTAAATCATTTTTATTCCATAGAGCAGTCTGGGCTGTTTACACACGTTCTGACTTCTTGTTTATGACATTTATTTGAATGTGCAAAAATGCAACAGGCACTAAGCAGGGCCATATATTAAATGCAATTCCTGTTAAACCCAAAGTATTTTAGCTTTAGATAGAGTGGTAAGAGTTAAAATCACAGAGGGGAATTAATTGCTTTTCCCCAGTCAGCACATAGTCTGCTGTAAATGGAGAACAGTACTGAATGTAAATCCTAAAATTAAGTGAGACTAAGGAGTAGTGATGAGCAGGGCCATCTTAATAGCATCATGGGCCCCTGGACAAAGTAATGCTATGGGACCCCTACAAGGTTGCCCCAATTTACGCACCTACTCAAGAATGGAAGTACAAAATTTCCACGTCCATAGATTGAAGCAAATATTGTGTTCTGCCGATGGTGTTGGACTTCTGCTGTATTTTCTTTCAAGGCCTGTTTTTAAAACTCCACTTGTGAGTACAATGATTTATTTTAACAATTTTAATAAAACTAATTTATCAGTATCACACTAGGTCGGTGCGCCCTCCGTTCTCTTTTTTCTTTTTTAGTCTCATGAATTCCCACGATTCTGAGGAGGGCTGCAAGACTCCGGATGATACTTTTTAATTGAATTGTACCATCTCTTAAACATCTTCCAAAAATACCGGAGCGCAGGAGATTTGTCTTTGATTGTGGGAGCCAGAGCAGTTTAGGAAGATCAAGAAAATTATTGACAAAAGTACGTATTTTTCATGTGTTTTTTGCAATTTTCTGTATGATATTTTTGCATGTTTTTATCCACGTGCTTGTTTGGCCTGGTTGTACTTGTGAACATGGCAACTTTCAGGTTAGTGGCCAAAGTGTAGTATTTTTACGTTCGTAGTAAACATCTTTCCTAGATACTTGCAGCTCAGGCATGCCCTACAGGCCCAGGGTCGGATGTCTGTTCTTCAATTATCTAGTCATAGGCTGATAACAAATACTGTATATTCTCTGGTAGAGACAAAAAAGGCATGATATCCCATGTATACTCCTCCCTTTTGTCGTCCACACAAAACTCAGCGACTTTACCTTGTAGGAGAGGCTGGGCGGAGGACCTGGGGGACATTGACGGTGAGACATGGGAATCCTGTTTACAAGCGGGTCCTCTGACCTCAGTTTCACAATCGCGTAGATTGTTTCACCTGTTTCTGTTGCACAGGGTCTACCGCACACCCATTCAACTGTTCCGATGGGGTAGGAGGGATTCCTCTCTGTGTCCCAAACACTGCGGGGAGGAGGATTCGCTTATTCACCTAATGTGGCGCTGTCCCAAACTGCATCGGTTCTGGAGGAGTGTCACTGAGGTTGTTTCCTCGGTGTTTCAGGTTAGGGTCCCATTGGACCCCCTGGTATGCATACTAGGCGCTGTGGACAAAGAGGTATACCCTCCACCAGTTAATATCGCAGTGATCAGGCTTTTATACCTAGCAAGGAAACAGATAGCTAGATTTTGGTTGTCCCCGCACGTTCCGACTAAAAAAAAATGGATCGACCATAGAAATGCATCGAAAAAATTTAACTCCATTTGGCAGCCCTGGCTGGAGATGCCTGGATTAGCACCTCCGAGACTGGTTATGACTCGGCTGTTGCAGATGTAGGTGACATTCTCCCCCCGGGTGTAGATACTGATTGTGTATAGAAATATATATATTAGTGGGCATTATACTATGGATACGAGAGCATGCATCAATGGCGGGGAGTGGTTCAAAATATTTGGGCAGACTGTGGAATGCAGGATTTCAGATATGGCCCGTTGGCCAAGTGTCTGATTGTGTGGAGGGGTGAGGCGGTTTCTCGCCTACCCGACACTGTGTTAATTTTGTTATTGACAGTATATGGTTTTTGTACTTTTCTTGTGCCTCTGTTCTAGCATATGTATGGTACTTGTATCCATGTGATGGTATTCTGTATATTTTCATGTATGCTGACCTATATTCATGTATCTGATTTAAAAAAAAAAACATTGTTCCTCCAAAATCCGATGTTTTCCGCAGATCCAGGAAAACCACACGTGGTCATGCCTATTTGGCGGAAAACAATGTTTATAAACATTGTTGTAAAGGATGATGTGTTTGTTCGAACTTACTAGAATGTGAAAAGCAAACCGGATTCATTCAGTGTAAAGGAGAGGATAATAAGCAGCTGGTTACACATCTGGACTCAGGAGCACCTGTGTGTCCCCCAAAAACAACCTTTTAATTAGGGTCTCACACAAAGGATACTTTTGGGTGCATCCATGTGTGTCACTTTGACAAAAAGTGCCAGTATTCCAGCTTGGGGAACCTCAGAAAAAAAAAGTGATGATTTTAGGAATGATCCCAAACAGACAATTGTACCCCACTTCCAAGCAATGTTTTCTATTTCTGCCCTACAATATCTGTTTGCTGTGTATACCTTTTGTTTCATTTTATTAGGGGATAGAAGAATGGGAGGACACCATTCGGAGGAGGCAAGGAAGCACAGACATGCAAAAAAACACCAACCGCAGCATGTGGAGGAGGTAGATGTGGAAGAAGGAGAGGTTGAAGAAGGAGGTGTGGAAGAAGGAGGTGTGGAAGAAGGAGGTGTGGAAGAAAGAGGTGTGGAAGAAGGAGGTGTGGAAGAAGGAGGTGTGGAAGAAGGGGAGGTAGGGATTATCAGCACAACAGGTCAGTGTCTGTCACCACAGTTTCAGGTAAAGAGATGTAGGCCTGCATATTTCTAATAAACCCTTTGTTTTGTTTTAGGATGAACATGGTGGTGCCACAGCATCTACTAGTACACCTTTCTCAAGTGCTAGTGCAAAAATCCTGATACAAGAAATAATGAAATGCAGTAGTGAAATGGAAATGATGAGGAATAGGATGAATGTCATTGAACAAAAATACAAAAACATCATTGACATGATGGTGCGAATAGTAGACTGACCCCCCCCCCCAAAAAAAAATATATTCTATGTTGTGTTTTGTGGCCAAATTTGCATTGGATAATCCACAAGCCAAAATTTGAAGATGCACACAGTGTGTCAACATGTGCTATCTGCCATCACAGGATATCTATGTCTGTGCTTTGTGGGTACAACCCCTTCCTCGCTACTCAAGTAGGTGAGAGGAAGGGTTTGCACCCCCAAAACACATCCATTGATCCCCCATGATGGCAGATAGCACATGTTGACATTTGGCATGGGATCAGGATAGAAATCCCCATTTTGCCGCACAAACTGTGTGCATATTCAAATTTTGGCTTGTTCCGGGGTGACATCACCCCATCACATGTGTTTCTAATAAGGTTGAACTTTGTAAGTTCCATTGTTTGTAGATATTTGTTTGTTTTAAAAATGCCTGGTTTTAGGCCCAAAAAATACATTATTTTTCTACCAGAAAATTTAAAAAACGCACAAGTTGTGCACAGAATAACCCCCCCCCCCCACCAAAAAAAAGGGAGTTTGTGACCTGAACATTTTAAGATCGCACAACTTGTGCACAGAATAAAACCCCCCAAAAAATGTAAATTGGGTGGCTTCTTCTTTCTATGCTCAATAGCAGTTTGTAAATGTAAAAAGTGAGTGATTACGGTGACATTTGTGGTTATTTACTAAAACAGAGAAATACATTTGGCACTACAAGTGCACTAGGATAACCAGGGAGACAGATACAAGAAACACAATCAAGAATGACAAAACTGTTTTTTCAAAGATCAAATTTGGTGTTTATTTTTTAAATTAAATATGCTCTGGGATAGCGATGGCCCCCCTACCAGTGAAGTACTCCACGTATCTTTCTCGTACATCCTGAGCAGTTCGGTGGGCCAAGCCAGTACGGCCAGTGTCCAGGCCAGTCAGGATTTCAGAATGTCTGGCCTGGCAGGCCCAAGGTTCGAAAGGTAGGTATCAGAATGCCTGCACAAATAATTGTGTAGTATGCAGCAGCAAAAGACTATAATGTTCAGTTTATATTCCGCCATGTGGATGGCTGTCAGGAACAGGCAGAATCGGCTGGCCATTATCCCGAAGACATTCTCGACAACCCTCCGGGCTCTGGCCAGCCGGTAATTAAAAACCCTCCTCTCTGGGGTGAGGGTCCTCTGGGGAAACGCCCTCATGAGGTGTGGTCTAAGCCCGAAGCTTCATCCGCAACAAACACAAAAGGGAGTCCCTCCACATTATCTTCATCCAGTGGCAGTGCCAGGCCACCAGTCTGGAGATGTTGGGCAAACTCAGTTTGCGCGAATACTCCACCATCTGACATCCGGACGTTTTCCCCCCACGTCCACATACATTAATTCATACTGTGCCGACACCACCGCCATCAACACTATACTATGAAAACCTTTATAGTTAAAATAGTGTGACCCCGAACGGCACTATGCGGACATGTTTCCCATCAATTGCCCCTCCGCATTTAGGGAAGTCCCACCGCTGGGCAAAATGGGATGCCACAGTCTGACATTCCTGAGGCGTGGAAGGAAACTGTGGAGTCAAGCAAAAAATAAAATTAGTACTTTGGCACATAAACATTGCAATCAGATTACAAAAAGACATCCTTGTCCAACATCAGTATAACATTTATTTGAGTGAGTATTTCAGGGCAAAAATAAAATAGGCCCACTTATCAGACTCCTCACCCCTCTGATGACCCATTAAACATTTTAAGGGGGGGTTCTAGCTGAGATTGGGCCCAGAAAAATAAAGTATAGCACTCTGCCAAAATGGAATGAGAAACAAGACATTGGGACACATTTTAAGGGGGGGGGGCAGAACTACAATGGAACAGACAAAAAACAAGTTTGAAACAGACTAGGCTAGGTGTGTTTGGGCCTTGGATAGCATGCTGGAGAGGTTAGTGAAGGGAAATAAGCATGTAGGCCAAAAAAATAAGCATTAAAAGCTTACAGCATGCATGGGGACAAAGGGGACATTCACAGCATATTACAATCATGGTAAGAAGAGAATGATGAAAGAAATACAAGACATTAGCATACATTAAAGACATAGATTGTGATGTTAAAGGAGAAAACTTACCTTAATATAGTCCTTCTGCATTACTTGAATGATGGCAGAACACGTCTCGGGGATGATGATCCCAAGCGCCTGGGGGGAGATGCCTGTTGTGAACTTGAGGTCCTGCAGGCTTCTCCCAGTCGCCAGGTACCTCAACGTGGCAATGAGTCTCTGCTCGGTCGTGATGGCTTGATGCATCACAGTGTCCTGCCTCGTGATATAGGGGGACAGAATATCCAAAAGACGGTGAAAAACAGGGTCCGTCATACGGAGAAAGTTCCTGAAATCATCAGGGTTATTCTCCTGGATTTCCCTAAGCATTGGATTTGAACTTCCCCTTTATAGTGCCATCATACGTGGTTTACGTGTCCTCGATCCATCAGTCCGTTTTCATCGGATGAACCGATAGTGTGTATAGGGCACTAGCATCCTTCTGGACACGGTAGACAGAAATGATGCTGTATGGGAACCCTGGGCCAAATACATTTCTGGGTCACTGGTCCATGCTTCCTCTTCTGAATAGATGTGGAGGAGCGAGTGCCACTCTGTCTTATGTCACTTCTTAAACACCTCTCTTTCTCTTTATCTTTTTCCTCCCTTTGGGCCAGATTCACAAAGGAGATACAACGGAGTATCTCAGATACTCCGTCATATCTCTCAGAGTATCTATGCGACTGATTCATAGAATCAGTTACGCATAGATAGCCCTAAGATCCGACAGGTGTAATTGTTTTACACTGTCGGATCTTAGGATGCAGTACCGCGGCCACCGCTGGGGGGAGTTTACATCGTAAACCAGTGTCGGGTATGCAAATTAGGAGTTACGGCGATCCACGACTGTTTTTCGCGTTCGCTACGTCGCTGCTAGTCTAGTTTCCCGTCGCAAAGTTAGTCGTCGTTTTTGGTGCCCTAACTTTACACCGCACACATATGTACTGTATAAAGTATGGCCGTCGTTCCCGCGTCGAAATTTAAAAATGTTTCCTTCTTGCGTAAGACGCCTGGGAATACGGAAGTACGCTACGCACGTCGCCGTTCGAAAAAATTACGTCACTTCGCGCAAAGCACGGTGGGAATTTCGAAACGGAGCATGCACAGTAGGTCCGGCACGGGAGCGTGCCTAATTTAAATGGCACACGCCCATTTAAATTACACGGGCTTACGCCGGAGGCCGCCAGTGTAGGTTTTCATTGCAAGTGCTTTGTGAATCAGGCACTTGCGATGAAAACTTGCGGCGGGGGAAACGTATCTACGATACGTTACGCCACCGCACTTCTACGTGAATCTGGCCCTTTATTCTTTTCTGTTTTCTCTATCCTTTTAATGCAGTTGTGTGCTCCCTAGGTACAGCATTGTTCTAGACGAGGTCACAGATGTTAAGTGCAGCAAACCTATATACGAACATATGGGAATGAAAACAAATCTAATTCAATGAGCTCTTTCAACAGGTCCTCTCCAAACGAGTGGCCCTTGCTAACCAGTCAGCAAACTAACAATAGATGAGCGATCGGCGTCCAGAGGGGGTGACACTCCACGTACCCCAACACAGTTAGTTCCCATTAGGGGTGTTAGGACCACGGAGTTCCTTCCTCTCTCGGATATTGATGAAGGCTATTAATTGATACTACCCTTTATGTAGGACTATGTATGTTATGGCTATGTTGCACTTCTGGAACACACTGTTTATTATTTGCCTGTTTGATAATTGTATTCGCTGTACCTTGATATTGTTTTAATCTATTAAAAGAGAGATTCTCAGGTATTTCATGGATGGGAATCTAATAGGAATAAGAACATGTATTTCTGGACAGCCGCACTCTGAACAAAAGTTGATTTTATTGAAATAGGATAACATTACAAGCCACAGCATAACAGAAAACTGGACAGCTGACGCGTTTCACACTACTCCTAGTGTTTAATTATAGGGCAAAGTGTGTTCAGAGTGCGACTGTCCAGAAATACATTTTCTTATTCCTGTCTTGCTGAATGCATCGCCAGCACCTGTGGTTTCCGTGAGGTGGATCATCATCAAGGCTTCTTACCTGGAGCGGCTACTTCTTTCTCTTTTGGGAATCTAATAGTTGGGAATGGGAATTTGCTTTGTAGATAGATTTTTTTAATAGGTTTATAATTAATATTGTAAATTGATGATTTGATAAGGCTGATCTTGTAATAAGATACTGCACTAAATGTTTGTAGTGTAGACATGGTCTTGTGTGCATGTATACAGTAGCCAAAACTTTATTTTGAGTTTTTTTTGTTTGCCCCCCCAACACCAGCTACATTTACCACCACAAATTGTTCCAGCCATCATTGTTAATGAAACAGAAAATGATGGAGGATGGGACATCTTTAATTTTGCACATTTAATATGGTTCCAACTGTCCAAAATATAATTTTTCCTACTTTGTAGAGATTTTCTCAATTCATTTTGCATCTGCAGGACAGAAAGTCAAAGGAATGCTCTCCTACAGTACAGAAGTGACCTAATATAAACTGACAGGGATTGTAACCCTTCCCTATGCTAACCAAGACAAAAAAAAAAAACTATACCTACATTTAAATGATAATCTATGGAACCAGAGAAAATTAAGAAATGTTGTTAACAATTATTTACACTCCAACATTCTACAGTTTATGAAAAAGCCAACATTTCATGGGATCTCATTGTGTTAGACCACTTCTCAAAAATCACTTTCTTAGTATTATTATAAAAACTTATGTCAAAGGGAAAAAATGTTCATGCAGATATGCATACTGGGTGCTATTAAAAGTACTTAGTAGTTTCTATTGTTTTCTTTTTTTAAATATTTATATTTTGTCATTTACAAATAACTTTGTAAAGCTGAATATATAATGAGTTATTAAATATTTAGGAATGCTGTCTCTAATAACTTGCCAAAAGCCTAAATCCCAGAAATCACTCAAAGAGCTGGCACATTTTCTGTCTTCTCAGCTAATGAGCTTACCATGCCAAGTAAATGAGTATTTTGTGGAGGTTGTAAATCATAATTTTTAACTTTATGTTTTCACACAGTGTAGACTAATACTGTTTTGAAATGTCACCATCAATAACTAAATGACAAAAAGATTTAATATCGCTTTGACTTTTATGTACAGTATATAAATCTTAGTTATTTTCTACTTTTTAATAGTAAGATATAGCAAATGCATTATTGTTTTAAGATGTAGTACATTACCCAGAGAAATGAATGTGATTAATAAAGTACATAATAATTATATTTGATATATTTACATATGTGATTGACACACAGTAGAATATATATATATATATATATATATATATATATATATATATATATATATATATATATATATATATATATAATGTATATATATATTTTGTGAGGGCGGGACCCTGTGCTATGGGAAAGATTGCTGGGTTACGCCATATGTTGGAGAGAAAGACACACTAATTAGACAGCTGTGTGTTCAGCTATTTAGTTCTGACCTGACTATAGCTCAGGGCCCCACCCTACAGACAGGAGGGCTGTCCCAGGAATCAGGTGGATTCCAAATCCCTCTGAGTGGAGTCAGGGGCTGTGTGGATGTCTGCAAGAGGCAGATGTCATTAGGAGAAAGCGAGGTTTGAGCTCAACTCCAGGAGACTGTTTGTTCTGACGAACAGAGATTGAGCATCAAGACGCTGACAGAAGAAAGCAAGGTTTGAGCTTAACGTTAGGAAACTGTGTGTTCTGAGGTACAGAACTAGGCCTAGGCTAAAGGCCTGAAACAGCCGGATGGCAAGTGTGTGAAAGCCAGGAGGCTAAACTGTTGAATTTGTCAAGATACAGGAATGGTGGAACCCCCTGTGAGGGCTACTATTGTATTTCGGAACTTTTTTAAATAAAAGTGGGCTACCAGGCCCTTAAAAATGCAGTTCTGGATTGGCGTACTCACTGGAAAACGCATATATCGCTGAAGTCGAATAACCACAATTATATATATATATATATATATATATATATATATATATATAGTATTATGTGGAGGGTCATTCTTGGGCATGGTTAAAGGGGGGCGGGGTAATGTAGGGGAGATACATTCTCTACAACCCAATCTATTGGCTAGGTGTGAGCTGGAGGGGGGGGTGATGTGTGTGAACAGAGGAGAGCTATTGGCAGCCAGAATCTCACTTTCTTTGACTTTTCAGGTTTCCTGGACTTCCATGCTGGCTTTTGAATCTGTCCTGCAGCTAAGCACATTCTGCTTCTGTTTGAAGAATATTTTTTTTGCAGGGAAGAAAGCTGTACTTGTCTTATTTGAACTGAAACTGAAATTCGCTGGGCTGTGTCCAGCGGTGAGAGGAGGTCAGGGATGCTGCGCTCCAGATGAATGGATCTTCTCATCGCTGGAGCGGAGATCACCCGTCGCAGGATCTTCTCATCGCTGGAGATCACCCGCAGCCGTCGCAGGATCAGGACAACGTTGAAGCAGGAAGCCGGGAACGAGTGGATTATCACCGCTGGAGTTTTTTTTTTTTTTTTTATTAATAAAGGACTTTATTCTACGGTGTGTGTGTGTGTTTTTTTTTTTTTACAAGACTTTACACTTCCTTCGTGAAATGGTAGGGGTACAGTGTACCCCATTACCATTTCACACAGGGGGGGTCAGGATCTGGGGGTCCCCTTTGTTAAAGGGGTCTTCCAGATTCTGATAAGCCTCCCGCCCGCATACCCCCACAATCACGGGCAAGGGTTGTGGGGATGAGACCCTTGTCCTCATCAACATGGGGACATCCTCCCCATGTTGAGGGCATGTGGCCTGGTGCGGTTCAGGAGAGGGGGGGGCGCACTCTGTCCCCCCCTCTTTTCTGCGGCTGGCCAGGTCAACGTGCTCGGATAACGGGTCTAGTTATGGATATTTAGGGGGAACCGCACGTCATTTTTGTTTTAAATTGACGGCGGGGTTCCCCTTAATATCCATACCAGACCTGAAGGGTCTGGTTATGGATATTTAGGGGGAACCGCACGTAATTTTTTTTTAAATTGACGGCGGGGTTCCCCTTAATATCCATACCAGACCTAAAGGGTCTGGTTATTGAATTTGCGGGGACCTCCGAGCATTTTTTTTCCCTAAAAGTCCATGTCCCATTGACTACAATGGGGTTCGGAGTTCGGGTTCGGGTTCCCGAACCCGAACTTTTTTTTTAAGTTCGGGTTCGGACCCGAACCTGAACATCCAGGTGTCTGCTCAACTCTACTTACAACATAAAACTGTTTAAACAAATAAATGAAAGAGTTATAATTAATCGTTGAGACTTGCATCATGTCATTAGTTTCCATAGCTATCAATATTCTGTTCCACTTACTGAACAGTTTATGATAAGTAAACATTGGTTGACTCATGAAAAAGTGCTGAGATGACCTTGCTTTAGAGTTTTGAAAATTGAAAACAAGCACTGGAGTTCGGAAATGCAAAGTAAACATGGCCCATAAACAATTTTTAAATGCGCTCTAGCTTGAGCATGCTTTGTGATCACTTTGTTCATTGGACAAAAAAATCGCTAGCCACAGATGTACAGTGTATCCAAAGCCAGTGTAAGCCAGCAATAGTGTCCTATTATCTAGCAACACCAGTAGTGTCACCAGTGCTAGCGTAGGCTAATAACAGTCTCCCAAAGACTGCCACACCAGCGTAGCGTCACTAGAGCAAGTGTAAGCCAATAACATTGTCATGGTTGCTAATCACGTTAGTACAATATCACCAGAGCTAGGGTAAACCAGCAACAGTATCCCTGATCACTGCCACACCAGTGCCAGAAACAGTGTCTAGATCACTGGCCACAACAATGTCAGTGTTGCTAGTGCCGGTGTCAGCAGCAATAGTGGCCCAGATTCAAGAACCATAAGTTACACGGCGCAATTGCTTACTTGCTCTGGTGTAACGAGTGCTCCTGATTCAGGAACCTCGTTACACCGACTGCAGCCTAAAATCTGCGCGGCATAAGGCACTTATGCCTCGCAGATTTTAGGCTGCATTCTTGTGCTTGCCGCTAGGGGGCACTCCCATTGTGATCAGCGTGTAGTATGCAAATTGCATACTACCAACTGATTCACAAACTTGCGCAGCCCCCGTGCAAGCCAGGTAAGGAGTTTCCGTACGGCAACTTTAGCGCAAGGCTGCCCTTTCGAATAGCAGGGGCAGCCAATGCTAAAGTATAGCCGGCCTTCCCGCGCCGTGAAATTTGAATTTCACGGCGTTTGCGTAAGTGCTTCGTGAATGGCGCTGGACGCCATTCACGTTTACTTTGAAGCAAATGATGTCCTTGCTACGTCATTTGCCGCAATGCACGTCGGGAAAGCTTCCCGACGGAGCATGCGCTGTACGCTCGGCGCGGGAGCGCGCCTAATTTAAATGATTCCCGCCCCCTGGCGGGATCATTTAACTTGCGCGCGCTTACGCCGGGCAAATTTGCCGGCGCGCCCTCGCAGTTCACGGAGCTACTGCTCCGTGAATCGAGGGCAGCGCAAAATATTTGCGGGGGCGCAGGGCAAAATCGTTGCCCTGCTCCCCCGCAAATATCGCGCAAGCTATGCTGAATCTGGGCCAGAGTTTCTGATCACTAACCACAACAGTTTCAATGTTGCCAGACCTAGTGTAAGCCAGCAACAGTGTTCCTGAATGCTAGACACATCAGTCACAGTGTCACCAGACCAGTGTAATTCAGCATACAAACAACAGGGTAATATAGCACACTCTGGATATGGCTATATATTACTAGCAAAAACGTATGGGGTGGAGAAATGAACTGTCCAGTAAAACAGAGCAATAAAACAAGTCCACATAAATCAATATGTCTGTGTGAGGAGAACAATATGCTGTCCTTGGAAGACTTCCAGTTCACAAGGTAGAAGAGACTCTGGAACAGAGGGAAGACAGTGTTACAATCAGCACCCTCTAAGTGCAGCAAGTTAAATATTTAATAGTTACTGTAAGAATAAACACAGAGACAGTCAGAAACGAGTGACATTTTCCAGCATGGGTATATAGTATGTGTATTTATGCACGCTGTTCCTGGGTGATGTCTGGCATCATTGGCTGATGATGGTGATCAGTTGTCCGGCCACAATCTGGCTGCACTGTTAGCTCACAGTGCTTCCGGATAGCCGGTCCTCACTCCAGCTATCCAAAAGGGCCATGTGTCAACAGTGCAGCCGGATTGTCGCCAGGCATCACCCCGGGACAGCGTGGATGAACACACATACTATATACTCATGCTGGAAAATGTTGCTCGTTTGTGACTGTCTCTATGCTTATTCCTAACTATTAAATATTTAACTTGCTGCACTTACAGGGCGCTGTTCTTTGTCTTCCCAGTGTAAGTCAGCAGCAGTGTTTCTGATCACTAGTTACACCTGTACGGTATCTCCAGGGCTAGTGTAAGCCAGGTTGCTAGTCATACCAGTTCCAGTGTCACCAGGCCCATTTAAGTTGGAAACAGCATCCCTGTTCACTAGACATACCAGTACCAGTGTGACCAGACCAATGCAGCCAGAAACAATTGTTCTGATCACTAGCCACACTGGTCTCAGTGTCACCAGAGGCAGTGTATGGCAGCAACAGTGCTCCTGATCACTAGCCATACCAATGTCAGGGTTGCCGGTGCCATTGTAAGCTATCAATATTGTTCTGATCACTACCACATCAGTATAGTGTAACCAGTGATAGTGTAAACCAGGAACATTGTCCTGATTGATAATCACACCAGGGCCAGTAGCACCGTTTTCTATGTAGGACAGCAATGATGTTCTGATCACAGAGAAAAGTGACACATGCTACAGAGATGGTAGAGCTGCTCGCCCCGGAAATAATAGATAATGGAAAGGTTTCCCCATTTTTTGTGGGGCTTTTAGGCAGCAATGTCAAAGCAGTAAGATACTGGTTGCTATATAAAAAAATAGTATTTATTAACTAGAAAAAGACTTGGATGTCACAGTATATAGAAGTTACAATATATAAAAACAAATGTTGTGGTAAAATATCACATTCCATGGTACATTAGACATAATCATTACACATAATATAATATTCCATATTGTAGTACAGTGTTGATCCCCGACGCATTTCGACCAATTGGGGTCTCTTCAGGGGGATAATTATTTCTAAAAGGTATATCACAAAAGTATAAAATTAATATAAAAAAATAACATGTCAGTAATACATCACATAGATTCTAGCAGGGGATATATTTACCGCTAAACATGGAATGGAAGATATTGGAGCCACTGAGTAATCCGAGGGGACCTATGGGAAGCCCCCGCATTCCCGAGGGTGAGAGGTCCACCCATAAGGGTCTTCAAGGAGCCTCAAAAGTGACACCCCGCCGGCGGAGGAGGAGCCGCCACCTGCAATGGACACCCAGAATGGCCGTGATTAGATAATTTGGTAAGTAATTACAAACAAACCTATCAAATTGATGACTAGATTGTATATTTTTGTAAGAAATAAAGGGCAGAAATATAATGTTAAACAAGGCATTCCTGAATGTTCCAAAAAGGAAAGTATAGACTAAACAATAAAGAATAATAAAGGGTAATCAAATGAAGGGTAGTGAATGTAGAAATAGTGACATGGTGTGAAGCGTGCTAAGGTGTGTAAGTGTGATGTGAAATAATAATAATAATGGTGCAGCATTGGTGCAAGTGACAAACTGCCAATGAAATAGGTGGATAATAAATGTATTATAAAATAAAGGAATACAAATAAATGTATAAGTGAGATAAATGGGGTGAAAGTGAATATGTGAAAATAAACGTGTGTACCCAATAGTAAAACTGGGCAGAAATAATGTGTTCGATCAAATAATAGGAATACTAGCAAACAATTTAAATGTTGGAAATTGTATATAATTTTTTTTTTATTAGCAGATGCAAATGTTACCTGGTGCACTGATGTTTGTTTCTGTAGCTTGGTATGCTAGGTAGTTGGGAGCCTGACGGCAAATATTGTAGAGCAGGCAGAGATGGAATGCCAAGACGGTATGGATGCAATAGCATCCAGCCTGGTGTGGGATATGGTGTACATTCCCCAGATGTTCTGATCACTGCCTCACGAATACAGTGTCACCAGAGTCGTGAAGCTAGCAATATTGTTCTGATCACTAGCCACATACGTGCCAGTGGTACTAGGGCCAGTGAAGCCAGAAACAATGCTCTTATCACAAGCAACACCAGTACCAGTGTCAACAGACCAGTGTAAGTCAGCAACAGTGTTCCTTTTTAAAAACCACATTAGTCCCAGTGTCACCATACCAGCGTAAGCCAACAACAGTGGTCCTAATTACTAGCCACACTAATCCCAGTGTCACCAGAGTCAGTGTAAGCCAGTAACAGTATTTCTGATTGCTAGCCACACCAGTGCTAGTGTCACCAGATTAGAACAGCCAGAAATAGCATTCTGATCACTAGCCACATCAGTATAGGGGTTGACAGTGCCAGTGTAAGACAGCAATGGTTTTCTGATTGCTGCCACACCAATATAGTGTCACCAGAGCTAGTGTATGCTTGAAACATTGTCCTTGATAACCACGCCAGTGCCAGCAGTGACACTAGAGCCAATATAAAACAGCAACAGTGTCCTGATCACCACCATACCAGTACAGTTTCATCAGAGCCAGTGTAAACTAATAACATTGTTCTGATCTCTAGTCACACAAGTGTCAGTGTCACCAGAGCCAGTTAAGCCAGGAACATTGTTCTGATCACTAGCCACATAAGTTCCAGTGTCACTAGAGACAGTGTAATCTATTACTAGTGTCTTGATTAACCCCATTTGGGTGCTGTGTCACCAGTCCAGTGTAAGCCAGAAGCAGTAACCTGGTCACCAGCCACACCAGCATAGTGTTATATAGGACCATTGTTAGCTGGAACCAGCACCCTGATCGCCAACCAGCACCAGTACCAACATTATCAGATAATAACCACTGACAAGAAAAGTTTAAAAAGTGCAGGGGCGCATACATGGCTCAAATCAAGATGGCAGCATGATGCAGTTGTTTTGAGCACAGCAGAAGCATTTTCTGGATCCCCAGGGCTTTTTTTTTTTGCTCTGTACTCAGTCACTGCCAGTGTACACCCCTGTGGGAACATCTTGCATGCCCAAGAAATGGTGCTCAAAACCAGCTCAGAGGTCCCTAACCACTTATCTTCCTTCAGAAAAAGAAAATAAAGGTCTGGTGTGACCCCGCTAACACCTCCATCCCTATTAGTACACAAAAAGACAAAAGGGGGCAGCCCTGGGACATTGAATAAGGTGAGAGAGGTTTAGCCTATGATCACAATGAACAATGAGACAAAATCAATTTATTAATTCCAAAGTGTTATGTAACGAAGCGGCAACAACAATGATTGTGAGTTACCCGGCATAATAGCCAATGTACACAGCACAAATTAAAGTAAACACGGCCGCCATCCTGACATCCAGCGTTTGGCAATTCATTTCAGCCCATTGGTAAGTATGAGGTCCCTCTTCAGACCTCTCTTGCCAATCATTCCACCTGCCCCCCATCTAATAACATACATTTATTGATTTTATCACTTACATTGCAGATACAACATTCATGCATCCGCCCCTAAAGAAGCGAGCAGGGTCTTTATTGATGCTTGTTTTATGCCTGCACATGCTGGATATTATTGATGTCTGCATTATGTCTACATATTTCTGTTTATATGTATGTGCATTTTATTTGTTTATTGTATATGTGCATTCACTGGCCCTGCAACTTTCTAGTTTTATTGTTGCTCATTGATGTATAACAATTGTAAAAAATCTTTATAAATTTACTTTAATTTGTGCTGTGTACATTGGCTATTATGCCGGGTAACTCACAATCATTGTTGTTGCCGCTTCGTTACATAACACTTTGGAATTAATAAATTGATTTTGTCTCATTGTTCGTTGTGAACATTGGCTAAACCTCTCTCACCTCATTCAAAGTCACAGGGGTGCCCCCTTTTGTCTTTTCGTGTACTTATCTTCTTTGGGTCCAGGAACAGACCAAAATGTCTCAAAATGGTGCCCAGCTGGAGTGAGCACCTCAGTGTGCCGAGCCAGTCATTGAACAATCTGCAGCCGTCAGTGAGGATTGTGAGTATCCACTTCACTTAACTAAAGCAGACTTGGATAACAGTCTCACAGTCATGTATGAAAAGCTGGCCCACAAGTTCCACACACATCTACATAAATGCACTAATGCCCTATCCCATAGAACAGACCTCTTAAAAACTAAGCCTGATGAACTCAATCTGGCCTATAACTATCTCCACATAGACCATAAGGCACTTTCTGAGAACTTTCTACAACTGCAAGCTCACTTGGAGGACCTGGATAACAAGAACAGATGGAATAACTTAAAAGTGTGGGGTGTCCTGAGAGTGTCATAGACATGCTGCAATCAATTACCAAGCTTTTTTTCCTTCTCTGCTTCCTGATACTCCAGAGTCATCTTTGGTGTGCAATAGCTGTGGTATTTGCAAGCCCGCAGAAAAAAAAGGTGCGCACAGACATAGCCCCAGATGAATGGGGGTCTCCAGGTAATAGTGGAGCCTTACATCTGAGACCCACACAAGAAAAAAGCACCTAGAGAGGGGTTGCTTTGTGCCTTAAGGATTACTTAATAAAGGAGGAGATTCTACGGGCCTCTCACAACACACCAAATAAACACCTACTGTAGATGGGGTGAACATTCTGCTCATCTGGATCTTTCTCTGGCCACTTTGAATAAAAGAGGGAAGATGAAGGAAATGACCTCTGTCTTACAAGTTGCATGGAACCGCTACCGATTGGGGTTTCCCCTAAAAGCTGATGATACCTCATAATGGCACCACCTACAATGCAACCACCTACAATGCCACCTCAATATTAAAAGGCAAGGAGATCCTAGTTAAACTAGGGCTTTTGGAACCGGAACAACTTCCATTGGCCCAGTCTACACCTTGTCTGTCCCCTATATGGGCCATTCCATCCCTCAGGAAAGACTGCAGATGTTCACGTCAATATTAACAAGATGTTGCTGCTTAATCTCCTATCAAGTATACTTGGCCTCTTACATCTAATATATACATCTATATACATCTGTATAAAAAGTTTTTTGTTTTTTTGTTTTGTCTTTCTTGGAAAGCATGCTTAGCTCATTACTCTACAGTATACTCTAGTCTGGCTACATCTTCTCGAGCTCACATTGTTGTCCCCCTACTTATTCAACTCAATCCTCTGGTGGATCTAGGAACTGCAAAGTTGACGAGAGAAAAGAAAGAAAGAGGGCACACAACCCTGTGCATTATCCTTAGGTATGTTTTATTAAAATATGAATTAAAAAAACTACTCACAAACAAATGGAAAACACTCGCGATAAAAGAGATCTCCAAATTATCTCCAAATGACAGCAATTGTTCTATAGACAAATGACTCCAGATGGAGATTTCAGAGGCCACTACCGGCTGATGCGTTTCGAAGGAACACCTTCTTCTTCAGAGCCAGCAGTGACTCCTTCGGCTTGGCGTGTATATATAGGTGCACACTCTCACACAGGCACCAATGTGCATTCAAGGGGCCCCTACCAGAGGAGTCTACAGGTACCACCCACAATTGGGTGGTGCATAGAAAAGAGGGTAGCGCCCATTGTAAACATAATAACACCACCCAAAATGGCATTTGAATAGATACACAAACACATTAATAAACATTGAATTCACCATTACAATCAATAGTAATGATGATAATGATGTTGCTGTTAGTACAAAACAGTACAGGCATATATAGAGGAAAGGCCAAAGACTAAATAGGAAAGGCATATAAGAACAGCATCTAAGATCATGGCTCACCCAGTGGATGAACTGCCGCTGCATAAGTTGATCTCAAGCATCCAAAACATGATGCCGCAGGTTCCACACCTTGCCCAAACATGGAGTGTTCCGCCTTCACTCCCGTGTCACCATAGAGGATCATTCATTGCTGCCTATCCCACATCTTGCCCAACGCAAAACGGTGCTATTTTTATTTATTTTTTGGTTCAATATACTTCAATGGAGAAGCCGCAGAAAAGCATGTAATGTGTTTTTGCGGCAATTTGTGTTTTGTAATCTGCCCAACAAAATGTAAAAATGCAAATCTTTTTTTAAAGGCTATTATTGGATGAATCGATTAATCGCAATAATAATCGGCCAACTAATCGATTATATAATTAATCGTTAGTTGCAGCCCTAGTCTCCTTGATAGGCTTCATGAAAGTGCAGGACATTTAACTCTTGTGTTGGTGATATCACACTTATGTTGACCAATCCTTACTCATATGGGGTGAGAGGTACAACATACATCTAAAAGGCCACAGGGACATATGATACCGTACACTACATACTCTGTTCCACAATTAATAAATTGTTTTAGCTGGTGGATCTTTACATCTTTGCCTACTACCATCTTCTTCCTGTGCCACATAAACCTGCATGTGCCACAGTTTTTGACACTACACTTGTAGCTCCCCTTTTTGTAAAAAATTGTTGACCACAGGCTTATAGACTTACTGTAAGTTTTTTTCACCATGCTTGGGGCTACCAAACTCGTGAGGCTTCCTAAGCACAATATTCGGTCTATTGGGAAGACTACTGCTGAGCACCAGATCATGCCCAAGGATACTCCAGTTCTTCTTCAATATACTCTGTATCTCAAACGCTTTGTTCGTATATTGGGTGGAAAACCAACCTTGATGGATATCAGAGTTAGTAGTGGAAACTAGGATAATGTTTACTTCTGGCGTGTAGGAAGGAGTTACCACCACTGGGTTTAAATTGAGTCCTAGAGAGAATATCCCCATCATTATTACTCCTAATTTCCAGATCCAAAAAGACTAACCGATCCTTGTCGATTACATTAATAAATTCAATGCCAAAAGGGTTATGCTTACAATAGTCCAAAAAGTTGTTGAGCTGTAGATCCGTCCTATCCCAAACAATGAGGATGTTGTCAATATATCTAGCAAAGAGGACCAGGTTTGCTCAAACAGGATTGTTGTTCCATATATACAAATAGTGCTGTCTTTTGGGCCACAGCCCTAATTGAAGTTCACCTTCTGTTTTATGGCCTCAGGTCCTACAAAAAATGGGAGCTCTCAGACTGATGGAAAGAATTCATCATACTACTTGTGACACTATGTACATTTATGAAAGAAAATGGGAAAATTGCTCATTTAACTAATAAATATACTGGTTATATATTTAATATGCTCTTGTTCTTGCTGTAATATCTAGGCATCAAAAGTTCTCTTCATATATGTCCCACGTTTAACCCAACAATATAAGCTTTCAGTGTAACACTCTGTTAGGTATACTTTATTTTTGTTTGTTCTTTACTCTTCCTACTTTTTATACTTTACTGCACACTTCATTATATATGTTCTCTTTTTTAAATATTCTTGAAAAAAATCCATATTACTAGACATGTAAACCCATATTTAATGTATACCCTATGTGTAAAGTCTGCTTTACAATGTTTTTGTCTGTACATTGTGCTCTAATAAAAATTGTTTGTATGAAAAATTAAAAAGTGTACACTGTTGAGGATGTCTCAAATTTTGAGTATGAATGATGAGAGCAGTCTGATTAAGATTTGGAGCATGAATTTGAGAAAAGTAGCAGTTCAATTATGGCCATCTCTGATTCAGAGTATGAAGGGATCACTCCTAAAAGAGTCAGGCATATTATGTTACTAAATATTGTGCATCATATTGACTTGCAGTAGGCAACCACCAACAGTGCTGTACATCCTGGTGAAAAATGTGATAGTAGCAGTCAGGAAAATAACATGCATAATTTAGACTACCTGAAAGCTTGAAGGTGCATTTTGGATCACGGGCCCCTCTATGCAGTTAAGCTGCAAAATAGTCTCACATATGTGGTTCCTGCACATTCTGGGAAGAGTAGCAGAAAATGTTTTGGGTATCATTTTTAAATAGGTCTATACTCTGTGTTATAAATTATATAAAAACTGACATATTTGTTATTTGTGTACTTTCTTTCCTAATTTTCCAAAACGTTTGGAAAAAAACAACTTAGAAAGTATTTTGCGGTGTTTGCTTTGCAAAATGTGGTAACTTTATGGGTTTATACTGTCCTGACAATTAAGCGCCTCCACAAGCTTTATAGGTAGTCTGGAAATGACATGAGTAATTTATGTACATTGAAAGCCAAAAGGTACTTCTTGATTTTGGGCCCCTCTATGTGGATAGAAGTCTTAAACATATGGTTTTCTCCCTTTTAGGTAAAATAGCAAAATGTGTTTTGGGGTGTAATTCTAATGCCACGTACACACAATCGGAATTTCCGACAACAAATGTTCGATGGAAGCTTGTTGTCAGAAATGTTGCTGTTGGAATTTCCGATAACAACAATTTGAGAGCTGGTTCTCAAATTTTCCGCCAACGAGTTTTGTTGTCGGAAATTCCGATTGTGTGTACACAATTCCGATGCACAAAATTCCACGCATGCTCAAGATGATCAAGCAGAAGAGCCGCACTGCCTATTGAACTTCATTTTTCTGGATGAAAATCATTGAGAAAAATTACACAGACACAGACAGTACACACACCACATAGCATTAGGTGCACACTGCAGAGGACAATGGCAGTACACACACCACGTGGCTTTAGGTGCACACTGCAGAGGACACGGGCAGTACACACACCACGTAGCTTTAGGTGCACACTGCAGAGGACACAATCAGTACACACCACTTGCTTTTAGGTGCACACTGCAGAGGACACAGACAGAGAGAGAGAGAGAGAGAGAGAGAGAGAGAGTGTCATTTTTTGTAGGTAGATAGAGCAGGCAGGCAGGCTAGTCAGTTAAAGTTACAGTGTAGGTTAGGATGAAGGAAAAAAGCTGGGACAGCCGCACTCCAAAAAAACTCCTCCTTTAATTAAAAATCACAAAATACATGCCACAGCAAAAAACAGCACAACAAAAGAAAAGCTTTTCTTTTGTTGTGCTGTTTTTTGCTGTGGCACGTATTTTGTGATTTTTAATTAAAGGAGGAGTTTTTTTGGAGTGCGGCTGTCCCAGCTTTTTTCCTTCATCCTAACCTGCATTTTGATTGCACTGCCTGCACCCTTGGCTCGGACCACAGGAATCAGATTACCTGGTTCTCTTTGAGCGGTTACCCACTCTCTCATTAAAGTTACAGTGTGTAGAGGATATATATGCATCACAGGTGTTGTATATATATTTATACACTGTATAGTTTAGCTAGATCCGCTCTTTCTAATTTACTGACAGGCAGACAGGTGATTGTGCTAGCTGCAGTATTTTCACGTGGTGTACTGCCTGTGTCCTCTGCAGCGTGCACGTAAAGCTACGTGGTGTGTACTGACTGTGTCCTCTGCAGTGTGCACCTAAAGCTACGTGGTGTGTACTGCCTGTGTGCTCTGCAGTGTGCACCTAAAGCTACGTGGTGTGTGTACTGCCCGTGTCCTCTGCAGTGTGCACCTAAAGCTATGTGGTATGTGTACTGCCATTGTCCTCTGCAGTGTGCACCTAAAGCTAAGTGGTGTGTGTACTGTCTGTGTCTGTGCTATTTTTCTCAATGATTTTAATCCATATTGCAGGGACTAGACATTACATTAAAGCCGCAAGCAGTTTTAAATAACTTTTTCTTATAGTAATATCATTTTGTGCAGGGACAGTTCTAAACACATGCCACTTCACAGGCATACTATAGACACCCAGCAGGTATGATATTTAACCAGTTAAGCCCCGGACCAATATGCAGCCTAAAGACCCAAGGTGTTTTTACAGTTCGGGACTGCGTCGCTTTAACAGACAATTGCGCGGTCGTGCGACGTGGCTCCCAAACAAAATTGGCGTCCTTTTTCCCCCACAAATAGAGCTTTATTTTGGTGGTATTTGATCACATCTGCGGTTTTTAGTTTTTGCGCTATAAACAAAAATAGAGCGACAATTTTGAAAAAAATGCAATATTTTTTACTTTTTGCTGTAATAAATATCCCCCAAAAACATATATAAAAACATTTTTTTTCCTCAATTTAGGCCGATACGTATTCTTCTACCTATTTTTAGTAAAAAAAATCGCAATAAGCGTTTATCGATTGGTTTGCGCAAAATTTATAGCGTTTACAAAATAGGGGATAGTTTTATTGCATTTTTATAAATTTTTTTTTTTTTTACTACTAATGGTGGCGATCAGCAATTTTTTTCGTGACTGCGACATTATGGCGGACACTTCGGACAATTTTGACACATTTTTGGGACCTTTGTCATTTTCACAGCAAAAAATGCATTTAAATTGCATTCTTTATTGTGAAAATGACAGTTGCAGTTTGGGAGTTAACCACAGGTGGCGCTGTAGGAGTTAGGGTGCACCTAGTATGTGTTTACAACTGTAGGGGGGTGTGGCTGTAGGAATGACGTCATCGATCGTGTCTTCCCTATAAAGGGAATGACGCGATCGATGCGCCGACACAGTGAAGCACGGGGAAGCCGTGTTTACACACGGCTCTCCCCGTTCTTCAGCTCCGGGGAGCGATCGCGACGGAGCGGCTATAAACAAATAGCCGCGCCGTGGTCCCGGATCGCTCCCCGAGCGGACCCGACCTCCGCATGTAGCGGGGGGGTCCCGATCGGACCCCCCACCCGCTAATAGGCGAGGACGTACATGTACGCCCATGTGCCTGTACGTGCCATATTGTGGACGTATATGTACATGCGGGGGTCGGGAACTGGTTAAAGACATTTTTCATTTTTTCACTTTAAGCATCATTAAAATCACTGCTCCAGAAAAAAACAACTGTTTTTAAAACTTTTTTTCCATTGATACATGTTTCCTGGGGCAAGACCCGGGTTCTCAAACACGTTTTATGACAATAACTTACATATTAGGCTTTAAAATGAGCACTTTTGAATTTGAACGTTCGAGTCCCATAGACGTCAATGGGGTTCTAAATGTTTGCGCAATCGGTCGGTCCGTTCGAAGGTTCTGGTGCGAACCGAACGGGGGGGGTGTACGGCTCATCCCTACTATAAAGTCTCATACCTGTGGAATAACCATACTTGGGAGGAGTGGAAGAATATGTTTGGGGTGTAATTGTAAGTATGACCGTGTTGTGTGAGAGAAATAACTTAAAGGGGTTGTAAAGCTTTTCACCTTAATGCATCCTATGCTTACAGGCCCCTCCAGCCCCCCATTTACTTACCCGAGCCCTCAAAAGTCATGCATTGTGAATGCGCTGGCTTCTCGGCCCGGGCTTCTTGGCTCTTCTTGGCTCTTCATTGGATGATTAAAAGCAGAACAGCCCTTGGCTCCCGCTAGCTCTTGCGGGATGGAGCCGAGACAGAAACTGAAGGATTAGAGAAGACGAGGATTGGGGCAAAACGAGCTGCACAGTGGAGACATATGACATGTTTTTTTTTATTTAAAAAAAAACATTATAAACCTTTACAACCACTTTAAAAACATTACAAGTTTGTAAAAAAAACAAGTTTAATTTTATTACTTCAGGTTGCAAAAGCCTGTGGCAAAAAATAGAACTTTAAAAAACTCAGCATGTCTCTTACCTTGGAGTGTCTAAATTTAAAAAAAAATGCCCATTTGGGGTGCCTGAAATTTCCTGGCATTTTGTGGGTCTCAAGAACATCAGGATTGATACATTTCAAATACATACCGACTATCATTTGTATACTCTACAATTGTAACACAGCCTCAATAATATATACTTATTTGGAGTCATTTTTTTTACCAATGAAATGTAGCAGAATACATTTTGGACTAAATTAATGATGAAATAATGTTTATTTTTATGTTTTAGAATAGAAAGTAAGAGAAACATGTTTTCTTCAAAATATTTTAGTCTGATTAGTGATTTAATACCACCAACAGAAAGCTCCATATGTTTAAAAAATTGTATAAAATGTACTTGGGTATAATTTTGCATGATCAAGTAATTGTCAGTACAAGTATCACATCACTGAAAACTGAGAAACAGTCTGGATGGGTAGGGGATTTAAAATGTCAGTCCTCAAGTGGTTAAGGGTTTTGAAAGTATTACATTATTTTTATTTTTTTTACTAGAAATACCAGGAGTAAAATAGTTAACTAACTCCCAGCTGCTATAGCGCCTATGAGTTTGTATGCATGCTAGTACTGCCTAAAGGACTAAATGTTAAGTACTATGTTATGATAACCAAATAATAAAACTCTCATATTGACTGAATACAAAACATTCAGTAAAAAAGAAAAGAAGAACAGAAAGTTTTCAAAGATATTTGATTGCTACTTGTATCTGACAAAAACACAATACTAAACTTAAATAAATGTGGGCACATAGAAATATCACTTCCAGCATAGTATCTGCATTTATACTCAAAATGAAGAAGATGTATTTTTATGTGGTGCTAAAGTGACACAAATTAACTATCACTGAAAAGTGACTGTTATAAAAGAATAAACATAATAAAGCAAACATAATGTCATCTTGGCTGGAGGACAAGAAAGCAAATAAAACATTGATTTAAACCAATTATTATCAAAGTCTGCTTAGTGCACAGACTTTAAATACACGTTTTTATTTTTTCTTTGTTAAAGCTGTAAGACATGCAAACAAAGGCAGAACATGTAAATGTCTTGAACAAATAAGGTTATCCTTGGATTTGGTGGTGTGCTTTGTATCATTATTGCTCTAAAACAGTGGTTCTCAACCTGGGGGTCGAATTATGATTTTCCAGGCGTCACCGAATCCTGGGCTGTTCCTGAAGCCTGCATCGCTCTGCCCGCCTTTTTGCTGCCGCCCAGCAGGGCTGTCATTGGAGCCTGTGGCTGCCCATCTTGGCTGTTCCTGGAGCCCACAGCCACCTATTCAGTTCACGGCATGGCTGGGAGGCAGAGACTAGAGGTCAGCTGACTGGTAAAAAATGTGAAGTGGGAGGGGCTGGAGGAGACACTATCTCCTGATTTCGTCATAGGTGTCACTGCTATGAGACACCACAAAGTTGGAGACACAGTGAGTAACACTACCTGTAATTAGAGTTGCTATTAAAATTATCCACTGCAGTTCTCAGATCAGCAGATGACCTTGATCAAGAGCACCTAAGTTGGCTGATCAGAACTCCCCCCAGCACTGCCATTCATCCCATTCCCCCCACCCACCAAGGAGTAAGAGAAGAAATAAAAATAGAGAATACATGGAAGGAAGAGGAAAAGAGGGGGAGGAACAAAGAAAAATTGAGAGAAAGAACAAGAAAGATGGCTAAAGAGGGATGTGGGGGGGGGGAGCCAAAAAATTAGGAGAGAGCGATACAAGGGAAAGAAAGAAGGAAGAACAAAGAGAAAGCGTGGTACATCCTAAAATGTACCATAAGGGGTTTTAATACTGTATGAGTGGAAGGGACTCAGGGAGCGCTAAATGTCTGTGGGTTAGGGGCGCAAATTACTTGTCTTGCCTTGGGTGCTGACAACCCAACACTATGAAAATAATTTTACTGTTAGGGGTCCCCACAACTTGGGACATTTTTTCAAGGGGATACAGCCCTAGAAGGGTTGAGAACCACTGCTCTAAAAGATCTATTTCTGGTTCAACTTTCGAATAGATGACCTCACATTCCCATCAAATGCACTTTCATATGGTGAATATATCATAGTTAATTGATGACCAAAGACTACCTAGGCCCTAAAGCAGCAAAGCAAGCTCAAACCATAATTTCCATCATTACGCTTTGCATTAGATATGATGTTCTTACCCTGAAATACTGTCTTGCACCAAACATGTTTACTCCGACTGTGACCAAGCAACTTTATCATGTCTGTCTGCCATGGTGGCAGGTGGGACTTGAATTTTTTTTTATTTGCAGATCACTGTGAATGAATGATGCTGCTGTGTTGGTGAAGACCCACACAAAAAAAAAAGAAGGATGTCAGCACTCTGGGAATAAAACAGCTTCTTTATTGAATCATGCCATTAAAATACAAAATAGCAAAAAGACATACATTATCTCACAAAAGTAAGTACACCCCTCACATTTTTGTAAATATTTTATTATATCTTTTCATGTGACAATACTGAAGAAATGACATGTTGCTACAATGTAAAATTTGCTGCCCCTTCAAAATAACTCAACACACAGACATTAATGTCTAAACCGCTGCCAACAAAAGTGAGTACACCCCTAAGTGAAAATGTCCAAATTGGGCCCAATTAGCCATTTTCCCTCCCCGGTGCCATGTGACTCATTAGTGTTACATGGCTTCAGGTGTAAATGGGAAACGAGTGCGTTACATTTGGTGTTATCACTCTCACTCATACTGGTCACTGGAAGTTCAACATGGTAACTTATTTCAAAGAACCCTCTGAGGATCTGAAAAAAATAATTATTGCTCCACATAAAGATGGCATAGGCCAGGGGTCTCCAAACTTTCTAAACAAAGGGCCTTACGGGACTTCAGACATTAGGGGGGGCCAGACTAGGGCCATTGGGAGTAAAAAAATGTCTAGTGGGAGTAATTGCTGGTGTTAATGGAAACAATTGATGGTGTCAGTTGGAGGAATAGTGCCCCATTGGTGTCAGCAACAAGAATTATGCCCCATTTAAATTGGATGAAATAATGCCCCAAGGGCCGCATTAAGGCAAGCAAAGGGCCACATCCAGCCCCAGGGCTGCAGTTTGGAGACCCTGGCCTAGGCTATAAGAAGATTGCAGAGACCTTGAAACTGAGCTGCAGCATGGTGGCCAAGACTAGGGATGAGCCCAACACCCCCCCGTTCGGTTCGCACCAGAACCTTCGAACGGACCGATCGTTCGCGCAAACTTTAGAACCTCATTGAAGTCTAATGGGACTCAAACGTTTAAAATCAAAAGTGCTAATTTTAAAGGCTAATATGTAAGTTATTGTCGTAAAATGGGTTTGTTGACCTGGGTCTTGCCCCAGGGAACATGTATCAATGGAAAAAAAAGTTTTAAAAACAAACGTTTTTTCGGGAGCAGTGATTTTAATGACGCTTAAAGTGAAAAAAAAACTGAAAAATGTCTTTAAATATCGTACCTGCTGGGCGTCTATAATATGCCTGTGAAGTGGCACATGTTTAGAACTGTCCCTGCACAAAATGACATTACTATAATAAAAAAGTAATTTAAAACTGCTTGCGGCTTGGGGCATGTCTAGCCGGCGGAGTGGATGGCTGCTTTGTAACGCAGCTCCTATCCACAGCGGGCCAACAGAGGCTGTAATAGTGGCTAAAAGCCTTATTTCAAGCACCAGAGTAACTACAAGGCTCAGGGGACCCTCAGGATGGCATCTCGCAAGAGAAAAGATGCCAAACAACCAGGGAAAATGCCCGATTTCTTTCTAGCGGTGACAGGCAGTGGGGGAACACACGCAGCTCTCCTGCACAGCGCGGCTCATCCTCCAATTCATTCCATGACCAAAACGCAACCAAGCAAGGGAAGGCAGGACACCTTTCACAACTTCCATCGGCATTCTCCAGCCCAGCCAAAAGCAAACAGATGCTGCATGACCCACAGGAGGCAGAAGGCCTGGAGGTAAGCCTGAACTCATCCCTAGATGATACCAGGGAACTGCTGGACTCAATATCTGATTTCCCTACTGCTAATAGGCCTGTCATGGACACTACATTGAAAGATATGCTAGTCTCATTCAGATCTACTCTGCATGCTGATATTATTGCGCTAGCCAGCCAGTTTAAATCTGAAATCTCAGCAGTTACTAAGCGGGTCTCTCATGTTGAAGCAAAAATGCAAGAATTCACTTCCACATTTAATGAACTGGTTGATGCCCATAATGATAGAGACAATGAGATTTTGCAAATACAACAAAAACTGGCAAATTTAGAGGATAGATCCAGGAGGAATAATGTTAAAATAAGGGGAATACCTGAAGCAATCAAGCCTCCTTATCTAAAAGAATACTTTCTCAATGTCATGAAAGTGGTACTCCCCGAGGCCCCTATGGATGACCTCATTGTGGATCGGGTCCACAGGCTTCCTAAGCCCAAACATATTGCTTCACATTTCAATTGTGTTATTGCCGTGTTTTTTTTCTCTCTTATTTTTCTTTGTTTTATTTTATTCATTTTTTGATGCATCTCAACGAGGTGAATCCATAAGAAATATCAGACCTGTCTTCCGAGCTCAGCAGACTGTAATTCCACGCCCTTCAGGATTCTATTTTCGGTGGACTTCCAACGCACAGTCTAATTCCAGGTAACTTTTCCAGCATCTGCACATACCTATCCATTGTGTTCTCACTTACCTACACTGTATCAGTATGCCAATCACAATATCATTTCTCAATGTTAAAATATGCTAAATAGTCCTCAAAAGAGGCAAATGGCATGGAAAGAGGCTATCAGACTCCATAGCGAAGTGTTTTGCGCCCAGGAGACTCATTTTTGTTCACTTAAGCCTCCTACCTTCAAGCACCGCAAATTTCCTCATGTGTATACTGCAAACGGCCCTACAAAAAAAGGAGTGGCAATAGCTATTAGAGACTCTATCCATTTTAAAGAATTGGACATCTATTTGCATAGCACAGGCAGATACATAATCTTAGTTTGTGAGCTTGAGAATACCATATGTACTTTGGTCAACATTTATCTCCCCAACACAAAACAGCTGAAATTTTTGAAGAAAATTTGGAAAAAAAGTGTCCTCTATGAAGCAAGGAGCTACTATTTTGTGTGGAGATTTTAACATGATCCCTGACAGAGATATGGACTTGTCCAGTGGGACTAAATCTCGACATCGAAGAGCCTCATTGGACTGCTTCATCTCTTCATCAGGCCTGTATGATGTGTGGAGGTGTCAAAACTCCTCAGAAAGGGACTTCACGTTTTTTTTCTAATATGCACAAAACGTATTCTCGCATAGATTTGTTTTTAGTGGATACGTTTCTTTTGCAAACAATTGCTTTATCAAACATTCACTGTATTGCATGGTCTGACCATGCCCCAATTTCCATAGCTGTGGGGGATCGTCGGACCGAAACAGATGGCGTATGGACATTTACACACTGTCCCAGCCTGAAAATTTGGAAAAGATACGCTCAGATCTCACCAAATTTTTTACTATTAATGGCCCTTCGGTTGATGATCCGTTCACGCTGTGGAATGCTCATAAAGTGTACATTAGGGGGCTGCTTATACAGATAAGCTCTAAGTTCAAAAAACTGAAATTAAAAAAGCTTAATGATTTATTGGCCAATATTAGTCAATTAGAAGCTATTAACAAACAGAACTCCACCCAGAAAATAAGAGATGAGTTGTTTACTGCGAGACAAAATCTGAGAGCTCATCTGGTGGCCCAGCATGACTATCAGTTGCGCTCTCTAAAAGCCCAATCTTACAGATACGGGAATAGGACTGGGAAGTTGTTAGCCAACCAACTAAAAGAAAAGGTAGTTAAACAGAAAATGTCTCATATCTTAAACCCCAAGACTAAGGTAAAGGTTACGAATCCTAAAGAAATTGCAGACGCCTTTAGTGAATACTACTGTTATGTACGGGAACG
Organism: Rana temporaria; assembly: GCF_905171775.1. Taxonomy (NCBI): domain Eukaryota; kingdom Metazoa; phylum Chordata; class Amphibia; order Anura; family Ranidae; genus Rana; species Rana temporaria. The sequence continues at coordinate 219,983,734 of NC_053493.1, read as the reverse complement.
TACCTTGTATTCAGAGCCTAGTTTGCAGGAGGAGGCCTCTCTTACAGCCCTGGCTCAGGAGCTGCTGGAGTGGAGACAGCGAGTGCCCAGAACCAAAAATGTTCTTACAAGCTATCAACATGATCATTGAGGAGGAAAAGGATAGTCACTCAGCATAACAAGATAGTCACTCAGCATCAGCATAGGCAGTCTTGAAGGGATCTGACATTTCAAAACAAAATATTCAGTTATATCAGCATCAGGTGCTTGGTAGCTGGTGGTGATCCAAGCCTGATTCATTTTTATGAAGGTCAGTCGATTGACCGAGTTGGTGGAGAAGTGCACCCTGTGATCGGCTACAAAGCCTCCAGCAGCACTGAATGTGCATTTCGAAACAACGCTCGATGCAGGACAGGCCAGTAGCTCAATTGCATACTGTGCAAGCTCTGGCCAGTGATCCATCCTCAAGATCCAGTAAGCCAGAGGATTTTCGGTGTGAAAGGTGTCCAAGTCTGATCTTGCCCCTAGGTATTCCCGCACCATGTAAAACAGATGCTGGTGATGGTTGCTGGAACCGGTCATACCTTGGGGCTGTGGACTAAAAAATTGTCTGAACGCATTGGTCAGACGGCCACCTTCTCCACCGCTCCTTCTGTGACTGACCAAAGCCTCAGCAACATGTTGTCCATGACCAGGATTTTTTAACCTCCCAGTCTCTGGGAACGTGTTGTACAGACCTTTCTGCAAGGCCCCCCGAAGATGTCTCATCTTCTGCTCCCTCTGCACCGGCAAGATAAGGTTCGCAACCTTACTCTTGTAACGTGGATCATCGAGGGTTGCCAGCCAGTAATGATTTTTCTCCTTGATAGCACGAATACGAGGATCCTTCCGCAGGCTTTGCAGGATCAGGGAATCCATACAGCGTAGGTTTGCTGAGCCATTTGGTGTAGAGTCCTCTGGGTCACTGAGGACGACAGGATCTGCAGCCACCTTGTCCCAGCCACGTACAAGTCCATGGGTTTCTTGGGACTGTAATTTTTCCCTTGAAGACTGCTGCTGCTGCTGCTGAGTTCTAGGCTCCACCTCCATGCTGACACAATCCTCCTCCTCCTCGTTCTCTTCCTGTGTGATAGGCGGGCAAGAGGGAACACTGTCTGGATAAAGGGGGCCTTGAGAGGTAAGGGAGTCCTCCTCTTCCTCCCTCTTGTCTGCCTCAAGGGCCCTGTCCATTATTCCAAGCAGCGTGTGCCCCAACAGGTGGATAAGAGGGACAGTGTCACTGATGCATGCACTGTCACTGCTCACTATCCTCGTGTCCTCCTCAAATGGTGACAGGACAGTGCATGCATCCCTGATCATGGCCCACTGGCATGGGGAAAAATCCCAAGCTCCCCTGACCCTGTCCTGGTGCCATATTGGCACACATACTCATTGATGGCCCTCTGCTATCGTGTGCAGCCACTGCAGCATGGCCAACGTAGACTTCAACCTGGTGGGTATGTCACAGATTAGGAAATTCTTGGGCAGGTTGTATTCATTTTGGAGGTCTGCCAGCCAAGCACTGGCATTATATGACTGTCGGAAATGCACACAGATTTTCCTAGCCTGCTTCAGGACATCCTGTAAGCCTGGGTACCTGCCCAAGAACCGCTGCACCACCAAATTAAGGACATGAGCAAAACATAGCTATAGTGTACCATTATCGGAGCCTTCAAAATGCTGCGCATCCTCCTGCAGCATGTACCCAACACTGTGGTCAAACAGTTCGGGGGACTCCTCAGGAGGACATGGTGGGGCTAGGGAAGGAGTGACTGATGCCATTGAGCAGAGGGAAGAGGCTGCATTGGCAGCTGCTTTGCCAGACAAAGTACCCTGAGCCTGGGTGAGAGAGGATGAGGAGGATGAGGACGGCTTGGTCATCTGCTCTACCAAGTATTCAGCATGTTGCGGCTCAACACGGCCAGCTGCCAAAAAAAAGAACGAGCGTGTCCACGACCAGCAGCACTGTTGCCTCTAGACGCAGAGCCTGCTTGCCCTCTTTTATCGGCTTGTGACTCTCTGCCTCTCCTTGTTGTCCTTCCAGACATGCTAATGGCCTGCAGGGAGATGTAGCTGCACAAATACTGACAATACTTGCTAATCCCTGCCTTTGGTATTAATATGAGAACACCAGCAAATCTATTGATGTAGCTTTAGGTGTACACTGTGCAGAGGACACAGTACACCACGTGAAAATACTTGCAGAATGATCCCCTGCCTGTGGTATTAATATGAGCAGATCCCTGCCTGTAGGAATTAATATGAGAACACCAGCAAATCTATTGACGTAGCTTTAGGTGCACACTGTGCCAAGGACACAGTACACCATGTGAAAATACTTGCAGAATGATCCCCTGCCTATGGTATTAATATGAGCAGATCCCTGCCTGTAGGAATTAATATCAGAACACCAGCAAATCTATTGACGTAGCTTTAGGTGCACACTGTGCAGAGGACACAGTACACCACATAAAAACACTTGCAGAATGATCCCCTGCCTGTGGTATTAATATGAGCAGATCCCTGCCTGTAGGAATTAATATGAGAACACCAGCAAATCTATTGACGTAGCTTTAGGTGCACACTGTGCAGAGGACACAGTACACTACGTGAAAATACTTGCAGAATGATCCACTGCCGGTGGTATTAATATCAGCATATCCCTGCCTGTAGGAATTAATATCAGAACAACAGCAAATCTATTGACGTAGCTTAAGGTGCACACTGTGCAGAGGACACAGAACACCACGTGAAAATAGTGAAAATACTTGCAGAATGATCCCCTGCCTGTGGTAATAATATGAGCAGATCCCTGCCTGTAGGAATTAATATCAAAACACCAGCAAATCTATTGACGTAGCTTTAGGTGCACTGCACACTTTGCAGAGGACAATGTACACCATGTGAAAATACTTGCAGAATGATCCCCTGCCTGTGGTATTAATATGAGAAGATCCATGCCTGTAGGAATTAATATGAGAACACCAGCAAATCTATTGACGTAGCTTTAGGTGCACACTGTGCAGAGGACACAGACAGTACACCAAGTGAAAATACTGCAGCTAGCACAATCATGCGATACGAGTGTTGCTGGCGCAAGTGGAAACCAAAATTATTTTATAATAGTGGGTGTGCTGCAATCAGAAAGAAAGGGGGCAAGACACCCAATTGTGTCTTGTCCTTAAAAAATGAATGTGATATGTGAATTGCGCTCCCCTGGTGGTTAGTCTATCGCCACCTACTTCTGGGCAATATTTTTAATTGTTAACCCCAATACATATCATCTCTGTTGACAATACACTGAATATGTATAAATGTATACACATGTGTGCCAAAAATGCTTATATAAAGCTATTCTTCTAACGCTATTCTACCACAGAAAAAGACAACTATTGTGATAACCAAAAAGAAATTTGGAATATATATATATATATATATATATATGTATATATATATATATATATATATATATATATATATATATATATATATATATATATATATATATATATATATAAGAAAAATATACACATGTGACAATTAGAGGATTTTTAGATTGGTCCTCTTCTCATTAAAGTCCCAATATGCTAGCCAAGTGCTTATAAAACGATCAATGCTTCTCCCATGAGATGTTAAAACACAACGTAATTTCACCACTTTAGTGATATTCCAGTCACCGTTAAGAATGGCCACTCACCAGATCTCATTTAATAAATGCCTTTGGTTCATTCCCAGGATAACCACTCCTTTTATACGTATTTCCACCAACTGCCAGGTGTCTTGAGAGAGCTAGTGGGGTCTCTATTTTCCTACAAAGGCTCACAAGAAAAGAGGAGTGCCCCTCATGGTGTAGTACATAAAAAAATATTGATTTCTTAAAAAAAAGTAGGTATTGCACTCACATTTAGTTTTGCCCGTATGCCGGCACCAAGCTACTCCAGCCGTGTATGCAAAAACAGGTGAAGGATAAAAACCGTTCCTCTTGTGTTCCCCCTACGCCTATCTCACGATCAGCGCATGGTTCTGTAGGTGTTAGCAGCCTCTACGCGTTTCGCAAGATATATTGCGTCCTCAGGAAGCCAGCACAATCACCTGCCTGCCTGTCAGTATATTAGGAAGAGCGGATCTAGCTAAACTCAATACAGTGTATGAATATATATACAACACCTGGGATTACGATCACTACCTATCCCCATCCCCATCCCCAGGGACCATCTCAGGAACTTCCAATCGAAAATGGTAAAGTTTATATGGGGAGTTAAGGGGCACAGGATTGCCAAGGGGACACTCTTTCGCAGTAGAGATCAGGGCGGAGGCGGTGTTCCAAACTATCTCTGGCATTATCAAGCGGCACACTTATCCCAGCTATCCACTTTATATTATAAAAATTGCTCACCCTGGCTGGGTACATATGGAAAGGCAGACCATACCCCATTATAAGTTCTGGGAGTAACACTTTCTCATAATACTTATAAGTCTCTACCGGAAGCCCATCCGGACCCGGGGACTTCTGGTTGGCCATCTCATTGACTGCTAGCTGTACCTCTTCTAAAGTTATCGGGGCCTCCATTTGCTCTTTCCCCGTGAGGGTTGGTAATTATAAGTTCTCAAAAACGTCCAATTCCTCCGCTCCCGCTACACCTTGTGACATGTACAAAGTTTCATAATATTCTTTAAATGTGTCTGTTATCACTGACACCTGTGTGGATATATCTCCATTACTTGGTTTGATTTCTGGTACAGCGGAGGGAGAGGAATTAGTTCTTACTAAGTGGGCCAACATTCTCCCGACACTTTCTCCCTCCCCGTAAGCTATTTGCTTTTGAAACATCCTCTTATTTTCTAAATTTCTTATCATTTCAATTTTAAATATTTTCTGTTGCTTATTCACCCATGTTATTTGTTTCTCAGATATTGGGTTTTCAATATACTATTTTTCTGTATTCTCTAGTTCCTTCCTAATCCTATTTTCCCATTCCCTTGACATCTTTTTGATTTTTGCCACTTGTTGAATACATAGACCCCGAAGGAATGCTTTCAATGTGTCCCACATCACTCCCCTCGTCACGGTTCCTTCATTAAACTCTATAAACTCTTTTATTTTTGACAATATCTCCTCGGGTTCCCCCATTAATTCAAACCATAGCGGACTTATTCACCCACTCTTCCCTCAAACCATCTCTCAATGCAATACACTCTTCACCCATCCTTCCCCTTCTTTTGATATGTGTCCCCCACCAACCCACCCCATCAACCCAATTTATTCGATCCCCTTAGACTTCCCCTTCTTTGATTTTGAATGTGAACTAAATGTCCCCTCTTTCCACTGATAGCTGATCTTTTTTTCCTCCAGCCATGACATCGCACCTTCCGGTGTATCAAAAAAAAATTACTACCCAGCGCGGCCACCCGTAGCCGCGCTGGGTATAATAGGGCATATGAGAGATTGAATTTCTGCATCTTGCGTTTGACATCTGTGAAGCTTGCCCTCCGCTTCTGTAGAAAGGGTGAAAAATAAGGAAAAAATTAAACCTTGGAACCGTCAAAAAACATGTTTCCCATCTCTCTACCTTTCTCAATAATGTCTCTTTATCCCTATAATTTAAAAAACTCAATAACAGTGATCGTGGACGTCCGCCAAGGGGGGGGGGGCAGTTTAAAAGGAACTCTTTGCGCACTTTCTATCAAAAACCAATTTTCCAAAAACTCTATAGGATTAGTCCCTTCACACTTTTCTGGAAGTCCCACCAATCTCACATTGTCCCTCCGAAGTCTATTTTCTTTTTCATCAATTTTTTCATCGATCTTGCAAACTTGGCCCTTCATGTTCCTAACCTCTTGTTTTACTGGGTGCAGTTCATCCTCTATTTGGGATATCCTCCCCTCCGCCTCTGATATCCTTTTGTTTGTTTTCTGGAGCTCCTGTCGCACCGAGATCAGCTCCTCTTTAATGCCCTTCATCTGATCACACAATTCCCCCAGTGTCTGTTTGCATTCATTAACCACCAAGAATACATCCTTTATTGTAGGGATGTCTTCTAATGAGGAAGCTAATACTGGATCTGTTTCAGCCCTTCTATCCGCGACAGTGTTTTTAGTTACCGCTACAGCCATTTGTCCTTGACTCTTCCTACCTGTTGTTAATTTGGCCTGGGCCTGAGCCTGAGCCGACGATTCAACTTTTACCAGGGTTTGGTCTGATGTATGGGCATATTTTTGTAATTTAGCTGCTGCTGCGACAGCTGGGCCCCCCTTTTCCTTTGCTGATCTTAATGATTGTGGCCCCGACATAGTTGCTTATGAAAACAACAAAACTTTATTTTTTACTCTTGGGGAGAGAACTTAAGGGAGAACTTAAAGGGCTTGATATACTTAGATTGGCTTGGATCCACCGACTCGTTAAAAAAAAAAAGGGTTATACAGTTATAAAGCAAAAATGTGTGCAGCTATAATGGAGAAAAAACAAATCACAACCACTTTTCCAACTTTCAGGCTTTTAGCTTTGGCTTTGGCCAGACAACTTTTTCCCAATCAGGGGAGAGAACAGTTATTTTCTTTAACACTGCCTTATACAGATTTAAAACAAAGAAAAATTGCAGCGTGCTGGATTTTAACTACTCGTTTAAATCTGTATGCCTCAGCCTTTCCGTTTGTTCCATTTATTCCCTTTTGCTAGGGAAAACACAGTCACTCTTGGCTGCTTTTATTACTTGTACTGCAACCAGATAATGTGTACAGCTCCCCCTGTTACACACAGTGTTTATCCTTTATGACCAGCACTGCACTGTACCATAGTACCCAATAATCAGGGAAATGCTGATGCACAGTACCATGCACAATGCACAATGCACAAATGTTACTCACTCCGTCCTTTCAGCTCGACATTGTCTCTCCTCAACTTTTTGCCTTTTTCCACCTCTGCCTTCACCACTTGATGCAATAGCCACTTGATGTTCTACCCGGCGTCCCGGGCGTCTCACAATTCCCTGCCCTCTTTGCTTCACTTCGGGATGAGGGTGGTGAGGAGGGGTCCTCAGGAGAGCCTCCGAAGCCTCTGAAGCCAACTTCTCCAGCCACGCGCTTAGGCACACTGGTATTCGCTGGGCTGGTCACATGTCCCCTTCAGCTGACCGTGATCCTCAAATCACAGGCGCCGGGAGAGACAAACCTACAGCTGATCCCCGCGAAGCTCCAGAGGACCACCGGGCACACGACACAGGATGAGGGGGACCCTCCACCGCCCGCTCCAACACGGTATCCATGCAGCAATGGGTGAGAAGAACAAAAGGGCCGGGTTTAGCGATGCCTTAGCCCTAGTCCTCCACCTTCACCTTCAGCTGCATTACTGCATCACAGACTCAGGTCAGATCGGTGCTTCTGTTACCACCAGAGTGAACTAGCGTTAGCCTTAGCCTGGGGTTTAAACTGAGGGTTTGAACTGCATAATCGGGGCAGGTACTGTGGGAGACACACACCTCACAGAGTCTCACATGTCTTCCTCACACCTCACACCTCCACTCCTCCACACCTGCATCCGGTCACGCCCCTCCGGCCACACCCCATTATACTCTAGACTATATACTCTGTTTTCCAGCCAAGGCCAGACCGGCCAGCACTGTTAGGCTATGGAGCAGAGGCGGGATAATGGTGATTTACCGAGCACTGGCTAGGGCTGATTCCAAAACGCTCTTCATGCAAGCATGGGAGAATTACCTACAACAACAATGGAGCTTAGCTGAGTGGCACAGAGCTGCTGTCGCAACTTCAAAGGGCATTCTCAACATAGCACTGGTTGAAGCTAATATGAAAATCTTAATGAGATGATATATGGTTCCCTCAAGGATAGCCAAAATCTACCTGAACGCATCCCCCTGTGCTTTTGCAACTGCGGTCATAATGGTTCCATGCTACACATTTAGTGGGATTGCCCCAAAATCAGGGGCCTATGGAACAAAATCTTCCAAATTATTAGGAAAATTACAGATTTACCCATTCCAAAACTTCTCAGTATGCTCTACTAAATTTTTCTAACTCCAGGATTCAGAAATTAGCCCAAAGTCTCATTAGGTTCATACTTCATACTTCTCGGGACCAAATTAACGATTGCCTGTGCTTGGAAACAGCTCATGGTCTCATTTTGATTAATTAAAAGAAAGATCTGTTGGATTATGGCTCAGGAGAAAACAGTCAGCATCCTCTTGGACACTGTCGACAGAAATTAAGCCACCTGGGAACCCTGGGCCAAAAACATTTCTTGTTCACCGGCCCTTACTGACCCATCTGGTTAGTCGTGTAGGAGCGAGCACCATAACGTCATCCAATGCTTCGTCATCATCTTTCATTCTCTTTCTCTTCTTCTCATAGTCTTTTCTGTATTCTCAATCTATCTACTTGTTACGCTTGATCCACAGATACAGCTTTGACCTAGTTTGGTCACAAGATTTAGGGGCAACTGAGGTCTAAAAGACACCCTGGGGTTGACTCCACTTATGTTCCACTGGTCTCACAGCTCTAGCCTTCCCCACACTACCGTACCTTGCTGGCCAGTCAGAGCACAAGCATCTGATGAGCGATCTGCTATGGGGGAGGTGACATCCCTCTATTCCCAACATAGTTAGATCCTGTTAGGGGTGCTGGGATTGGGGAGTCCTCACCTTCTTCAGATACTGGTGAGGGCCACAATAAGGGCAAGATAAGCACTTAGGAATCGTTATGTTTTTGATGTGTTGCTCATGTTGAATGGCCTTCATTCATTTGAATGATTGTTTATGCTGTACCGTGTTATAATACTCTTACGTACACCTAAATAAAAATCTATTGAAAGAAAATCACACTAGTTTATTGTATATTGCATATTAAAAATGACAAAATAAAGGATCTTCACAGTTGAGTGCTAAACATAGAACATCAATAATATGACATGTGATGAATGGTACAACAATGGGCCTCAGGATCTAGTCACGGTATCTCTGTGCGTTCAAAATGCCATCAATAAAATGCACCTGTGTTTGTTGTCCATAGCATACGCCTGCCCATACCATAACCATACCTTAACCATACCGCCACCATGGGCCACTCAATCCACAATGTTGACATCAGCAAACTGCTCACCCACACAAAACCAACACCTCATGTTGCAGCATGATAATGCACAGCCCCATGTTGCAAGGATCTGTACACAATTCCTGGAAGCTGAAAACATCCCAGTTCTTGCATGGCCAGTATACTCACCAGACCTCTCACCCATTGAACACATTGGGGATGCTCTGGATCAGCATATGCAACAGCGTGTTCTAGTTCCTGCCAATATCCAGCAACTTTGCACAGCCATTGAAGAAAAATGGACCAACATTCCACAGGCCACAATCAACAACCTGATTAACTCTATGCGAAGGACATGTGCTGCACTGTGTGAGGAAAATGGTGGCCACACCAGATACTGACTGTTTTTTGGACCCCCCGAACCCCCCAATACAGTAAAACTGCACATGTTAGAGTGGCCTTTTATTGTGGCCAGCCTAAGGCACACCTGTGCAATAATCATGCAATCTAATCAGCATCTTGATATGCCACACCTGTGAGGTGGATGGATTATCTAGGCAAAAGGGAAATGCTCACTAACACAGGTTCACACTGTGCCACGGGAATGAAGCCGTGCAAGTTCAGCTGAACTTGCAGAATTTTACTCCCGCCTATCAGTCCTGATGTAAATCCCAGGCCGAAATTGCAAAAGTAGTACAGAAACAACTTTTTGAATACGGTGCAGCGCTGCAAATTAGTATGGTGCCATTGCCGTCAATTGCTGGCAAATGCCACTGATTTGACATGTCAAATCGCATGTCAAAACTCACCAGTGTGAACAGATTTGTGAACAGTATTTAAAAGAAATAGGCCTTTTGTGTACATAGAAAAGTCATTCAGCTCATGATAAATGGGGGCAAAAACAAAAGAATTGCGTTTATAATTTTGCTCAGTGTGTGTATATATATATACTGTATATATATATATATATATATATATATATATATATATATATATATATATATATATATATATATATATATATATATATATATATATAGCTTATTTACACTGGTTCTTGATCACAATTCTTTTTTTCCCACAACTTTCATATTATTTTATGTACACTCCACAGAACTTTATGATTCAGAAAATGAAAAGCAAAAGACAAGAAAAAGGTTTTACTGTACCAATGAATGACTTTATATAGCTGCTTATGAAGAATGATTCTTTACAATTGAAAATGATACAAAAATAATATAAACTACTCTTACACCATTTTATAGTATTATTTTGAGAGAATCAGAATCAGATTGAAGAGCTTGAAGCAATCCTATTTTATTTTTCTCAGATATAGCTTTCAACAAATTCAGCTGTTTCTTAAAGCACTATTTAGTGTAGTTTTCTGTTTTCAGTTATTAGGCTTGATTCTCACCATAGTTTACAATACAGGAAGTGTTGGTTTCAGGCTGGTGTACTGGCCAGTGGTACCTTGCACTGTTTACTATCTTTTTTTAACCTTGATGAAATATCACACTGGGGTTTATTTACTACAGCTGGAGGATGCAGAAATCAAACTCACTTTTGCATAGAAACCAATCAGCTTCCAGCTTTTATTGCCAAAGCTTATTAATTGAACAATCTGAGGTTAGAAGCTGAATATGCATCCTCCAGCTGTAGTAAATAAACCCAAGTGTAACATTTAAATCATTTCAATGCATAGGTATACATACCGCTCCTCTCACCGCTCCAAAGATGCTGCTTGCAGGAGATTTTTTTCTCTCCTGCCAGCGCATCGCCTCAGTGTGAAAGCCCTCCGGCTTTCACATTGAAATTGCTGGGCAGGAGTTTTTCAGACGGTATAAAAGTGCTATTTTTAGCAATGTACCGCCTGAAAAACTCCTCAGTGTGAAAGGGGTCTAAAAGGGAAATATTCCTTTAAATTTCGTACCTGGGGGTGTCTATAGTATGCCTGTAAAGTAGAACATGTTTCCCGTGTTTAGAACAGTCCCTGCACAAAATGAAATTTCTAAAGGAAAAAAGTAATTTAAAACTAGTCGCGGCTATAATGAATTGTCGGGTCCCGGCAATACAGATTAAAGTCATTGAAAAAAACGGCATGGGTTTCACCCCAGTCCATTACCAGGCCCTTTGGGTCTGGTATGAATATTAAGGGGAACCCTGAACCAAAATTAAAAAAGAAAATACGTGGGTGTCCCCCAAATTCCATAACAATTTTGTTGTCCTTTAGCATGTTCTGCTGCGAACCGAACCGTGTTCGGCTCATCCCTACTGGTCATATATCAAATTAATGCAATGACTGTGCAAATGATTTTTTTTTTAGTGCAGTTCTTTCTACTCAATATAGTATTAATTGTCAGAATATTCATGCAAATAAAAACAAACACAAAAATGTATAGATCTGACAGTGCAGTCCCTATATTTAATTCAGTGATAATATTCAGTGGTATACTGCCATTCATCACAGATCCATAAATTTGCTTGTAGTGCTCCAGTGATTTTAAATGATGTGTCACCACACTCGAGCTCCCCCTTAAGGGTATGCTCTCACTTTTCTGCGTGTGACATCACATTTAAGGATCTTGTGACTTCCTCGGAGTGAAATATCCTTGTGGCATAGCGCGTAGGGGAGGAGCAACAGGGTGGTATGGCTTCCAGAACCTTTTTTTTAGCGTGTATTGGGTGATCCACTGGATGCACCTAAAACATTTGAGAACCTTTCCTTGGATTTTTTTAATAAAGATGGATCACTTTTAAAGGTATAAGCACTAATGGCGTTTTTTTTTTCCTTTCACATATGCCATTTGAGGAGATTTTTATGATGTGAGACAGCATCAAGTGGAAGAGGACTAAAAAAATTCAGCTAATATCGCCCTAGCTCTATTTGACCTACCTAAATGTAAGGTCACATGTAGGGATGAGCCTGATGTTCGAGTCGAACAGTGAACATTATGTGGTGTTCGCAGCAAATTCGAAAGCCGCTGAACACCGTTTAAGTCTATGGGACACTAACATGAAAAATCAAAAGTGCTCCTTTTAAAGGCTTACATGCAAGTTATTGCCATAAAAAGTGTTTGGGGACCCAGGTCCTGCTCCAGGGCACATTTATCAATGAAAAAAAGTTTTAAAAACAGACATTTTTCAGGGAGCAGTGATTTTTATAATGCTTAAGATGAAACAATTTACATGAAATATTCCTTTAAATATCCTGCCTGGGGGGTGTCTATCGTATGCCTGTAAAGTGGTGCATGTCCCCCGTGTTTAGAACAGTCCCACAGCAAAATAACATTTGTAAAGGAAGAGTGGGGCGGGTCACCCTTTTACGTCACCGGGTGGCCCCGCCCTCAACTATATAAGAGCTGACACTCGGTGGGAGCCTCCCATGAAGCTTTTTTTTTTCCGGTCCATCAGGTAGCGTGATAGAAGATGAATGCACATTGTGGGGCATTTTTATTTTGTATTTTTAATAAAGGACTTATCCTGAAGTGTCTTCTGTCTTTTTTTTTTTTTATTAAATTTTTTGTGAATTTTGTAGGGTACAACGTACCCGTTACCAATTCACGTGGGGGGTAGGATCTGGGGGACTTCCAGATTCTGATAAGCCTCCCGCCTGCAGACCCCCACAACCACCGGGCAAGGGTTGTGTGGATGAGGCCCTTGTCCCCATCAAAATGGGGGCAAGGTGCTTTGGGGTGGGGGGCAGATCCCCCCTGTCCCAAAGCACCCATCCCCACATGTTGAGGGCATATGGCCTGGTACAGTTCAGGAGGGGGCACTCTCTCATCTCTCCTCTTTTCCTGCTGCCTGCTAGGTTGTATGCTCAGATAAGGTTCTGGTATGGATTTTGGGGGGACCCCTACGCCATTTTTTTTTATTTTGGTTCGGGGTTCCCCTTAATATTCATACCAGACCCAAATGGCCTGGTAATGGACTGGGGGGAACCCATGCCATTTTTTTCAATGAGTTTTATCTGTATTGCCAAGATCCGACAATTCATTACAGCCACAATGTGTTTTAAATTACTTTTCTTCCTTTAGAAATGTCATTTTGCTGAGGTACTGTTCTAAACACGGGAAACATGTGCCACTTTACAGGCATACTATAGACACCCCCAGTCACAATATTTAAAGGAATATTTAACCACTTAAGACCCGGACCTTTTAGGCAGATAAAGGACCCGGACAGTTTTTGCGATTCGGTACTGCGTCACTTTAACTGACAATTGCGCGGTCGTGCAACGTGGCTCCCAAACAAAATTGGCGTACTTTTTTCCCCACAAATAGAGCTTTCTTTTGGTGGTATTTGATCACCTCTGCGGTTTTTATTGTTTGCGCTATAAATAAAAATAGAGCGACAATTTAAAAAAAATATATATAATATAATATATAATATAAATGTATATATATATATATATATATATATATATATATATATACTTTTTTCTATAATAAATATCCCCCAAAAATATATAAAACATAATTTTTTTCCTCAGTTTAGGCCGATACGTATTCTTCTACCTATTTTTGGTAAAAAAATCGCAATAAGCGTTTATCGATTGGTTTGCACAAAATGTATAGCGTTTACAAAAAAGGGGATAGTTTTATTGCATTTTTTTTTTTTTTTTTTTTACTACTAATGGCGGCGATCAGCGATTTTTTTCGTGACTGCGACATTATGGCGGACAATTTTGACACATTTTTGGGACCATTGTCATTTTCACAATAAAAAAATGCATAAAAAATGCATTGTTTACTGTGAAAATGACAATTGCAGTTTGGGAGTTAACCACAAGGGGGCGCTGAAGGGCTTATGTGTGACCTCATTTGAGTTTCTAACTGTAGGGGGGTGTGGCTGTAGGTGTGACGTCATCGATTGTGTTTCCATATAAAAGGGAATACACGATGGATGACAGCGCCACAGTGAATAACGGGGAAGCTGTGTTTACACACAGCTCTCCCCGTTCTTCAGCTCCGGGGACCAATCGTGGGACTCCAGCGGCAATCGGGTCCACGAGTCCCGCGGTCGCGGAGCTTCGGACCAGGTCGCGTGCATGCGCCCGCGGTTCACGACCCCACGGCTGGGCTTAAAGAGCCACGTACATGTACGTGGATGTGCCCAGCCGTGCCATTCTGCCGACGTATATCGGCATGAAGGGGTCCTTAAGTGGTTTAGCACCCAGGTCCCCAGACACTGTTTATGGTAATAACTTGCATATAAACCTTTAAGCCTTTTTGGTTTTTCATGTTAGTGTCCCATATACTTTAGTGGTGTTCGCGTGCCTTGCCTGTTCGCAAGTTCTGGTGCGAACTGAACCAAGGGTTGTTCCGCTCATCCTTAGTGAGATATTTCTCGTTCTCTGCAGCTGCGGATTGGGAAAATGTCTCACTGTCTGCAATTAGCTCTGTGCAGTGCGGACTTCCTGGCAGACTCTGCACATGCGGGTTGCGAACACGCTTACTAAATCCTCATCCTTACTTAATTGAATATAAGGACTGCACTATCAGACATATACTTTTTATTTGCAAGGATATTGCATGAATGTGATACACAGTCAGCACTGGTATACTTGGCAATATACTATTGACAATCAAAACTGGATTGAAAATAAGAACTCGATTTTTTAAATATTCACAGTCATCACATTAATTTGATTAATAACCAGCACTGTTATATATGAAATGCACGTTTGTGATTGCACGGATATTGTATACATTTATGAGTATATTTTTACATGAGTATTTTTATGCATAAATATTATCTTCAGTATATTTGTAGATTGTATTATTACATTTGGTGTACACATATTAGGGCTGTGAAGTTTTGATTTTTAGTGTGGCACATTCATTTAATTCAATTCTATTTAATTTATTCATAAACGATATAGGGGATGGGATAATCAGCTCAATCTCAATATTTTTGGATAATACAAAGTTAAGCAGGGCAATAACTTCAGCACAGGATGTGGAAACCTTACATGAAAACCTAAATACAATAATGGGGTGGGCAACTACATGGCAAATGAGGTTTATTGTTGAAAAATGTAAAGTAATACATTTGGGTGCTAAAAATACAAACTCGGAGGAGACGGGTTCACTCCTTCATATATGGTGGAGTTTCCCTAAAATACAACCCTTCTGGAAGGAAGTAAACCGACTCACAAACCAAATTACCACATACACTCTTGAATTCTCCCCAGCGCAATTTCTGCTACACTATTCTTCGGTGCCAAAAAGTGCATACCTTCGCTCACTTGCCATGCACATGGGAAATGCAGCAAAGATGTGCATCAAGGCAAAATGGAGTTATCCGGAGCCACCATCCATGACCGAATGGTTCGCACAAATACAAAAATAAGCATAAATGGAGGAACTTATACACCAAGCGAGAGACACTCGGTCCAAATTTGGGAAAATATGGGCATGTTGGCCACATTACGTCACAACAGATGAAAACTCCCCCTTCCCTACGGCCCTACTCCCAGAGCCGCATAACCTTCCCTTCTCCCCAGTCCTCCAAAACACCTATTGTGATCCTCACCTTCTCTTTAATAATCGCAGATTTCGGAAACCCGTTCTCCAAACCTAGTATATTTACACGTTCATCATTCAACATACTAAACGCAACCAGACAGTCTATGAAAAAACTGATGAAATAGAGACTTAGGGCCAGATTCACGTAGGGGAGCGGCGGCGTAACGTATCGTAGATACGTTACACCGCCGCAAGTTTTCATCGCAAGTGCCTGATTCACAGAGCACTTGCCATGAAAACTATGCCCGCGGCCTCTGGCGCAAGGCGGACCAATTTAGAGGGGCGTGTGCCATTTAAATTAGGCGTGCTCCCGGACCTACCGCGCATGCTCCGTTTCTGAACTCCCGCCGTGCTTTGCGTGAAGTGACGTAATTTTTTCGAACGGCGACACGCATAACGACTAACTTTGCGACGGGAAACTAGACTAGCGGCGACGTAGCGAATGCGAAAAAACGTCGTGAATCACCGTAACTCTTAATTTGCATACCCGACGCTGGTTTACGACGCAAACTCCCCCCAGCGGCGGCTGCAGTATTGCATCTTAAGATCCGACAGTGTAAAACAATTACACCTGTCGGATCTTATGGCTATCTATGCGTAACTGATTCTATGAATCAGTCGCATAGATAGAAACAGGGATACGACGGCGTATCAGGAGAAACGCCGTCGTATCCCTTTTGTGAATCTGGCCTTTAGCAGTTAGTTGAGTGGCACTACTACAAAGAGAAGCTAGCCCAAACACTACTAGAAGCTAAAAAATTGTATTTAACTGAAAAACCAACATGAACAGTGGACTAGTGTCTTACGATGAAAAGTTCTGTCATATGTAATCTCTTTGTCTATTATATGTATACATCTCATTATATGCACAGTTTCTAATGCGGCTGCGTCCAAACCTGTACTTGTAGTTGAATATGCCTTTGAAAACCAAATAACAAATTATTAATAAAAAAAATAGTAACGCAAGTTACTAGCTAGGAGGAGAATCTCTGGGGGAATCTAGGATGGAAAAGGACTTGGGGGTCCTAGTAGATGACAGGGTCAGCAATGGCATACAATGCCAAGCTGCTGCAAGCAAAGCCAACAGATAATTAGCATGCATTAAAAAGGGGATTTACTCCAGAGGTAAAACGATAATTCTCCCACTCTACAAGACTCTGATCTGGCTGCATATTGAGTATGCCATCCAGTTCTGGGCACCAGTCCTCAGGAAGGATGTGCTGGAACTGGAGAGAGTCCAGAGAAGGGCAACATAGCTAATAAAGGCAAACTTCCAGCCTGGTGACCACTGTGACAGCCAATCATGGTGTCATGATGAGCAAGTTCTAGGGAGTGTGTCATTGTCATTCTGCGTGCGAAGGATGCAGCTAGAGGAAGATGGAAATCATCCAGTCCAGAAGTTATGTGTTAGCCTCAGACTTCAGAATACAGTTGACCATTTAATGTACTAGTATAATTTCATTCAAAAAAAATTGTTTTCACATTTGTTTGATTTTCTTTTTTTTTTTTTTTTATTAAATTTTCAAAATTACAAGCATATATTGTCAATAAACATAGCCATTATAAATAGTAGCAGTTAAGGAGAACACAAGTTAGATATTTACATTAAGCTCCAGTGTTTTTTAGAAGGCAACAACAAAAGAAAAAAAACAGTAATTTGAGTTTAACATATGTTGGCCATTATCTGGAGACTTGCTAAAATATATGCTTAGTGTTGAATTTAGTAATTAAAAACCAGATATAGTAATATATTAACAGTGTAAGGTAATATGAGAATACATAAAGAAAAAAAATTAAGGGTCATAATTTCTAGACCTTGTATAATGTTGGGGTAATATATAATGAAGATAAACAGGGATTTATTGTATAGACATTAGGTTTGTACTGTTTCAATGGAGCTCTAAAGCTGAAATATACTGATAAATAAAAACATAAAAAAAAAGTAATGCTGCTACCATTTTTGCATATAATAACAATATATGCTAAGAAAGAAAAAACAACAAAAAAAAAAACTAAAGAGGCAAGATAGAATAGAGGGAAGGGGAAGAAGAAGAGAAAAAATAAATAAAGATAGTACGTAGATAAGATAGAAAAGGTCAAAAGGGTCCCCGGGGTATCTTATTATGTTTGTCTTATGTTATTAGCATATTAAATAGCTATTAGTAGTTATGTTACCAAGGTCTTAATAATGTGATGTCAAAGGTGGGAGGGAAAAAATGAGTCACCCAAGGATTCCAGATTTTTTCAAATTTTGCAATATTATCATTGGTAATGGCTTCCGTTTTTGAGTGGGTCATGGCTTGGTTTATTCTGGTTTTGGTTTCTGAGATCATTAATGTTGGGGTTTTCCACGCTTTGGCGATTGTCTGCTTTGCTGCCGTAGTGATTTGTAGAAGGAGTTTGAATTGAGTGTGGGAAATAGAAGTCGGTTTTAGATTTAGTAGTGCAATTGAAGGGTCAGGTTTTATTGTTTTTTTGAATAAGGTGGAGAGGATTAGAAAAACCTCTTTCCAAAAACATTTTGTAACCGGACATTCCCAAAATATGTGTATATGTGATCCTAGTTCACCACAGCCACGGAAGCAGAGTGGGGAGTATTGCGGAATATATTTCGCAATTCTGACAGGAACCAAGTACCAGCGCAAAAGTACTTTATAATTTGTCTCTAGAGCTATTATATTTTGTGAAGATGATTTTGTAGTGGTCCAAATTTTATCCCAATCAGATGATTCCAACTGAAGTCCAAGGTCTCTCTCCCATTTTTCCACGTATGATGGTGGATCTGCAGTAGGCAAAGTAATAAGGTGTTTATATATTATTGATATGAGACCCTTAGAGTGAGGTTCGCGTTTACATATACGTTCAAATTGCGTGAGTTCATCGAGTTTACTCATATTTTGTATATATGGCATGAAAAAGTTTTTGATTTGCAGATATCGAAAAAGTTCTGATTGGGGGAGTTGATGTCTATCACATAGTTCAGGAAATGTTTTAAGTGAGGTAGATGTTGACATATCACAGAGTTGAGTTATGTCAGAGGAAATCCATTTTTTAAATGAATTAGGGAATGTGCAGGCTGGGTAGAATAGTGGGTTTCTAATAAATGATAGAAGGGGAACATGAGGAGATTGCAGTCCTTTGATAAGTTTAAATTTATCCCAGATGGTAACTGTGTGTTTGGTAATCTTATTTTTAATATTTTTACGATCTGAGGGTTTGGACCAAATTAAATTTGTTATAGAAAATGGATCACAGTCAATTGCTTCAATTGCAACCCAGAGTGGGGTTTCGTATTTTGCGTGATATTTGGGGATGCATGCTATTTGAGCTGCATGGTAATAAGAGGCGAAATTGGGGAATCCTAGTCCACCTTTAAGTTTGGAAAGGTAAAGTGTCTGTTTAGATACTCGATGTTTTAAAGAGCCCCAAATGAACGCTAGTGTTTTGCGTTGAAGATTTCTAAGAAAGTATGTTGGAACTGAAATGGGCAAAACCCGGAATAGATATAGTATCTTGGGTAAAATGGTCATCTTTATTATGTTTATTTTACCAATCCATGAGATTGGTAAAGAGGACCATTGTTTAAGGAGATTGGTAATTTGCTTTAGTAATGGCGGAAAGTTAGCCGAGAAGAATTCAGTTAAATTGGGAGTAAGAGTAATTCCTAGGTAGGTCAGGTGCAATGTAGACCAAGAGAATGGGAGGGAAGTTTGTGCTTGTTGTAAAGTATGGGAAGGTAAGGAGATATTTAAGGCTGTAGATTTTTGAGAGTTGATAATAAGTCCAGATAGCTGTGCAAAATGATCAAGCTTACTTATAAGGTTGGGAGCAGAAATATGAGGGGAAGACATAAATATTAGTATATCGTCAGCAAACAAACATAATTTGTGCTGATGACCTGCTAAGTCTATCCCTTTGATTGAAGGGTCAGATCGTATAGCCTGAGCTAGGGGTTCAATAAGTAGGGCAAATAAAAGTGGGGAGAGTGGACAACCCTGACGTGTTCCTCTATTTATGTTAAAGCAACCAGATTTATATCCAGCATATTTAATATAGGCTTTGGGATTATTATATAGTGATGAAACCCAGTTAAGAAAGTGAGGACCGAACCCCCATTTTTGTAAGGCAAAATTTAGATAGGGCCATGATACTGTGTCAAATGCTTTTTTAATATCTAACGACAGAAGACACATAGGTATTTGTCGTGTTTTAGCTGTTTGGATCAATAACGTTGCCCTACGTACGTTATCAGCTGCTTGGCGAAAAGGAATAAAACCAACTTGGTCTTTATTTATTAATGAACCAATAATATTGTTCAAACGAGTTGCTAGAATTTTCGCTAGTAGTTTGATATCAAGATTAAGTAGGGATATGGGCCTGTAATTAGCACAAGATGAGTCATCTGAATGAGGTTTGGGGATCATTGTGATTATTGCTGTTAAGGTTTCAGGACGAAAGGATTGGTTGTTCAGAAGTGAATTGAAAGCATCTGTCAGCAATGGCGCAAGAAGATAAGTAAATTTTTTGTAATATAGGGCAGAGAAGCCATCAGGACCCGGGCGTTTATTTGGTTTAAGTGATTTAATGGCTAATTCAACCTCAGCAGATGTAATGGGACTTTCAAGATGTTCATGTTGAGTTTGATTTGTGAGAAAAATAATTCTGCAGAGGATTGGTCAAAAGATCCCTGATTGTTGTAAAGAGATGTAAGGTGTTTGTGGAAGGTTTGTAGGATTTTTTCTGGATTACTGGATTACTGGTGTAAGTATTATGAGGTAATTTTAATCGAATCGGCTTGTGTGGGTTGTTTAATTTTTTAAGTGCTCGAGCGAGAAGCGTGCCAGGCTTGTTAGCTTTGATATAAAATTTATGCTTGGATTTGCGTATGGTTTTATCTGCGGATTCAGATAGGAAAAGATCAAGATTTAAGCTAGCTTCATCTAGTTGATTTTTTGTCACAGGGGTAGGATTCGCTTGAAAATTTGCATGGCAAGTGTTGAATTTTGTTTCTAATATTAGTTGTAGCTTGTTTTTTTCTTTTTTAAGATATGATGCTTGGCGTAAGCAGATTCCTCGAAGGACGGGTTTGTGTGCCTCCCATAAGGTTAATGGAGAAATATCAGGGGTTTTATTATTTTTCAGATAGTCTTTTATGGCTAATTCTAAGGCCCCGTACTCACGACCAAACATGTCTGCTGAAACTGGTCCGCGGACCAGTTTCAGCGGACATGTTCGTTCGTGTGTAGGCAGTAACGGACAGGATTCCAGCAAACAATCGTCGGCCAGACCGTTTTCCAACGAACAACTGTTTCCTGGTCTTGCTTTAAAACAGTCTGCTGGAATCGTGTCCGTCAGACATGTTCGGTCGTCTGTACACAAAAGCAGCGTACAAAAACCCCGCGCATGCTCAGTCCAAATGAGGAGACGGGAGCGCTCGTTCAGGTAAAACTCGCGTTTGTTTGGGATATGGCACATTCGTCATTACAAACCTTTTATTCTAGCAAGAGAACAATGTCTTAAAAAGGCGCACTAAACCACATTTTCTTGCCTCGTTTTCTTAATTCTTCTCTTGCTAGAATAACCCCGTTCTCTTGCTGATGCAATTTCAATAGAGTTGTCCCATACTGAAATGTCACATTTCTTGCTTGTGATGTAATCCTTTAATAATGTTTTCTATGCCAGACGTGTGTTTTGGTTGGTGGTCCTCCATAATTTCTAGTAGTCATTTTTGTAAAGGAATGTGCATCTTTTTTTTTTTTTTTGTTGTTTCTAGTTATGTCACCATTTATATATATTTTTTTTAACATGTTTTTTTCTTGTTTTTTTTTTTTTTGTTTTTTTTTGTGTTTCATTTGAGAATATTAAACCATGTTGGCACACCAAATGTCCCCCCCCCCCCCCAAGGAGTGTGTCCTTTGTAAATTACCCATTGTATATTTATTAAAGGTTTGCTGCCTAATAATCCCCACAGTATAACAAACAATAGACATGTTTTCAAATGAAAGCAAAAAGCCTTTTATTCAGGCAAATGTCATCACAAAAAATAAACAGAACGGCAGCACTAGAATAGATAGCAAACTATATGCAAACTTGCATTTCCAACATGGTGAAGGATAAACTTCCAAGCCTCAGGAGCCAAACACAAAAATATGAAGCAGCAGCACAGAAACAAAGGAACCCAAACTGTGGTAGTCCAAACAAGATGTCCTTTATGTGGAAGGAAATGGAAGGCAGAGAATCAACGTTTCCTCCTCTTTCCAGCCTTCCCTCCAGGCAGCCTTCCAGCGGATCTAACACGGGGTCTTGCAGGTGGGGTCGATGTGGCAGCAGGAGGATGGTGTTCCGCAAGCCGGGCCGGGTCACATAGCCCAGTCTCTGGGGTCAGCAGGCCCCTCTGCATCCACCAAAGGACCTGGTTCATCAGGGCCTTTGCCAGTCTTCTCTGGTCCTCCTCCCCTTCATTTAAATCGTGGGCCAATGAGGCACTGAAGGCCTCTGTGGGGTTGAGGGGGGCCCTCATGATGGCGCTTGCCTCCTGTATCATGCGGAGGCTTGCCTCCTCCACAGGCCTCAACTGCCTCCTTCGGCCTGATGGCCTCACCTGGGGGGGAGAAGACTGGCTGGTGGTGGTTCTCCTGGCCGGGGGGACCTGCTGCAGGCCACTGGGCCCAGCCTCCTCCTGGCTGCCACTGACCCCGGCCTCCTCCTGGCTGCCACTGACCCCGGCCTCCTTCTGGCTGACAGACACCTGAGGATCTGCCACCTCCTGGCTGATCTCTTCTTCCTGTGTGGAAAAAAAAAGGACATTTTTTACAATTTCGCAAAATAAAACCACACTCATTTTCATGTTTTTCGTTTAGTATTTTCTGTTCATTATTACTTGAATACACTCTACTTCTGACCCCTGCAGTTGTCATCTCTGACACCTATTTGTCTGTACACCTTTTTTTTTGCTTTTTCCCAGCTTGGCTTTTCTTTTACAATATCAAATCATTAATCCACCAAGAATTATTTACGCCAGAAATATAGAGGAAACTACTATACCTCCTCATCGAAGGGTGGCAGATCTGCATCTCTGTCAGCCAGGCCCTCTTCCTCCGACTCTGCAGGGCTGTGGTCATCTGGGGAAGGTCCGCTGGAAGGTAGCATGGAGGAAAGGTTGGAAGAAAGACTCGACATCGTTTTCCTGCCTTCCATTTCGTCCCGCAAAAAAGCCATCTGTTTATAATACCACAGTTTGGGTTCCTTTGCTTGTCTTGCTGCTGCTCCCGATTTTTTGCTTTTATTAGCTTTGTATGCTCTCCTGTATGTGCTTCTGAGGTTGGCAAGTTTATCCTTCACCATGTTGGCAGTGCATCCTGGCACCCAAGTTTGCATATAGTTTGCTAGCTCTTCTAGTGCTGCCGCTCGTACATCTTTATTGCAATATAATGCGTGTTTTGAATTCCACAGGATGGGCGTCTCCTGATATTTTTGGAGTAAGGCCTCTATAGCTTCCTTGGTTTGTAGTTGGTCCATTTAAGTTTTAGAAAAATTATATTTCTTTTTGAGTCTAGATTCAAAAAACATAAACCAAAGAAAAATAAATATTCAAAAGGATCAGCGTTGACCTTGATATAATATGTGTCTTCAAATTTATTACCTATATCTAATTACAAACACAGTCTCTCTTGTTTAGACAATGATTGGCAGCTCGGCCGCATTGCTTGTACCAAACATTGATTTGCTAGATGCAGAGCCATTGTTAACATTGCAGTAAATATTTTTAATATATAAAAATAAACAATGCTTACAAATGACAGTATTCATCTAGGCACTCTTTCATGTGTAAATCTCATGCCCCTGACAATGGATGACATAAAAGACACTTCCTAATGACCTCTGTACAACCAACACTTGAACAATACTTTGCCTGATCTGAATACACCATTCAAAAACTTGTCAATGAGGTACAGCATTGTTCACATCTCTATTTTGTGAGGTGTCCAAAAGCATTTGGATACCAAAATAACATTGTGGTACCCCATAGACAGAATAGCTTAAAAAGGGTGCAACCAACAGCCCAAACCCCCATCCCATGTGTCTACATTTTCCAGGCCTCTGCTGATCCCATTTTTAATTTCCTTACCTTCCTGTCTCTCGCTCCTCGTTTCTCACGCTCGCCTAATTACCGCGTAAGATGCGTAATCACGGCGTGCACCTTTTAAACACTCCGCGTATTTATTAAACCCCGCCCTCGTCACCTTTGCTAGGCCCTTAATCAATGATTTTAGGAAATATGGCGTTAACTGTGTATGTTCTGGATGCGCTCGAAGATTCTCCGCGTAACCGACGTAAACACGTTGTTTGCATTCTCTACACTCCGCGTATGTATTAAACGCCGCCCTCTTCTCCGCCCATGGCGTAAGAATTCATCTTTTCCACGCCCATAATCTCTGTGGGAAAGGAAAGATGGCGATGTCACACGAGCGGGCACGATGCTCTCATGCCACAAGTGAAGGGACAGAGGCAGGGACGTCCCGATCAAGGCCAAGAAGATACAAAGCCACTAATATGCGGTTCCAGGAAATGGTGGAGTTAGTTTACATCATGCGAAAGAAGGACTATGATGGTGAATTAGGGCCATACAAGACCCCTAACCGCCGAAAGGCACATATTATGGACAAGGTGGCGAGGAGAATGCAGAGGATGTTTGGGATCACCAGGTCCAAGGAACAGCTGAGGAAACGCTGGTCAGACTTAAAATTGAGGGAGCCACATCAGATGAAGAAAATACTTAAAATTCTGCGTAAAAGTAAGTAAATATATATTGGGGTTGGGGGGGGGTGGGTGATTGTCTGCAATAATGTGTTGCCATGTATATTTCACCATCTGCCTCCTTGGCCTGCTTGTAATTTTAAAGACATGTTGTCATTTTTTTTTATGACATAAATACCTACATATTTACAAATAGTGTTCTTAGTAAACAACGTAACATCACATAGTTTCTCAGAAAGGCTCGGTTATTCCAGGAACAACACACCTGGACATGGCTCACTGGCCAAAAACTTTGTTTGTAAACATTGTGTAAAAGCTAGTTCTAGAAAATAAAATTATGAGAATGGGAAAGGCAAACAGGATTCATTCTAAAAACAGTGGTAATAAAGCAGATGTTTTCACATCTGCAATGCAGAGCACCTGTGTCTCCCCAAATCAAAAATGGGTTTTGGTAGGGTCTCCCAGAAATACTGTTTAGGGGGGACATCCATGTGTGTCACTTTGCTAAAAAGGGGCAGGATCAGAGCTTGCCATAGAAGTAATTCCAAAATGTAGGTTTGGTGAAAGATAAAAGTAACTAAATGAAAGCCTCTTCTAAGCAATGTGTGCGATGTATGCTCTCCAATATCTGTGTGCTGATGAGTCTACATTTTTTTTTGTTTATTTCAGGGGAAAGAAGTCGCCAGCATTTGGAGGAGGCAGAGAGGGCCAGACAAGGCCAAAATCTGCCATCTCAACATGTGGAGGAGGAGGAGGATGTGGAAGGAGAAGAGGATGTGGAAGGAGAAGAGGATGTGGAAGGAGAAGAGGATGTGGAAGGAGAAGAGGATGTGGAAGGAGAAGAGGATGTGGAAGGAGAGGAGGAAGGAAGAAAGGAGGAAGGAAGAGAGGAGGAAGAAGTAATTTTGGACTTAGAATTTATAGCAGATGAAGGGCAAGTGGCGGAAGAACAATTTGGCGAATTGAAAGAAGGTGGATTGATGGATGAAGGAGGAGTCCAAGATGATGGGGAAGTGGTGGAAGAAGGAGGAGTGATAGAAGATGATGGTGAGGTGGTGGAAGAAGGAGGAGTGATAGAAGATGTCGAAGAGGTTGAAAGGAGAAGCCCATCAGGTCAGTGTCACCCTAGCTTGATTAAAAAAAACATATGTAGATAGGCCTCATCGAAAAATAATTTTGTAAATGACCATTTTTTTTGTTTTTTTAGGGGAGGAGGATGGTGTGCCAATATTTTCACGTGCAAGTGCTGCTATAATTATTCAGCAGGTAATGGAGTGCAGCACTGAAATGCACAATATGCGTGAAAGGATGGTTGTCATGGAAGAGAATTTAACAAATGTCCTTTTGGAATGCAGCACGGAAATGGACAATATGCGGCAAAGAATGATGGTCATCGAATCTAATTTTAAAAATATTATTGACATGATGGGCCGTGTCAAAGACTGAAACACCCCCCGCCCATCCCCCGCCCCCACAAACATTTTTACTGTTTTAATAATGAATACGCCAAAATTTGAAGATACACACACAGTGTGCCAACATGTGCTATCTGCCATCACAGAATATCTAGTGTCTGTGCTTTGTGGGTCCAACCCCCTCCTCCATCCTCAAGTAGTTGAGAGGAAGGGTTTGCTCCCACAGAACACAGACATTGATCACCCATGATGTCAGATAGCACATGTGGCCATTTGTCTGTTGAACCAATGACATTTGGCGAGTTTGCACTGAATGTGTGTATCTTCAAATTTTGGCGTGTTCCAGTGTGAAAGCACACCATGACTGACTGCTGTTGTGAGTTTTTATATTTTTATAATTGTATTTTGTTACTTTTTGACCATGTTGAACATTTTTGGATACTATAAAGTTTAGACCATAAAGAATAAACACCGACAAAAAATTTAAAAGATATATATATAGAATTATAAATCTCTCTAATCACTGAATTTAGTGAAGTCGAGATTTGACTCCTAAATCTTAACAACACATTTTCTTATTGAAAAACACACCAAAAAAAATCAAAATTCTTAAAAAAATTTTGGTTTTTGTGCATAAAAAATATGCAGAAAATAAAAAATACTAAGGCGGTAAACACCCCACCAAGAATATTCTATATATATATATATATGTAAACAATAAATCTAACTATATTTGATAAACAAAAATGTGAACTTGTTAAAAAAGGTATAATCTGCATAATATTTTTGGTTGAATTACCTTAAAAAAAAAAAAAAAAAAAATATTTTGTAGACTCCTAAGTACAAAAGCAGGGAGTAATGAAAAAAATTTAAAATAATTTTTTGGGTCATGAACAAGCAAAAATTTAAAAACTTGACCTCAAAATGTACAAATGGAGTTGCTTCTTATTTCTAGACTCAATACCCTGTTTGTAGATGAGTGAATACTGTGCAAAATGTGGTCATTTACTAAAAGTGGAGAAATCAATTATGCATTAAAATTGAAAAAGTTAGTTAGAGAACCAGGAAGACAGATAAAACGAGAAAAAGCATTAATGACAAACAACTGTATAAAGTCCAATGGTCTAATTATTTTTTATTTGAGAGAATATTCCTTTCTTTGGGGGCCGAATTAGAAAGAAATATGATCTGGCATAGCAATGGCCCCCCGACCCATGAAGTACTCAACATATTTGTCGCGTACCTCACGAGCTGATTGGGGGGCCAAGCCAGCGCGACCAGTGTCCAGCCCGGGAAGGGGATCTGAGGGTAGTCTTGCCTCAGAACCGATGTCGGGTAGGTACGTCTGGGAGTGCCTGCGTAAAAAGTTGTGCAAAATGCAGCAGGCAAATACAACGGTGTCCAATTTATATTCCGCCAGATGTATCGATGTCCTGAACAGGCGGAACCGGTTGGTGAGTATCCCAAAGGCATTCTCGACTACCCTCCGAGCCCTGGCCAACCGAAAATTAAACACACTCCTCTCTGAGGTGAGGGTCCTCTGGGGAAAAGGCCGCATGAGGTGAGGACCAAGCCCGAAAGCCTCGTCCGCTAGGAACACAAACGGAAGTCCTTCCACATTATCTTCATCTGGTGGCAATGCCAGACCACCAGCTTGGAGACGATCATAGAAATCAGTCCGTGCGAACACTCCCCCATCAGACATCCGGCCGTTCTTCCCCACGTCCACATATAGAAACTCATACTGTGCCGACACCACCGCCATCAACACAATACTATGATAACCCTTGTAATTATAATAGTAGGACCCCGAGTGGGGTGGGGGCACAATGCGGACGTGTTTCCCATCTATTGCTCCACCGCAGTTAGGAAAATCCCACCGCTGGGCAAATTGGGAAGCCACAGACTGCCATTCCTGTGGTGTGGAGGGTAGCTGTGGGGACAAACAAAAAAAGAGATTTAGTACTTTGGAATCAAAACATCCTACAAGCATCCTTGTGACACTTCAAAGTATTAAAATTGCATAAGAAAAATTTGCATGGAGAATTTGGGAAATGAAATATATAGGGCCACTTCATTAAGAGACTCCACAGCCCTCTGATGGGGACAATAAAAGTTTGAAGGGGGGGGGGGGACACAAAAACCAAAAAGTCCTGTTTTAAAAAATGGCAAGGTGGGTTTGTCCCTAGGATAGCATGCTGGACAGGTTAATATTGGGTAAGGGACAAATATGCAGGTAGGCCAAGAAAAAAACATGTAAAGCTGATATCAACATGCATAGGGAGAAAAGGGAACGTTAGTTAAACACACAGCATATCTGGGAAATTAAAAATTAAGTTAGTTAGCAACATTATTACAGCCAGGAAACTTACCTTAATATACTCCTCATGCATAACTTTGATGATGGCAGCACACGTGTCCGGTATGATGACCCCAAGCGCCTGCGGAGAGATGCCTGTTGAGAACTTGAGGTCCTGCAGGCTCCTCCCAGTCGCCAGGTACCGCAACGTGGCAATAAGCCTCTGCTCGGCCGTGATGGCTTGGCGCATCACAGTGTCCTGCCTCGTGATATAGGGGGACAGAAGTTCCAGCAGACTGTTGAATACGGGGTCCGTCATGCGGAGAAAATTCCTAAAGTCATTAGGATTATTCTCCTGGAGTTCCCTAAGCAGAGGCATATGTGAGAACTGGTCACGCTGGCGCAACCAATTCTTGGTCCAGAAACGCCTCCGCCCCCTGTTTCTGGCCAAAGTACTGGAAAAATGAACATATCCAGCAGCCATCCCATAAACAGCACCAACTCGCGAAAATTGACGCTGCTGCTCCATCATGGCTTCAAACCGGCCGGCTGGTCAGTCAAGAACACACTCAAACAGAAAGCACTCGCAAATCCAGCACTACCTGCGACAAACGCGTGACAAACAGATACGAGCGCACAGGATGCAACTGCTAAAGCAGAAACAACCTGCTAGCCTATAGCCGAATGACAACTACGTTACCGCAAGCACACGCACTGAACCCGTGAATACACGCTGTCAAAGCCTGGAGACCGAGAAGCGCGAATCAGCTCTAACCAAACCTTCACTAACACGAGCAAACCCGTAACTAGCAAAAGAGGAACAGAGGGCGGCGCCATTAAGTTTGGTCTTCCCCTTTATAGTGACGTCGTACGTAGTTTACGTGCACGCGTTCCGGTACGACGGTAATTTGGTCCGCTGGTGTGTACACGCCAGCGGAACCAAACACAAATCAGCCTTGTACGCCGGAAACTGTCGGGCAGACAGTTTCCAGCGCACAGATCCGGTCGTGAGTACAAGGCCTGAGTCTGTAGAGTGTGATGGATGGGATAGGGTTGAATCATTTATGTGCCATGTGGGGTCTTGATTTTTAGGTATGAGGGAAGTGAGAGTAGAAAGTATTGCACAATGATCAGTCCATGTAAAGGGTATTACAGAAGATGTGAGCAATTCCGGGGACATACTAATAGAGATTAGTATATGGTCGATACGGGAAAAAGACTTATGTGGATGGGAATAGAAGGAATATTGACGTTTCGTGGGATTGATTTCTCGCCAGGAATCTAGCAAGGAATGTTGTTGTAGAAGTCTTTGGAACCTACGAGATTGAGAATTGGAAGTGATAGGAATTGGGGACTTATCTAAATAAGGGTATAGAACTTGGTTCGAATCTCCACAGATCAAAAGCGTGCCCATTTTATGAGTCTCTATTACCTGGAACAAATGGGAGAGGAATGCTGTTGGATTTTTATTAGGAGCATAATAGGATACTACTGTGATTGGTGTATCACATAGATGCCCTGTAAGAATGAGATAGCGACCTTCTGGGTCTTTGGTTTCTGTCAGAAGAGAGAAGGGTGTAGCTCTATGGAATGCAATTAGCACTCCCCTTTGTTTAGTTTTAGCGGAAGCAGTAAAAACTTGGGGATAAACTGTACCAAAATATTTAGGTGTCGAGGTTTCAGTGAAATGGGTTTCTTGTAGGCAAATTATATGCGCCTTTGAAGAAGATAATGATTTAAAAACTTTGGTTCGTTTTTGTGGAACATTTAGACCTTGGACATTTAAGGTAAGGATATTTAAAGGAGCCATAATGATATTTTATAGAGAATATTACAAGACATATTTAAAAACAATTGAAAATCCATACTTACCCCGGGGAGGAGCAAAGAGAAAAGGGAGAGTGGAGACAGAATGTTGAGAAATAAAGAGAAAATGAGAGTCATTATTAAACAAATAATTAACAAAAACGTTTAGAATGCAAGAAGGTAAAACGTTGGCGTTCCGGGCGTGCAAAAGTGCAAGCTCGGAGGCACAGAGTCTGACCAGGGAGGCTCCTCACACAAAAAGGTGTGTGGGAGAGTCCAAGGACAGAAAAATGGAGGGAGCAGTGACAGTTTCTCGAGTCCCTCACGACCAAAAATATATCTAGAGAAGAAAAAATATATTATGACACCCATACTGGAAGTAAGCAAAAATAAATCAAATCTAAGAAATATTATAATATTTTCAACATTAGTAGATGTAAAATTTTAATCTAACAATTGTGTTTAATGTTTTAACGGGGAGAGTGTTAGATTATAAATTTTGTTGAATTATACAAATTACCTCTGGGTTGCCAGTTGTAGGAGAGGCAGTAATGTCATTAATAATTAGGATGATAAGAAATAAAATACCAATTATTAATAATATATTAGTAATATTTACTTCTATTCAGTAAACAGTTTTGTACAAAAATAATATAGAACCCTTGTTGTGGGTAAAAAAGGATCAGGGGAAAGGGGCGGGGAGGAGGGGGTAATATGAGGGAAGTAGAAGGGGGTGAGGCGAGTAAGGATGGGATGAGGAGGGAAGGGTGCAATAGGAATAGGAAAAAAAAAAAAATTGGACAATTTAAAACTTCAATTATCCTAGACCAAAAAGGGGATACAATTTGGAATTAAAAAAAATATAATAATAATAATAATAATAAAAAAAAATGGACAATAGCCTGCTTAGGGGAAGTAAATTCAGGATGGTTAAATGACATTAAGTGTTTAGCATCCAAAAAGTGGATGAAAGATCAAAAATATTTAGTGAAATTCAATTTGATATGCAAAATGTATTCAGTCCATTGAGTCCGGAGTATCTTGGTTTGGAGAGTTGAATCGACCCCTCTTCGATGAGCTTTGTCTGGTTCTGTCATTTTGGACTTTGGAGAAATTTTGTGGAGAACTGGATGCTGTACGTCGGCGAGGGCTGGCTGAAGGTCTTTCGCAGAGATGAAGTTTTTGTAGGGTGTTCTGTAGTTCATCAGGGGTTCTGCATGAGTGCTTGGTACCTTGATATGTGAAGCGAAGTGAAAAAGGGAATCCCCATTGGTATGGGATCTGATGTTGTTGTAGGTTTTGTAATAAGGGTTTCATTGAGCGCCGTTTAGCGACTGTTATTGGGGAAAGGTCAGCAAAGATCTGATACGGGTGGCTTTGGAAGATAAGGGATTCTTTGTTCCTTGCAGCGACCATAAGCTGTTCTTTGGTGTGAAAGAAATGGAATTTTGCAATTATGTCGCGGGGGGACCTTCAGATTTGCGCGGTGCTAATGCTCTATGTATTCTGTCCATTTCCAGTCTCTCAATTGTAATTGATGGTGATAACTCTTCAAATAGGGCAGTAATTGTTGATTGTAGATCAATAATAGACTCCGGTATACCTCGTATGCGAAGGTTTGAGCGACGTGCGCGATTTTCCAAATCTTCTAAACGAGTTTGCAGCGAGAAATTTTCATCTTTAAGTATGTCCAATTCAGTTTCATGAATCATTACATTAGTTTCTATGTCATCCATTCTGTTTTCTAATTCAGCCGTGCGCTGACCTAAGTCACGTATTTCTTTTGTTAATTTCTCAGTAATATAGTCGGAGGTCTGCTTTAATGCTTTCTGTAGCATTTTTTCTATTTGAGTTAGAACATTTGGGTGTAAAGAGCCTGTCTGTTGTGGCTGGCAGATGGTGCTGTCCTCACAGTCTGTATCATATAGTTCATGAGGTAACTGCAGCTGCTGCTTGGCAGCGTGAGGTAAAACTGTGTGAGGAGATTTAGGCATTTTACTGGGGCCTCTAGATGAATTATCCCTGATGGGTTTAATCTTATTTTTTCCCCGGACAGCTCCATAAACCATCTTAAAATGTTCCCAGGGTACTGAGGAAGACCAGGGTAAGCTTTTGAAATAATTACCCTTCCATTCAGGTGTGTATGCTGGCCGTGAAGTCCTGAGAAAAGGGGAGCCTCAGCAGGACATGTCTGTCTCTGTGAGCTCCACGCATGCCCCTCCTCATTTGTTTGATTTTCTAATTGCTAGTGAGGTGAAATCACATTTCATTTTGAACAGTGATGTGAAAATTTGAAGGAGTAGGATGGAGAATGTTCAGAAAAGTCTATTTGCTCCAAAATCAAATGTTAAAAGAAGAGTAGTAATTGCACATCCAGTTTAATGATTGCTACACTTATTTGCTGAGCCTGCCATTTATCTTTCACTTATATGAAATCCATAGTAAGGAAGCATTGAAGGTTCCATTCTTGGTCTCTTCTTTACGGTATCGCTTGCTGCTCCAATGAGTAGTGGTTTTAGAATTGTCTGGGTCACTGATGTAGAAAAAGCAGAAATAATATATATATATGACTTCCCTTTGTCTATCTTGGTGTTCATGCTTGTTCCAGGAAATATTGAAGTAACTGCATTTTTAGAATGAGTGATGAAAATGAAGTCCTCAATACAGGGCTTATTTAATCATGGGAGAAAAAAAAGAAAACTGGAAAAGTTTGCAGTCTCATGGAGGGCAGCAATGAGCTGCTATGGTATACCATTGCATATAACCTACTCATTTCATTCACAGACATTCAGCAAACTGCAGTATGTACTTATTTACTGTGTAGAAAACCCAGTCAATTATTTACAGTCCAAGATTTCTGTAAACTCCTTATCTCCATGGTATTATATTGACCGGCATTATCGCTTTATTGTGTAGTCAACCACGCAATGTTATGTTTATTGCTCTGTATCATGCACTATTCAGCACTAATAAACAATTCTAAGTTAACTTTATGATTACTTGGTATGTATCTGTATTCAGTGATGTGAATTGTTGTTGTTTTTTTCTACCAACTAAATAGATATTTTTTTAACCACTTCAGCCCCGGACCATTTGGCTGCAAAATGACCGGGCCACTTTTTGTGATTCGGCACTGCGTTGCTTTAACTGACAATTGCGTAGTCATGCAAAGTGGCTCCCAAACAAAATTGGTGTCCTTTTTTCCCCCACAAATAGAGATTTCTTTTGGTGGCATTTGATCACCTCTGCAGTTTTTATTTTTTGTGCTATAAAGAAAAATAGAGCGATAATTTTGAAAAAAAAAAACAATATTTTTTACTTTTTGCAATAATAAATATCCCCAAAAATATATAATTTTTTTTCTTCAGTTTAGGCCAATACGTATTCTTCCACATATTTTTTGTAAAAAAAATGCAATAAGCATATATTGATTGGTTTGCGCAAAAGTTATAGCGTCTACAAAATAGGGGGACGTTTTATGGCATTTGTATTAGTAATAATTTTTTTACTAGTAATGGCGGCGATCAGAGATTTTTTCCGTGACTGCGTCATTATGGCGGGCATATCGGACACTTATGATGCTATTTTGGGACCATTCACATATAAAAATGCACTGATTACTGTATAAATGTGCATGGCAGTGAAGGGGTTAACCACTAGGGGGCTAGGAAGGGGTTAAATGTGTCCTAGGGAGTGATGAGAGGGAGCAGATGATCAGTGTCAGTGTCACTAGGCAGAACAGGGAGATGCCATGTTTACACTGGCCTCTCCCCGTTTGGCAGCTCTGTGACCCAATCGCGGGACACTGGCAGACATTGAGTCCATGGGTCCCACGGGCTCGGTTACAGAGCTTGCGGCAGGGGCACCCGCACGTCGGAAAATTAAAAGTGACATATATATACGTCACTTTGCCCAGCCATGCCATTCTGCCGACGTATATAAACTCATGATGCGGTCGTCAAGAGGTTAATAAGGGAGCGATAATTTACATTGCCAAAACTGTACAGTATTTTTACAAATTTGACTCCTTAAAAAAGGGGCACATCAAATACAATAAACATGAGAATGTAAACAGCAGAATATATTATGTATATATATACTGTTTATGGTCGTTACCCTCTGACCGAGAGAGATGTGGATCACATAAACACGCGACAAGACTTACAACATAAATAGACCTGAAGTGTGCCTTGGTGGTCTGGTCAGTATGCCAAGAAAAGGGGGCATACCCAAGCTAAGTAATGGGTAGTTAATTGAAGAAGGATATGCTGAGAAGTGCCCTGAAAAAGGGAAGGGCGGGAGGGTGTCGAATGCGATTGAATGCGCAGACTCACGGACATGAGGTGAGCTGGAAAGAGTCAGCCCAGTGACGTGTAGTACCGCACACTGAACCGACAAAGAGCATGTGTGAGTGGGCTGCTTAAATACCCTCCGGGCTCCTCCCATAAACTCAGGCCACCATACTGGCCTTCTTATTTATGGTCGTTACCCTCTGACCGAGAGAGATGTGGATCACATAAACACGCGACAAGACTTACAACATAAATAGACCTGAAGTGTGCCTTGGTGGTCTGGTCAGTATGCCAAGAAAAGGGGGCAAAAGACTCAGATAGGGAAATAGTTTATATTGATTTCTTGTATTTATTTAGCCAGCTTGGTAAAGGCTTGTGCCATCCCTTCATGAGGTTTTGGGATGTATGTGGCAAAACAAGGAGACTTCCATCAGCCTGGTATCTTGATTACGTAGTCTGGTACTCCCTGTTGGGAGGCAACTGAGGCTGCTCCAAAGAATGTCCAGAGAACTGACTGGGGTTTGAAGCCCAAGTTACTTAGGAGGATTCTGACATGCTTGACACACTGGCTGACACTCAGGGAGCTGGTTTAGAAAGGGTAGCAACGAGCTACCATCAGATTGGCTGGGTAGATGGAGCAGTAGTGGGTCGAGCACCGTCACTGGGCGTCAGGCGTTGTCAGTCTGAAACAGGTTGATGTCAACCCCAGGGGCTGGTTTGTTGCGGTTGCAGACTGTGAGAGTGTAGTGGTTCGAAAGCGAGTCGGGTGGCGTCGGAGCAGTGTGTGACTGCCGGAGCCGCTGACTAAATTCACTAGGTTGTAGGGAACCGTAGAAGGCCTGATAGATGGCTGTTCGGGTGACTAGTCTGGGCAAAGCCCTAAACAGGGAACGAGTAAGGATTTTAGACATGTCCCTAAAGAGGGGACTCTTGAAAGGTAGGCGCTTGCCACTGACTACAGGTTGGTGCTTCTGTATGCCCTGTAGGAGGGACTTGACTGCATGGGCTTGAGAATACTGACAGTTTACTGGGGTCCTGCAGGGACAGGAAATGCTGGATGCCATCTAGATATGGCGTGATAGTATTGAGAAATGGTCAGCTGCATGTGGCAATACGATATGAAGGCTAGGATGTGTCCAACTGCTGCTTCGGGGCAAGGGGCCAAAAATTTGCGATTAGTGTTCCAAGCAGTGCGATAGGCCTTCAGTGTGTTGCGTGCCAAGGAGTGGTTAATAAGTTGGATTGCGTTGGTGAGATGTGACTTCAGTCCATCGTCAGCAATGTCCATGGTGGGACAGGGATAGTTGTTGGGTCGGCTCCAGGCTCTTGCTGGAAAAAACATCCATTCCAAGGTTGGAATAAGAAAGCGCATCAGCTGCTTTTTGCATTTGCCTGGAAAAGGTCTACATAAGATATTAACTGGTGACGGAGTGACAGCTGCGCGAGCCTGCGCAGGAAGTGATGGGGAGTGATTTAGATCTACCTTAATCGATGATGTCGGCTGTGGCCTGATTGTCTGTGGTGAAGAACAGTGTCTGTCCTGTTCAAGTGTGGTCCCAGACCTGGGCAGCTGCCACGATGGGGTGCAGCACGAGGTGTGATGAAGACTGGGTGAAGCAAAAATATAAGAGAATTTCTGGGGGCCAAGTTTTGGAGAACCAGTGGCGGCCTAAAAATGGCTGCAAAAGCCTTTGGTGGCTCGGCTGACACTGCCGGGATGAAGATTGAAATGCTGTTCTATCAGGTGGGGAAGTTGTCCCACATAGCTAAGTCTGCTACTGATGCTTGGTCTAGTTTGAGAACTTGGACTGGATCTTGCATTGGTGTGAGAAAATCAAGACAATACACAGGTGCTCAATAAGACGATATACATGCACTCGCAGGCCAACGTGCACTCGCAGGCCAACGTGCACTCGCTGGTGCTGGATGAAAACCTGAACTAACCGCAGGGAAAAACACAGAGAAAAGGTGAGTGGCCCACGTGTGTTTGCAAGTTTAGTTTGTATTCGGGTTTGCACGTAGGTGCCTGCCGCAAGTGTTTTATACTACTGCAGACAATATTGTGCAGTTGCAAGGGTGTCAGTGAGTGTCAGGTTGCTGGGATGATATTGTGTGGTTGCAGGGGCCTTGAGTATGAAGGTTTGTTTTGAGACGGCATTGCGTGTTTGCAAGGGTCTCAGTCTGGTTTGCTGAGACGATATTGCGTGGTTGCAAAGGTCGCGATGATTATGAGATTTGTTTTGAGATGGCATTGTGTGGTTGCCACGACTTTGTATGGCTGCAAAGGTCTGAACGGGTGTCAGGTTGCTGAGATGAGATTGTGTGGTTGCAAAGGTCTAGAAGGGTGTGAGGTAGCTGAGATGATATTACATTTAGCAAGGGTCTCAAATGAGTGTCAAGTTGCTGAGACAATATTCCCCTTTATTTTTATTTATTTTTATGAAAACGACTGTGAATGAAACGCTGGTAAACATGAGTTACCGCATCTGGCAGTGTTTACAAGCTGTTACAGGCATTGGCGTTTCGAATGCATTTCGAATGCCTCTGAACATCCGTCTGAACCCATTTGTTTTGTTTTTTTTTACCAACAGCAGTGTACATGAGGCCAAAGATGATTTGTCTGGCTGCAAGGGTCTCAATGAATGCCAGGTTGCTGGGGCGAGACTGCATGGTCACAAAGGTCTTTGACGAGTGGGAGGTTGCCCAAGACAGTATTGCGTGGTTGCAAGGGTCTCAATGAGTGTGGCGCTGCTGAGACGGTATTGCGTTTGCAAGGTCACTGAACTATGGTGTAAGGCTGCTGAGACGGTATTGCGTGGTTGCAAGGGTCTCAATGAGCGTGGCGCTGCTGAGACGGTATTGCGTTTGCAAGGGTCTGAACTATGGTGTAAGGCTGCTGAGACGGTATTGCGTGGTTGCAAGGGTCTCGATGAGTTTGGGGCTGCTGAGACGGTATTGCGTTTGCAAGGGTCTGAACTATGGTGTACGGCTGCTGAGACGGTATTGCGTGGTTGCAAGGGTCTCGATGAGTGTGGGGCTGCTGAGACGGTATTGCGTTTGCAAGGGTCTCAACAATGGTGTGAGGCTGCTGAGACGGTATTGCGTGGTTGCAAGGGTCTTGATGAGTGTAGGGCTGCTGAGATGGTATTGCGTTTGCATGGGTCTCAACAATGGTGTGAGGCTACTGAGATGGTATTGCGTGGTTGCAAGAGTCTTGATGAGTGTAGGGCTGCTGAGACGGTATTGCGTTTGCAAGGGTCTCAACAATGGTGTGAGGCAGCTGAGACGATTTTGCATGGTTGCAATGGTCTCAACAGGTGTCAGGTTGCTGGGCCGAGATTGTGTGGTGACAATTTTTTGTTTTGTTTTTTTGCACTTTTTATATTTATTGCTTTTTTTTTTTTTTTGGCCATTTTTTTTTTTTTTTTCTTTGAGTTTTGTAAGGGTCATGTGTTGCAAGGGTCTTAACAAGGGTGTCAGGCTGCTGAGACAATTTTGTGTGCTTGCAAGAGTCTCCATGAGTGTGGGGCTGCTGAGACGGTATTGCGTTTGCAAGGGTCTTAACAAGGGTGTCAGGCTGTGGAGACGAATTTTGCGTCGTTGCAACGGTCTCAACAGGTGTCAGGTTGCGGGGCTGAGATTGTGTGGTGGCAATTTTTTTTTTTCTGCACTTTTATTTATTTATTTATTTATTTATTTTTTTTTTTTGCGTTTTATTTTTTTTATTATTTTTTTTTTTTTTGTAAGGGTCATGTGTTGCAAGGGTCTTAACAAGGGTGTTAGGCTGCTGAGACGATTTTGTGTGGTTGCAAGAGTCTCGATGAGTGTGGGGCTGCTGAGACGGCATTGCGTTTGCAAGGGTCTCAACAAGGGTGTCAGGCTGTGGAGACGAATTTTGCGTCGTTGCAACGGTCTCAACAGGTGTCAGGTTGCTGGACTGA
This sequence comes from Rana temporaria, assembly GCF_905171775.1. Lineage (NCBI taxonomy): Eukaryota > Metazoa > Chordata > Amphibia > Anura > Ranidae > Rana > Rana temporaria. The sequence continues at coordinate 219,945,634 of NC_053493.1, read as the reverse complement.
GATTACGTGGCAGCAATTGTTTTTTTTTTTTGCGTTTTATATATATTTTTTCCTTTTTGCGTTTTTTTTTTTTGCATTCTGTAAGGGTCATGTGTTGCAAGGGTCTCAGCAAGGGTATCAGACTGCTGAGATGATTTGCATGGTTGCAAGGTCTCAACCAATAAGAATTGGGTTACTGAGAAAGGTTAGAAACACCTGGTTTGTTTGTACCTTAAGCAAGCAGTATAAGGTAGAAGGACAACGCCTGTTTGAATCGTAGGTTCCGCAGGGGCCACTAATGAACGATATGGGAGACAACGAATGGTAGCAAATTGATAAGACATAAAGAATGTAATAACAAATCTTACTTGCGACAGTGGGCCATGCAAGTGAGTTTGCGGCGGACTGTGGCTGGAGTGAAACATGTCGGGAATGTGTAGCGTGATGCCGTGCATGGGGCAAAACAACGAGGTTTGGTGTAGAAAATAGAACACGAGAAGTGCGTATCAATGCTTTGTAAGCTCCACTGCGGGAACCAAACATATGGTACAGGTGACACCATGAGTGGCCACGAATTTGACATGACAAACAAGCTAACGAATCCTACCTAGGACAGTGAACGTGCGACTGGGTTTGCTTTGGACTGGAGTGGATGTGCAACACATCCCAAGAGTGTGGTGTGGCGCCATGCATGACGCACAGGCAATAACTTTGGTAAATAAATGAGAGAGAAGAGCCGTGTACAAGCAATTCGTAAGTTCCGCTGCGGGAACTAAAACACACAACATGGGGGAAACAATGAATCGCAACGGTAGAAAGTATGCAATGTATCTGATACAAAACGGTTGTAAAATGCATGAAATGAATCCGATACGAATTGATAGTAAGGAGTATTGAACGAATCTGATACGAATTGGTTGTAGAGTGTATGCTACCCCTTGCTTTGAAACCGAACACCTACCAACCACCCATCCCCCCAGGCTAATCAAGTGCAGACAAGGCACCATGTGAGTCCAATTACCACCTCAATCTGCCAAAGAACCCATACAAACAATACATGTCAATCTCCAAATGGATTTACAAATGAATCGTATGTTTGGCAGAAGGAAGTTACAAATGTACTACGCCTGAGCCAAATGATGTTGAAACATAAGCAACAGTAACTCAGAAGCAGATTTTTTCCCAAAAGGGATGCAGGATAGGAAGCATAACGAATTGCAAGATTGCACAAGATACGAAAAGGTTTGAATCCTACCTGCGAAGTAAGCGGGAACCGCCGGCGAAGACCATGAAGGGAGAAGCCGGAAAGCGCTTGCGATGTCGAATGCGATTGAATGCGCAGACTCACGGACATGAGGTGAGCTGGAAAGAGTCGGCCCAGTGACGTGTAGTACCGCACACTGAACCGACAAAGAGCATGTGTGAGTGGGCTGCTTAAATACCCTCTGGGCTCCTCCCATAAACTCAGGCCACCATACTGGCCTTCTTATATATATTATTTTTTTATTTTTTTCAAAATTGCTTTTTTAACATTGCTTTTTTTTGTTTTGCTTTTTACTTTGAAAATCTAAAGGGCACTTAACCTAATACTTTCAAAATTGCTGTAGGCAGGAGAAAATGTTCTTCACATTTTGAGCTGTGTGGTCTGAAGGGAACCAAGTTATTCCAAAGCAAGTCATATAACAGAGAGAAATAGATATTGTAACACACCAAGGGGAACAGTTGTAATCTTCCTTAGACATAAAATAATCACTTTTGCAAACAGGAGAATTTAAGGACATTTTGACCTACAGTAATGAAATAACTTCTGGCAAGTCTATACTTTAAAAGTATCCCTGAGAATTGATTATACACTTAAGAAAATATTTAAAGCATACCAAAAGATGTTAAACAAATGGGATAACAACAGCAAGGTTAATACATTTTAACTGTTAAAACAAAAAACTCACTTGTCATTTCAGTTTGAAAAAATCCAGAAAATCGAAAAAATACCATGTAATAGAATTAAAAAAATATTTTCAACCATCTATACTCCTACTCATTTTTGACCGCAGAAATGAAAAAAATGCAGCCTAATTTTGATATATTTTCTAGCAGATTTGAAGTAAATGTGATACTAAAAGCAAACAGGAAAATAAAACATGTTACTGTCTTACCTGCCAAAATTCTAAAAACATATTTTTCATCAAGATAACTCTGCTTGCAGGCTTATAGTTACTGAAAGAGGTACTGCACATAAACGAAAAGATCTGCTAAACAGAGTTATAAATAATTTGGAAGATAAAACAGTGAGTGCCTATGCACACCTTATTACAGTGAGTCGCAGTAGAATCATGTTTGTGCATTGACGAACATTGCATACATGAACTAATTGGTAACAACACACTTTAATGCACAAAAAATGTGTTGTCTGCATTTTCCATGCAGAACAATGTACAGTACACAGTGTATTGTGCTGAATTGCCTTGCATTGCAGAGCACATGTGTTGTAATTGTGCATTAAGATACTACTCACGATGACTGGCACACCAACCCATGTAACATATGTTATCGCAATGCAAGGTGGTGTGAATGGGCCCTGGCATTATTTGTAGAACCCTAGCTTGAAAAGTCACTGTTACAAACCTTATACCATATCTAAACATGCCTTATTTGTAAAACTCAAAAAACAACACTGAAATTACCCTTTGTCAAGGTATTTAGTGTGAATGGTTATGTCCATAGGAAATAGGAATCCCTGGATTTATTCTTAGGAGCTGGGTGCCATATAGTAATCAATTTAGTGTGCAGGCTCCAGTTCAATTCACATTGCACAACATGGTGCTGCTGAAGTGCCATGCATGTGCTTAGCAATCCATGTTGCCACACATGTGAAGGCTGCTCCAACCACACCATTGTGGACTGGTATTTTTTTCAGTGTGACTTGAGTTGGAACCTGCATGGTGCAATGCTTACAATCTGGTGCCTGGCATACAAGGACAATGTTGGAGATTGTCAGGATATGGAAGAGTGAAGATAAAGAAACCAAGAACCAGATATGGGGGACACCAGTATCAGCCTGCGAGTTACTTGCTTCTGACCTGACCCTTCTACTCTTGGAATTACCAAATACTGACCCTTGGACTCATTACATTACATACAGTGGCCCAGATTCAAGAAGCACTTGCGCCCGCGCAACCATAGGTTGCGCGGCGCAAGGGCTTACTTGCTCCGGTGTAACGAGTGCTCCTGATTCAGGAACCTCGTTACACCGAATGCAGCCTAGGATCTGACAGACATAAGCCTCCTTATGCCTTCACATCCCAGGCTGCATTCTTGCGTTGGCCGCTAGGGGGCGCGGCCATTGTGATCGGCGTATAGTATGCAAATTGCATACTACCACCGATTCACAAAAGTTGCGCGGGCCCTGCGTACGCAAGGTACGGAGTTTCCGTACGGCGCCTTTAGCATAAGGCTGCTCCTGCTAATAGCAGGCGCAGCCAATGCTAAAGTATAGCTGCGCCTCCCGCCCGTGAAATTTAAATTTCACGTCGTTTACGTAAGTGAACCGTGAATGGCGCTGGACGCCATTCACGTTCACTTAGAAGCAAATGACGTCCTTGCGACATCATTTGCCGCAATGCACGTCGGGAAAGTTTCCCGACGGAGCATGCGCTGTTCGCTCGGCGCGGGAGCGCGCCTAATTTAAATGATTCCTGCCCCCGGCGGGATCATTTACATTAGGCAGCCTTGCGCCCGGCTGTTTAGCATATTGCCCGCGCAATTTACGGAGCAACTGCTCCGTGAATCGCGGGCAAAGCGCAATATTTGCGTGGGCGCAGAGAAAAAAAAATGCTCTTTGCCCACGCAAATATTGCACGATTCTACCTGAATCTGGGCCCGTGACATTAAAGCCAATGGCCCAGATTCAGGTAGAAAGTCATTGAGAAAAAAAAATGTGTCGGGGTCCCCCCAAATTCAATTACCAGGCCCTTCAGGTCTTTAAAAAAAAATTACGTGAAGTTCCCCTCAAAAATCCATACCAGACCCTTTATCCGAGCATGCAACCTGGCAGGCCACAGGAAAAGAGGGGGGAGGAGAGAGCGCCCCCCCTCCTGAACCGTACCAGGCCACATGCCCTCAACATTGGAAGGATGCTTTGGGGGTCTGTGACCCCTCAAAGCAATATGTCCCCATGTTGATGGGGACAAGGGCCTCACCCCCACAACCCTTGCCAGGTGGTTGTAGGGGTCTGCGGGCGGGGGGCTTATCGGAATCTTGAAAACCCCTTTAACAAAGGGGACTCCCAGATCCCCCCCACTATGTGAATTGGTAATGGGGTACATTGTACCCCTACCATTTCACAAAAAAAGTGTAAAAAAAAAACAGACACCGTTGGGGAAGTCCTTTATTTAAAAAAAAAGAAAAAAAGATTCCAGCGGTGGTAATCCACTCTCGGTCTCTGCTCCAACGCTGTTGGTATCCTGCGATGGGTGATCTCCTCTCCGGGGTCCAGCGATGAGAAGATCTCCTCTTCATCTAGGTCCAGGATCCAGCGATAAGATGTCCATCCAGCGCAGCGCATCACCTGTCTCCATCAGAGACACCGCGGGAATGACGCAGCTTCAGCCAGTGACAGCTCCTATGTAGGTGAGGGCGGGGCCACCCATCACGTGACCCCATCCCCCTCTGACACAAGGGAAAACCCAGGCTTTCCCAGTGACGTGATGGGTGACCCTGCCCCCTCTGATGTAACGCAGGTTTGCATGCTCTGATAAAGGGTCTGGTATGGATTTTTGGGGGTGAACTCCACGCCATTTTTTTTAAATTTGGGGTGGAGTTTCCCTTAAAATCCATACCAGACCTGAAGGGCCTGGTATGGATATTTGGGGGGAACCACACATCATTTTTTTTTATTTGACACAGGGTTTCCCTTAACCTCCCTGGCGGTATGATTCTTTCTGAAAAAACATGCTGAAAGCGGTACAATTATTTGCAAGGAAATTTGGTGTTTTATATTGTAGGCCTGTGATTTTTAGGAATAACTCACTTAAATCTGACCAAACAAGAATCTAATAGGCATCCCCGGTATGACATTTTTTTAAAAACAAAATTTTAAATTATAATATAATAAATAATTATCAATAATTATAGCAAGTAATAATATAATTAAAATAAAAATTATTCAATAATGTAATCAACTCAAAATCACTGAAATTTGCTCAGTTGCAGAATTGTTGCTGTCATTATTTTTTTTATCGCACAATTCTGCAAGTGATTATAATTTTTTATCGCTGTTTTCTAGCTGATCTAAAACCATTTTTGACATAAAAAGACACTTTTGGTTGCTATGGACAATCTACAGTTTTCAGGCAGAAAGAAAGGTTTTTATTATATAAAATGACATGTAGGACACTGGGCAGACCACTAGGGACAAGGGGGGTGTGTTTTTTTTACATACTGTACTGTAATCTATAAGATTACAGTATACTGTATGTATAGTGTTTGTTTACTTTTTTTAATTTGGCGCCGATCTCCGCTCCCGTGCGTCGTAACGTCGCAGGGAACGGAGATCGGCGGCACAGGAGGACGCTGTGTGAATCGAGCGAGGTCCCACTCGCTCACACAGCGCGGTGACATCGCTGGATCCAGGAGAAGGTAAGCCAGCGTGCGCTGCAGGCTCTGCATATCTACCCCGAGCGTGACTCGGGGTTACCGATTTTGGTAGAAAAAATCAACCCCGAGTCACGCTCGGGGATACCGCCAGAAGGGTTAATATCCATACCAGACCTGAAGGGCCTGGCAAATGAATTTGGGGGGACCCCCACACATTTTATTTTTTTTCTCACTGACTTTCAATGCCCTTTCTCTGTATTGCCAGAAGTCGACAATTCATTATAGCCGCGAGTGGTTTTAAAATACTTTTTTTTCTTCAGAAATTACACTTTGTGCAGGGAAAGTTCTAAGCACGAGAAACATGCGCTGCTTTACAGGGATACTATACAACCCCAGGTATGAAATTTAAAGGAATATTTCACTTTTATTGTTTCACTTTAAGCATTATTAAAATCAATGCTCCCGAAAAAAATATCTTTTTTAAAACTTTTTTTTTTGCATTGATACATGTCCCCTGGGGCAAAACCCAGGTCCCCAAATACTTTTTATGACAATAACTTAATTATAAGCTTTTAAAATTAACACTTTAGATTTCTCCCATAGACTTTTACAGGGTGTTCTGCAGCTTTTTGAATTTGCCGCAAACACCCCAAATTGTTTGCTGTTCGCCGAACCGGCAAAAAGGTTCAGCTCGAACTCGAAGCTCATCCCTGTTCACTATATGGACCCCTTATATATTTGTACTTGTTGATCATATCCCCCCTTAATCTCCTCTTCTCAAGAGAGAATAAATTCAGTTCCTCTAATCTTTCCTCATAGGTGAGTTTCTCCATGCCTCTTATCAGTTTAGTTGCCCTTCTCTGCACTTTCTCCAGTTCCCCAATATCCTTACCTGCTCTGTGCAATGATATTGCACAGAAATGTTGCTTTCCTCCTTTTCTAGCAGTCCCTGCTGGAACTGTAGGCTCCTCCTCTATTTCGGGTACCTCCTGTAGAAAACTGGGGGCATTGGAGGCAACAACATGTGCATGCTCCAGTCAGATACATAGACACACACATAATGGTGATAAAACATACCTCTGATCCCTCATCACATGGTTCATATAGGTCTGCTGACCTCAGTTTCTCCTGTGAAAGCAGGAAGCAATGAGAGTGATGCTGGATATGGAGATCCCTATGGATAGGTGACATGAAGCCAGGCAAGTGTTTATGGATGGGATGGTGGGACAGGTAGTAGGGAATTTTTTACCCTAATGCAGATAATTCTTTAAGGTAAAAAATATTTTGACTTTAGTACCATTTTAATCCTGACCCCTGAACTCTTGCTACCACTTATTCTGTGGGATACTTACTCCTGAACCATGAACATTTGGCATCAAGTGTCATACAAAAACACAGTTTAAATTACTTGCAAATTACATCTGTCGCTGGCTACTTAAAAAACACACACATACCCCTTGAAATGTTCCAAAAATACACAGGAGACCATTGGTGGTGTCTGTATGTTTTCTTTTTTTCTTTTGACAGTTGTTAAAGACATTTGTCAGCAATTTTACAATGGTTTTACTTTGTAAATGTCAGTGCTAGACCAGCTCTTTCTGTACATCACATATATGATTCAATTCACAAGCAGAATTAGCCTCCCCCTAGGCATGTTATTTAAAGGATCAGGCATTTTTAATGTTTCGCTTTAGGCATTACTGTCCTGGCTGAATGGATTTTGTTATTTTTTTTGCATTGGCACATGTTCTCCGTGCAGTTCCCACCTCCTTTGCTATTTTTGACATCCTCTTGGCTAATAGCATAGAAAACTGACATTTTTAATTTGACAGATTTGGCTCACTTTGATTTAATGTAGTTTGGGTTCAGCATTCAAACTTCTTTGAAGTTCACTGAACCCTGCTCTAATCAAACATAGGGCAGTTATGATCATCGCTATGTATCATTTTCTTTTTCTGGTTGTAGACTTGCAATGATCTGGACCCTTGTGCCTTTCTGGTTAGGTTCTAATATTTAAAATTGTTAGCAATGTGTGTATACTTACAGTACATTGTAAGATGTTCTGAAATAATAATATTATATAATAATGTAATGATTTACAATTATGCCTGAATTTAACTTAAAAAATGTGAGTTGCTTGTATTAAGGGCCAGATTCACAAAAGAAATACAATGGCGTATCTACTGATATGCCGTCGTATCTCTGTTTCTAACTATGCGGCTGATTCATAGAATCAGTTACGCATAGCTAGTCCTAAGATCCGACAGGTGTAATGGACTTACACTGTCGGATCTCAGGATGCAGTACCGCGGCCGCCGCTGGGGCATTTCTCGTCGTAATCCAGCGTCGGGTATGCAAATTAGCACTTACGGAGATCCACAAAGCTTTTTCCCTTCGTTAAGTCGCCGTAAGTGTTAGTTTGCCATCGCAAAGATAGGGTACCTTTTACAAAGTGCAAAGTTAGTACACCATGTAAAAGTGTACCCGTCTTTCCCGCGTCGCTGTCAATTTTTTTTTTTCCTGCCGCATCTCTTTTTTACCCATTGCGATTCACAAAACTCGGCGCAACTTAACTCTGTGCAAAGCACGTCGGGAAAATAGCGTCGGGAGCATGCGCAGTACGTCCGGCGTGGGAGCGCGCCTAATTTAAATGGGACTCGCCCCATTTGAATTGGCCCGCCTTGCGCCGGACTGATTTAGGATACACCGCCGCAAATTTCCAAGTAAGTGCTTTGTGGATCGGGCACTAACTTGTGTAATTTGCGGCGGTGTAACTTAAATCAGAAAAGTTATGTTGCGCCCGCTCGTTGTGAATCTGGCCCTAAGTGTACAAAATGTGTTATACATCTGCACCTAGAGGCGCCTCTCTCCTTGTCTTTCCAATGTGACTGAACCTAGCCACCTTCAGATTGTCCATTTTACAGCACTGTGTGCAGAGCCAATCCTGGAAGCTCTGCACCTGATGATTATTGTGGTTGGCCATAGAAGAGACAAATCAAAAAATGAAAATACAAAAAGTGATCTTGCGCTAAGAAGTGATATCACTATAAATAACACCCTGTGATGAAAAACAATGTAAATGAAACGTGCTAAAAAATGGCAAAAAGGTAAAAAAGTGAAAATATATATGAAAGGTGAATAGGCAACAATCAATTCATAATGTCCCAGAATTGCATAAAAATGTTTTAATGTAATGAAAGCTATAATAGATGGACCAGCAATCCTGGTATAAATACTTGACTGTTCAAATCCTTCTTGAAGTGATCCCAATTATAAAAGGTTGAATAAGGAGGGTGATCCACTCAGTGGTCTCCCAGAACTCTCACCTCAATATCAGTGGTAATGCGCAATGATTAAACCTCTATGTAATCTAGCCTTGGGCTAAACTTTTTTCAAATCCTCTCCTTCACTCTCTCCAGCTCCGTGGTGGATCAAGCCGCCAGTGACCACTGTTCCTGCAGGTGACCCAATGACTCAACTAGCCTATGATGGTGTGCTCCACAAGGTATGGCATAAAAGTGGGGAAAAGGAGAAAAAAGGACCTCCAATAGTGTAGTATGTAGTTAAAACTGAAAAACACTTTATTAAACACTATAGGTGGACTCTTACATAAAATAGCTTTAAAACGATAAAAATCCAGGCGTTTCAAATGCCTTCTCACGTCACTTCCAGTCACTTCCAGTTTGCGTCAGCCTTTCGCACTGCCTACGCCGTTACATCACACCTTGTGACTTCTTCAGTCCCCTGTCAGCAGAAAACGACGCAAAATTATAAACGCAACACTTTTGTGTTTTTTATCATGAGCGGAACTCATGTGCCTTAGGCTAGCCACAATAAAAGGGCACTCTAAAATGTGCAGTTTTATTGTATTGGGGGGAATCTGAAAAACAGTCAATATATGGTGTAACCACCATTGGTCTTACTCAGTGCAGCACATCTCCTTTGCATAGAGTTGATCAGGTTGTTGATTGTGGCCTGTGGAATGGTGGTCCATTCCTCTTCAATGACTGTGCAAAGTTGCTGGAACTGGAACATACTGTCGTTTACGCTCATTCAGAGCATCCCAAACATGCTCAATGGGTGACATGTTTGGTGAGTATGCTGGCCATGCAAGAACTGGGATGTTTTCAGCTTCCAGGAATTGTGTACAGATCCTTGCAACATGTGACCATGCAATATCATGCTGCAACATGAGGTGATGGTCGTGGATGAATGGGACAACAATGGGCCTCAGGATCTCATCACGGTATCTGTGTACATTCAAAATGACATCAAAAAAATGTACCTGTGTTCGTTGTCCATAGCATACGCCTGCCCATACCATAACCCCACTGCCACCATGGGCCAATTGATCCACAACGTTGACATCAGAAAACCACTCACCCACATGACACCATACACGCTGTCTGCCATCTGCCCTGTACAGTGAAAACCAGGATTCATCCGGGAAGAGAACACCTCTCCAAAGAACCGTATGCCATAGAATGTGAGCATTTGCCTACTCAAGTCAGTTACGATGACGAACTGCAGTCAGGTCGTGACCCCAATGAGGACGACAAGCATGCATATAAGCTTCCCTGAGACAGTCTGTGCAGAAAGTCTTTGGTTATGCAAACCGATTGTTGCTAAAGCTGTCCGGTGGCTGGTCTCAGATGAAATTGGAGATGATGGTGCTGGATGTGGAGGTCCTGAGCTGGTGCGGTACACATGATCTGTGGTTGTGAGGCCGGTTGGATGTACTGCCAAATTCCCTGAAACGCCTTTGGAGACGACTTATGGTAGAGAAATTAACAACATCAACATCTGTGGCATTGCACTAAGTGATAAAATTGCACATTTTAGAGTGGCCTTTTATTGTGGCCAGCCTAAGACACACCTGACCTGTGCAATAATCATGCTGTCTAATCATCATCTTGATATGCCACACCTGTGAGGGGGATGGATTATCTTGGCAAAGTAGAAGTGCTCACTAACACAGATTTAGACAGATTTGTAAAACAATATTTGAGAGAAATAGGCCTTTTGTGTCGTAGATCTTTGAGTGTAGCACATGACAAATAGGGGCAAACACAAAAGTGTTGCATTTATAAATTTGCTCAGTGTAGATTTGAAGGCTGTCTGTCATAGCACAGGGGGTGGTTTACTAAAACCGTTGCACTCAGCGTATCAGCTTCTAACTTCTCCTTTTTCAAATAAGCTTTGGCAATAAAAGTTGGAAGCTAAATCGTTTCCCTGCAGAGCTGCACCAGATTTTGCACTCTCCAGTTTTAGTAAATAACCCCTAAAAATGTAGACACTACCCCCTCCACTGTATTTTAACCCCCCTGGCGGTATTCCCGAGTCTGACTCGGGGTGAGATTTTTTGGCTACGATCGGTAACCCAGAGTCAGACTCGGGCTCGCCTCGCTGCAGCCACAGGCTTGGTTTACTTACCTTGTCCCTGGATCCAGTGATGCCACCGCGCTGTGTGAGCGAGCAGGTGCTCACTCAATTCACACAGTGTCCTCCTGTGCCGCCGATCTCCGTTCCCTGCGACGCTACGATGCACGGGAGCGGAGAACAGCGCCAAATTCAAAAAGGTAAACAAACACAATACATACAGTATACTGTAATCTTATAGATTACAGTACTGTATGTAAAAAATACACCCCCCCCTTGTTCCTAGTGGTCTGCCCAGTGTCCTACATGCACTTCTATATAATAAAAACTGTTCTTTCTGCCTGCAAACTGTAGATTGTCCATAGAAACCAAAAGTGTCCCTTTATGTCAAAAATGGTTTTAGAGCAGCTAGAAAACAGCGATAATAAATTATAATCACTTGCAGAATTGTGCGATAGCGATTTGTGGGGAAATTCGTCATAAAAAAATAAAAGTAATGACAGCGACAATTCTGCAACTGAGCAAATTTCAGTGATTTTGAGTTGATTACATTATTGAATAATTTTTATTATAATTATATTATTATTTGTTATAATTATTTATAATTATTTATTATATTATAATTTATAATTTTGTTTTAAAAAAAAAATCATACCCGGGATGCCTACTAGACTCTTGTTTGGTCAGATTTAAGTGAGTTATTCCTAAGAATTACAGGCCTACAGTATAAAACGCCAAATTTCCTTGCAAATAATGGTACCGCTTTCAGCACCTTTTTTTTGAAAGAATCATACACCAGGGAGGTTAATAAGGATTAGCTCATTCTTGTGTGGAGACAAAATACTTTTTCAATCCAGCGCATTACACAAAAAAACTCACAGCTCAGATCGGAGCCGCTGTACTAAATATGTGGAGTTAGTTCAGAGATCTCCAGCGCTAAGCTGTTGTGTTCTGATAGGGGGATGGTCTCCCAGCCAGATTACTCCTATCAGCCCTCTCTGCCATTGACTAATGAATTCAGGAAATGTTAATCACATGATTATTTTTTTTTTGTATATATATATATATATATATATATATATATATATATATATATATATATATATATATATATTATTTGATTTGGTGCTCAGATATGCTTGTCACATTATATGTGTAGATTTATATAAATCAATAAATAAATTAGTGGATACTTAGCCTTACTAGTAACCACAGTCTCTTCCACTTGCTCTCTGCCTTACTGCTCCAAATTTCTACCCTTCTCACTTATCCTACCCTGTACCCTTTCTTACTTCCACATTACTCCCCCATGGCCCTTCCCTTTCTCTACATCCCACCTCTTTAACCCTAACCTGATACCTTCATTTTCTTCATCACCCTTATTTGTGATTTCCCCCCTTCTAATCCTAACTTCTATCTAACCTTCTCTTCCTGTGACGGTAATACCAAAAGCAGGGAAAGATCCACAATTTTGTGCATACTATAGACCTATTTCCCTCTTGAATTCAGATACTAAACTCCTAGCAAAAATCCTAGCTATAAGATTAGAAGATCATTTGGCTCAATTAGTCCATATGGACCAAACGGGCTTCATGAAGGGCCGAGAAACTAAGGATAACACCATCCGAGCCCTCCATGTACTCCACTGGATACAGAATGGGCCATATAAGAAACCAACAGTAGTACTATCAATGGATGCCGAAAAGGCATTTGATAGAGTAAACTGGAGGTTTATGATAGAGGTACTAAAAGGAATAGGTCTTGGGGAGCGGATGATGGGATGGATATTGGTTTTTTATGCTAACCCTAGAGCCAGGGTTAAGGTAAATGGGAGTCTTTCGGACAACTTTGATATACGGAATGGCACTAGACAGGGGTGCCCCCTCTCACCATTATTATTCGCAATAGTAAAGTAAGGGAAAATAAGAGAATAACTGGGGTCGACATTGGTTCAGAAGTACACAAGGTCTCTGCATATGCAGATGACCTGCTGTTTTATCTTTCCAAACCTCATGAGTCCATACCTGCACTGATGATGGAAGTACAGAAATATGGAGAACTGTCTAATTTTAAAATAAATTTTGAGAAATCTATGGTACTGCCAAGCCATGTACAGGTTGTAATGGCCACATCTCTGAAGAATAACCTCCCGTTCATTTGGGAAGAAGAATCATTACACTATTTAGGAATTCATATTACGGCAAATACAAAACTTTTGTATGAGCGTAATTATGGATCATTAATAGTAGAGATATTGAAAGACCTCCAGAGATGGAAAGGCCACTCCCTGACATGGTTTGGGAGGGTTAAGGTAATAAAAATGAATATTATACCTAGAATAATATATCTCTTATATACTGTACCAATGTCGATCCCACAAGTTTTCTTTAAACAAATACGTAAAGCATTTATATCTTTCATATGGAAAGATGGAAAATCCAGAATAGCTTATGATATACTGTGCAGAAATAAACAGGAAGGGGGAATTGGACTACCAGATATATATATGTACTACAAAGCAATGTCTCTGGTACGTATAATAAATTGGTGCCATGACTCCTCAAATAAAATATGGGTCCAAGCTGAAAAAACTATGGCTGAAAGAGACTTAAAGGGAGCACCATGGATTCCGATTAAAGGGAGGGGGCTCTCTAAATGGACATCTCCGCTGACCCGGAATACCCTAGCGATATGGGACAGATTAAATAAAGACGGGAAATATGCACCACCCACATCCCCATTGGCTCCACTAGAGGGATACCCATGGTTCCCACCAGGAGAAGAGAATGGGGCAATGGGTCCATGCGGATCTAACGGGAATACCATGTGCTCAAGATATGCACCCCAAGGAACCCTAATACCCCTAGCAGAATTAACAGCAGCACAAGGGAATATGAGAATGGCTGAATGGAGATATTACCAAATGACAAATCTGTTTTAAGAAATTAAAACCAAAAGTAAGGACAGTAGTGTCTCTTACGACATTTGAGAATATGTGCGTGAAAATGTTGAAGCCTAGCCACTTGTTATCACAAATGTATAGGCTGGTTCTTAGTGAACAAAAAAACACGATTCCTTATTTTATTAGGGAATGGGATAAAGAGCTAAATTATATATTTACATCAGCACAAATTAAAAAACTTATAGAATCAACATACACAACATCTATAAACTCTAAAACCCAAGAAATGTCATATAAATTTATGGTCAGATGGTACCAGACGCCAGCTCGATTAGCCCAAATATACCCCACAGCAAATGGAAACTGCTGGAGGGGATGCAAAGAAAAGGGAACATTCCTCCATATTTGGTGGTCCTGTAGAAAGATCAGACCATTTTGTGAAGAAATAGCACCATGGGTTAAGAAGATGATCAACAAATCTATAGAACTATCACCTATACACTTTTTATTTCATGGAACACCAGGATCTATGAATAGTTATAAGAAAAGCGTGATACCGCACTTATTAAACGCAGCTAAAATGTTAATACCCATGTACTGGAAACAGAACAGATGCCCCTCCCTTATGGAATGGAAAAACAAAGTTAATTCAATAATGGAGGCAGAGAGATGGGTACATAAGATCAGAGACAAACAGGCTAGATTCAACAACATATGGGCAGACTGGGAACACCACTCCCTACAGATGTAATAGGAGTAATGAAGGAGGGTTGTCTCCTTACCTCTCGTATTCTTTTCTGGAGCCACATATACTCACTCCTCTCTCCAAAAACATATCGGATGCTTATTGGAGAAGACAAACTACAATATTGGATGAATGTTATGTAATTTTTTTTTCTCCCTTTGCTTTTTTGTTTTTTTTTCTCCCCCTTCCCTTTTTTTTTCTCTCTTGTTATTATTTATTTATTATTTTTCCCTTGTTCTCATCTACTCACACTTGTCATTTCTACCCAAGGGAGAGGAGATGGGAGGAAATGGACATTGAGGGGTAAAGAAAGGGGGGAGGGAAAGAAAAAGAATGGGGTTTTCCTATTTTTTTTTTTTTGGTGGACGTAAATAATTCACAAAGGGAAATATATAAGGAACACCTCAAACACTAGAGATAAAAGACAACACACACAAAATAAACACAGACACATAGATATCACAAATAAAATAAATACGTAGATACGTATTTTTTTTTTATATATATATAAATATACACTAGGAAAAAGGAAACACATACACAATAAAACACAAAATAAATATGGAAAACACGATAAGCACATAAGAATATAAAAGAAGGAACACCCTAATAGGGAATAATTTCTATGGGGGGGGGGCGAGAGGAGAAGGAAGGGATATTGATTTATTTATCTTTTTTTTAAGGGGGGGGGGGTTTCCTGCTTTGTGTTGTTTGCTTGTAAGGTATATTAATCTACTTATTACTTCAATCCCTCCTTTTTTTTTCTCCCTTGTACTTGTCTTGTTTGTATCTATAAATGTGATGTACACTGTCTCCGACGGAAGTCGAATGTATATGTAAGTGATGTTAAGAAATATACGGAAAATAAAAATAAAGAATTATTTTAAAAAAAAACCTTCTCTTCCTCTTTTATTTTACTTACAACACCACTACAGACATTGACGCTATATTGGTTTTGGAAGACAACAAACAGTATATATACAGCTTTTTCATCCAACATGAAACCAGAATCAAATGTGACAGAGAGGCTAAAACAAATGAACTTTTTAAGGACATCCACCACTTAGAATTCAAACACAAAAAAAAAATCAGATTTCTCCATTGAAATTAAGCTCGGAAACTCAAACAAAACAACAATGACTCCCTTATTACCAATATAGTAACACCTCTCATGCCATTAGAGTAAGGAATCCTGAAGACACTGCAAACCTCATTGGTGGCCTTTACTTTTCTCTGTATAACCATTCCCACCTGGCCCAGCACCCACTTTCCAAACCAGGGCACACAAAATAGATCACTATGTCATCTCCTACAACCTACCCAAACTGGATCCCCTTCTAGAACCAGACCTGGCTGAACCTATTACACAGAAGGAACTTAAAGCTGCCCTCAACACCTCTAAACTTGCTAAATCCTCTTGTCCAGGCAGCCAGATCATTCAATATTATAAAACTCTTTTCCCTCCCCTGCTCCCCACCATACTAAAGCTCTCAATTCTCGAAATCAACATTCTCGGTTATCTCAGAACTCACTGAGAACTTACATTACCAATATCTCCAAGAAAGGAAAATACCCTCCCCCCTTGTGTGCAGCTACCTCCCCATCTCTCTTCTAAACCATTACCTGACTTGTATCCATCATAATCAGCCTTGACCAAGTTGGCTTTCTCTCCACTCAAGGGGCCTGCAGCAACCTCATGAAAATCAATCTCCCTCACGCAGCCACCACTATTGCAACCCCATGTTTCCTGTTGTCAACTGATGCAAAAAACAACCTATGACAGGAGAAGTTGGCAGAGGTATCAAAACTTTTTGAACCGGGAAATCATTTTAATAAAAGTGTTCTAAAAAATATTGGCCAGAGATAATGTTATAAAATCCCCTTCATCTTCATAAAAGTGAAGGGTGTATTCACAAAGCCCTTTACTATATCCAGCAGCACCCATCAGGACTGCCTTCTTGCCCCCTTTCCCATCATTCTCTCTTTGGAGCCTTTCTTGTGAAAAATACAAAGTAATCCAAACACAAAAGGATAGGAAAACATCATTGCAACGTCTTCATCTACACAGATTATCTTCTCCTCTCTCATATTTCCCTTCCCAATCTTCTTTAGGAATTTGCAACATCAAAAAAAGAAATGGCTGCACACCATGTCTATGCCTAAGTCCATTTATTGCAACATCCCAAAGTCACACACACCATACAGTGACAGATACAGGTGGTTGATGTGTTTCACACAAGAATACTGAGCTTATTCATAACCCAGGGATACTATACTGGTACTCCTTAAATAGTTCCTCCCTCACATAACACAGGTGTCGGGTGGTATCAGTCATAGCTTCCTCCTGTCTTAAATGTTTGTATAAAAACCTATGTCAAAAGTAAATGATTAACCCATACAAAGTAGTAAATATATGCAACTACTTACATCCAAATGACACATAAAAGGTAATCCCACTTAATAGAAGATAAAAAGTTCCGCACAAATGAAACAAAACAAACATAATTGTACAAAGCAAAACATAAATAATTAAAATAAATGAATCAAAAAATTAGCAATCTTGAGAATAACTTCAAACTTAAATTGTTGAACATGGCACTAAAATACCTTAGCTCTCTTATACAGGTCAATTTGAAGCATACCTTCAATTTGAATTTCCCACCTCTCCTTCAAAAAGTGCAGTTTTTACTTCAGATATGAAACACAGTCTGGTTTTCATGGTTCAGCCACTGCAATATAATTATAATGACTATCCTACCAAAATGCCTCCCTACCTTAGACAGATTTTTCCCTAAGCTATTGTGAGTAAAAAAAAAAAAACTTCAATTTAAAAGCCACCTTCTTTGTCTCCCCAAAACATATGGAGGCCTTCCCACATCTACGTGCTACAGCCCACGTGGACCTTTAAGGCCTTAAAGGAGTTGTAAAGGAAACATTTTTTTTTGCTGAAATTACTGTTTACAGGGTATAGAGACATAGAGCCAGATTCATAAAGACTTACGGCCGGCGTATCAGTAGATACGCCGTCATAAGTCCGAATCAGCGCTGTCACAACTTTAAGCGTATGCTCAAACTGAGATACGCTTAAATATATGTGGCGTATGTAAATCAGCTAGATACGCCTATTCACGAACGTACGCCCGGCCGTCACATTAAAGATAGGCCGTTTACGTAAGGGGTTTTCAGGCGTAAAGATAAACCACCATAAAGATGGCGCAGCCAATGTTAAGTATGGACGTCGGACTAATTTTTCAAATTTTACGTCGTTTGCGTAACTCGTCCGTGAATGGGGCTGGCCCTAATTTACGTTCACGTTGAAAGCATGACGATTTGCCGACGTCATTTGAAGCATGCGCACTGGGATACGTCCATGGACGGCGCATGCGCCGTTCGTTTGAAATGTCAAATACATGGGGTCACTAGTATTTTACATAGAACACGCCCCCAACCAGCCTATTTTGAATTAGGCGGGCTTACACCGGCCCAGTTACACTGCGCCGCCGTAAGTTACAGCGCAAGTTCTTTGTGAATACAGGACCTGCTGCTCTAACTTACAGCGGCGTAGTGTATCTGAGATACGCTACCCCGGCCGAAATCTACCTGAATCTAGCCCATAATAGTTAACTGATTCCTTTTAAAAATGATTAAAAATAGATAAAAATCAATCATATAATGTGCCTGCAGTTTCACTTTCGTTTTTCATCTAGTTTCATCCTTCTGTGAAGGACAGAGACACAGAGTCAATAGAGGGCAGTGTTTGCTTTTAAAATGAAAGTGATTGGTTCTGAGGGGTTTTAGACACACAGTAATCACACCTTCTTGATTAGAGACCACAGAGAGAAGCTCCCAGTACTTTTTTTCATCAGGAAAAAGACAACCAGGAAGTGTGCAGAACAGAGAAGTATTACAGCAAAAACAAACAATGAGGACATGAAACCAGGACTGCATTAGGGTAAAGGAAGCTATTTAGCTAAAAAAAATCCTTTAGAGACCCTTTAAGCCACAAACTTAGTGCTATAATTTATAATATAATTCACATGTTTTTTTTTTTTTTTGGCCATGACAAATATGCTGACATGCCAATCATCTATTTTTTTACAATGATAACTGCCTTGTAGCTGCTGACAAGAGAGGAGTAAGGATATTTACTGGAGTCTCCTTAAAGTAAGATAAACCCACTGATAATTTTAATTACATCTGTAATACAGTATTAGCAATACCACTCATTTTTTTTTTTTTTTGGAAGAGGTAACATGACACAAAAATCATAAGACAAAAATTGATAAGCAGGAGCGGCCAAACCATTAAGGGCGCACAGGTGCCACCCCCTGACTATCGCCGCCTCTCCTATCCAATGCATCCGACTCCTTTCAGGACACCGGCGCATGGATTTCAATATGGAGGGGCTGTTTTTTTTTAAGCACCAATTAGATCAAGAGGCTCTAATAGGCTTCAATATGGGGTGGGCTCGGGTCACAGAAAGTGCGCACCGAGCCCACCCAGGTGTGTTACAACATCAATCAATATTTACTGTTGTAACACTGATCCTCCTCCCGACCAATCAGGAATGGGGTTTTGACACCGGCGACCCGATGAAAGGCTGAGAGGAGGAGCTGGAAGCCACCATGGAGGAGAGGACACTGGGAGCTGAGCCACTGCACCACGCTGCCTGCCACCTGCCACAATGGAGTAAGTGCTGGACCATCGGAAAACAGCAGGGGGGATGCCGCTGGGGGGGATGGGTGGTTTGTTTTCTGCCCCCCCCCCAAAAAAAAACACCAGCCACCACTGTTGATAAGCATTTTATTTTAACACACATGGTGGGTTAGTTTATTAACACTGAGGAGTGCAAAATCTGGTGCAGCTATGCATGGTAGCCAATCAGCTTCTAACTTCAGCTTGTTAAAAAAATGGAAGCTGATTGGCTGCACCAGATTTTTTTTTATTAGACTATAGAACTAGGTGGCTGATTTACATCATAGTATTTTGTAGAATGAGCAGATCATAATTCCAGGCACATGGAGGAACATCATTTCAGTACATAGAAGAGGGCACCAAAAATAAGAGCAAAGACATACTGTAGGTGCAAAGATACAATAACTATACTGGTGTATTGCTTAATATCATATTCAGTAGCAGTGAATGTGACATTTACCAAATATTCACAAGTGTATTGGTATATGGGTTTTAGATTAAAATGATTGATTTACCTGCAGTAAATAAGGAGTGAATGTCACAGTTATTGTTTTATAAATATACCACTAAGAAATCTTGATTTGCATGGACAGCAGAAGGTCTTCTGTGCTTGAGGACAAGTAGATACCTACTTGATGAATACTCTAGTTGAAAACATGAATCTATTAAAAAGGTTAGAAATCCCCAAGGCATAATCTCACACTTCCTCCTGAATCCACCAAACTATACAAGAATGTTCAAACAAACCAAATATTCCTTTATATGAAGTGTTTTGACTTCAGTGGTGCCAAAGGGTGGCTGGATCACATCTTTGTAGTCACTTGCTTTCCTATAGCTAAAGAAACTATTACTATATGATTCAGAAAATCGTATTCCAACCTACATATGCGTATGGGTAGATTCAGGTACGGGCGCGCAATTTTAAGACGGCGTAGCCTAGCGTGTTTACACTACGCCGCCTTAAGTAAGAGAGTCAAGTACATGATTCTCAAAGCACTTACCTCCTTACTTAGGGCAGCGTAGTGTAAACGCGGGGGGCGTAAGGGCGCCTAATTCAAATGGGTTGGAGGGGGGCGTGTTTAATGGTAAGGAGGCTAGACCTCACGTTTTTTGGCTACTGCGCATGCACCGGGCGCCTACATTTCCCAGTGTGCATTGCGGCTAAGTACGCCGTACGGGCCTATTGATTTTGATGTGGACGTAAACGACGTAAATCCCGATTCGCGGACGACTTACGCAAACAACGTAAAAATTTTGAATTTCGCGGCTGGAACGGCGGCCATACTTGACATTACTATTCCACTAGAGCCTAGCTCTAACTTTACGTGGCCTATCTCTTACGTAAACGGCGTAAAAGTACTGCGTCGGCCTGGCGTACGTTCGTGAATCGGCGTATCCCCTCATTTACATATTCTACGCCGACCGCAATGGAAGCGCCACCTAGCGGCCATCCAAAATATTGCAATCTAAGATAGGACGGCGCAAGCCGTCCTATCTTAGATATGTTTAAGCGTATCTCTGTTTGAGCATACGCTTAAACATAGGTCGGCTTAGATTCTGAGTTAGGTCGGCTTATCTACTGATAAGCCGGCCTAACTCTTTCTGGATCTACCTAATAGTATATACAGTACTGTATATATATACTAAAACTGATTAAATGTAGTGAAAGCCAACTGTTTTGTATTTTTTATACATAAAGATCATATCCTCTTTATAATTTCTTAATTATTATTTCAGTGTTGACTGCCTGGATACACATAAAGCAAACTGAATCATAATAAAAAAAAGTTGACAATAAGAAATGTAGCATTTTCATTTTCAACTTGTCGCATATAAACAGACAATAATACTTAATTAGCTTGTATCAAAAAAAAAAAAAAGAGCTAATCTGATTTAAAATAAATCAGTTGTGTGTTTTTATTGTCTTGAATTAATTACATAGCAAACAAATGATTACAACATTCAACTTTTGTCAGGCAATTAATTTGCAATTTATGACATATGAAGCATACATTATTGAGATTTATGTCAGATAATCAACCCGTAATTAAATCTTTTTGTTCTTCAGTTGAATTTACATTTATCTAAAATTAGCAGATTAATGATGTGGAGTAAATCACAAACTATGCTGTTTACCTTCAGCTAATTTGTTTGATTTTATTCTCATTGCTAGTGTTATTTTCACAAAGAAATGCCACAATCAAAGCCAAAGTTCTGTGTTAAGTTTGCACATAACTTGCAAAGTTGTGGCAGAGATTTGTGAACATCATAAGTAAAATCTACAGGTTGGAGCAATTTGGAGAGCAGGAAAGCATGGGGTGTAACACATGTGAGTATAGACAACAGAAGGTCCTTAATAGTTGCTATTTTTTCTGTTTAAAAAAAGAAAGACAAAAATGTCACCCCCCCCCCCCCAAATATAAATAAATAAAACATATTCTACTAATTTCTATGCCAATTAATAAACAACCAAAATGCATTTGTTTGTCTTGAGCCAGTTAAACTTTCCTTCAAACTTTCTTAAAAAATATTTTTTGGAATTATTTTCATAACAGTTTGTAAAATAGGAATCTACAATAATATTGATATAACAATTATTTTACAAATTTAAGCTATCCCATAGGCCTTATGGGCCAGATTCAGAGAGACGGGCGCATCTTTACATAGGCGTAGCGCATCTCATATGCGCTACGCCGTTGTAACATTGAGAGGCAAGTACAGTATTCAGAAAGAACTTGCTCCCATATGTGCGCCAGCGTAACGTAAATGGGCCAGCGTAAGCCCGCGTAATTCAAAGTAGGCAAGTAGTGGGCGGGTTGTATTTAAATTAACCGTGACACCATGTAAATGCATGGCCGAATGAACGGCGCATGCGCGCGCATGCTCAGAATCACGTCAAATTTACTCCCTAAGATACGCCGACTCAATGCCTGTGATGTGAACGTAACCTACACCCAGCCCCATTCACGTACGACTTACGTAAACAATGTAAAAATATACGCTTGTTCCAACGTCCATACTTTGCATTACCTGCGCCTCATATAGCAGGGGTAACTTTACGCAGACGTAAGTGCTTGCGTAAACGGCGTAGCTGAATGCGACGGGCGCAAGTACGTTCGTGAATCGGCGTATCTAGGTCATTTGCATATTCAACGCGTAAATCTACGGAAGCGCCCCTAGCAGCCAGCGTAAATATGCACCCAAGATACGACAGCGTAAGAGACTTACGTCGGTCGTACCTTGCAAAAATGCAGGCGTATCTGCTTTTCAGAATAAGCGTATAGATACGACGGCGCACATTTGGACTTACGACGACGTATCTGGAGATACGCCGTCGTAAGTCCTTTCTGAATCTGGCCCTATATGTCTAAGTGGAACATCAAGTAAACATTTTGGCCTAGAGGGTCAAGAACTCAGGGATCACAACACTTGCACACCATTTTGCACAAGGCTGACTTTGTATTTTATTGTTTGTATATGTATATTTTATTGTTTGTATATTATATGCTTCAGTGTGTCTGATCAGTCTACTTGTCTTTAGTAAATCAATCCTATTGCCTGTTTACACTTGTCTGCACACCAAAACTGCAGCAGTGACATATAGGGGGTTATTTACTAAAGGCAAATCCACTTTGTACTACAAGTGCACCTGAAAGTGCACTGAAAGTGCACTTGGAAGTTCAGTCGCTGTAGATCCGAGGGGGACATGCAAGGAAAATAAAAAAAACGGCATTTTAGCTTGCACATGATTGGATTATAAAATCAGCAGAGCTTCCCCTCATTTCAGAGCTTCCCCTCAGATCTACAGTGACTGCACTTCCAAGTGCACTTGTAGTGCAGAGTGGATTTGCCTTTAGTAAATCAACCCTAAAATATCATCCAGTAAGGTGCAATAAAATGCAGCATGTCTGCATTTCACCGCCACTCCCTGCACTACATCTCCTTGCTGTGTTGCAGTGGGAATGGGATACATAGAAAACAATTATTTTCTACTGCATGTGCCCTAGCAGTGAATGACATTTTCCAGTGTAGAAAAACACCAGTCACAGCACTAGCGTAATCCTAAAGGCCTAAAGTTTATGGTTATAGACTCTATAGATCCACAGTGGAAGGGCTCTAATAAAATGTGGGAAATATCCAGGTTGGAAACCTACATTGAAAACCATTACACCTTTGGACTTCAAAATATACCTAGATTTTAAAGTGATTGTAAAGTCATTATATCTATTAATATAAAAACAAACATGTTATACCTACCTGCTCCGTGCAGTGTTTTTCTCACAGGGCAGCACAGACCCTCTTCTTAGGTACCTGGCTGGAACTAATGGCTCCTTCCTCCTGTTGAGTGCACCCACAGCAAGCAGCTTGCTACGGAGGCACCTGAGACAAGCTGCAGCTGAATGGGTACAAGCTGTACCCATTCAGACATGGAGCTGTTCAGCTCCCTCCCCTTTCTCTCCTGATTGGCTAACTAAGTTTAAGTAATGGTAGCAGGATCCAATGGCGCACCTGCTGTGTCTCAGCCAATCAGGAGGGTGACTCCTGGACAGCCGAGGCACTCGTGGACATTGCTGGATAGAGAGGGGGCACAGGTAAGTATTTGGGGGGCTGAGGAGAGCTGCTGCACACAGAAGGCTTTTTATCTTAATGCATATAGGGCCAGATTCACGTAGCCCGGGCGCAGCGTAACGTAACCGATTTAGGTTACACCGCCGCAAATTTTCGGGCTAAGTGCCCGATCCACAAAGCACTTACCTGGAAATTTGCGGCGGTGTATCCTAAATCCGTCCGGCACAAGGTGGGCCAATTCAAATGGGGCGGGTACCATTTAAATTAGGCGCGCTCCCGTGCCGGACGTGCTGCGCATGCTCCCGACACAAATTTCCCGACGTGCTTTGCGCGAAATTACGACGCACCGAAGTTTTGTGAATCGCGACGTGAAAAAAATAATAAAAAAAAAAAAAAAATTCAAAAGCGACGCGGGCATCGCGAGGGGATGGCGTGCACGTGCACGTAGGGACACGCGCGCGCGCTCGTAGGTGGGGAGGCGAGAAACATCTATGGGATTGCACGGCGGGGAGGACGGACCGCCGAGGTGAAGGAAGGGAGGAGACAGCAGCTTCCAGCCAGACACGCCGTGCGCCGAGAGCCGCACAAACAGGCTCCATCGTATCGCAGCATCAGAGGGTGAAACCTAAGGACACACGCGGCCCCCCCTCACAGGTTATACAGTCTGCGAGGAGCGGATGGTTGGAAGCAGGAAAGGAGACACGCGCCGCTGCGCTGCTGAGCATACACAACCACCCTCATCACCCTCATCTCCGGTAACATACAGGCTTCAGATAGAAGCACGGAGGTAAGGTAGGGGCTGGGGAAACCCCTGATGGGAGATGTAAAGGAAGTTCTATGCTTACTACCAAGCGGGTAAGGAGAGATGGTCGAAAGATCAGATAAGGGCTATATATAATACTCTCATATAAATCAAAGAAGTGGATATCCTAAGAGGTGATGAGAACTGATGTTAAAGCTTAAGTTTGCATACAGCAAATTGTGAACAGACAGGACTGTATTCTGACTGTATAAAAGAACATCCCAGCAGCATATAGTACTGTCAAGCACTGCATATGGGTTATGTTATGTTATGAGTTCGTTCATGGTTACGAGGCTAGAAGGGGTTAAAAAAGCAACTCCCCAACTGAACAAATTATCTGAATTAAAAAGATTCAACACTCTGTACATGGTACCCTGAAAACTTGTGCAATACGCAGCGCTATGAAATCTAATGGTCTGGCACTTAAAGTAGTCCTCGGAAAAATCTGAACTCTGAACTTAGAACATTGAAAATTCATGTAACACTCCTTGGATGGGTACGATATCTCATTGAGGGGTAAATTTTGACCGTAAAAGACGGTAGGGGAGAATAAGCCACTCCTGACATTTGGCATACAGTTTTTTCTTTTTTTTTTTTTTTTTTTTTAAGCTTAGTAAAGCACTGCAGGAGGATCAGGAGGACCAGGAAGAGAGTCTGACCATGGATAGGGGGCAAAAAAAAAAGGGGTTAAAGTATAAACCCCTAAACTAAATAAGGTCTTGCATTTTGTAAGGATACACCCCCCCCCCCCCTGCATAAGACATAAAGTAACCAACACAGTCCATGTAAAAAACCCCCTTTAAACCTGGAACCCTGAAACCGGCCCAGCAGGCCCTGTGGCCCTCCGTTTTGGTGCCTATCTCCCCTTTTTGGCCACCCTCTATGTCTGTTTTCTCTTTTTTCTTGTTTTATATACAAGTAATATCCTAGTGATTGGTCAAGGAAATCTACCCTCACGACCGCAGGGACATATATAGAAGCATTTAACACACGAGGTGTGACAGCCTTATTTGCGCCCAATGGCTTACTTAAAGCACCACAAGACTCAGGGCCATCGCTAAACAGGTGTCAGTTCCTTCTG
The DNA here is from genome assembly GCF_905171775.1 of Rana temporaria. Classification (NCBI taxonomy): domain Eukaryota; kingdom Metazoa; phylum Chordata; class Amphibia; order Anura; family Ranidae; genus Rana; species Rana temporaria. Next base: position 219,919,887 of record NC_053493.1, on the reverse strand, counting down.
CCTGTAACCTGACCCTGGGTTTATGTCTGTGCTCTGATCCATACTCTCGACTCTGCCGGTTCATGGAACTCTGTTGATGACTCTGGTTTGTGACCTGACGCTTACTGAGAACCGCAAATTTTGATTGGGTTAAACGAGCATTTTTGCTCTGGCCTTCACTCTCCCTTTCTCATCTTATTATTTCTCTCTCTCCTTTTATGTCCATTCCTTTTGGTCTTCTCTCCCTTTTTCCTGTTTTTTTGGTGTTTGCTCTATTTTGTGATGGGGACCTCAGATATTGGTCAAATAAACTTTCTGAGCCGAGATTAAGATATATTAAGCAATTTTCTCTCAGGAGGAGTGAATGAGAAAGAAAACCAAAGAAAATTCAAATTTGAAGGGGGATAAGACCCGGTCATACTGGGTAGAGTACCTGACATTGGATTCTTTATTAACCCGCTGGGAATAGGAAGCCAAGCTGGGGAAGAGAATTAGAAGGAAGGAGACTAGGATGAGCAGAATGACGAGTAGATCAACAAGGGGGGGACCCCCAACCACTCCAAGTAATACAACAGCAACAAGCTCAATAAGACCATTTGTGACAAGAGGGGAAAGCCCGCGAGTCACTGAGGCCCAGGGGGTAACAAAGCAACAACAAGCGAACAAAGTTAAAAAAGCTGAAAATAAGAAACCCCAGAGTGATAACTCCAGAGAAACATCTATAGAATCAAGAGAGGAGGGGCCTACAGGAAGCAGACTGGAGAGTAGCAGGATGGATGAACGAAGCGCAGACACTCAGTCCCCCTCAAAGGGAGAAATGGCAGAGATGTTGTTAAGGCTGGAAAACGTGATAAAAGGAGAAATACAGAATCTACGGTCAGATTTTGTCCACATGCTCTATAGAATTGAAACAGCAGAAGAACAAATAGAGAAACAGGAACAGGAATCAAGCGCACTAAAAGCCCAGATGGATCAGATTCAATTACAACAGAGGCATATTCTCTACAAATTGGAGGACCAGGAAAATAGAAGTCGGAGACAAAACTTAAGGATAAGATTCATACCAGAGAAGAGGGACGAGGACCTCAGGCCAATAGCTCAGAAGATATTCAACCCAATATTGGAAAGAACAATAGATAACCCAATTGGAATTGAAAGGGTCCATCGAGTGGGAAACCCGAAAAGAGCGACCCCCGAGCGAACAAGAGATGTCATAATAAGGTTCAGATTTTATGAAGATAAAGAAGCAATTTGGAAGAAATTGAGGGGACAACCCCCGATAGTGTTTGAAGGGACGGAGTTGCAGATATTCACGGATGTGGCCCCAGAAACCCTGGCAAGGAGATGGTTGTTAAAACCACTCCTAAAGCAGATGATAGACTCGAACATTAAATATTACTGGGGGTTCCCCGCCTGCCTAATTGGAACAAAGGAAGGGAGATCTGCGTCACTAAGATTTCCTGAGGACTTAAAGGAATTTTGTAGGAAATTAGATATCCAGGTCCCTGACCTACCAGGTTGGGAGTAGGGGGGGGGGGGCGGGGACGAGAGGGAGAGGGGGGAGAATGGAAACTCCCGCCCTGTCCACTCTACCTTGTTCTCCCTAGTTGCCCCTTCTCTCTTTTCTTTTCCTTTTTTTTTTTCTGTGTATGCTCCTCTTTTTTTTTTTTTTTTTTTTTTTTTTTGCCATTACCTCACATGCTCTTTTCTATCCCTGACTCGGGCTTTCCGCTGACCTCGGACTGGGGCTTTGTCCCCGCCCCCCCCCCTCCGGCTGGAAAACCGGGAGAGGGGGGAGGCAATCTCAGACCCCCACCCAGAGCGATCTGGACCAGGGCTTGGAAGACGGCCCAGAGGCCTTTAATAGGCCAAATAGGGGGGGAGGGAGGGAGGGGGGAGGAGATGAGAAGGAGGGAGGGATGGGCTGGAGGGGGAGGGGATGGGAGGGAGGGAGGGAGGGGGGAGGAGACGAGAAGGAGGGAGGGATGGGTTGGAAGGGGAGAGGACGGGAGGGTGGGGGAGGGGACGGGGGGGGCGGGAGGGAGGGGAGGGATGGGATTGAGGGAGGGAAGAAACCCTATCTCACCAAAACAATCAGAAGAGAGCATAATCCGAAGAAAGGAAAACAAAGATGACAGTGATTAAATGTCTGTCCTATAACGTCAAAGGCCTTAATAGTCCTACTAAGAGACATAAGATATTAAAGGAGTTGAAAAGGTATAGGACAGACATTGCCTTCTTACAAGAAACCCACCTTACATTGGGGTCAAACATAAAGATATACTCCCCCGACTTTCCCAGATGGTACTATGGAGATACCATCTCAAAAAGAGCTAGAGGGATAGCAATTGGAATAGCGAAGGGGACACGGTTTGCTCTAACAGATAGAATGACAGACCCGGAAGGGAGATTCCTCTTTTTAAGGGGAAAACTGGAGGAGGAGGAATACACTCTTGTAAATATATATGCTCCGAATACCTCCCCGATGAAATACCTGTTGGGAATATTAGAGAAATTAAAAGATTTTAGGAGGGGAAAGTTAATACTGGGAGGTGACTTAAACTTTTGTATGGACCCGAAAGTAGATAAAACCTACCAGACATCAGATACCCAAGACATACTACTAAAAAAGGTTAAGGAAAGTTTGTATAGAAATCAATTAGTGGATACATGGAGGATCTTTAACCCGGGCCAACGAGATTACACGTTTTTTTCCCCGGTCCATGGTAGTTATTCTCGGATCGACCACATACTGGTGGACCATAGAATGTTGGAGATGGTGGTCGAGACAAGAATAGAAACCATGACGATTTCGGATCATGCCCCCATTAGCATATCCATAAATATCTCAGGGAACCAAAAGCTCTATCAAAACTGGAGACTTAATGAAGAGTTAATAATCAAAGAGAAAAGTTTCCTGAGGGTTAAAAAAGAATTAGAAGAGTACTTTAAAACAAATGAGATAGATGGAATCTCTAAAGCAACACTTTGGGACGCCCATAAGGCGGTGATAAGAGGGGTCCTGATCTCTGAAGGAGCAAGGAAGAAGAAAGAAGAGAGTAGTACAAGGGAAAAACTTATAGAGGAGATTTTTAATCTTGAACAAAAACATAAGAAAATAGGAAAGCAACAAGACCTTTATTTAAACTTAGTAAACAAGCGAAATGAGCTTAAAGAACTCTTAGATCAAGATACAAAAAGGGAATTTAACTCAATAGCAAAGGAAAGATACAGGTGGGGAAATAAAACAAGCAAACATCTTGCTCGGATGGTACAAAAAAAGAAATCTAGGAATTATATAGACAAAATTAAAAATGAAAAAGGTAAGGTCTTACATACAACAAAAGATATTGCAGAAACATTCAGAATATACTATGAAAAACTATATTCAGTAGAACAAAAGAACTGGCAAAAAGGGGAGAAAGAAAATAAGATTACAACATTTTTAAAAGAAGCAGGAATATCAAAAATAGATCAAACGGAGGCAGAAGGGATGGATAGGCCTATCACAGAAAATGAAATTAAGCTAGCATTAACAAGTTCAGAAACTGGAAAAAGCCCGGGCCCGGACGGCTTCACAGTGATGTAATATAAAAAATACAAGGAGATCCTTCTACCAAAACTATGCCAGTACTTTAATGGACTTGGAAGAGAGTATAAATTAAGTAAAGAAGCATCAGAGGCAACCATCACAGTTATTCCAAAGGAAGGTAAAGACACAGGAAGCTGTTCAGGGTACCGGCCGATATCTCTGCTGAACACTGATATAAAATTGTACGCAAAGGTATTGGCCGGAAGAGTTAGACAGGAAATGACAAAACTGGTACATCCGGACCAAACGGGCTTTGTTCTGGGCAGAGAGGGTAGAGACAACGGAGTAAAAACACTCTTGTTGCTCCAGAGAATGAAGGCAGTAGGGTCCCCAGGTTTACTTCTGTCGATTGACGCAGAAAAAGCGTTTGACAGAGTAGACTGGGGACTTATGCTGCTGACTCTGAGAGGCATGGGGTTTGGACAGAGAATGATAGACTGGATCGCAGCCCTTTATTTGTCTCCCACTGCCAAAATAAAGATAAATGGCAGTCTATCTCAAACTTTCTCAATGAAAAATGGTACAAGGCAGGGGTGTCCTCTGTCGCCACTCCTGTTTGTGCTCTCTTTGGAGCCGTTGCTGGCCAGGATACGCAATTGCAAAGAAATAAAAGGGGTCAAAGTGGGAGAGGAGGAATACAAACTTTCTGCCTTTGCAGACGACATCCTCTTCTATTTGGACAAACCCAAAACATCAATCTCAAACCTATTAAATCTATGTAGAGATTATGGGGAAATTTCGAACTTCAAAATAAATCTCACCAAAACGGAGATTATGAGTATAAATATAAGTAAATTAGAAGAGCAATTCTTAAAAGTGAAGTACCAGTTCGCCTGGGTTAAAGAACTCAAATATCTAGGGATACTGTTAGCAAACTCTATAAAAAAAATGTATAAGATAAATTTCATTCCCCTATTAAATGAAATTAAGACAGAAATAAAAAGAGTGGAAAATAGAGCAATATCATGGATAGGACGAATCAATTATTGCAAAATGGTTATCTTACCTAAAATATTATATAAATTTCAGATGATCCCCATAGCCCTCCCGAGAACACTATTTTCCGCTTTAAAAAAAATAATTATGAATTACATTTGAAGAAATAAGAAACATAGGATATCACTCCAGACCCTAAAACAACCAAAAAAAAGGGGGGCTTAGCGGTACCGGACGTCAAAGGATATTATGATGCAGTGGTAATGACAAGGGTGGTGGAGTGGGCCAGAGCCAACAAAGAAAAAAGGTGGGTTAGTCTAGAAAATGAGTTAGCACAGACGAGGCTGGACAAGATTATATGGAATCCTCCTCAATTTAGAACACTAGAGAAAAACACACATGAAATAACAAAAAATGCACTTAAAATATGGGACAATGTCTACAAAAAAATTGAGAAGGAATATAATTCACCTTTTATAGCACTGAAAAATAATGATTATTTTGCACCAGGTAAAACACAAGTCGGGGGGAATTGGATCAAACAGGACACGGCACAACTAAGGGACATAATAAGGGAGGGTCACATAATAACACTACCCGAGTTAAAAACTAAAAAGAATTTAATGGAAATTAATGAATGGAGGTACCAGCAGCTCAAACATTTTACCCAGGATCTACCAGGCCCACTGAGAGCGGGAGACCAGTTAACAGACCTAGAAAAAATATGCTTCATGGAAAGAGCAAAAGGAACTACATCAAAGCTATATAGAATTCTATTGAAGATGGATGAGCAGAATATACCTCCATTCATTAAAAAATGGGAAAGGGAACTGGGAACACAACGGGATAAGGGCACAATAGATAAAATGTTGGCTCTGACACACTCCTCTGCGGTAGATAGTCGAACGGCGGAGATGTGTTTTAAATGCATATCCGGATGGTACATGACCCCGGATAAGCTAAAAAAATTCAAAGAAGATCAGACAGGAGAGTGTTGGAGGGGATGTGGATCACCAGGAAATATGGCACACATCTGGTGGGGATGTACTAAGGTTAAGAGGTATTGGGAAAAAATCTTGGCCTGTGTGGAAGAGATCACAGGGAAAAAGATCAAGATGGACCCATGGGTCATCCTATTTCATGGGGGGGAGGAAGGTATAAAAAGTTACAGGAAAACGCTTGTACCACATCTACTCAATGCCGCTAAGAGACTTATTCCAAGGAGGTGGCAAGAATTGGAGTGCCCCTCAATTTGGGAGTGGATAGATGCGGTCGAAGAAACTTACAGAATGGAAGAATTAAAAGAGGGCATAGAGGGTAATAACATCTTACAAACTACGAAATGGGATAGATGGAGGACTTTCAAGAAATCGTGGAGTTATGCAGAAAAATTAAGGGTAGACACTTAAAAGAAACACTAGAAGAAAATTTGAAAGAACTAGTGATATAGGAGATTGTTTAAGGTGAGATAGGGGGGATGGGGGGGGGGGAGGAGAAGGGGGGGATAAAATAAAAATGTAATCCTTTTGTTCCTCTGAAATATGAGGAGTGACATTTAATAAATAACAATAATATATATTTACATATAAAATAAAGAAAAAAAAAAAAGAAAAAAAAAAAAAAAGGGAAAAAAATGAAAAATTTTCACACAAGAAGAAGCGACACTTATGATGCAAAACCAACATAGAGATGCAATGGGCAGGTGCGCCGAACATGAGCATATAATGCACACTCTATGGGGTGGAGTCTGAAGTGGAAAAAAAAAGAAAAAAAAAAAAAAAAAAAAAAAGCGACGCCGGAAAGATGGGTATACTTTTACATGGTGTACTAATTTTACACTTTGTAAAAGGTGCCCTATCTTTGCGATGGCAAACTAACACTTGCAGCGACGTAACGACGGGAAAAAGTTTTGTGGATCGCCGTAACTACTAATTTCCATACCCGATGCTGGTTTACGATGCAAACTCCCCCCAGCGGCGGCCGCGGTACTGCATCCTAAGATCCGACAGTGTAAGTCCATTACACCTGTCGGATCTTCTGCCTATCTATGCGTAACTGATTCTATGAATCAGTCGCATAGATAGAAACAGGGATACGACGGCGTATCAGCAGATACGCCGTCGTATCCCTTTTGTGAATCTGGCCCATAATGTATTAAGATAAAAAAAAAAACGTCTGCTTTTACAACCACTTTTACTGTTTTATTTAAACTAGTTAATTTTTCCTTCTGTTCTAATAAAATTTACTGATTTACGGTATATATCTTACGTTTTTTTCCAGTCCTTTTTTAATTTTAATATTTTATTATGTTTATGCATGATTTGGGATCACTAATTATACGTCTATAGCTTTTAATGTCACTTTTTTAATGGAGATGTTATAGAGTGCTGCTTTTTTTTATTTTGTTGTTGTCATCACTGCCATGTACGACATATGTTGTCCTCTTAATGTCTTATATAACACTTTAGTTTGTTTGGGACAGTTTTTGTTCTATATGCAATTGTAATTTTTTGACTGTCCTGCCTTAGAAAAAAAAGCCACTGACTTGACTACATTATATGTGCAGTGAGTTTTCATTGGAATATGGCTCCTGTTTTGAACTATAATAAAATGGCTGACTGCTGGAAATATACTGTGTATTGACAGTTAGCCTTTCTTTACCCTTACTAATGTAGCGCCCTGCTCCTGACGATCAGGCGCTATGTTAAATTTAGTGGGTGTTTGAGCCGATAGTTGGCTCAGACTTTTTTGATTGATGCTAAATCAGCCTCTGTCCTGGCTGTGGCTGTGCCTGGAGGGATTTCCCCACTGTTGTCTGTAGGTGGCAATGCCAGTGTTGGAACTCAGGCAAGCCATGGTGTATTGAGTGTCTTTCCCCGGGAACAGCCCAGTGGGAGTGGGGGGGCTGGGCATGCTGGGGAAGGATACTTATGGGGCAGACGCCATTTTTTGGGGTCCTTCGCCTCGTGGCCCTCCTGGCGCAAGGTATGTGTAGTGCAAATTTTAGCCTTGGGACCACGTTGGCTCGAGGCTGCATTTCTACCGAGTAGGCCCAGCTGTCCTGACTGGGGCCTATGATGTCAAAGGGATCCTAGCTGTCGGTCTTACAAGAGGAGGCTACTTAGTAGAGGAAACTGGGGGAGAACCTGCCCTGGAGGAGACCAAGCGGAAGGCTAGTGTCTCAGGATAGGCCTGTTGACTCTATTAAGGGAGGATCCGCAGATCACGTTACCCTACAGTTTCACCGGGTCGGCTTAAAGGCTCTTTAACTGTATGACTGGAAGTTCGGGTACCAAATCCTGTGGCAGAGGATTCTGGACTGTTCATTTTTGCTCGCAACCAGTCTGTGGCAGAGACTGTTACTGATCATTGTTCGTGCATCATTCTGGCTGCTAGGCCAGGTGAGAGGGGCCTATCTGGGTGAGCAATACCCACTTGAGAGGCAGTGGTGAATGACTTCTGGATCTTAGAAGTTTTCCCCAGTGATCTGTGCTGTGTACCTGAACCTTTACCTTCCTACTTCACCCTTCTACTTTCTTTGCAAATTATGAGAAAAATAAAACCTGACAGCTAAAGGTGTTACAACGTGTGTGGACATTGGAGTTTTTTTACAGACTTTCTTCCCAGAGACAACAAGAGTTGAGGTAATGTGCAGACCCAAAACTAAGCATCAGCTACTATGGGGGTAGTGCTACACTAATGAAACATGACTGTTGCAGTTTTTGGACTACATAAAAATGGCTGCCTGCCGGTAGTGTACTGTGGTCTATTGGAAAATAGTTGCTAGACTTCGGCAAAATGTCGAAGATGCACTTTCTTTATAGCCATATGTAATCATGGTGTGTTCCCCACAAAGAACTGACAAGCAAATGGCCACTGAACTATGGAAAAATGTCAGAGATGCACTTCCTGTATAGACACGTGTAATCAAAGTGTGTTTGCCCAAAAGAAAATGTCTGGTGGACTGGAAATGTACTGTGGACTCCAGCAAAATGGTGATGATCTTTCTATATAGATATGTGGAATCATAGTGTGTTTGCCCACAAGAAAATGGCTGCCAGTCTCTGGCAAAATGGCTGCCATTTAACAGCTCCATTACATTCAACCAAATTCTTCTAATTTTTTATCGCTGTTTTCTAGCTGGTCTAAAACCACTTTTGACGTGAAGGGACACTTTTTGGTTGCTATGGACAATCTCCAGTTTCCAGGCAGAGAAAAAATATTTATAATATAAAAGTGCATGCAGGGCACTGGATAAACCACTAGGGACCAGAAAGTGATGGCCTTGCTTTAAGGTGGTCTGACAGAAGGCAGCATGTTGTAGTACCACAAACATGGGACATATATCTCACCTGCTGCTGTTCCTGACCTCTGGGAGTCCAGGACCAGATAGGGCTCCCTCCTGTATGTGCTTTTCAATGTCCCAATTTTAGTGTCCACACAGAGTTGCACAAATGGCGGCAGGTTCTCCAGCGCTGCCTTCTATTTATTTTATTTATATTCTATACTAAGAAAAATGTTTTATTTTTTAAGTGTTAATGTGTTTTTAACCACTTCAGATCCGCGCTATCGTCAAAAGACGTCTGCAGCGTGGACCTGAAGTCCCGAGTAGACGTCTTTGGATGTCCTGCTGTTTCTCGGCTCCCTGCGCGTCCCCGCGAGCGCGCTTCAGGGAAAAACTGTGTTGGCCAGGTCCCTTGGACACAGCCAATCACAGATCGTGCTGAATGGCCAATCGCAGAGGCCATTCAGCACTCGATCTCGCTGTCCAATGAGAGATGATCTCAAATGTAAACAAATGAGATCATCTCTCATCACCGGCTTTCTCTCCTCACACACAAACAGCGTGTGAGGAGAGAGAGATCGATCTACGAGTACAGTGAAAGTTAGTGAATAAAAAAAAAAACTGTTAAAACAGTGCCCACAGTCCCTGCCAGTGCCACCTGCCAGTGCCATCAGCCAGTACCAGCTGCCAGTGCATTCTCATCACTGCCACCTGCCCCTGCCATCAGTGCAACCTGCCCCTGCCATCAGTGTCACCTGCCCCTGCCATCAGTGCCACCTGCTTGTGCCATCTGCCATCAGTGCAATCTGCCATCAGTGCTACCTGCCAGTGCAATCTGCCATCAGTGCCACCTGCCAGTGCAATCTGCCATTAGTGCCACCTGCCAGTGCCATCTGCCATCAGTGCCATCTGCCATCAGTGCTATCTGCCTGTGACATCTGTGCGTGCCATCTGCCCGTGCCATCTGCGCGTGCCATCTGCCCGTGCCATCTGCCCATGCCACGTGCCCGTGCCATCTCCCTGTGCCACCACCCATCAGTACTACCTGCCATCAGTGCTACCTGCCATTAGTGCTACCTGCCATCAGTGCTACCTGCCATCAGTGCCATCTGCCCATGCCATCTGCCCATGCCATCTGCCAGTCTCATTTGCCGTCAGTGCCACCTGTCAGTGTCATCAGTGCCACGTGCCAGCTTTTATGTTTAAATGTTTTTATTGAGATTTTTCAAAAGCACAACATGTCAGTTAACATTGGTACATGTTTATGAAGCGACAGTTCCATCTCACATATACATGTCGGGAGATAATCTCCCCTATCCCTAAACAAAAACATATTCAATGTACTCTTCAAGAGCGTGCAGCCCACCTTGTTAACTCAGGTAGTGTGAGCGTCAATTCAGGGTGCCTCCTGATACATTAGTACCGCCCAGTTCCCGTAACCCCTGGCACACCGTACGCCCCTACAAGGGATCACGCTGCGTCCCGCGTACCAGGGTCAGGGGCCCGGGCAGGCTTAAATCAGCCGCGCTCTGCCCCCTCGGGGGAAGAAGTCTGCCCGCTCTCAGGGCAACCCCCCTAAAAGGGGTGCCACCTGGATTTTAACATTTTACCCAAGAGCAGCATCTAGCACCAAGGGAGGTGCCTACAGGGGGGGAGAGGGAAAGAGATAGAGAAACGTGTTAAAGAGAGAAATGACAGAGAGGCCTAGCTAAGATCAGAGTGGAGTGTTCCCGCTTCCAGGCGGTGCCCCAGGCAGGAGAGAAACATTGCAGAAGGTAGCCCAGGGTTCCCATATAGACCTGAATTTGTCGGTCTGATCCGCCCGCTTCGCTACTATTTGTTCTTGTGACATTATCCAGGTTACTTTCCTCCTAAACATCCGGAAAGAAACTGCGGGTTTCTTCCAAGCTTTAGCTATGGTCATCCTGGCCCCCAATAAAATGAAAACTGATAATATCCTGGAGTGTTTAGGTAGGCCTGGGATGCACTGGTTTAGGAGCGCCGTGTTAGGCTGAGGGGGTATCCTTTTCTCTAGTACGGAGCCCATAGTGCGGAAAACTCTTTTCCAAAAGGATCTAATGCGGGGGCAGGACCACCACGTGTGTAGCATGTTACCTTCCAGTTCGCATCCCCTAAAACATAATGGAGAGGACCCAGGGAACATTCTAGCCAGTCTAGAGGGGACGTAATACCACCTAAACATCACTTTAAGACTAGCTTCAATGAGACATGTATTGAGAATACCTTTATATGCTCGCTCCGTTGCTCGGTGCCAGACTGCGGTGCTCCAAGATGTGTTCAGTTCCTCCTCCCAGACCCAGGCATACGAGGGCTTATCCGTCTTATACTCCAGGGTCACATAAATTAACGAGATCCCACCCCTCTGATCCCTAGAGTTTGCGCACCAGTTTTCATATGGCGATATCCTGGGGGGCGCTGACTTGTCCTTCCAGATAGTGTGGAGATAGTGGGATATTTGAGATAACCTAAAGAGTTCCTCATCGGGCATGTCAAGTTTTTTGCAATGATTTAGTGACAGTGGGCCCTCTCTCGCCAGGAAGTGACCTATCCTGTACATTCCCTTATCTGTCCACCACCGGAACGCCTTGATGTCCATCCCTGGGGGAAAGTCTGGGTTATGGAATATGTGCGAGAGGGGTTTCAGAGGGGAAATCAGTCCGGGACGAGAAAATAGTTTAGAACATAGGGCTACGGAGTGAGATAGCGTGGGCGCTAAGATGGCTGGTCTGCGTTTGGGGTCACACCCCAAGACATAATCAATGGTATGTGATGGGATGGACTGCCTCTCCATTGCAAGCCAGTCCGGTTTCGGTCCCTGGAGGAAGGCCGTCGAAATTTGTGTTAGTTGGGCCGCTTGAAAATACCCCCATAAACTTGGTAGCCCCATACCTCCTTGAGTTTTTAATCGATAGAGAACTCCCGATGGACACCTATACCCCTTTTTCCCCCACACAAACCGGGTAATCTCTGCCTGGAATTTATTAAGGAAATGTTTCGGTACCGCGATCGGGAGCGATCGGAACAGGTATAGCAAACGTGGCAGAAGGGTCATTTTTACCGCGTTCACCCGGCCCAGCCAGGACAGCCCACATTTGGCCCACCTCCCCAAGTCCCCTCTACACTTGCTGATCATCGGGGGGTAGTTCACTTTAAAGAGGCCTTCGATATGGGATGTGAGCTTAATGCCTAGGTACGTAATATGTGAGGAAGCCCATTGGAAATCAAAGTTATCAGTAAGCTGTTTAAGTAGGTCCGGGGGGACTGAAATATTAAGAGCTAGAGATTTCCCCACATTTACCCGCAGGCCCGACACCTCACGGAATACCCCTAGGGTCTGGAGTATCTTTGTTGTGGATGTAAGGGGTGAAGTGACAAAGAGTAGGAGGTCGTCCGCGTACAGGGCACATTTGTGTTCCTTTGGTCCACAGAATACCCCCTTGATATCAGGGTTCGTCCTAATTGCTACTGCCAGCGTTTCGATAGCCACAGCAAATAGGAGCGGGGAAAGAGGGCACCCCTGCCTGGTCCCTCTGCCAATTGGGAAGGATTTAGAATATCTGCCCATTAGTCGCACCTGGGCGGAGGGGTTGGAGTAAAGTGACCCAATGAGGCCCATGAAGTTGGGTCCAAACCCCCACCTTTTCAGAACCTCCCTCAAGTACTCCCAGTCTATAGTGTCAAAGGCCTTATGTAGGTCTATAGATAACAGGAAGCCCTCCTGCCGCGGTCCTCCGTCCCACTGTGATTGCAGAAGGGAAACGATGTCTATAGCCCGTCTGATCTGGTCTGTCCCCTGTCTCCCAGGGATGAAGCCCACCTGGTCTTTGTGTACATATGAGGCTATGAAGCCGGACAGCCTATTCGCTAGTATTTTTGTCATGATTTTAATATCGTTGTTAATCAGTGAGATGGGGCGATAATTACACACCTCGCTCGGGTCCCTATCCGGTTTCGGAATGACCGAGATGTAGGCAGAGTTTAGGTCTGTCCCCAGTTGGGCTCCATCCCTGAGAGAATTGAACAGTCGTGTCAGGTGTGGGGCCAGGCATGCCCCAAATTTCTTGTAGTAACCAGTGGAGAAGCCATCTGGACCCGGCGATGAGCCCAGTTTGAGGGCCTTTATTGTGGACAATACTTCCTCTTGAGTGAAAGGGGATTCCATGATGTTCCCCCGTCAGGGATGGCAATGGGAGATCGTCTAGAAAATCCCTTCCTATAGGGGAGGGTGGAGTTTGAGCAGGCTTGTATAGCCCCTCATAAAATTGAAGGAATGAGTCCATTATTTTAGTTGGGTTCTGCGTCAGCTCCCCTGTGGGGACCCGTATTTTAGGAAAAGCAAGCGCCCGCTGTTTGGGGCTCAGTTTGGTAGCCAGGCGTGAGCCTATCCTGTCAGTTTGGGAATAAAACCTAGCCCCTGACCATCTGAGGTGCTTCTCGGCCGCAGTTGTCAGTGCTAAGTTCAGAAGCGCTCTCGCTTCGTCCAGTCGGTCAAGAGAGTCAGCCGTGGGTTGGCGTTTGTGTGCTTTTTTCACCTTGTTAAAGGATTCTGTAAGCCTGATAATGTCAGCCCTATGTTCCTTTTTGAGTTTAGCGGCTACCTGTATCAGTTTCCCCCTGATGACCGTTTTGTGCGCTGCCCAGACCGTGGAAGGGGAGACTTCAGACGTTGTATTGATAAGGAAATATTCCTTAATGTCTTTCTCTAGTAAGGAGCATTGGACCGGATCGCTTAGAAGCGACTCATTCAGGCGCCAGCGAGGCGGGTTTCTAGAACCCGTTGGCCTTCTAGTAAGCAAAGTGACCATTGAGTGGTCTGACAGGGGGGTGTCAGCAATCCTGGCGTTACAAATTAATGGCAGTGTCGTGGCGTGGGTGAAAACGTGGTCAATCCTGGCATAGGAGTTGTGGGGGGCAGAGAAGTGGGTGTAATCTTTTGTGCGTGGGTTTACCTCCCGCCAGACATCAATCAACCCCGCCGAATGGAGGAGCTTGGCTATGTTAGCGCTCTGTTTGGAGGGGCGTTTAGGTTTAGGTGCGCCGTTAGCCGTCTTATCCAGTGAGAAGTCAAACGCCGTATTTGAGTCTCCCCCCAGGAAGACAGTGCCCCTCAAGTGTGGTTGTAGTTTGCGTAATAGTGATTCAAAAAAGGGTCTTTGGCCCTTATTCGGTGTGTAGTAGGAGACGAAGGTGTATAGTTCCCCGTCGATATGGCCTGAAACCAGGATATAGCGGCCCAGCGGGTCCACTATAGATTCCATCAGAGACAGGTTGATGTGTCTGGCGAAACATATGGCCACCCCCTTCGTTTTATTGTCAGCCGAGGCAAGATAAAATTGGGGGTAACTGTGGTGGAGGAATGTGGGTCTGTAGGTGGACGGGAAATGTGTCTCCTGCAGTAGGAGGACTTCAGCGTGCATAGAGTGGTATGACTGGAGGAGCTTCCTGCGTTTAACGGGGGAATTTAGGCCCTGAGTGTTATGGGAGATGATCTTAAGTGTTGGTGGGGGGGGACATGTGTCAGCCATGGATCAGAGGTTTGGGAGCCCCCCTATACCAATGCTGCCTACCTGGATCCTGTCGGGAGTATTCCTTCCGTAGTTCTGGCCCTTGCAGCGTCGCGAGACCTGGGTCTGGGCTGAGGCTCCGGAACACACCCCGGAATCGTGGAGCACCCCTAGGGGAATGTGGAGAAGTCAGAAGTAAAAGAGGTGAAAAAGAGAAAGAAGGGAGAAGAAAAGATAACATTAATACATAGCTGCTGCCGAGCAAATCAAACCTCAAACTCGGTAAACATTTCTTGACCGTATTCCGGGGGTCCCCTGACCCCCCCCCACCCCGGGGTGTAGTGGGCAATACTGCCCTCACCCCAAAAAGTTTAGGGCACCGAAATAACCCTAAAGCCGGGCTACCGGTAACGGATCTGGCTTCACCAAGGGTGATCCTGATCCAATGGAGGTGCACTGAGTCCACCACGGCCCGTCACCTCTATTCTATCACTTAGGGCTAACCGGGAGCCTATGATACCCATAAACTGAACGCCCCTACCGTGTAGGCTAGACCCACAAACTGTAACCGAGCCCCCAACATGAACTAACTGGAGGAGGGAGAGAAGGAAAAGGGCCAGCATCCAGTAACTTAATCCGTAATAAAAGCTGCCCGCCTGTGGGGCCTGTGGGCCATGAACCCACCCCCCCCCCTTCTCCTAGTACGTCTCCTAGAACTGCGACCCCCCCTCCCCCCCCGCTCTATCAAACTGTGACCTTGATTTTCCCCCTAGTCTCCCCAGCAAGAATAAGATGTGTGATATTAAACAATCCCTAGCGACCAAGCTGAAGAAAATAGGCCCCCCAGGAGCCCCAGAGCTCCCGAAACTATACCCCCCCCCCCAGAGTCCCAGGCCAGAGTCCCAGTCCCTATACCATGCCCAAAAAGCAACATACGCTAACAGTAACATAAAAAGATAAATAAAACTGCTTATCAGAGTTCCGATAGGCCTCAACAAGGCAACCCAATAGTGGTATAGGAAGTCAGTTCCCACAAGGGCCAACGATGGGACCGGGGGGGAAAGAGGGACCCTCCACCCCCGTAAGGGATGGGTAGTTCTTCAGTGGTTCAGACCAGTCAGGACTGGTAGTACTTCAGCCGATGAATCTCATGTGAAAGAGTTCTCCTTGGAGCGCTTGTGGTTCTGTGTCAGCCAATTCTTCTGCAGCAGGCTTGCGGGCGGCGGTCTCTTCGTGGATCCAGGTGTCCCCCTGCCGGACTGTGAGGATGGCGGTTCCAGGACAATCAGTCCTAGTTGGGTTAGCAGGCGTTCCCCCTCTGTGAATGATGAGAAGCCAAAATTTTTGTTTCTGTAGGAAAAGTTCACTCGTAGCGGGAAGGACCATCTGTACGTGATTTCTTTTCCCATAAGGACCTGCAGCAGCGGTTTAAGTGAGCGCCTCTTCTGCACTGTGTAAGGTGACAGATCCGCAAAAATTTGGATGTTGTGGCCGTTCAAAGTGAGGTTGTCTGATCTCCTAGCTCTCCTCATCACCTCTTCTTTGACAGCATAGTAGTGCGGTTTCACAATGATGTCTCTGGGCAGGCCATCCGATCGGGGGGATTGTAAGGCTCTGTGTGCTCTATCTAGCTCAAGACGGTGCTCAGCGATATCAGGGATGAGGCTTTTAATCAGGGTTTTCACTGCCGCTTGCACCTCCTTGTCCGACTCCGGGAGCCCCCGCACCCTAAAATTATAGCGTCTCGAATGGTTCTCGAGGTCGTCGATCTTAGAAAAAGCCATCTCCAGTTGATCCTGTACCTCTTGCAACCTTGTGGAATTCTGATTGATTCGCGCCACTGCCTGGTCCGCCTTTTGCTCTATTGTGTCCATCCTCATCCCCAGCTGCAGCAAGTCTGCATGGATGGATGATGTGATCTGTGCTGCGTTCAGTGCCAGGCTCCTGGACAGCATTTGGGAGAAAGCAGCCATCATAGAGGGAAAGTCAGTGGGAATGGGGGCCTCCTCCTGCACCTCACTGACAGTAAGCAGCAGGCCTGTATGTGGGTCCAGCATGGGGGTAGTGGGGAATGCAGATCCCATCCTGCCCAGCAGTGATTCAGTGGATGATGGGGAAGCTGCTGCTGCTAAGGGGGGGAATCCAGTGCCTGGGGATTGCGGGGGGGAATGATCCTGGTCGGCTATGGAGTCCTCCTTCTGCTCCGTTTCTGGGCCTCATGGAGCCGCCATCTTGGCATAGCTGAGGGGGCCGGGAGACGCCGCCATTTGGCCTGTTAAGTCCCTCCGGACTGGCGGTAACGACATCCGCGGGTTCGGGGGTGCTTCCCCTACCTGATCGGCCCGGTGTGGTAGCTGTGGGGGCGCTCAGTCAGCTCCGGTGTGCAGCGTTAGGCCGTGGTGGAGCGGAGCTTCAGACGCCGGTGGCCATCTTGAAAGCTGCGCGCATGCGCCTGACGTGCCAGCTTTTATTAGCGTCACTAGTGCCACGTATCAGTGTCATCACCAACGATGGCTAAAAGATTTTTTTCAGCCGAGAAGGCGTACGAAATTATTGCGGCCGACGGGAGCAACGGGGAGCTCTCCGATTCGGATACCTCCGCAAGGTCAGACATCTAATCTAATGTTAACTACGAGCTGATAATTAGCAGTGAAACGGAGGAGGAGGAGGAGGAAAAGGAAGAGGAAGAGGAAGAGGGAGAAGAGGAAGAAGAGGAAAAGGAAGAGGAGGAGGGTCCGCCCGCCAGATGAAGGCGTATTGCTAAGGAGGCAGTGCCATCCGCCAGCACCGCGGTGCCATCCACCAGCACTGCTGTGCCATCCACCAGAACCGATGTGCCATCCACCAGAACCGCAATACCTCGGCAAGCAAGGTCATTTACCAGTGGGGTGTCACCTCAGTCCCAAAGTGTTATGTCCAATGCCAGCCTTCCCTATTCCCTTCAGAACCCCTTGTGGCTTCCTCCTTATTAAGGAGAAGCCAACATTCCCCCTTTCACTGTCCAGCCAGGAGTCCAGGTGGACACAGAAAATTTTGCCACGATTGACTTTTTCAATTTAATTTTTACTGAGGACATGCTTGCCTCAATTGTCTCCCAGTGCAACCTTTATGCAGAACAATTCATATCCAGTAACCCAACGTCCTATTATGCCCGTCCCTTTCAGTGGAGAGCCCTAACAGTGGAAGAGTTAAAAAAAATTTGGGCCTCGTATTCTGTATGGGACTAAACCATAAAAACCAAATACGTTCATATTGGTCATCCCGCCCCATCTACCACATGCCCATCTTTTCCTCAAAAATGCCCAGGTCCAGATATCAAATTATAATGAGATTCCTACACTACAATGACAATACCCAGTGCCCTCCCTGAAATGACCCACATTTTGATAAACTTTATAAAATTCGGCCACTACTTAATTATTTTTCCGAAATTTTCCCCCAGTTGTTTACCCCGGACCAAAACATATGCGTGGATGAGTCCCTTATAAAATTTTCTGGCAGGCTGGGCAGAAAACAATTTATTCCCACCAAAAGGGTCCGCTATGGGGTGAAACTGTGTGACCGAGCCACAGGCTATACGTATGCCTTCAATGTATACGAAGGAAAGGACAGCCAGCTACACCCCCCTAATTGCCCAGACTACGTAGGAACCAGCGGGAAAATTGTTTGGCAACTCCTAAACCCACTCATGGAGAAAGGCTACCACTTGTATGTGGACAATTGTTATACAAGTTTGCCCCTGTTCCGAAACCTTTACAGAAAGAAGACACCAGCATGCGGCACCGTACGGTCTAAACCGGAAGGGCTTTCCTCAAAGCCTCGTCACCAAGAAATTAAGAAAAGGGGAGATGGCGAGTTTATGCAATGAGGAAGTTCTGGCTGTGAAGTGGAGGGACAAAAGGGATGTGTACGTGCTTTCTACCATCCACAACAATACATGTGTTGTGATCAGAAGGAGGAATGGGCGAATCCAAAAGCCAACATGTATCCACAAATACAATAAGTTCATGGGTGGTGTCGACTTCAACGACCAAATGCTCGAACCCTACCTTTCCACAAGAAGATCATACCAGTGGTATAAGAAAGTTTCAATTTATTTGTTTAATTTGGCCATGTACAACACTTATATAATCTATCGGAAATACACTCCAAGACCCAAATCCTACCTTTATTAACAGGAGGAAATCACCACTGCCCTTTTACACCCCAGCAACCCATCAGCAAACATTCGATCCGATGTGGTTAGCCGACTCTACGAGCGCCACTTTCCAGATAAACTCCCTCCCTGACCAACAGGCCAAAAACGCCAAAAAAGATGTCGGGTGTGCTCCAGAGGAGGAGTGAGAAGAGACACCACTTTTTATTGTGCCAAATGCCCTTCCCAACCAGGCCTCTGCGTAGTTGGCTGTTTCCGCCGTTATCATTCCTCACTAAATTATTAGTCACCTCCTGCCGTTTACCTTTACACCCCTTATGCCTCTGCTTGCTCTGTAACTGACCCTGGCTTGTTATTTGACCACGCATCTGCCTACTGATTCTGTTTATACCTCTGCCTGATCTGGAACTGACCCTGGACTGTTATTTGACCACGCTTATGCCTACCGATTCTGTTTATACCTCTGCCTGATCTGGAACTGACCCTGGACTGTTATTTGACCATGCTTATGCCTACCGATTCTGTTTATACCTCTGCCTGATCTGGAACTGACCCTGGACCGTTTGACCATTCTTTTTGCCTGCCTCTTGGACTGATCTTTTATCCTGCCAGTGGACTAGTGGGATTCATAGCACAGGGGTCTCACATATGTGAGGGGCTCCAAAATTGTTTTTCTGGATGAAGAAAACAATTGTTTTTGTTTTCTCATCCTAGATTAGGGTCTGGTTGCCTGGAGGCTTCAAAGAGAATTGGGTGGGAGAAGCCTCTACCCCTGTCCCCATTCTGTTCTGAAGGAGGCCCTACTTCTGCCTGCTGCCTGTAGGACCTATGCCATCATGCCTTTGCCTGTCGCATGAACTGAACACATCACATGGACCTGCCTACTACCAGGACCAATATTTTGGCACTGCTGACAATCTCTGCCTGCACAGACCCTGGACTGTATATGGACAGTATCCCTGCCTGCTGCCTGTACTGACTATGGACAATATCCCTGCCTGTTGCCTGGACAATTGCGTTTGCTTTTGCTGACCAAGTCCCTGCCTGACGCCTGGTCCAGTGCCATCGTCCTGTGGACAACTGCGCTACTAAAACCACAGGTACATTTTTTGTTTACCCTTTGCTTAGCATAATTTATTTTGGGGTGTAATTCTTTGCATGTGCATGCTATGTGTCCCTAGAATACCTATTGGTGTTCCTTGCATGTTGGGCCTCTGTATGTTACCAGGCTGTGAAAAAGTCACACACATGTGGTATCGCCATACTCAGGAGGAGTAGCAGAATGTATTTTGGGGTGTCATTTTTGCTATGTATATGCTATGTGTTGGAAATATCTTATAAATTGACAACTTTGCGTAAAAAAATTGCGTTTTCATTTTTTTTTCACATTTTTCAAAAACGTTTGGAAAAAAATGAATCGTTCAAAAGACTCATTATGCCTCATAGATTATACGTTGGGGTGTTAGCTTTCCAAAATTGGGTCATTTTGTGGGCATTTCCATTGTCCAGGTGCTCCAGGGCCTTCAAAAGTGTAATAGGTAGTCAACAAGTTAGATGTGTAATTTATGCTCCTAGAACACCTGATGGTGCTCCCTGCATTTTGGGCCTCTGTATGTGGCCAGGCTGTGGTGAAAAAGTCCCACACATATGGTATCGCCATACTCAGGAGTAGTAGCAGAATGTATTTTCGGCTGTCATTTGTGGTATACACATGTCATGTGAGAGAAATAACCTATTACAATGACAATTTTGTGAGGGGGAAAAAAAATATTCATTTTGTAAAATTACATCAAAAACCTCATCATGCATTTTACTAAATACCTTGGAATGTCTACTTTCTAAAAAGGGGTCATTTAGGGGGTATTTGTACTTTCCTGTCTTGTTAGGGTCTCAAGAAATGATTTGCACCATAGTTTGTAGACTCTCTAACTTTCACAAAGAGCAAACAATATCCACTAATTTGGGTTATTTTTTACCAAAGATATGTAGCAGTATAAATTGTGGCCAAAATTTATGAAGAAAAATAAAAAAATTGCTAAATTTTATCGCATAAACTAAGAAAAATTTGTTTTTTTTCAAAATTTTCCGTCTTTTTTCATTTATAGTGCAAAAATAAAAAGTCCAGAGGTGATCAAATACCACCAAAAGAAAGCTATGTTTGTATGAAATAAAGGAAAAAAAATTCATTTGGGTACAATGTTGTATGACTGAGTAATTGACCATTAAAGTGTGAGAGCGCTGAAAGCTGAAAATTGGTCCGGGAACGAAGGGGGTTTAAGTGCCCAGTAAGCAAGTGGTTAACTTTCAAAAAACTACAAATGGCATAATTATAAAGGGACAGATTAGATAACACCAAACAACAATGTTAAAATTGTGGTAACTTGACACAACAACATGAAAAAATAAATCATGGAGATGACTAGAAATTAAATAATAATTAAAAATGCAGATCTGTATTTAAAAAAATATATCTATATCTATATATATCTATATATCTATATATATCTATATATACAGTATATATATGCAGTATATATATATATATATATATATATATATATATATATATATATATATATATATATATATATATATATATATATATATATATATATATATATATATATATATATATAATCTTGCTATATAAATAAATATAATATTAAAATAAATAAATAAATATTCATGAGATCAGCATGAAAAATGTTACAGAAGGTTAGTCAGAACTCTGTGTGAATATCAGCAGCAAAAGAAGTTCATTATTGTTCATTATTGTACCATTCTAAAGATGATTTAAATGCGCAGCATTTAAACGATGCAATCATTTTTACAGCGACGAATGTGCTACAGTAGGTGAACCCGATTTTGTGTCAATCTCGCTCTCTTTCTCGGCGAGATTGAGCACCTACGAGCCCCATCGCGGTAGCCAGCGCTGAGCTGGCTTGCCGCGATGGAGACAGAGCCGTCATAGAAGCGACGGGAGATCCGACTTGGATTCCCGCCAATTCTACACGTGTGCGGCGTTTGTTATGAATCCTGAGGGGGAAGTCCCCGCCGGATTTTAAATAAAAATCCGGCATGGGTCCCCCCCTCAGGAGCATACCGGGCCCTTAGGTCTGTTATGGGTTGTAAGGAGAGCCCCCCTACGCCGAAAAAAACGGCGTAGGGGGTCCCCCTACAATCCATACCAGACCCGTATCCAAAGCACGCTACCCGGCCAGCCAGGAAGGGAGTGGGGACGAGCGAGCGCCCCCCCCCCCTCCTGAGCCGTACCAGGCTGCATGCCCTCAACATGGGGGGGTTGGGTGCTCTGGGGCAGGGGGGCGCACTGCGGCCCCCCACCTCAGAGCACCCTGTCCCCATGTTGATGAGGACAGGGCCCCTTCCCGACAACCCTGGCCGTTGGTTGTCGGGGTATGCGGGCGGGAGGCTTATCGGAATCTGGGAGCCCCCTTTAATAAGGGGGCCCCCAGATACCGGCCCCCCCACCCTAAGTGAATGAGTATGGGGTACATCGTACCCCTACCCATTCACCTGCAAGAAAAGTGGTAAAAACACAAATAAACCACACAGTGTATTAAAATATTTTATTTTTCTGCTCCGGAGGCCGCCCCCTGTCTTCTTTATTAGCTCTTTTACCAGGGGGGGCTTCTTCTTTGACGTCTTCGGGTGGGTGGGGGCCGCCGTCTGGTTCTCTTCCACCGCCGGGGGGGGGTGGCTTTTAAAAAAGCCCCCACCCCCCCGGCGGGTTTCCTCCGGCGTCTTCGGCGGGGCTCTTCTTCTTCCGCTATCCCGACGGGTCTTCTCCGCTATCCGGGGGGTCTCGCCGCTCTCCGCTGTTGACTCGTCGCACCCCGGTTCTTCGTCTCGCAGTCCGGTCCCTTCTTCCGTGCTGTACGTCTTCTTCCGCGCTGTGACGTCATGTTCTTCACTTCTCTTCTTCTCCCGATGTTGACTCGCCGGTCCTCCTCGCTGAAATGACGGATGCGCGCCTTGCATCGGACCTATATAGGCCTCACAGTCCCATCATGCTCTGTACCTACCCATGTGATACCTACCACGTGGTAGGTATCACATGGGTAGGTACAGAGCATGATGGGACTGTGAGGCCTATATAGGTCCGATGCAAGGCGCGCATCCGTCATTTCAGCGAGGAGGACCGGCGAGTCAACATCGGGAGAAGAAGAGAAGTGAAGAACATGACGTCACAGCGCGGAAGAAGACGTACAGCACGGAAGAAGGGACCGGACTGCGAGACGAAGAACCGGGGTGCGACGAGTCAACAGCGGAGAGCGGCGAGACCCCCCGGATAGCGGAGAAGACCCGTCGGGATAGCGGAAGAAGAAGAGCCCCGCCGAAGACGCCGGAGGAAACCCGCCGGGGGGGTGGGGGCTTTTTTAAAAGCCACCCCCCCCGGCGGTGGAAGAGAACCAGACGGCGGCCCCCACCCACCCGAAGACGTCAAAGAAGAAGCCCCCCCTGGTAAAAGAGCTAATAAAGAAGACAGGGGGCGGCCTCCGGAGCAGAAAAATAAAATATTTTAATACACTGTGTGGTTTATTTGTGTTTTTACCACTTTTCTTGCAGGTGAATGGGTAGGGGTACGATGTACCCCATACTCATTCACTTAGGGTGGGGGGGCCGGTATCTGGGGGCCCCCTTATTAAAGGGGGCTCCCAGATTCCGATAAGCCTCCCGCCCGCATACCCCGACAACCAACGGCCAGGGTTGTCGGGAAGGGGCCCTGTCCTCATCAACATGGGGACAGGGTGCTCTGAGGTGGGGGGCCGCAGTGCGCCCCCCTGCCCCAGAGCACCCAACCCCCCCATGTTGAGGGCACGCAGCCTGGTACGGCTCAGGAGGGGGGGGGGCGCTCGCTCGTCCCCACTCCCTTCCTGGCTGGCCGGGTAGCGTGCTTTGGATACGGGTCTGGTATGGATTGTAGGGGGACCCCCTACGCCGTTTTTTTCGGCGTAGGGGGGCTCTCCTTACAACCCATAACAGACCTAAGGGCCCGGTATGCTCCTGAGGGGGGGACCCATGCTGGATTTTTATTTAAAATCCGGCGGGGACTTCCCCCTCAGGATTCATAACAAACGCCGCACACGTGTAGAATTGGCGGGAATCCAAGTCGGATCTCCCGTCGCTTCTATGACGCGCTTGCTGGGATGTGCTGTCACTATTCCAGTGAGTGTGAGATGTCGGCGAGATCTCGGCACCCTGTCGCCGAGTATCAGCGCGACGCTGTCCTGCTAAAAGCACAATATCACAAACACCTACTGTATCTCCATTACGAACGCTACTTTTACCGAAGGTGCACTCCCGTCTCATACTTTATTCTGAGCATGCGTGGGTTTCTAAGCATACACACAAACGTGTTTCTCGTCATAAACCAGCCCGACAAGAACCACAACGAAAAAATTGAGACTCCCGACGAGAAAAAAGTTCTCTTTTTTTCTCGTCGAGATCCACTACAGTTTTCTCGACGAAAAACATACACACGACCGTTTTTCTCCGGAAAAAAGCTCTGCCAGCATTTTTCTTGATGGTTTTTGCCAAGGAAAACAGTCGTGTCTACGAGGCATCAGAGGGCTGAAACACTCATGGAAATTGCTGAATACAGATGGGGCTTAGGTAAGTATTAGGGAGACTAAGAGGAGGCTGCTGCACACAGAAGGCTTTTTTATCTTAATGCATAGAATACATTAAGATAAAAAGCCTTCTGACTTTACAATCACTTTAAGCCAGGTTTAACCACATTTGTCACACCTTTAGCCAATTTTACAGCAGGATAGATGCATTTAGACATTCTAATTAGATTATGCACAGAATTCTATTTAATCTAACACACAGGTAATACTGGATGTCCTTAAAGGCAGCTATATGTTCAGTCTAAATAATTCTATTGAGAAATTATTACCTGACTTTGTATTCAATTAGACATGTGCTCTAAATACATATTGTAACGAGATCCTTGCTCGCTCGGTTCCACTCTCCCGACACTCCTCTGCTACTATTGAATCAGATTGTAGATCGAAACGTCTAAGGCCTCGTACACACGGCCGAGGAACTCGACGTGCCAAACACATCGAGTTCCTCGGCCAGTTCAGCCCTGAAGCCGCCGAGGAGCTCAGCTCGGCGAGAGC
The DNA here is from genome assembly GCF_905171775.1 of Rana temporaria. NCBI lineage: Eukaryota > Metazoa > Chordata > Amphibia > Anura > Ranidae > Rana > Rana temporaria. The sequence goes on along the minus strand of NC_053493.1, from coordinate 219,895,268 downwards.
TCCCATAGAACAACGAGGAAATAGAGAACATGTTCTCTATTTCCTCGCCGAGCTCCTCGTCGGCTTCCTCAGCCGAAAGTGTACACACGGCCGGGTTTCTCGGCAGAATTCAGCCAGAAACTCGGTCGGAAGCTGAATTCTGCCGAGGAAACTGGTCGTGTGTACGGGGCCTGCTAGTTGGCCATCTGATGCTCTGGGATTTGAACTACAGCTATGTGCTGTTTGAATCCATTTATGATAGCTCAGAACAAACACCAGGCAGGCTGTATGTAAGTTCAAACAGGAATCTCTTTTATTGGATGCACACACACTTTTATACAGGGCAGTTTAAATCCCTGCCCCCAACAACCACTTTCCAATTGGTCAATTATAAAGTACATTGTAGTTCTCAATTTAGGTCCTCTTGGCCATGCAAATGAGGACTTGAAACAGGGTCAGCAGGGATTTGTCCAATAGCTTGAATAGGAGGACTGATATGTGTAATGAGACAGAAGCCCCAGGACACAGAACAATGCTTTTCTTCCAGACCATGAAGCCGTCTGGAGGGGAGGGTTAGCCTCATAGGCGTGCGCAGCCTATTGCATTAGGGTGTGCACCCCAGAGGTAAAACACATATGCAAACTTTAATGGCATCCCAGTCTTAGTCTGTAGGGTTCAATATTGAGTTGGCCCCGCCCTTTGCAGCTATAACAGCTTCAACTCTTCTGGGAAGGCCGTCCACAAGGTTTAGGAGTGTCTATGGGGATGTTTGACTATTCTTCTAGAAGAGCATTTGTGAGGTCAGGAACTGATGTTGGATGAGAAGGCCTGGCTCACAGTCCCCACTTTAATTCATCCCAAAGGTGTTCTATCAGGTTGAGGTCAGGACTCTGTGCAGGACATTCAAGTTCCTCCACCCCAAACTCGCTCATCCATGTCTATATGGACCTTGCTTTGTGCACTGGTCCAAATCATTTTGTGGAGGTGGATTATGGTGTGGGGTTGTTTTTCAGGGGTTGGGCTGGCCTCTTAGTTGAAGGGAACTCTTAAGGCGTCAGTATACCAAGACATTTTGGACAATTTCATGCTCCCAACCAGGGTCGGACTGACAACTCATGGGGGCCCCCGGGCAATTGGAGATTATGGGGCCCCCCAGCAAGCTGCATGCTGTGGGGGCACTCTATAGGAGGGAGGGGCCAGGAGCAGCGAAGAGGGACCCGAGGAGGATCTGGGCTGATCTGTGCAAAACCAACTGCACAGATAAAGTAAGTATGACATGCTTGTTTAACCGCTTGCCGACCACCCACCGTAGTTTTACGGCGGAAGGTCTGCTCGGCTGCGCAAAATCACGTAATATAACATGATCCAACAGGATTTTGCATTGCGGCCACTAGGGGCACACACGATCGCCTGTGACAGAGCGAGAACCGGGAGCTGTGTGTGTGAACACACAGCTCCCGGTTCTTTCAGGGGGAGAAATGACTGATCAAATGACATACAAAGTATGAACAGCGATCTGTCATTTCCCCCTAGTCAGTCCCACCCCCCTTCAGTTAGAACATAATGAGGGAACATAATTAACCCCTTGATCGCCCCCTAGTGTTAACCCCTTCCCTGTCAGTGACATTTTTACAGTAATCAATGCATTTTTATAGCACTGATCGTTATAAAAATGCCAATGGTCCCCAAAATGTGTCAAGTGTTGGATGTGTCCGCCATAAGGTCGCAGTACCGATAAAAATCGCTGATCACCACCATTACTAGTAAAAAAAAATATTAATAAAAATGCCATAAAACGACCCCCTATTTTGTAGACGCTATAACTTTTGCGCAAACCAAGCAATAAACACTTTTTGCGATTTTCTTTTTTTTTTTTTTTTTTTTTTACGAAAAATATGTAGAAGAATACGTATCGGCCTAAACTGAGGAAAAATATTTGTTTATATATATTTTTGGGGATATTATAGCAAAAAGTAAAACATTGCATTTTTTTTCAAAATAGTCGCTCTATTTTTGTTTATAGCACAAAAAATAAAAACCGCAGAGGTGATCAAATACCACCAAAATAAATCTCTATTTGTGGGGAAAAAAGGATGCCAATTTTGTTTGGGAGCCACGTCGCACCACCGCGCAACTGTCAGTTAAAGCGACGCAGTCCCGAATCGCAAAAAGTGGCCCGGTCATTGTCCAGCAAAATGGCCTGGAGCTGAAGTTGTAAAAATAAATAAAAAAAACAAGATTTTACAATCCTTTTAATTAAAACCAGCAACTGTTGAGACAACACAGTGTAATGTACAGAGTATGTGGGTACAGACACGGACAGACACAATATACGGACACACACACACACACACGGACACGCAGTATACAGACACAGTATACGGGGACACACACACACAGTATACAGACATAGTATGCAAACCCAGAATAAAGACACAAAATACAGACACGGACACACAGTATACAGCCACAGTATACAAACCCAGTATACAGCCACGGACACACACAGTATACAGACAGACCACACACACACACACACACACACACACACACACACACACACACACTAAGCATATACATATATACACACACACACACTAAGCATATACATACACATTAAGCATATATACACACACACACTCTAAGCATATACATACATACATACATACATACATACACACACACACACACACACACACACACACACACACACACACACACATTAAGCATATACACACACACACACACATTAAGCATATACACACACACATTAAGCATATACACACACACACACACATTAAGCATATATACACACACACACACACACACACACACACACACACACACACACATTAAGCATATACACACACACAGTATACACAATTTTCATCTAGAAATCAGCCTAATTGAACACTCTGCTGCTCCCATCTCCTGGCATGCTGGGACTTGTAGTTCCCCAGCAGTATACAGACACATTTAGTGGTAATACAGGAGTGGAGGGTTAGCCTGTGTATTGATGGGCAGGCAGTCAGTAGGGAGATGTAGCAGAGATTAGGGGAGAAGTTCAGACCATGCTTCCCCCAGGAGAAGTGCATATCTCACACACAGAAACAACATCTACATAACAGCCTCAGAGACAGGAGCTCTGTTAGAGGAATCACAGCCTCCCCCTCAACAGAGAAAGCAATGATAATGATAAAATGACATTTTACTTACCTTGCATCAGCCTGAAGTCCATCCCACACTGTATGCTGTGTCCCCCTCCCTCTCCTCCAGCTGTCGGCAATCTTCTCCTGCTCTGTATTCAAAGAAGCCGCGCGGGGGAAGGGGGGCGTGTACACCATGTTCCTATTGGTTAAGGAGGTAGTGGAGGGGTGGAGCAGCCTATTGGCTGGTGTTTGATGGCTGTTCGGCCCGCCCACCCCCGAAATCACTTTGACAGCTCCTCTCTACCCTGCAAGAAGTTTTACACAGTGAGCGGCTCTCTCCTCACGATCGGATCTGCTATATGTGAAAGTGATTCACAGGCAGCGCAGTCCACACACTGCTTGGATGGAACATTTGACAGTGAATGGGACACAGCATGGGATTAGGGTGTGCCCAGGCACACCCGGCACACCCCGTGTGCACGCCTATGGTTAGCCTTAAGACAGGGCAGAAGACCCCCACTGTGTAACAGATTCAAAGGAGAAATACTTCAGTATTTCAAGGTTCATGATACATATAAACACAGATTTGACACTGCAAGTGTAAATAAGGCCTAAGGCTGGCCATACATTAGGGAATTTTCTTTCCATCAAACACGGGTTTCAAAAAAAAAATCACTTGATTCCCCCAGCAACACAGTCAGTGTTGATGGAGGAATCCCTCCTGCTGCGCTATAGTGTTCTGACAGCAGGAGATTTTTCTGCCATCAGAATACAGAGATTACAGCTGCTGACTATAGTCAGTGGCAGCAATCTACACAAAAAAAATTACATCCTGATTGTACTGAAGTATATTGACAGATTGAATTAAGTAAATCTGCCCATATATGGATTGAAATGTGGCTGCTAAACCAGCCAAATTATGGTCCATCTATGGCCAGCTTAAAGGGGTTGTAAAGGGACAATTTTTTTATCTAAATAGCTTCCTTTACCTTAGTGCAGTCCTCCTTCACTTATCTGCAACGTAGAGAGCGTCCTGACTCTCCTGTATTCCAAGGGAGGAGGCGAGCACGACACTCCACACCTGGGAGAAAGCCTTGCATTACTGTGTGGAGTTACAGACAGAAGAACGGGAAGTGAGGATTTCTCAGAAGAAATAAGGACATTTAAAAGCAAAATCGAAGGATGAGATAAGTGAAGGAGGACTGCACTAAGGTAAAAGAAGCTATTTAGGAAAAAAATGTACCTTTACAACCCCTTTAAGACATAGGCACATAAAAAGATTTGTTTAATAATGATTACAACAGACTTAGGGACAGAGATGAGTCATGACTTCACCAATAGATGCATCCGGAAAAATGCAAATGCAGTACATTCTTATCAATTTGACAGACTGTTACAGTCAAAAACTGTATGTATTGTGGCAAACTAAATATAATTACAGCTGCCATTGAGACTGTATAAATGTAGTTATTGTAGACAGCAACTTTTCAAATAGTAAATAAATCTGGAAAGACAGGAAGATATTGGATAAATGTTAGTCTACTAAAAGTAAAAAGATGTGTGGTAGTGATGACACTAGCTTTGGTGTGTTTTTAGTGGTAAATACAGTATAAATCAATTACAGCACACAAATATAATAATTATCTTGATTATTTTCTTTCACCTTTGACAGCTATCTTCAATTGTCCCCATTTGTCTCTTAAAAAGAAAACAAAATTTTCACTTACAGTCTGTTTATGCTCCTCTGAATAAACTGCAGGCACATTAGTCATACTCCTTTTTTTTCTTCTTTGGTCAGTAAAATATGCTCACATAAAGTGATGAGATGGTGTTTATAAAATGTGACTAAATTCCAGTTTGTGTGATTTAACCTTGTGATCTGTCATGAATTTCAAACGTTTTCTATGAGGTTTTATGGATTTTGCCATATGTGTGTAACCATGTATGTTTTTATTTTAGGGAGGTGATAAGAAAAAAAAAATCTTTAATGAGTTATAATGCATATTGTGTTTTTTTTTTTTTTTTACCTTAACATACATGAAGAAAATGTTGACTGTTCTGCAAGTGGAATGAGATGAGTAAAACACTTCTTAAGGAAAGATGTCTTTGAAGCCATAAAGCTGTTTTGTAAAGTAAAGCTGGCCATAGACTGAGCAATGTTCTTTCCTGTAACCACAAGTTGCAAGAAAGAAAATTGATTCAACACTGTGTTGATGGGTTATTCCCTCCCGCAGAGCCATTGGGGTTGATTTACTAAAGGTAAATAGAATGTGCACTTTGCCCCAGTGCAGTTGCCCCAGAGCTTAGTAAATGAGGTAAAGCTTCACTTTGCAAAGAATCCCCAGTCACGTGCAAGGAAATAAAAAAAATAAAAAAAACAGCATTTTTGCTTGAGCATGATTGGATGATGGAACTCAGCAGAGCTTCTGCTTATTTACTAAGCTCTGGAGCAACTGCTATTTGCAAAATGAACACAATGATTACTTTAAGCAGGTATAATAGCTGCTAGCAATAAATGCATTTAAAGTCCAACAGGTTGGTTGTACCCAAGTTTATCAATCGATCAGCTTGGGTACATTAATCTTGCCCATACATGGTTCGAATCTCGGTAGGTCCCTGCTGAAAAGGCTGAGATTCAAACCTTCAATGGCTGGCTTAAGTCTCCCAGCCCACCTACTTTAGTACTAGTCATTGTGATGGGGTGACTAATTGTGTATTTTGTAGAAATGTGCAATTTGTCTTGTAACTAATCGAAAATTCTGCTGAATTTCAGCTAATACAAAAGAAATTATAGAAAAAATAACGAATCAATGCGACGTGATTTGTTCATTTGTTAAAGGTCTAATTTAGAGTAAATCTTACAGTCCAATCAGCTGATTCATTTTGCGCTGGAGGTTGGATTACTGGCAAAGTACATTCCTAAGAACTGAGTGAGAAGGGTATTGTATTGTATTTGAGCATAGGAGAAGAGATATTATCATTGTGTGTGTTAATGGATTCAATAAACAAACAACTTTTCAAACTACGAATTGTTATCATAAATATTGGATAAAATTCATATACATACAAACCAAATCAATTTGGTGAAACAAATTTAGACAGAAATACCAAATTATCCGAAAACAAATTAACATAACATAATGAATATAACAGAACACAATTAGGTATTTAATGAATGAAAACTAAAGGAAACTAAAGGAAACTAAACAATATTTTTTGTTGTGCACAAGTCTAGTATTTTGTTACAGCACTTGCCGTTGGTTAGAGTGGGCCTTGGTCACAATGAGTGAGATGGCTTTTTTAAAGAGATGGTCTGGAGTTCAATCAGTATTTGATGGCATTATGAAATATACTTTGTTGTAAATAGATTCAATTCAGCAGCATTTTGTTAAGCATAAATTATTCTATATACACATATAGCAGTATGAAATGCAACTAAAATGTAATTGAATGTATTTATTAGTTTGCTGTTATTAAACCGCTTGAAGATTTATGTACAATGCTCATGTTGTTTTTAATATTTTTTTCACAGCCAGTTTTATTTTATGAATTATCTAATTTGCAAAGCATACAGAGAAATGTATACTTAATGTAGTGCTACTATACTGAGATCATAGAAAAAAAAAAAAAATCACAGTTCCATCAAGTACAGTCTGTTAAAAGACATTAGCTGAATGTGTTATGTATAGCCATTAGTAACCATGGCATTTTATTGGCATCATGCATTATAAGCAGATGATGTTCGTGTTTTATCATTTAATTTTACTGTAAAATTATGTTTTTTTATTAAATATTTCAAATTCATTTTTGAAGTTTGTTAATATGGGGGTGCTATATCACAAGGGGTTAATTTATACTAACTTAACCCTGCCCAACCCATACCTTATATAAATACTAATGTGTACTTCTATTCATTCAAATACTGTATTTGCTGGCATATAAGACTACCTTTTACACTTAAAAAAACTGGCCAAAAAGCAGGGGTCGTGTTATACACCGGGTCAGATGCCTTCTGGATGTGCAGTAATACTGTATGTAGCTATGGCTACATAGAGTATATACCGCTTAGCCAATCCCGGTGAGCGATGTATTCAAATGAATACAGAGCCTGCTCGGATTGGAGTAACAACCTCTGCCAATCCGAGCAGGCTACATACAGTAGCCTGCTCAGATTGGCTTTGAGTGTCAGAGAGGCGTGGGCTGATGATTTTACAGCCTCTGCCAATCCAAGCAGGCTTTGTATTCATTAATAGAATACATTGCTCGCCGTGATTGGCTCCAGCTCCAGCAAGAAGGAAGAAGAATATTGCTCCAGAAGGAAGAAATATAAAGCGCCGGAAGCCTCGGAAGGTCGTCTTATACGCCCGGCCACCTTATACACCGGCAAATACAGTACATTTAAACATACAGTATTCATAAAATTTACCACCCCAAATACCCACACATGAACACCCCCCCCCCCCCAAAGTGAAAAAAAAGAAAAACAGATTGCATTGCCAACAATTGGCCATGCAAATTAAGCTGTTATTAGAGAGAGAAAAAAAAATTCTCAAAGGGGAATCTCAGACCTAAACAAAAATATATATTTTTTTTATCCAGGGTTGTGACGGTTTTGCAGGTATCCTATGTGCTCACTCAATAATAAACACACAATAAAATTCAGCATCTGAAAATGTAACTTTCAGACATTTTTGTACAAATTCTCCTGCATTCTGACCTTCTGCTCTTTCTGGAAGACCTATGATTCTAATGTTATTTTGGTGCATGCGATTCTCAATTTCATCTAATTTCTGCTGCCATATTACTACCTGCTTCTCCGTCACCTGCATCTTATTAATCATAGGTAATACAGTATCTTCCAAAGCTGACAGTCTATTTTCAGTCTCAGTATTCCGCTCTTGCATACACTGCATATCTTGTCTCAGATACCCAATATCAATCTTAATTTCTTCCATTTTACCTGAAAGGGCCATGTTGTATGGCTGCTAGCAGCTGGGCATTCACCTGCTCCAGGGTTAATTTGCTCTGCTTCTCCACTTTTTCCATCTTCTCTGTGGCTCCTTGTTTAGCTGCCTCATGCATCGCAGTTTTAGAGTGAATATGCATAACATGGAAGCACTAAATGTTACCATACCAGACTCAATGGATTCAATGCTGCAGGACTATTTTAGTTTTATTTTGAAAATCAAAGCTATTAAATGCTTAGGTATTCATATTACATTCAACCTTGAATCTCCTTATGATTTAAACTATAAACCTTGACTGTCATTTGTAAATAACAGGCTGAAGGACTGACAGGTTTTCAATCATTCATGGTTTGGAAGAATAGCTCTCCTAAAAAAATGTATATTTTGCCCAGTATTCTATATATTTTTTAAACTGTACCAATAAACCCCCCAACGTTCCTTTTTTAGTTCCCTAAAATCTTTATTTGTGCGTTATGTTAGGGCTGATTCTCATGCCAGAATCGGTTATAACACCTTAACCAGACCCAAACATCTGGGAGGAGTGAGCTTGCTCCATATACTGTAGGTCATTATTATGAAATGGTTCACATAGCTTGAATATTAGACTATTAGGTTCCATAATTCTTCAAAGAAACAACGGGTACAGATTGAGGAATAGCTATCTCCTTAACCTCTTGTTTTTTGCTGTGGATCTTGCCATCTTTAGGCTATTCAGGTAAATTTTATATCTTTATGTGTTCAAGCAACCCTTAAAATTTGGGACAGCTTACTCAATATTCCTTTATTATCTTCTTATATAAGTCCACTAACGCCTCTCAAATGCAACCCTGAATTTCCTCCAGTGTTGAGACCAAAGCCTTCTCCATCTTTGGCTACTTCCATAACTTTCCAATGATCAATATTATTTATTCAACTGGCTTGAAATCTCAGACACAGTTGATTTTTTCCATGTCAATCAAGGAGAAGGCTATTGTACTTTAAATTTTTTTTTTATAACTCATTAAAAACAAGAGGCGACTTTCACTGTCCCCTTACTGTTTTCAAATCTCTATGTACACAACCAGACCCCTCTGTTCATATGGTTTCTTTCCTTAATAACTATTTAGTATCTGAATTTTTTCCAGACAAACCTATCCTATTTTGTGGAATGGGAAAGGGAGCTAGGAATCACTTTTACTGAGGAAGAAGTTTGTAAATCTTGTACATGGACCTATACATCCTCTATTGCGAGTAAAATACAAAAACAAAATCAGAACATCATCATGAGATAAATACAAAAGGTGATTAGCGCTAAAGAAAATCCCTGTAAGGGATGCTAAATAGATATAGCAATAAACACAAAAATGCTATAAATAAAAATATGATGAACACAAAGTGCAAGTGATGGATGAAACACCAAATGGCCACCAGACGGTATGTGGATGAATGTTCAATATAAATACGTAAATAAACTAAATTAATTGGATGGTGAAAGTCCTATGTATCCTCCTGTGCAGCTGGTGGTTCTCAAAACCATGTGATGGTGATAACAAAGTTTCTCCCCTGAAGATATCCACAATGGGAATGATGTAATCACACAAATATATCTACGCCCAGTCTCCCAGAACTCTCACCTTACTGGCGTAACAAATCACATGTAGCAAAAATGGCAAGGGCCTTATCTCCCACTTTTCTACACATCATCTCCAATGGTGTGTCTGTTAGGGCTGCCTGCCTGTAATACTCCCGCGGGTCCCAGGGACTCCTATTGGCCTGTCATGTAATTGTCATGTAACTCTCCAATAGATTAGTGAAGTCGCTGTGGCTGTAGTACTCGGATGATTCCACCTGGGGCATTGTCCGGTTCTGTTCTGTCAGAAGAGAAGACGTTCATTCTTCTGGGTAAACGGTCAGACAGAACAGAACAGGACAGCGCCCCAGGTGGAATCATCCGAGTACTACAGCCAAAGCGACTTCACTAATCTATTGGAGAGTTACATGACAGTTAAATTTGTTTTATTTTATTTGACTTGTTTTATAGCAGAAAGTAAAAAATATTGTTTTTTTTTTTTATGCAAAATTGTCGGTCTTTTTTTGTTTATAGTGCAAAAAATAAAAACCGCAGAGATTCTCAAATACCACTAAAAGAAAGCTCTATTTTAGGAAAAAAAGGACATACATTTAATTTGGGTACAGTGTCACAAGACTGTAAAATTGTCAGTTAAAGTAACACAAAAAATTGCCTGGTCAGAAAAGGGGTAAAACCTTCTGGAGCCGAAGTGGGTAAAAAGACTAAAAATGAAAGAGAAGTGGTTTAACCTTAAACTGCATAGAGGGTTCTTTACTATAAGAGTGCTAAGGATGTGAAATTGTCTTTCACAAGCAGTGGTATCCGCAAGGAGCGTTGATAGCTTAAAAAAAAATATAGATGGGCACCACAAATTACTACTGACTCGGCTAGCTGAAGTAGCCAGAGTTGCGGAATGTGATCTTTTCTGGTTCTCTTCCTTCATGGAAAACCGATCACAAATAGTGAAACTGGGTCCTTTGACTTCTGAAAAACGCACAGTCGCCCGTACTATTCAATATCTATCTTCGCCCTCTCTTTGAAATCATCAGTAACCAGAAGTTACTTTACCACTCTTATGCAGACGACACAACTGTACTTTCGGATCTGCAACAAAAAGGATCAATATCTCGGACTAGAGAAATGCCTTACTTTGATAGAAAATTGGATGACCAAGAGTTACCTTAAACTCAACGGTTCGAAAACAGAACTTCTCCTGTTTCACACCAATTGTAAACATAATCCCACAACAACATGGACACCCCCGCCCATTTTGGGTAAAACCATCACCCCTTGCACCAAAGTCAAAAGTCTCTGAGTCATTTTTGACACCTACATGACAATGGATGCGCAAATAGGGTCAGTAGTCAGCGGCTCCCACCATCTGCTGCGTCTACTTCGCAGACTCATTCCCTTTATCCCGAAAGAAGACATAGCAGTCGTGGTGGGAACAATTATCAACTCCAGACTCGACTATGCAAATGCCCTCTACCTCGGGCTCCCTAAATATCAAATCTCTCGTCTGCAAGTCGTTCAAAATATGGCCGCTCGACTTGTGACTGGGAAAAAAACATGGGAATCAATCTCACCTTCACTGTGATCCCTTCATTGGTTGCCAGTAAAAGATAGAATCACTTTCAAAGCACTCTGCCTAACACATAAGTGTGTTCAAGGAAATGCCCCTCAATATATATGCGAAAAACTAAAAGCTCACAACCCAAATTGCGTTCTGCGATCCACCAATCAAAATCTACTCCAGATTCCCAAAGCCAGATACAAGTCCAAAGGAGAATGACGTTTTGCACTCCAAGGCCCCAGACTATGGAATGCTCTTCCAACCTGCATCTAATTGAAGGTGAACCACCTAGCCTTCAGAAGATAAATCAAAACCTATCTCTTCTGAAAGGCAAAAGTTTACTTAGGGAATGGTTACTAAAGCGCCCAGAGGTGATTCAGTTCGCATGTGTTGCGCTATATAAGTTTCTCACTCGCTCACTCACCTTAACGATCACAACCTACAGTGTACAATGTACTGTTGACATTAACACAAGTACGCTCACACACCACAGGTTAAACTGGATGAACTGGTGTGTTTTTTTTAACCTTACCAACTATGTAACTACAAAAACTTAATCATTACACTATTAAGAGATTTGTGGCTGATTCAGAGCACAGACGGGTTTCATGCAGATAAAGGCACATTGAGGAATATTTCTGCCAGATCCATGCATCGGATCAAGAGAGCAGCTGCTAAAACACCATTACATAGCAGCAAACATATATTTGAAGCTGCTGGTGCCTCTGGAGTCCCATGGACATCAAGGTGTCGAGTCCTCCAGAGTCTTGAAACTGTGCATAAACCTTCCATTCGGCCACCACTAACCAATGCTCACAATCAGAAATGGCTACATTGGGAAGAACAATACATGAAGACTAATTTTCAAACAGTCCTGTTCACTGATGAGTGCTGTGCAACCCTGGATGGTCCAGATGGATGGAGTATTGGATGGTTGGTGGACGGCCACCCTGTTCCAACAAGGTTGCGATGTCAGCAAGGCCGTGGTGGAGTCATGTTTTGGGCCAGAATCATGGAAAGAGTGCTGGTCGGCCCCTTTAGGGTCCCCGAAGGTGTAACGATGACCTCTTCAAGGTTTGTGGAGTTCCTGACTGACCACTTCCTTCCCTGGTACAGAAAGAAGAACTATGCTTTCCGTAATAAAATCTTCTTCATGCATGACAATGCACCATCTCATGCTGCAAGGAATACCTCTGCTTCAATGGCTGCTATGAGGACAAAAGGAGAGAAAGTCATGGTGTGGCCTCCATCCTCCCCTGACCTCAATCCTATTGAGAACCTTTGGAGCATCCTCAAGCAAAAGATCTATGAGGGTGGGAGGCAGTTTACATCCAAACAGCAGCTCTGGGAGGCTATTTTGACATCTTGCAAACAAATTCAAGCAGAAACTGTCCAAAAACTCTCAAGTTCAATGGATGCAAGACTATGTTAAAATGTAACATGACCTGTTAAAATGTTTAAAAAGTTAAAATGTTGTTCAAAGCTTGATTCAAATAGCTTTTGATTTCAGTAAATATGCTGCAAACACAACAAATGACAATGTTCAGTTCTTTACAACCTATAAAGTGTTTTGAAACTTACTGTGCATAATAATTTGTAACAGTGCATTGTAAGTTTTTTATGTAAAAAAAAAACTGTTATCATTAGGAGGTTTGGATACCTAACTGATAGAAAAAAAACTATCGTTTGTAGGCACGTCCATCGGTTAAAAATCCTTGGAAGCATTGAACTTCGTTTTTTTCAGCACATCGTTGTGTTTTACGTCACCACATTCTGACACAATCGTTTTTTTAACCAATGGTGTGTAGGCACGACTGACCATCAGTCAGCTTCATTGGTTATCAGACCGTTTTCATCGGATAGACCGATCGTGTGTACAGGGCTTAAATAGTTGATAACATAAGAATTGTGCTGACTGTTGTTTACATCAATAATTTAGGTAAATGAGAAAAATATCATTGATTTGGAACAGGGTGTATGTAACACTACCTACAACAAACCCAATTCTGGACATACCTTATCAGAATAACGGGTGAACTCTTCACCCCTGTGGCCAAGTTAAACAATGGCCACCCTAGGTTGGTTCTTCTTCTTTTTCTTCTTCTTATTATTTTTTCTCTGCCTCCTCTTTTGTTTTTTCTTAAATCCACAAGTATAGCTGAAATGTAAAGAATGGCATCTCTGCTCTTTATCTAATCCTGCTTAGCTCAAAATTGACAAATTCCATGAATTTTCTGTATTTGCATTTACTTGTTTTCATATTTGCTTGGATTCTTATAACAACATGATTATTATGTTATTAATTTGAAGTGCTGCATTTTGGACTTTTGTTTTTATTGTTTGATGACCAACAAACTGTGCTGGCTTTTGTTTTCTTTTTTTATATATTCTTTATTTTACATTTTTCACCTTTACATTGTCTTGAACTCAGTTTAGTATCATTACACACAATATAAACAGTTTTCTATTGCTGTGTTTCTTACATTTCCAAGAACTGTTATTCCTTTCTATCCCATTTCATCCTATCGTATCGTCCCCTTACTCGGGTTCTCCCCTGGTTCAAAATCTCACATCCCCCCTCCCCCCCTTGCCCCCAAGCTCTTCTTCCGGGCTTAGAGAAAAAGAAAAAGAAAAAAAACAACAAAAAAAACAACAAACAAAAAAAAATGTCCTCTCTCTCTCTCCTTTCCCCCTCCTCCCACACCCCGTCATCCCTCCCTAGTCCTCTCCCCGCTCCCATCTCACATAGGGTTCCCATGTCTCCCTCACTATCTCCTCCCTCTCCCCTAGAGATGCCGTAAGGTTCTCCATGCATTGCATTTCCTTAATTTTAGCTAACCATTGTGCCTTACTTGGATAGCATGTGCTCTTCCAAAGTATCGGGATACACGATCTAGCTGTAACCACTAAATGTCTCACAAGAGATTTTTTGTATTTCTCTATTGACATAGGTATGTCTAATAGCAGATAAGTCGCCGGTTCCTCTCCTAGTGCTGTCTCCGTTATTTCTTCTATCACTTCAGCTACCATTTTCCAGAAATCTTTAACCCCCTCACAGTTCCAGAAAATATGTAAGAGTGTTCCCTCTTCTTTTTGACATCGCCAGCAGGTATTTGACACCTGAGGGTAAATCTGGTTTAATACCTCAGGTGTCCTATACCATCGGCTCAGTATCTTATATCCTCCTTCTTGAAATTTGGACGCTATTGAAGCTTTATGGTTAAATTGGAAGATTTTTTTTTTCTGAATTTCCGTAAATCTAACTCCTAAGTCTGTTTCCCACTTCTGAATAAAGCCTATCTCTCGCGGTGCTTTCATTTCATTTATCAAGGAGTAGAATATGGAAAGTGAATGCCTTACCGATTCTCCCCTAAGACACATTTTCTCAAACTCTGTTGGTATTTCTCTCATCCTAATGTGTCCCCGTATAGATCGAAGAAATCCCCCTAACTGTCTCCTCCTGTAGGGATCAATGTACTCTGATAGATCTCTTTCTATTTCTTCATTTGTCATTATCCGATTCTCTCTCTGGAAATGTATCAGTCTGGTTTGTCCGCTATTTTTTAAATTCGCGAACCCTAAGTCCTTCATACCCGGTACAAACGCTGGGTTTCCTAGGATTGGAGTCATCGGGTTCGCTCCATTTTCATCTGTTACGTTTTTAAATATTTTTTTCACAATGTTAATTGTCGTCCCTATCATCGGATGTCTTTTCACTGTCTGAGATATCACCGATTTCGAGAGCCATATTAGTCCCTCAAGTGGGATCTCTGTCACTTCTTGTTCTAGTAGAATCCAAGGTTTATTTTTTGGCCTTACACACCAGTCTAACACTCTCGATAAATGTACTGCCTCGTAGTAGGCTAGCGGATCTGAAAATCCTACTCCCCCCTTTTCCTTAGATAATGTAAGGATATCTCTTCTTACTCTAGCTGGTTTCCCTGCCCATATGAATCCTACAAACTTCCCTCTGATTTCTTTGAGGACTCCCTGAGATATTTTTGTTGGTAGTGTCTGTAATAAATATAGCACTCTCGGCATTGCATTCATCTTAATAATGTTTATCCTACCAAACCAGGTAAACACCTCCTTATCCCATTTCTGTAGGTCTTTTTTCAATTGTCTTACCAAAGGTGCTAGGTTTAACTCATGTATTCTGCTTAATTTCTTTGGAATATTAGTCCCCAGGTAACCTATATGCGAGTTTGTCCATCTAAATGGGAAAAAGTTAGTCAATTGTTGTTGTTGTATAATGCTTATCTCTACCCCCATCGCTTCCGATTTGTTGTAGTTCACCCTGAAATTTGAAAGTTTGCCATACTTATCTATCTCGGCTAACAGTGGGGGTAGAGATAGTGCTGGTTCCGAGACAAAAAACATTAAGTCATCAGCAAATGCCGCGAGTTTCTGTTCTCCCCCCTTCACTTTTATACCTCTAATATCTGTACATAATCTTATTGTCCTCAAAAAAGGTTCTAACGTCAAAATAAAAATCAATGGTGACAAGGGGCATCCCTGCCGCGTTCCGTTTCGTATTTCGAAGGGTTTGGACATTATACTGTTTATCTTAATTTTCGCTTTGGGTCTGGAATAAAGGCTCGTGATCCATCTTTGCATCCCCTCTCGCAGACCTATATGTTGTATAATTGCTTTTAAAAATTTCCAATCTACCCTATCGAATGCTTTTTCAGCATCGGTAGATACTAGTACTAAGGGCATTTTATATGTCTGCGAGAGGTGGATAGCATTTATTACTCTTTGGGTGTTTTCCCTGCCTTCTCTTCCTGGCGTGAAGCCCACCTGATCTTGGTGTACCAGCCCCGGAATGTATGGTATTATTCTATTAGCAAGAATCTTTGCAAAGATTTTTAGATCGACGTTCAGCAATGAAATTGGGCGATAGTTGGCACATTGCGCTGGGTCTTTACCCTCTTTCTTTATGACCGCTATGTGTGCCATTAAAGTTTCCTCTGGCATCTCCTGACCCTCCCGTATCGAATTAAATGCATCTAAGAATCTCGGCATCAGTTCTTCTACATATGTCTTATAGTACAGGAGGTTGAAACCGTCTGGTCCTGGGGCTTTACCTGGTTTTAACTGCTTTAGCGTATTTTTAACTTCTTCCGCTGTTATTGGGTTTTCTAAACTTCTTCCTATTTCTTCTGATAGCTTTGGCATTTCCGACTTCTCTATATACTCTTTTATTTTTCTCTCCCTCTCCCCAGTTTTTTCTGACTCCTGCTCCCCCTTCAACTGGTATAGATCCACATAATAGTTCCTAAATACTTCCGCCATTTCCTGTGGGGATTTTATTATCTTATCTCCTGTTGATTTTATACCCTCTATATGGTTTTGCGCTCTTACCTCTCCTAAAGCTCTTGCTAACATTTTACTTGGTTTGTTGCCAAATTCGTAGAAAGCTTGTCTACACCTTCTCAGCGATGCTTTTGCTTTATCCGTTAGCAATAAGTTCAGTTCCTCTCGTGTCTTCCTCAACTTCTTCTCTACCTGTATAGCTAATGATTTTTTATGCATTTTTTCCAATCTTCGAATTTCTCCTAGCAAGGTTTCCATCTGTGCTTCTGTCTTACGTTTCCTATGGGACCCCAAAGATATCAGGATACCTCTAACAAAACACTTATGTGTTTCCCAAATACACATTGGGGACACCTCTCCTGCAACATTGTTGGAGAAAAACATCTTCATCTCCTGGATTATCTTTCCTTCATATTCTGGGTCTTTTATGAGGGACTCATTAATTTTCCATTGCCATTCCCGTGCTTCAGTACTCCCCCATTTTAATGTACATTTTGTCGGTGCGTGATCTGATATTGAAAATGACCCAATGGAAGCCTCTTCTATACTTTGTAAGGAATTTTGTGAAATAAATATATAGTCTATTCTAGAATAGCTTCTATATTTAGCTGAAAAGAAGGTGTAATCTTTCTCATAGGGATGATTGGTTCTCCAACAATCTACTACCTGTATCTCTTGCAAGAGTCTATTAGCTTTGCTTAGTTTACTGTATGCCAGGTGTGAGGATCCCCTCGATGTATCTAGAATTGGATCCAAGGCAATATTTAGGTCTCCTGCCATTATTAAAATCCCCTCCATATTCTGTTGTATCCTGTTTATGTATTTCTCTAATGCCCCAACTTGTCCCTCATTGGGCAAGTATACATTTACCAGGGTCACCTTTCCGGTCGTCAATGTATCCTTTCACAATAAGGAGCCTTCCTTCCTCTTCCTGTATTACGCTTAATTCTTTCCATGAGATGTTTTTAGAGAGCAATATTGATACTCCCTTTGTTTTTGTTAGAGTTGAAGAACTATGATACACCTTTGGGAATCTATAATTTTCTAGTTTTGGTGTTTTGTTTTTTTTAAAGTGAGTCTCTTGGAGAAATACTATTTGTGCCTTCGCTCTCCATAATTCTGCCCTTAGTTTAGATCGTTTCTCCGGACTATTCAGTCCTTTGACATTATAGGACATTACTGTGATTGACATTTTTCCCCCTTTTTTTTCTTTCTTCTCTTTTCCCTTTCCTCTCTTCTCCCTTTAAATTTTACTGTGTTCCCCCTAAGCTTGAGATCGAGGGAGAGGAGGCTCCCCTCGGTCCCCTCAGTTGCGAGAACGCCCGACCCACAAGGGGGGTAGGGGACGGGGAGAGGAGGGGGGGCGCCGTATGCGCGCAGAGAGAGAGGCGCTAAAAATGGGGATCAGTACATAAGCACTGAGGCGAGTCACGCCTTCGCATAGGACCGGGTGCACCTCATCTAATTATCTCTTATAAACCCCCCCCCCCTCTAATCTATCCGGTGGGAAAGGAGTAGGGCCCAAACAGGAAATGGGGAGGAGCCGGGTGCTGGAGGGAGCATACCCCCCCCCCCCAATTGACCACCCGCCCCGCCCCCCCCCCCCCGCTCGTCCACCCACAGCAACCTCCGCTTCTCCATAATCACAGTATTATACAATATTATACATAAGATTTTTTTTTTTTTTTTTACATAACATTCCCCTCCCCCCCCATTCTTCCCCTCTCTCTCCTCCCTCCACTCTTTAGCTCCCATTAATCCCGTCCTCTCCTTTCATTCGCTTTGGTGATTGCTTATTACCCCCTCCTTGCCCATCGATCCCCCCCCCCCTACCCTCCTATCCCAATCCCCCATCCTCCCCCTCCCTCCAGGTTTAACATTCCCTATCCCCCTCCCTGTTACTTCAGTGCATTGTGAATTGACCCTGTGAAGGCCTTATATACCCCTTGTCTTTAGTGTCTTTAGTGTCTTTAAATAATACTGAACAATCCCCATATCCCTCTAATTAGTACCCTTATGAGGGGTTACTTTCATGTACCCCTGCATCCCTTCTACCTTAATCATATAGTGTTAGCCCCCCTTATGATTGAATTAGTGTCATAGTGAAATAGTGACCTCCCCTCACCCCCCCCGCCCTAGTCCACCCATCCACCCCCCCCTTATCCTCGCCCCCCTACATAAAGAAATACCACACATAAACCCCCCCAAAAAAGAAAATTACAACCGCCCAAAAAAAAAAATCCTAAAAATAATGGGAGAAAAACCCATAAATATCCCCCCCCTCCCCCCACCCTCCCCCCCCAAACCCCAAAATATACCAAACCCTCACCTCCTTCCCACCCCTTCCCACCCATCCCTCCCCCTTTCCCTCCCTACAGTGGACAAGAAGACCAATCATATCCGCAACTCTTAAACCCAAAACGCATGCATATCATTATTACATATCATTATTACGCCATCAATAGCACTTCTTATTCAATGACTATGCAAAAATCACAAAATTATGCCCTTTCCGGGTTAAAGGGTGAGAAGAGATAGAAGAGAAAAAAAAAGAAAAAAAGAAAAAGGGTTTCCTAATCCAAGACCAGCGACTTCCAGCTTTCAGGTTTCAGGTTTTACCCTTCTCTACTCAGAATATGAAATATCTCTCTCAGAAAAAGAAGAAAAAACTTTTATATAAGGAAAAGAGTCCTAAAAAAAAAAAAAAAGAAAAAGGACCGGCTTTTGTTTTCAATAATTTTAGTTAGATAAAATATTTTAGTTAGCAGATACCCACTTTTTTATTACAGTTTTGTTGATATTATTCTCCTGATGAAGTGGTAAAGTTTCTGTGAAACATGTTGAGGAATACATGATTTGTGAGGACCCACTATGCTCCTGTTCTCCTCCATGGAGTACATCAGGTAATAGTAACACACATGTATTGATAAACTGAATTTCAACCTATAAACTAAACTGTGAAAATAGGACAACAATGTAGCGCTCATGAGATCAGTACCCAAGTACCAATCACTAAATAATTGTAAACAAATCACTAGTGATAAAACTAATATATATATATATATATATATATATATATATATATATATATATATAGTCCCACGTGACATGTGACTAATTAACCACTTAAAGGGGTGGTTCACCCTAAAAACGACATTTTCTTATTCCACTGCCCCCCCACATTACAATTCGATTAAGGCTCTTATTATTTTTTCCATGCTGTACATACCTTAGTACAGCATATTCACCCGTGCATCCGGGTTGCGAGTCCCGCGGGAGTGGTCTTTCCTCACATGCCGGTGATTGACCTTTTGCCCAAAAACTAGCTCCCCCCCGTTGCGTAAGCCGCGTCACTGTTGGCGAAAGGAGCCGAACGGCGAGTCGGAGCTATACTGCGCATCGCCGTTCGGCTCCTTTCGCCAATCGTGATGCGGCTTACGCGACGGGGGGAGCTCGTTTTTGGGCAAAATGTCAATCACACACATGTGAGGAACGCCCACTCCCGCGGGACTCGCAACCCGCATGCACGGGTGAATATGCTGTACTAAGGTATGTACAGCATGGAAAAAATAATAAGAGCCTTAATCGAATTGTAATGTGGGGGGGCAGTGGAATAAGAAAATGTCGTTTTTAGGGTGAACCACCGCTTTAAGGACCTTGAGTGTTTTTCAGATTCGGCGTTTACAAGACTAAAACATTTTTTTTTGCTAGAAAATTACTTAAAACCCCCAAACATTATATATTTTTTTTCAAACACCCTAGAGAATAAAATGGCGGTCATTGCAATACTTTTTGTCACACCGTATTCACTTTTTTTACAACAGTAAAGTTATCCCAATTTTTTTATATATTGTAAGATAGATAATGTTACGCCGAGTAAAATTAAACCCAACATGTCACGCTTCAAAATTGCGCCCGCTCGTGGAATGGCGTTAAACTTTCACCCTTAAAAATATCCATAGGCGACGTTTAAAACATTATATAGGTTGCATCTTTTGAGCTACAGAGGAGGTCTAGGGCTAGAATTATTGCTCTCGCTCTAACGATCGTGGTGATACCTCACTTGTGTTGTTTGAACACCGTTTTCATATGCAGGCGCTACTCACGTATGCGTTCGCTTCTGCGCGCGAGCTCGTCGGGACGGGGCGCTTTAAAAAAAAAATTGTTTTCTTATTTCTTTTTATTTTTTTTCTTATTTTTTACACTGAAAAAAAAATTGGATCACTTTTGTTCCTATTACAAGGAATGTAAACAATAGATAGAACAATAATAGTAAAAAGCATGACAGGTCCTCTTAAATATGAGATCTGGGGTCAAAGAGACCTCAGATATAATTTTAAAAATGACATTTAGAAAATATTGCTTTAAGAAGCATGGGCGGAAGTGACATGTTGACGTCACTTCCGCTATGCTATGGGGACGGGTGGGAGCCATCGGATCGCCTCCACCGCTACCGATGGCTCCGGTAAGCGGCGTAAGGCATGGGAGAGCCCTCTTCCGCCGCCAATAATGGTGATCTCATGGCAAATCCGCCGTGGAGACCACCGTTATCGGTTACAGGACCGCTCACAGCAAAGATAGATATCTCGGTTGTGCCAGCAGCTGCTGTCGTTACCGAGATATCCATCTTTAAAAAAAGGACGTATATGTACATTAAGTGGTTAATAAATAAATTAATAGTCCATAAAGTGAAGTGATATTCAAACAAGATTCAATCTTCTTAAAATCTTTCACCACACCGCCGTGTTTGTGACACCACCCCTCTGGAATCGCACTCACCAGCTAAAATTGCCTTCCACTCTTGTGTTCGGCTCAATCGCTTGTTAATTAGAACTCCAAAGGGTTAAATGACCATCCACTGTGTGTTTCAACTCAGGACAAAGCGACCATCCAATATACAACTGTGTTTCAACTCAGGGTTTATCCATACATGTAAATAAGAAAAAAGTGTTCCAATAGTGTAAAATAGTAACAACCAATTTATTAAAATCCACACTTCAATCATTGCGCTCACATGACAAACTTTAAAAAACAGCCTTGAAAAATCACAGCAAACATGTGTATATGATGGCTCTTCAATGCTTTGCTTTTCCTGTGACGTCACCCGCGTCCTTTCTGCTGCTGCTCGTGGCTGTTGCTCCGAGTTTTTCTTTTATTTTATATTGCCAATCGCCTACTGGCCAGTTGTTTTCTGGCAGATTCTCTGCAGACATACCAGATTGACTGTATGATGGCGAAGTGCTGTTTTTTACCTTTCCCTGGAATAAATACAGTCTACACTTAGAACGTGTTTTTATTTTTTTATTCCGCATTGGACCTACTATTCACTGCTGCATTGGACTCCACTGCACCGTCTCCCCTATGGTGAGAACGAGCTGTCTTTGACCACTTGTGAAAACATATGGTCCAACTCATCTGGTAAGGAGGAATTTCTTATACAGGTGGAGGATATCATCACATTTCCCAAATATTTTTGCTATTTCACTGGGTGTCATCTTAATTCTTGATTCTTCAGTCAAGGACTTTATTTGCACTGCACTTTTATTATTATTTGTCATTTATATTTTTGGAGATTTTTTGTGATTGCCTCTGTGGGTGTTCAGCTTGCGATCAATTTAGTTTTATTTGTAACATCTGTGCGCTGATTGCCTTTTTTTTATATTATTGTAACATGGGCAGTTTAATAAAACTGTTATTTAAACAGACAACTGACTGTGTATGTGCATTGGTGTAATACAGCCTTTTAAGGTTGCGGTTATCCCTGTTGCTTGTGCACCTTTTTCTACCACACCTTTTCCTTCCACTCAACTTTCCATTAATGTGCTTGGATACAGCACTCTGTGAACAGCCATCTTCTTTAGCAATGACCTTTTGTGACTTACCCTTCTTGTGGAGGTTGTCAATGACTGTCTTTTGGACAACTGTCAAGTCAGCAGTCTTCCCCATGATTGTGTAACCTACTGAACCAGAGACCATTTAAAGGCTCAGGAAACCTTTACATGTGTATTGAGTTAAAGGGATTGTAAAGGTACAATTTTTTTTCCTAAATAGCTTTGTTTACCTTAGTGCAGTCCTCCTTCACTTACCTCATCTTTCGATTTTGCTTTTAAATGTCCTTATTTCTTCTGAGAAATCCTCACTTCCTGTTCTTCTGTCTATAACTCCACACAGTAATGCAAGGCTTTCTCCCTGGTGTGGAGTGTCGTGCTCGCCCCCTCCCTTGGACTACAGGAGAGTCAGGATGCCCACTAACACACAGCTCGATGGTTAGTACAACCATCGTACAGAAGCCCTCTGGCAGGCATGTACGGTGAAAACAGTCCGACGGACCGGTTTCACCGTACATGTTTGCTCGTGTGTACCGGGCCTCACTGGCAGCAATAATATTTTCTTTAAAGGGTTAGTTCACCTTCACCAAAAAAAACTGTCTAGGTTTGTGGGTGACCAGCATGGTGTGTACTCAGCTGCACATAGGCCTTATAATGGAGGTACAGGAATACCACAGGGCTCCCAGTTGGAGTTGGCGCCACCCAAGAGAGACAGGAGGTCTCTAGGAGTTAGCGGCTGCATGTGACAGCCATAGAATCTGTGTCTGCAAGAGACAGTAAATGGCCTAAGGACTAAAGCCTGCTGAGCTGTGTGCAACAGAGTGTACCCACCAGCACTGAAGAACCTGTGGTCTGCATGACCAGCGTAATCTGAAGAGGTACTGTGGATAAAGCTGAGTGAAAGCTTAAGAGCCAGGTGGGCTAGCATTTTCCATTGATTTGTATTTACTGGGGAAGAACGCCTGTGTGGGAAACCTGATGTTGTGGACTTTTTTTTCATTAGACTTTTAATAATAGTGGGCTACCAGACCAATATGGTTCCTGCCTACCGTGAATCACTATATATTGACAAGTGAAACGTAACCAGTTTTGAATTAAAACCATGTACATTTTCTACCCCCTTCTCTGTGGTACAATATTTTTATTAAAAAGATTAAAATAGGATACATAAGAAGGTTAATACAGAAATGTGATATATAAATGTGCAAAATAAATGAATAATGGTATTAATGGTAGTGCATACTAATCAACCATAAATAAATGTATATAATATGAAAACATTATAAAATATAGTAGGGAGGGTATAGTAAAAAAATGGGGGGGTGAAGTAAATAGTTTTGGATTCCCCCTATTTAAATTATAAATATGTACCATTCTGTCTTTTCCTTTAACTAGTTAGCCTATCAAAGCTCTGATAATAATGATATTGATAATATAATTACACTATTAGCTATAGAAATAAGCACAATGCTCAAATAAGCAAAAGGTCTTATTTATTTATAAAGAAAGTAGAACATTAACATAAACATCTAAATAATATTACAGAGCATAAAGAAATAGAAGGACAGAGATGATGCGTTACGTAAGCCCATCCTCCGTGTTTTGTATCCTAGCTAGGCTCAAGGAAAAAGAGAGCTATCATAGCTGGCATAGCTGGCCCTTGCACCTTATACCACTCACAAGCAATTGTCACCCTATATAATTCTGTGTGCAGAAAAACTAGCAGTATTTATGTTGCTATCATGATATCCTCCAGCAGAGGGCATTGATATACTGTGGGCAAATGTATGCGTACATTATTTTTCCGGATGAACAATTCTAATATACACTCTTTTGTAATTCTGCTCAATTTACATCCCAAGACTACCCCCAGCAGTCTCCAGATGACAGAGATATAACCAGGAAATATCAGCAGTCCAGTAATATCTGATATTAAAAACATGTGCCTTATAACAAAAAAAAGGGGGGGGGGTAAAGAAGAAGACTTAGGATATACTGAGCTCAGATGACTGATGAATGTGGTTATATGAATTTAGAGAGAAAGTAAAGAATTATCAATATTAAGTTTGCACTGCTCTGGAATTTTGTTGCTAAAAGTAGGCATCAAAACACAAGTAGATAATATTAACCTTATAGACACATGTAAACATTCAACCAAATGCTGTGCAAAGTATTGGCTGATCACAAAAAAAAAGAAAAATTGAAGTTCCCTTTATTATGTAATCTGCAAAATGAAGGGCAAACTGGGGAACTCCTTGTCGACAAAGTAAACAGAAATACATTTTTCAGATAGAATATGGAATGTAAATGTACATTTTTACACCCAGCTTGAGCAAAGACATTCAGTCCTAGAAGATGTCAAATCCACATTAATGCTCTGTATGACTCTCTACAGAAAACTGATAAAACACTGCAGGTGATAGCAGACAATTTAGCAGTCTAGACAAAATAATCTGAAAGTGGTTGGGCTCCCAGAGTTAGAGAGCATTTCAGCATTAATGAACTAATACTTCATTGGAACGTGTACAATTATTGTACATGTTGAGATCACATCTACTGTTGATCATAGTAGACCTGAATCTCCTATGAAGAAATAGAGGACAATACCACCTGTGAGGATAACATTTATTTTTTTAAGATTAAACTGTTTTAATAAACACTTATTGATGAGTGCTTTTGTTGACATATAAACTTGTGGTCTTTCAGGACTATTTTGTTGAACTTAAAGAGAACCACTGTGATTATGACCAGTATCTTGATGCTTCACCTAACAAAGCTAAAAATCTACATGGACAGTAATCCCTCAGTATTTTTTATTTTTTTTATTATTGATTTGAAATATAGAGATGCTGGGCCAGATCCACAGCCAGCCGCCGTAACTTAAATATTGCCATTTAAGTTACACGGCCGGAAAATTTCTACCTAAGTGCCTGATCCACAAAGCACTTACCTAGAAATTTTCGGCTGTGTAATTTAAATCCGGCCGGCGCAAGGCGTTCCTATTCAAATGGGGCGAGTCCCATTTAAATTAGGCGTGCTCCCGCGCCGGCCGTACTGCGCACGCTCACGACGTCATTTTCCTGACGTGCATTGCGCGGTTTTACGTTACGCCGAGTTTTGTGAATCGCGCCGGGTAAAAAAAGTTTCGTCGGGAAAAAAAAAGATACGGCGAAAAAATAAAAACAAAAAAAAAAAAAATAACAGCGTCGCGGGATAGAAGGGTCTACTTTTACAAGGTGTACTAACTTTACACTTTGTAAAAGCAGCCCTAATTTTGCGTTTGCAAACTAATACTTACAGAGAAAAAACAAAGCTGAAAAGCTTTGTGGATCTCCGTAAGTGCTAATGTACATACCCGACGTGGCATTTCGACTCGAAATGCCCCCAGCGGCGGATGCGGTACTGCATCCTAAGATCCGCCAGTGTAAGTCCCTTACACATGTCGGATCTTCTCCCTGTCTTTTGGAAACTGATTCTGTGGATCAGTTCCAAAGATAGAAACAGGGATACGACGGCATATCAGTAGATACGCCGGCGTATCCCCTTTGAGGATCTGGCCCGCTGTTCCCATTTTAAGTGCAAAATGAAATTATTCTATACCTGATTTATTAATGTGAGCACAATGCTAAAGCGTTTATTTATTAAACATTATTTGGATAAATGTCACAAGCATATTTTTAGACTGCAGGGATTTTTCCTATATTTTATTTAATACTATGACCTCCTATGAATGTCAGCGCCATCATGACTATAATGCTTTATATTTTTCTGAAATTTCTCAGCCAGAATATCGCTCTTTGGCCACTATATGGAGCAGAGGATATTGTTTCCCTACCATTTCACAAAGGAAGTGTAAATAGTTGGAAAAAACACACACACACAAAGTAGAAAAAAGTCCTTTATTAATAAAAAATAAATAAAAAAATCCAGCGGTGGTAATCTACTCGGTCCCGGCTTCCTGCTCCAACGTTGTCTGTATCAGCGATGGGTGATCTCCTCTCCGGTCCAGCGATGAGAAGATCATCCGGCATCCAGAGCTCCAGAGCACAGCATTGGAGGCCGCCTCTCTCTGCTGGGCACAGCCCAGCGGAATGACGCGGCTGGAGCTATGACATTTCTTATATAGGGGAGGCGGGGCCACCCATCACGTGACCCCTCACGTGATTCGTTGTTCGCCGAACAGGCGAACAGACAATGTTTGAGTCGAACATGAGTTTGACTCGAACTCGAAGCTCATCCCTAATGAGGAGTTACTGTATAATAAGAATCTTGCCTCGGACCATCTAAGGGCTTTTTCTGTGTTTGAAGTTAGTAATATGTTTAGGGCCGAACAGTTTTCTTGGATTTGTTTTAGTATGTCTCCGGAGGGGGATTTGTGGTACAGCTTGTCTAGATCTCTGGTTAGTGTTTTTATGTCAGTCAGTTTCATTCTATTTTTGGTAGCTACCATCTTGATTTGATGGCCTCTCATGACAGCCTTGTGGGCCATCAACCGCGAAGTGGGAAGAATGTCTGGAGAAGAGTTAAATGGAAAGTATTTTTCCATGTTGGTCGTTAGTTGATGTATATTCAGATGGTCTGTTAATAATGCATCATTGATGCGCCATTTATGTGGTGTGTTAGCAAGACCTATTTTTGAAGTAGTAAAAGATACGATCTGGTGATCCGACCAGGGACAAGAATGAATGTCTGCTTTTGATGAATTAGAAAAAAGTGTGAGTAAAAAGTGTAACTTTTAATGCCTACGTTATGTGCTCTTCTAGTGTCGATGAGTTGGTGATTATGTAATGTGTGGTTTAATGTTTTAGGAAAGGCTTTGAATGAGGGTGCAACTCTGCTTCTATCTAAGGTTAAATGTGCAGCTAAGTTGAAGTCTCCGCTTACAATCAAATGGGGGGGGGGGGGGGGATTTATCTAATGTATCAAAGAAATGTGAAAAAAAGGATGCATGAGCTTCATTAGGTGCATATATAGAGGCTATTGTGACCATATGTCCTCCTATGGAACCTTATACAATCAGAAAGTGACTCTCTGGGTCTTTGTAGACGTTTTGGGTTTCAAACACTGTAGAATTTTTGATAAAAATAGCTGTTCCTCTTTTCTTGGAATCGAATGTTGTATAGTAGAATTGACTATATGCTATAAACTATAAAAATTAGCGTGCGTGCGTTATAAGAATTCCAGCTTTGACTAAGTCACATATATAATGAAACAAAGAATGAAGTACACACCCCAAGGTGTGGTGAGTGCTATCTTTTAACAGGAAGAGAAAAGGCTTCATTACTTTGGTGCGATTTACATGGATTCACTGATCACATGGGTGAGAAAAAAAGTTAAAATAAAATAAAACAAAACAAGAGCGAAATTGTAATTTTGCTTGAGATGTCTTCCATGGTCTAGAATGTCCCATAGATAAACTAGATAGTTTGAGCTAGTTTGTGGTGTATTTCCTTGATTGGCGAGTCGCTCAGGTGAAGTAATTATTTTGAAGTTTGTTGAGAGCGATTTTTCTGGGCTAGTATAATACAGAAAAGAGCTAGAGTTTTACTGCCCGTGTAGCATTTATCAAGGAAAAGTAGAACATACAATAAAAAAAAAAAAAAAAAGGGGGAACCGACTCGACAACTTTCATGGATTTGCATAGCTCATAAATGGGTTGAAGATGATTCTATCATGGACTAGTAAATCGTGTAGCTGAAATTGGAGCTAATGATCTTGTAATATGCGTCTAATTTTTTTTGGGGGGTTAGAAAATTGTAGAGAGGATATAACCTGTAGAGGATTACTTGAGACTTCTTTCATGTGATACCAAATCGCACCTGAATGAAAAGAGTCTAAATAGGAACAAAACCTTCTCTCTTGGATCAGCAAATCACGAAGAAGGAAAAAAAAAAAGAGAACAAATTTGTTTTAAGCGATTTCCGGGTAGGCTCTGCGGCTACCAGACCGAGGGCTGGAGCGCAAATAATGGGTCTTTGCTGGGACGCAACGGCGAAAGGGGGATGACGTCAGTGACGTCATTCCCCCTCACGCCATTGCTTCCCAGCAAAGACCCATCTTTTGTGCTCCAGCCCTCGGTCTGGTAGCCGCAGAGCCTACCCGGAAATCGCTTGACGTCATTCCCCCTTACGCCGTTGCGTCCCAGCATAGACCCATCGTTTGCGCTCCAGCCCAGTTTTTAACAGTGCCTCGGTTATGGCAGTGCCTAGGAAGGATGGCCGGGCGGATGCTGTGTGGATGCCCAGCGGATATCCGTGCCTCCTGAAGCCGAAGCAGGACAGCCGCAGCGAGCTCCCGCGGGGCCAGCCGCAGGAAACACTGGGGATCCACAGGTTGCGCTAGGCCGCACTAGGCCGCGGCCACCATGGATGACCCCGAGACTCAGCTCAGCCTCCGGACTTCTCCAGGTAGGTGGATGGGTGGCTGGAGGGAATTGGTGATGGTCCCTTACCTCCAGAGATGCCGGGATCGGTTTTCTCCGGGCAGCCTCAGGCCCACAAGATGGCGGCGGTCACGGGTGCTGGACTTAGTGAATCTCGGGCATCCCCCGGCCGAATTGCCCGAAAATAGTAGCAAAGGATCCTGCAGGGGATCTAGCTGAGCAAAATGGGATAAATTTAGAGTGTGGATGGGTGATTAGAAGCACAGATGGCGGCGGATGGTACTCGGGCCTCCCGGAGCTCTTTAGGTAAGTGTCCGTCTCTTCTCACATCCGCCGGAAGGCCCATCGAGACATTTTTTTGCATACAATATACTGTACATCAGAACATTCATGCCCCCAAGTTCCCGACCCCTCTCCCATTCTTCCAACCTATCAAAAAGTAAAAAAACAAAAAAACAGGAATTGTCAAAAAGGTAATATCATGTGTGATTCCTGGGTGGGGGGTGTCAACGTGTGCATAAACCTATCTAGTACTCCTATTGGCTCTATATACTTAGCCATCCACTACACCCTCTCACCACCATCATTTTCACCCACTCATCCATCCTTATCACTCCCTTTCATCCTAATCTTAGTTTCTGTTAGGTCACTTCTCATAGTTAAAGTGCTTTTCCACTCTTTTGTTATTTAAATATTGATCCCTCTTGCTTCCCACCAGGGTTTCCAGATGTTACCATATTTCTTTAGTAAAAAAAAAGTCCAACATAAACAGGTAATGACATTCAGTGATCTCCCCAGTGAAAAATGAATCCACAAACGGGATTTGATCTCTAAATCAATGGAGATCGAAAACAGCATAAACAGAATGGAATCCTTTGGATGGTCACGCCAACCCGAGTTGTCCTCGCTGGTAAAGTTTCCTCAAGCAGTGCCTTCACCGCATCACGTGATCAGACCCGGAAGATACGGGCTGCGCGATCTGGAAGCCGGCCCGGCTTGATATTTTATATGCTCTCTATTTTCATCTTTGATGTAAGTGTACATCTTTATACCTTTTAATAAAACACCCTAAGATTTTATGCAATGTGAGTTCCCTCTTCTTTCTGCATATATCTAATTACTGGGGCACTGCTTGAGGAAACTTTACCAGTGAGGACAACTCGGGTTGGTGTGACCATCCAAAGGATTCCATTCTGTTTATGCTGTTTTTGATCTCCATTGATTTAGAGATCAAATCCCTCTGGTAAGAGTCAGTGTGTTATCGTAGTGGAGGTGCTTCTGTCATCACTTTTCCAGGAACGTTTGTGGACTTTTTTTTACTGATTGTGTTTTTTTGCCACAATTGTATTACATGTTCTTTTTGAGCACAGCACGTTTAATCATGTCAGTGGTTTGATTCATTTGTTTGCACTGGATTCAGCATATCATATTGTTTATCACTATTAGCGCGACTTCTCTTTTTTGCATTTTGTTGTTTATGTTGTATAACATTTTTGAGTCGCAGCTTTCATTTTTATATTTTTTAGAGTATGCGCAGTATTTTCCCTATTCATATTTCTTTAGCCCTTCTTGCTTCATATATACCGATTTCTCCTTAAGAATTTTCAGATTCATGCTGTTTACCCATTCCCCACTGGAAGGATGTAGTGCCATCCCAGGGCAATCAGCTTCTTTGCTTGGAACAAACATCTTAGAACCACGACCCGGGTTTCCCACTCCTTCTACTAAGCCCAGGAGACAATGCTTTACCTCCAGCTCTTTGGAGGTTCCCAACACCCGATCGATGGTTCCTATTACCTCCCTTCAATATCAGAACAGCTTCAGGCATCTCCAAAACATGTGAATCATGTCCCCCTCTATCTACCCACACCTGGGGCAGCTTGCGTCCAGTCTACGGGCAAAACTGAAAAAGGTTACATGAGTCTAATAGGTTCTGTATAATAAGAACAAGTGTGACATTCTCTGGGAGGGGGGGCAACAATACCAGTGGGGCAAGTTCAAGGATTCTATTCCACTGTGTTTGAGAGATATATCCCACATCTTTTTCCCACTTTCTCTTATACATAAGGGCCTCTATCCCTCCCAGTCTCCCCTTATTTACTGTATATGTGGATATATTTTGAGATTAGTTATTTAGCTGTTTCTGCCTTAATTATCTTTTGGAGCACAGGAATCGTGCTCCATTCTAGATTCCTCCCTCTAAACCAGGGATCCTCAAACTACGGCCCTCCAGTTGTTGTAGAACTACACATCCCATGAGGCATTGTAACACACTGACATTCACAGACATGAATAGGCATGATGGGAATTGTAGTTCCTGAACAACTGGGGGGCCGTAGTTTGAAGACCCATGCTCTAAACCAGGAATATGCAATTAGCGGACCTCCAGCTGTTGCAGAACTACAATTCCCATGAGGCATAGCAAGACTCTGACAGCCACAAGCATGAGACCTAGAGGCAGAGGAATTATGGGACTTGTAGTTTTGCAACAGCTGGAGGTCCACTAATTGCATATACCTGCTCTAAACTGTTCCTCCAGTGCGTGACTGACCTGTAGGTACCTAAAAAAGAATTTATTTGGCAGGGCAAGTTGATCTCTCAGTGCCTAAAAAGGCAGGGTGCCGTCTTGATACAACTTAATGATAGATTTTATTCCACATCTCTCCCATCCCCTCACAACCCCCATCTTCTGCAGTTCTCCCAGTTTGCTATTCTCCCATAGGGGGGTATACTCCGTGAGTCCTCTGTATTTCAATATTGCCTTCGCTGTATCCCACACTCTCAACACCAATCTCAGAGTGGGGAGTCCCGTGCAAAAAGAACCTGCCTCTAATAATTCATATGGAGTATTCTGTAGCAGCAACGTACTCCCTACTTCTCCCCCTTCCAAGTTGCAACCCCCCATGTACTGGAGTTGTAATGCTAGGAAGTAGCTAAAGGGGTGCAGGAGCGCTACTCCTCCTTCCTGTTTCTGTAATTGCAGAGTGCTTAACCTGATTCTTGCCGAGCCACCCTTCCAGATCAGTTCCATGAAAATAGGCCCAGATTCTCAAAGGACTTACGACGGCGCAGCGCCATGTACACCATCGTAAGTCCTAATCTGGCCCGTCGTATCTATGCGACTGATTCTTAGAATTAGTTACGCATAGATATCCATTAGATCCGACAGCCATAAGGCACGTGTCTAGGTGGAGTGTGAAGCTATAGATTGGACAATCCTCAATTGGGGAGAAAACCTGCTAAGGCTTATTGTGGGATATAAACATAACCTAAGCAGACCTATTTCATCACCCTCATTAAAAACTTATCATCCCGTCCCCGTCAACTCTTCTCTACCTTCAACTCTCTACTTCGTCCCCCACTGCCTCCACTCACCAACTCACTCACTGCCCAGGAGATCGCCAATCACTTCAAACAGAAGATTGATACAATTTGCAAGGAGATCTCTACTGTTCAGATACCCTCCACACTTCCAACCTCATGCCCACAGGTACAATCTTTACTTCCCTCTTTCAACCCCACCACTATCGACGAGGTCGCTAAATTACTTGCCAACGTCCATCTTACCACCTGCGCTCTGGACCCTGTTCCCTCGCAAATGCTACGTTCACCCTCTGACTCTATTCTACATTCTCTAACCCACATCTTCAATCTCTCCCTCTCTTCTGGCATCTTCCCAAACTCTTTGAAACATGCATTAGTCAGCCCCATACTTAAAAAGCCCTCACTGGACCCATCCAATCTTGACAGCCTACGTCCCATCTCCTTGCTCCCCTTTTTATCCAAACTCCTTGAACGTCTAGTCTACAACCGACTGAGCGTACACCTTGCTGATAATAACCTTCTTGATCCCTTTCAGTCTGGATTTCGTCCTCAACATTCCACAGAAACTGCTCTCCTAAAACTTACAAACAATATACTAACGGCCAAAACTAAGGGACACTATTCTGTGCTCCTACTCCTGGACCTCTCTGCCGCCTTCGATACGGTTGACCACCCACTCCTCCTCAAAAAACTTCACACCTTTGGCCTCCGTGACTGTACTCTTCGCTGGTTCTCTACTTACTTATCCAACCGTACCTTTAGCGTTACTTACAATTCTACTTCCTCCTCTCCTCTTCCTTTCTCTGTTGGGGTCCCCCAAGGTTCTGTTCTTGGACCTCTCCTATTCTCAATCTACACCTCCTCCCTGGGTCAGCTGATAGCCTCCCACGGCTTCCAATACCATCTCTACGCTGACGACACTCAAATTTATTTCTCTACCCCTCAACTTACTAGTTCATTTTCCTCACGTATCACTAATTTACTATCAGATATATCACTTTGGATGTCGCACCACTTCCTCAAACTCAATCTATCTAAAACGGAACTTATCATTTTCCCTCCCCCACGTGCCTCTTCCCCTGATCTCTCTGTCAAAATTAATGGCACAACTATCAGCCCATCCCCACATGTCAAGGTCCTAGGTGTAGTTCTGGACTCTGAACTGTCCTTTAAACCTCACGTTCAATCACTGTCCAAATCTTGCCGCCTCAACCTTCGCAACATCTCCAAAATACGCCCCTTTCTAACCAATGACACCACAAATCTCTTAATTCACTCCCTGGTCATCTCTCGCCTTGATTACTGCAACTCCCTCCTCATTGGCTTACCTCTGCATACTCTAACCCCCCTTCAGTCCATCATGAATGCTGCTGCCAGACTGATCCACCTTACCAACCGCACTGTCTCTGCTTCCCCTCTCTGTCAATCCCTCCATTGGCTTCCATTCACCCAAAGAATTAAATTCAAACTACTAACTACTACCTACAAAGCCATCCACAACTCTGCCCCCAGCTACATCACTGACCTAGTCTCTAAATACCAACCTAATCGTTCTCTTCGCTCTTCTCAAGACCTCCTACTCTCTAGCTCTCTCATCACCTGCTCCCATGCTCGTCTCCAGGACTTCTCCAGAGCCTCTCCAAGCCTATGGAACTCCTTACCCCAAGCTATCCGCCTATCTCCTTCTCTATTAGCTTTTAGAGGATCCCTGAAAACCCTCCTCTTCAGAGAAGCCTATCCTACCCACACCTAACAACTGTATTTGCATTTGAGTCCATCTGATCATCCCCCACAGCTACTACCCTTTGTTCCACTTGACCCTCCCTTCTAGATTGTAAGCTCTAACGAGCAGGGCCCTCTGATCCCTCCTGTATTGAATTGTATTGTGACTGTACTGTCTTCCCTGATGTAAAGCGTGGCGCAAACTGTTGGCGCTATATAAATTCTGTATAATAATAATAATAATAATAATAATAACCTCTTTATGTGGTACATTTGTTTCTGCATTGCATTGTGGGAGTTATAAGCATAGGTGGCTTGCCCTATACATTATCCATTTTTGATGGAGGGATGCCCTATGTATGCCTAAACAAAAGAGGAGGATTAAGGAACCGTTAGGGTATTTTTCCTGTTATATGACCTTGAATTAAGGTATAACATCTTTCTAATGAACATTATGATGTTCCTCCTTCTCAGCCCTGTTCACTTTATTTCTATTTCTAGGGATTTGCAATCAGCCCCATAATCCCATGCAATACAGATCAGGTAAAATCCTTATTTAATTTTAATAGACCATAACTTTTTCGTCATATTTTTGATAAGTACCAATATGGAGTAAAAAAGCAATTTTTTTAAAGTGGGTGTACAGTATATATTAGGCACACAATATGTAGTGGTTACCCACTAAAAATAATGGGCCAGATTCAGAGACGAGATACGACGGAGTATCTCCTGATACACCGTCGTATCTCTGAGTGTGGTCGGTCGTATCTATGCGCCTGATTCAGAGAATCAGTTACGCATATATATCCCTAAGATCCGACTGGTGTAAGTGTCTTATGCAGAAAAAGAGAGAGTTGCCCTTGGGACTTTAAATGAGGTGGTCACAGTTTGCCACTGAGTGACAAAAATAGTAACAGTATAACTTTTTTATTAAAATAGATGTACATACATGAACAATACAGCATGGTAGCTCAGCCAATGGATTTGCACATAATAAAGGGTAATTAAAATTGAGACAAACGTTATACAATACAGTATATAAAAATGCACGCATCAGAGAACCCGACACGCGTTTCGCGAGATCATTGCTCGCTCATCAGGGGTGGATGCGGTTGGAATGTATCTAAAATAATTAAAGAGATGTGTCACAGTGGTAAATGCAAGAACAATGGCAGAATGGGCCAGAACAAACTGGCCCAATACTTACCAATGAACGAAGCCAGTGTCTCCATTGCTGAACCCCCAAATGGACGGCAGCAGCCAAAGTATGGCACGGGAGCTGAGGGGGAGAAAACAGACCCAGATACCCCCAGGGAGGACGTCAGGTGGCAGACATGGCATGGGTAAAGGTGAATGGTCCTAATTGTCTCAGTATGCAACTTGATAGATATCAGCTGTAAAGATAATTGTATGTGTTTCAATGATTTGCCAAAACTAGTAAGATAAATGTCAAGGTATATAGTATAAAAGTATTTTTATGAGAGCATGTATGCTCTGACATGAGTATGTATATCAAACCTTACTAACTAAGCAAAGTAGACAAAAGTTATTTGTATAGAAACATATATGGACTAACCTGATCCAATAATGGAGCAGACATAGAGACCATGGGTAAAAAAGTAAATCCTGAAGCAGTGTGTTTGTCTAGGAAATCAATCCCTATAGTGTGAAAAAAGGGAAAAAGAACTTGGTTTAAAAAAAAGTGCAAAGAATGCAGAAGAAGCACCAGGTGAGTGCTAGGGTGGGGAAAATGTGTTTTACCTTAATGTGTGGAATTGTTGAACAGCAGTAGAAATTCCTATGATGTGCATGGTGTTGGTGAGTGAAGGAAATTATCTCAGCCATGTCTCACCACTGACCTATATCCCTGAAGGGGTGGGGTCTGCCCCTCCCCCAACATCACGCAAGGATGGATAGGTATGCTGACGCCGGGTGCCAGCTGTCAATGGGTGTACGCATATGCAGCTCCCGTCCATCCAAGAAAACAAACTGCACTGGCATTGGGTGACAGAGCTAACGCAGATGCCACCCAAAGGGTGTAGGAGCATGGCGCCGATATGCCGGTGCCCCCCCCCAATTCAAATCGCAGTTCACCTTATTCCCTGCAGTCCCACTGGGATCTGGTTATACCTATAGAAAGATAACATAGTATATGGTGTATGTAAGTTTATTATGTGATATAAATATTATCAATGATCAATGAATGCTAAAATGATTGGCCCGGATTCAGGTAGATTTGCCCCTTATTTGCGGAGGCGCAGGGCAGCGTTTTTGCCCTGCGCCCCCGCAAATTTACTGCGCTACCCGCGATTCACGGAGCAGTCACTCCGTAAATTGCGTGTGCGCTGTGTAAACTTGCCCTGCATAAGGGCGCCTAATGTAAATGATCCCGTAGGGGGCGGGAATCATTTAAATTAGGCGCGCTCCCGCGCCGAGCGTAGAGCGCATGCTCCGTCGGGAAACTTTCCCGACGTGCATTGCGGCAAATGACGTCGCAAGGACGTCATTTGCTTCAAAGTGAACGTGAATGGCGTCCAGCGCCATTCACGAATCACTTACGCAAATTACGTAAAATTAGAACGTCGCGACGCGGGAACGGGTATACTTTATCATTGGCTGCCCCTGCTATTAGAAGGGGCAGCCTTACGTTAAACACGCCGTACGGAAACAACGTAAATTGCGTACGCAGGGCTCGCGCAACATTGTGAATTGGTGTTAGTATGCAATTTGCATACTATACACTGAGCACAATGGGAGCGCCCCCTAGCGGTCATCGCTAGAATGCAGCCTAAGATATGCGTGGCATAAGAGCCTTATGCCACGCAGATTTTAGGCTGCAGTCGGCGTTACGATGTTTCTGAATCAGGAGCATTCGTAACGCCGGGGCAAGTAAGCAATTGCGCTGTGTAACCTATGGTTACACAGGCACAATTGCTTCTTGAATCTGGGCCATTGGTTCTAACATAAGTTTGTATAACCTTAAATGATAATTCTCATTTCTGTCTGAAAAAGCAGGGATCATCTCTGAAACACATTACAGATATAATTAGATAAAAGTTCCTGCTCAAGTGGAAAAAAAAGGATTCAGTCTTGCTACAGGGAAACTTAGGCATATGTTCTTTATGGGTAGAAATGTCTTTGTAAGTGTGACTATGGGTCCTTTCACACGTGCGGACCGTTTTTTAGGTCTGTTTTTTTTTCATCAGTTGATCTGTTTTTTCATCCGTTTTTCGTTCGTTTACATCCGTTTCCCATCCGTTTTCCGTCCGTTAACGTCCATTTTTCATCCGTTTTTCATCCGTTTTTCATCCGTTTTTCATCCGTTTTTTTTTTTGGTTTTCAAACTTTATTTAATCAGCTTTTCAAGAATTTTCCCATGATTCTTTGTTTCCCCCAGCATGCATTGTGCTTTCTTCTTGCTTTATGTTAACAGCAGGCTGTTTGCTTCCTGATACATTGCTGTACTTTAGTGCTTAGTACAATGGATTTGGGGAGATATTATGAGCATGTGACATCATTTGTCATGCTCTACTATCTGAGGAGACAAAAAAGCAGGACCAGGAAGATGTCTGCGAGGAGACGCACTACGCAGATTTGCGACGGCACCCTCAACTTTTTTTTAATTTTACAAGAATGACTATTCCAACCTTTCAATTTTTGCTGGAAAAGTTGCATCCACGTTTAGACAGGACGAACACAGACATGAGACGTTCTGTGCCTCCAGAGGAGCGACTTCTCCTTACCCTCAGGTAAGCCAGCCAGCCAGCCTTTTTGCTTGATTATGTCCAGTGTAATGTTGGATTCCTTTCCTAATTTCTTCTACTCTTCCTAGGTTTCTTGCATCTGGAGTATCTTATACGTCCCTAAACCATTTTTTTTTGTTGGGAACCTCAACAATATCTGGAATTGTACATGACACCTGTGAAGCTATATGGGAGGAGCTTCGGTCGTCTGCAATGCCTGTTCCAGATACATCCATGTGGCAGGAAATTGCAAATGGGTTTTGGAAGAAAACACAATTCCCTAATTGTGTTGAAGCCCTGGATGGGAAACACATCCGAATTCAGATGCCACCTGGATCTGGCTCTCAATTTTACAATTACAAAAAATACTTCTCCCTTGTGCTAATGGCAATCTGTGACAGTAATTACAGGTTTGTAGCTGTCGATATTAGGGCGTATGGATCTAATGCAGACGCAAGAGTCTTTTCAGCATCACAAATGGGGAGAAGACTACTTGAGGGCCACTTTAATTTGCCATCAGATAAACCACTTCCCGGAACTGTAGGACCAGATATGCCACATGTGCTTGTAGCTGATGAGGCATTTGAACTTTCCCAGCATCTTTTTTTTTTTTTTTTTCACTTCAGACTTCAACCTTATAGAGTGTGCGTTTATGCGCTCATGTTCCGTTTACCAGCCCTTCGCACCTCTAATCGGGTTTCGCATCATTAGTGTGGTCATTATTCTTGAGTTACCATTTCTCTTATAAAAAATATATAAGTTGTATATCTTTTTTTTTTTTTTTTTTTTAAAGTGTCTAGTTTCAAAATAAAAACACAAAAGTGATATTGCCAATCCTTCACCCAATTCCTCCCTCCCCCCTCCCTCCTCCCTCCCTACCCTCCCCCTATCTCACCATAGACCATCCAAAATGCCTCCTGATACCATCGATTAATTTAAAATTTTCTTTAGGTCTCAGCCCTTAGTTTTTCTACATAGCTCCAAGATCTCTTAAATTTCCTCCAATTGTCCCACTTTTTATCTTGAGCTATGTTATTGCCTTCTATTCCTTCTCTCATGTCTTCCATTCTATAAGTCTCCTCTACGGAGTCAATCCATTCCCAGATTGAGGGACATTCAACCTCCTGCCATTTTCTCGGTATTATCCTTTTGGCAGCATTTAAGAGATGTGGAACTAGGGTTTTCTTGTAATTTTTAATATTTTCCCCTCCCCCATGAAACAGTACCACCCAAGGATCAAATTTAATTTTCTCTTTAATGATCTCTTCAATGCATCCCAAAAATTTTCTCCAAAATTCCTCTACTTTAGGGCACTTCCACCACAGGTGAGCCATACTTCCCAGAGTCCTGCATCCCCTCCAACATTCTCCCGTTTGTTCGTCCTTGAATTTAGATAATTTATCCGGGGTCATGTACCATCCAGTCAAGGATTTATAACTCATCTCAGCTGTGCGGCAATCTACTGCCGAGGAGTGGGTCAGTGTCAGCATTTTCTCTATTGTGTTCCTATCCCGTTTTGATCCTAATTCCCTCTCCCATTTTTTGACGAAAGGAGGGACCGTCCATCAGCTCGTCCATCTTTAATAAGATCTTATATACTTTTGAGATGGTTCCCTTGACCCTCTCTGATGTACATAATTTTTCCAGGTCCGATAGCCGCTCCCCTGACCTCAGTGGGTGCGGGAGTCTTTGTATAAAGTGGGCCAGCTGATGGTATCTCCACTCGTCAATTTCTAAAAATAGATTTTTTTTCTCTTTTAATTCTTGCAGAGTTGCAATGTGCCCATCTTTTATTACGTCTCTTAATTGGGTCGTGTCTTTTTTTATCCAGTTTCCTCCAACCTGTGCTTTACCCGGTGCAAAATAATCGTTTTTTAGTGCTAATAGTGGTGAATTAAATTCCTTTTAAATTTTTTTATACTTAATGTCCCAAATTTTTAGTGCATTTTTAGTGATTTCATGTGTGTTCTTATCAAGTGTCCTATATTGAGGAGGGTTCCATATAATCTTATTAAGACTTGCTTTTGACAATTCATTTTCTATGTTAACCCACCTCTTTTCCTTGCTGGCCCTAGCCCACTCAACAACCCTTGACAGGATCGCCGCCTCGTAATATGTTCTAATGTCTGGTACTGCTAGTCCTCCCTTTATTTTTGGTTGTCTTAGGATCTGGAAAGATATTCTGTGTTTTTTATTTCTCCAAATAAAATTCATAATCAGTTTTTTGAGAGCTGAGAAGAGTATCCTAGGCAAACTTATAGGTATCATCTGGAACTTATAGGTAATCTTTGGTAGAATTACCATTTTACAGAAGTTTATTCGTCCTATCCAGGATAATGGTCTATTTTTTATCCTCCCCATTTCCTCCCTGATTTCGTTTAACAAGGGGATAAAATTTTTCTCATACATTTTTTTGGTTGATTTTACTAGGAAAATACCCAGATACCTGAGTGCTTTTACCCATGAGAATCGGTATTTCAGTTTTAGATCTCTTTCTTCCCAGCATCTTTTAAGGCCTTATGCCAGGCACAATTTAACAACCCCCAAAAAAAAATTTAATTATCGGTTGAGTGGTGCAAGGCGCCTTATTGAATGCACCTTTGGCATTTTGGGCAGCAAGTGGCGCATATTTCACACCACAATACAACTCAGCGTGGAGAATGCCCAACTAGCAATCCAAGCATGCTGTGTCCTCCACAATGTAATCCGTGAGAAAGAAGGGATTTCTGTTGAGGAAGAGGACGAGATCGACTTAC
Source organism: Rana temporaria (assembly GCF_905171775.1). Taxonomy (NCBI): domain Eukaryota; kingdom Metazoa; phylum Chordata; class Amphibia; order Anura; family Ranidae; genus Rana; species Rana temporaria. The sequence continues at coordinate 219,854,980 of NC_053493.1, read as the reverse complement.
CTTCTGTACGCTTTTCCGGACTGCGACCCAACAATTCTGCCATTACCATGCGTGATCAATTTGCAATATTGTTTATGTCCCCAGAAGGAGAGGTTCCGTGGCAGTATCAGTATGTGTAAAAACAGTCACGAGGCACTTTATTATGTGCACCTTGCTAGTACCATGTTTGACCCCTTTTTGTTAACTTGCATGATCTTTGTTGTCCCAGTGAAAATGGCAATTCAATAGTTTACAAAAATACTGTTTTATCTTGTTAGTACAGTACCCTTGTGTATGCTTTCATGCTTCAAGTGTCATTATCGGTGCCCCTATGATCGTCAACTTTTAGTATCAGTTCCTTTTGTTTCACATAAAGTACCAAACAACAAACATTTTCATGCAGTCAAGTATCTTTAATTGAACGTCATGACCGCAACATGTACAATGTAACATAATGTAAAACCATAAAAAGAAGAAATAAACAACAACAAATGTAATTGGTGGCCAACTAAAAGAGGGGCAGAAAATAATTTTTACAACTTGTATCAAACCGTAGAAAAGAAAATGTAATAAAACTTAAAGGTTTTGATAATAAGGGCTGGGGGGACTTGAATAGGGATTTGTTGTTTGGGAAGAACCTGTATGTGAAGTGGCCTGGGAAGGAGAGGATTCATAGGTGGGTGCTTGGGGTGGGGCTAGAAAATTTTGGGCAGTGGTGGCTGGGGCACGGTGATGATGGGGGATAAGGCTGGGATGGTACTGGTGACTGAAAGGAGCTGGTGGTGCGTGCTCGGGATAGAATTGGCGTTGGGGAGGGGGGATAACTGGGGGCACAGGGTCTCCGGACATAGACGCCCTTACACACATTCTAATATAACTTCCAATTGCTAAGTGCATGTCCAATTTTCGGGTGTTTGGGATTTTCTGCAGTTGGTGGTATTGGCTTCTTAAGAAGCAGGCGTCCTCATTATTGGGATCTGTAAAGGGGTCATTGGTTTCTGGTCTCCGCATCCCTCTCATGTCCTCCATAAAATTTATCATGGCGTCATCTAGATTTTTCTTTTTTTGACATCTTCTTGAGGTGGTAGCAACAGAACGAATCTGAGGGGTGGAACATATATATATTAGCACATTTTATTTTGCCAAGATTTCAACAGGAGGCATTTTATATTGGATACTTACAGGCATACGTTGTGTTGGTTGCATGTCTATTGCAGCCGCTGGCGGATTTTCCACTTGCGTTGCTTGGTTGTCATCGTCTCCCCTTTCTCCCTCTGGATCTTGCTGTGAAGCCTCCAAATCCGTCTCCTCTTCAGTGTCCGATATGTTACTGGCAGTACTGTAAAATATTTGTTGATAGATGGGTTAAAGGTGAATACAGAAGAGTAATTACAATACATAGATCCATGTGTGTGATTACTGTTGTGGTAAACCCTACATACCACTTTTGGATTATTTGGTTTGAACATATTTGCAGAAAACAAATAGACAACAGTGCCTGACTAAGCGTGCCATTTACAAAGGTGATCTTGCTGTGACTAGTGGCTCACACACGCATTACGTCATCACGGATATGGCCTATCAACACCCCCCAAAACACAATACCTACAAGTCACTCAAGAAGTGATGGCGGCGATGAATGAGGGGAAAGAAGACCTATACGGGGACTTCTATCTCAGGTAAGCAATTCATAAATAATGAGCTACTATGATATGCATACTAGGTCATTATGCCTTTGTTTTAATTCAGATATTTTTATGTGTGGATAAAGTTTAATATTTGGAGCTTAGTAGGTCAAATAATGTAATAAAGTGGTTAAGTACCTTCTTAAGCTCATGACATTTCGGAGGAATTAAAGCATCTCAAAGAAAGCCCCCTTCTTGTATTTGGAGGGTGCAGCTCCACTACGGCTCTTTGACTCCTCCATGAGATCCCGTCTGAATCTGTCTCTCAGTGAGCGCCATCTTGTGACGATATTCTCTCCTATAAAGAAACAGTAAATACAATAAACTCATAGAACTCCAAAATGTACGTATACTATTTAAAAACCCATATTTGGATAACAGTTGTGACATGATAGCAGGGGTGTATTTAGGTTTTGTGCTGCCCTAGGTCTTGTGGCAGGTGATGTGGCAGGTGACGTGGCCAGTGGACAATCCACATCTTGTGGCAGGTGACGTGGCAGGTGACGTGGCAGGTGACGTGGCAGGTGATGTGGCCAGTGGACAATCCACATCTTGTGGCAGGTGACGTGGCAGGTGATGTGGCAGGTGACGTGGCCAGTGGACAATCCACATCTTGTGGCAGGTGACGTGGCCAGTGGACAATCCACATCTTGTGGCAGGTGACGTGGCAGGTGACATGGCAGGTGATGTGGCCAGTGGACAATCCACATCTTGTGGCAGGTGACGTGGCAGGTGACGTGGCAGGTGATGTGGCAGGTGACGTGGCCAGTGGACAATCCACATCTTGTGGCAGGTGACGTGGCAGGTGACGTAGCAGGTGAGGTGGCCAGTGGAGAATCCACATCTTGTGGCAGGTGACGTGGCAGGTAACGTGGCAGGTGACGTGGCAGGTGACGTGGCCAGTGGACAATCCACAACTTGTGGCAGGTGACGTGGCAGGTGACGTGGCCAGTGGACAATCCACAACTTGTGGCAGGTGACGTGCACAGTGGACAATCCACAACTTGTGGCAGGTGACGTGGCCAGTGGACAATCCACAACTTGTGGCAGGTGACGTGGCCAGTAGACAATCCACAACTTGTGGCAGGCATATGGATGTTGACATATGGGTGGACTACAAGATGCCAACCCACCACCACCCCCCCTTAACCCATAAACTTCTTACCACGTTTCAAGCGTTGTTTGTTGGTAAGTGTCTGCCAGGTCGGTGTCACCGCCTCAAAAATTTCCTCCCATTTTTTATTTGCGACATTTCGGTCACTATACTCCGCGCACCTCTTGTCCCATATGGCAGGCCTATCTTGAACAAGCTGAATAAGCTTCTCTTGGCTGACATCCTTTGCCATGTTTTACTGTTTTGCTGGAATACACTATACAGGCAATATCTTTTCTATGTCCAGGAACTGGGCAGCATGTGCTAGAAGCATGTGAATTCGGACAATACACTACCTGGGTCAAAGGGTATTGTTATGTATGCATATTGCATGCATATTAAAGTTTATTGAATTTGTGTTTTTTACATATTTTGATGAAAAACGGATGTTAGCGGAACGGATGGTAAACGGATCGTCCGCTAACATCCGTTTTCCGTCCGTTCCGTTTTTTTGACAGAAGAAAAATAGGGTTTTCTTCCGTCCAAAAAAACGGAGCTTAATGGAGACGGATGTTAACGGACGTTAGCGGATGCTCATCCGCTAACGGACGCTAACCCATAGGAAAGCATTGCAGTCCATAAACAGACGTCTAAAAAACTTCACCAGCGCACACATGTTGTATATTTGGTACTTCCGCGTACGAATTTTATCCTGCTGCTCTGGACCCACACCCTCCTTTGGATATTTGTACCTCTTGATGGTTAGAGGAATTTATATTCGTCCACCAATTCTAGCGCTGGTGTTTTTTGCTGTTTTTCAATGTGTGCAAATCAGCTATCAGGAATGGCCTATAGACTGCAATTCCAGTATCCACCAGTGCGTGTCTCTCAGTAGCCAGAAGCTCATGGAAATCAGTCATCACCTGATACTCATTGCAGAAAGAGGCCCGGAATTCTCAGAGAATTACAACGGCGTATCTGTAGATACGCCGTCGTAAGTCTGAATTTGCGCCATTGTATATTTAAGCGTATTCTGGAAACCAGATAATCTTAAATTTGGCCAAGATACGAGCGGCGTAAGTTTCCTACGCCGTCGTATCTTGGGTGCATATTTACGCTGGCCGCTAGGTGGCGCTTCCGTTGATTTCCGCGTTGAATATGCAAATGAGCAAGATACGCCGATTCACGAACGTACATACGCCCGTCACAATTAGTTACGCCGTTTACGTAGGACATACGCCGGCGTAAAGATAAAGCTGCTCTCTAGGTGGCGAAGCCCATGCAAGGTATGGACGTCGGAACAAGCGTATCTTTTTACGTTGTTTACGTAAGTCGTACGTGAATGGGGCTGTGCGTAGGTTACGTTCACGTCACAGGCATTGAGCCGGCGTATCTTAGGGCGTAAATTCGACGTGATACTGAACACGCGCGCGCATGCGCCGTTCGTTCGGCCATGCATCTACATGGGGTCACGCTTAATTTAAATACAACACGCCCACGACCTGCCTACTTTGAAATACGCATGCTTACGCCGGCCCATTTACGTTACGCCGCCGTAACTTAGGACGCAAGTGCTTTGTGAATACTGCACTTGCCTCTCTAAGTTGCAGCGGCGTAGCGTAAATAAGATACGCTACACCCGCACAAAGTTACGCCGCCCTACGTGAATCGGGGCCAGAGTATTTAAAGGAGTTGTAAAGGCAGAAGGTATTTTTATCTTTAATGCATTCTATGCATTAAGATAAAAAAGCCTTCTGTGTGTAGCAGCCACCCCAGCACCCCCACAATTCCTACCTGAGCCCCCTCTCTGTCCAGTGATGTCCACGAGTCCCTCGGTCATCCCTGACTCTACCTCCTGATTGGCTGAAACACAGCAGGGGCACTATTGGCTCCCGCAGCTGTCACTCAAAGTCAGTCCATGTGCCTCTGATCTGTTTTTCTGCATTCTGACCCTGCATCCCAATCCTGGTTCTGACCCTGCACCATGATCACTTACCCGCCTGCTTGTTCCTTCTTCGTTTACCATCTCCCTGTCCTGGCTTGCTGCCTGATCTTTCGTGTCTTACCCTGGCTTTGACACCGACTACAATTCTAATATCCTGCTATCTTTATATATTTGGTTTGGGCAGTTGTTCACTCACTTATTAGATTCTTTGGTATGATTTATGCAGTTTTGGAATATTGGAGGTGTGTTCATTTTTTTTTTTATCCATTTATTCGTAATAAATTACAAATATACATTATTTTAAATTATACTTGTGCCTAAAGATTGCTGTGCAAGTCCACACATTTCTGGTCACACCTGTTTCACAGGATACCAGCACTTGGTATCTCTGACACCAGCTCTGATGAAGAGAGTTTATCCTTGAAACTGGTCAGCTGTTATGCATGCCATAGCTAGAAGCTGCATAGTCTCTAAAATGATCCAGTACAGGGAATATATCTACATAGTAACAGTTGAGTAGGTCTCATTCTGAATGACATTTTTTAAGAACTTTTGTGAGTACCACATTTTATTCTCTTTTAACCGATTCCTGACCAGGTTATTGCCAGAAGACAGCTACAGCATGATCATCTAGTTTTGGGAGGGTGTCCCTGAATGGCAGACACAGCTAATCACAGATCGGGATACAGGGCCAATCACGGTGACTCTTTACCATGTGATCAGCTGTGTCCAATAAAAACTGATCACATGTAAACACTAAACGTTCTCACCAGTTATCGACATTCCATACCCCATGCTCCTTCATAGCGTGAGAGATGGTCACCGGCAATTGTGACAGAGGAATTTTACACTAATAATCAAGGCACTGATAATACATTTCTTGATTACCAGTGCAGCTCCAACATTGTCAATCAGTGACCAGCAGTGCTGCCTATCAGTGCCACCTATCAGTGCTCATCTGTGCTGCCTCTCAGTGCCCATCAGTGCCACCTATCAGTGCCCATCAGTGCTGCCCATCAATGTCTATACATGCCACCTTCAATGCCGCCTATCAGTTCTGCATATCAGTGCAGCCTCAACAGTGCCTCCTCACCAGTATTCATCAGTGCCAATCAGTGCAGACTATCAGGGCCCATCAGTGCAGCTTCATCAGTGCACATCAATGAAGGAGAAAAATTACTTATTTACAAAATGTTATAACAGGAACTACATTTTTTTTTAATTGTCAGTTTTGTTTGTGTGTTTAGCAAAAAATAAAAAAAAACAATGGTGATTAAATACCACTAAAATAAATCTCTATTTATGTAAAAAAAACTGTTATTCAAAGTGCCCTGTATTAAACTGGTTTATAGAGATTATATGATGGTGTGACCCAATGCTTGTGAGATTTCTGTTTGTTCTGTAGCACATAACATTTATAACTACAGCCACCAGCCACCATGTATCTGAAAAAAACATGTGGTTATTCTGTGATAGACAGTTGTTTATCCTAGAATATGGAGCACCAATAGCTGGATGGTAGATGACATCAGGGGAATAAACTACCTGTGAACATAACAATGGTTCCTTTCCTTTTTTTTTTTTAAAGCTTCTTTGAAAACCTTTTTGAAGGGAGAGCTTTTTATATTAATATCATAAATAAAAGATACGTGATATTCTGTCATTGATTGTGATCGTACTGAATATAACATACTGACACCTCAAAGTCCCCCATTTGGCACATACTGTATGTATTTAGCATCAAAATATGGTCATCACTATATTTGATTAATGACATCACTCAGTGTCATGAGCTGGATTGTTTACATACAGCAGCCAGCTAGGGATATGTCATTCTGTAGCAGTTCAATGGGTGAACATCTCCAGGTGGAGGGATGTTGTTTTGGTGAGTCAATATCACAAAACAAGGATTTACAAGGACATGATTGTTGTATAATTTTTGACCTTTATTTTTAATACAGGATTTGTTCATGTTTTATTTTTTTTATTTTATTGTGATTTAATACCCTTTAAGTATTCACCTGGAAAAAATAATAAATAAGCCATTTTCTCTCCCTAGTGTCATGTGACATGTTAGTGTTACAAGGTCTCAGGTGTGAATGGGGAGCAGGTGTGTTAAATTTAGTGTTATCGCTCTCACTCTCCCATACTGGTCACTGGAAGTTTAACATGGGCACCTCATGGCAAATAACTTTCTGTGGATCTGAAAAAAAGAATTGCTGTTCTACATAAAGATGGCCTAGGCTATAAGAAGATTGCCAAGACCCTGAAACTGAGCTGCAGCATGGCGGCCAAGACCATACAGTGGTTTAACACGACATGTTCCACTCAGAACAGGCCTCGTCATGGTCGACCAAAGAAGTTAGGTGCACATGCTCAGCATCATATTCAGAGGTGTGCCAACATTGTTGCAGAGGTTAAAGGGGTGGGGATCAGCCTGTCAGTGCTCAGACCATATGCTACACACTGCATCAAATTGGTCTGCATGGCTGTCGTTCCAGAAGGAAGCCTCTTCTAAAGATGATGCACAAGAAAGCCTACAAACACTTTGCGGAAGACAGGCAGACTAAGGACATGGATTACTGGAACTATGTCCTGTGGTCTGATGAGATCAAGATAAACTTATTTGGTTCAGATGGTTTCAAGCGTGTGTGGTGGCAAACAGGGGAGGAGTACAAAGACATGTGTGTCTTAAAGGGGTTGTAAAGGTTTGTTTTTTATTTTCTAAATAGGTTCCTTTAAAGGGTTTGTAAAGGATTTTTTTTATCTTAATAGCTTCATTTACCTTAATGCAGTGCTGTTTTCATGTCCTCATTGTTCGTTTTTGCTCTCAAGTTGCTGTAATTCTTCTCTGATCTCCACACTTCCTGGTTGTCTGTTTCCTGATAACCACAGTGCTGGGAGCTTTCTCTCTGTGGTCACTAATCAAGGAGGTGTGATTACTGTGTGTCTTGTTTCTAGTTTTGTTTTCCAAACCATCATTGCTCTGTGGCTCTGTATGCTCTGTACAGCAGAGAGGCAGGAAACAACATGCAAAAACAAAACTAGAAACTACAGGTACAGTATATGATTGATTTTTATCTATTTTTAATCGTTTTTAAAATGAATCAGTTAACTAGTATGTCTCTATACCCTGTAAACAGTCAATTCAGCATATTTTTTTTATTATTTACAACTCCCTTAAGCTAGTGCATTTTTGGTTCACTTACCCTTTCCTTTGATTTCCCTTCTAAATGTTTATTTTCTTTGTCTGAATTTCTCACTTCCTGTTTCTCCTCAGTAAACTTCACACCATCATTTGAGTGGTGTTTAGTCAGCCAGAACAGCTTACTAAACAGCTTACTGAGGAGGAACAGGAAGTGAACATTTACATAATATATGTATATCCGGTTAGGCATTCATATTAAACATGCGCTGGAAATTTTTATTGATTTGAGAAATGAAATTTAAAGCAAAATATTGTTGTAAGTGGTGATAACAAGACCATGTTTGTTTGTTGCAAATGTAAGTCAAGGTAACAGTGGTTTCTGATCAAATTGTTTTATTGGAGATCAAATGGAAAAATGTTTTTGCTTTATTTAAGGTTTGCAAACACAACAGGCAGCATGCAAAATGTTTTCCCATTGTGCGTCAAATTACTTTTTTTTATAGAATTATGTTGTTTTGTGAGAGAAGGTGGTGTTTTAGATTCAATAATTGATTGCCACAAAAGAAACACAAAGAAGAATGCATATGCAATATTCACTTAGTAACAGTAGGAAATACATATTTAACAGCACAGGACTTGCGTTTAACACCAGGGGATGTCTTTAATGTTTAAATGTGTTTATTTCAATGGAAGTAACATCTGTTTTAAAGCACAGCAGCTACCACTAACAGCTGTTTGCAATAAAGATGTTATATATGCTAGATATAGAATACAATTACCACATTTCAGGAATTGGTACAAATACAGCATGCAAAAAGTGCATTTTATTACTATTTTTCCATACTAGAGATCTCCCAACTCCAAAAAATTGTAACATAAATTGAGTAGAAATAGTTTATTTAACTGTGTATCAGCAATTGTGTTTATTGCAGGGGGGAAAAAAAACATTGCACTCAGGACTTTTAGTGCAAAATATATCAGTAGTGGCTTCTGCTAGTATTTAGAAAATAAGAAAAGTTGCGTATGGCAGGCGCGGCTTGTGAAGACGGTGGACATGTAAGAGGAGATCTCCGGTCCCCGTTTCCCTGTTTGTGGCTCCTGCTAAACATCTACAGCCACAATAGCTCCAGAAGTAACACCAACGATAGCCTGAAGCCCCCGGGCAGCTTATGGGCAAAATCGGCTTCCAAAAAGCTCTATATTGTGGATTTGTCCCGCCACCATCCTCGAGGCCTAATCACGCTATGGAGCGCTTCCTGTATAGGCTGCTATCCCCGGCCTCAAGTACCACGGCCAGCCCGTCAGATCACGCCGACTCCCATCTAGCGGACGAAAATGTGCCTCCGACAGACTCGGATCCCAGCTTTTCCAACCATCAGACACTACAGCTGTGGTAACAGTGGCTGTGCTGGATCTTAGGCTACAATCGCTGCTCCAGGACCTGACTCACAACATAGCCAAAGAGGTGGGTAAAAAAGCACATGAACTCCGGGGCGAGACAGACCAACTGGGGGAACGCACAGACACATTAAAGAACAAATTTTATGAGCATACCCAGTATGTATACATCCTAGAAGAAGACAATGCTGCCATAAGGTACACAGCATCCCAACTCCAGTTAAAACAGGATGATTTGAAGAACAGGGAAAGATGTCAGAACCTACGGATTTGAGGAGTACCCAAATCGGTTACTGATAAGGAGCTGCGTCCATATCTTTTAGGCCTATTTGTCACTCTAGCTCCCTACATTCCAGACATTGATCAGAGCCTTGACCGGGCTCAAAGGTCTATGGCCCTAAGCCTCCCCCTGGCTCCAACCCCAGAGACATTATTGTCCGCTTCCATTATTACGAAAGCAAGGATGCCCTCACTGTCGCAACTCGTAATAAATCTTGCATTGAAGGCCAAGATCAAGATTTTCAGCCATCTTTCCCTTATTACTTTGGAAAAAAGACCTGCAAAATCACCAAGTGCCTTACCACTGGGGATTCCCCTTCTGCCTGTCTGCCTTGAAGTATGGGGTCCAATATTCACTGAGAGACCTTTATGAAAGTGAGGCCTTCATCTGCAACCTGGGTCTCCCCCCATTCCTGATGAGGATCTTCAGCTTGCTGTTTTGAACCCCAAGCCTCTTACTACCCCAGCCAAGATCTGGACCCCTGTTCAACGAAGATCGCAAAATGCCTTTCTACCCCTCAATGAGCCAACCCCTTTAGATTTCCGACCTGAAGAGGCTCTCTATTCAATAATTCAATTTACCAACTACCATGGCCGGTTGATGTTAGCCTGGCTGTGCCAGAGGTCCTATGAATAAGGGCCACTCCATTTTCACTTTCTTGAATTTTAGGTTCTCTTTCTTTGGTTTTTATTATTTTTTAAGTGACTGCCACCCTTGATAATCTTCTAGTGGCTTAGACGCTTGCCCTCCACAGAACGGTGATCACTGTTTCCTTGGAAAAGATGGGGACCCACCATCGGTTCTTGCAGGCTGCCATGCCAATCACCTAAGCCCCAGGCTGTTGTCTGGTTTCCCTGAATTTTTTCATCGTCAGGGTCATTAAAAAAAAAAGTATTTTTTACTTTGTTTAAATTTTTTTCTTCTTTTTGTTACCTTTTTGTACTTCATTGTATAGGTTTTTTTTTTAACCTTACTCTGGTTACTAGTGCTATTTTTTTGGCACCATTTCAACTTATAAGCTTATATGTTTCAATGTATTTTGCACCCCTGGTTATTTAGATGTTCGTTTAAAGCAGGGATGCCCAGCCAGTGGCCCGGGGGCCACATGTGGCCTCGCTGAGCCCTCTGATGTGGCCCGCGACCTCCTGCTCTGGGATGGAATAGAATAGAATACTGTTATTAAAGGTCAGTTTTATTACTAAAATCACAGGGTATATAGGTGCATATCTGTTCTGCAGTGGTTACTGGGGGCTTTCAAACTGATCCACAGGTGCAGAGAAGTGCACCTGGGGGATACCTGCACTAAGCCATAGACTTGTATTACCCATGAGTTTGGTGAGGGTAAACTGCAGTGCACCTGTGTGAAAGAAGCCTTGGGACCCTTTCACACAGTTTGGCCCCTTCATTCCCCTCTAAGGAGTGGCAGATGTAAACTGACTTATGTCTTACCTCCAATCCAATCTGCTAAATTAAAAGATTATAGTGGGCTGTGTCCATTACCGCTCTGTATATACAGAGCAGACACAGACCTGCAATCTACCCACTCTGCTCACTGTGGCCCATGACCGGTTACCAAATCACTTAAGTTGCCCTCTCTCTTCAAAAGGTTGGGCACCCCTGATTTAAAGTCTATGCTATGCTAGCTGTGTATACATTTGATTTATTATGGCTCTAAAGATATATTCCTGTAACGTGAAGGGCCTGAATTCCATTGGTAAGAGATGGCAAGCTTTAAAGGAATTTAGGTCCTCCAATGCAGAGGTGATTATGGTTCAGGAGACCTACTTCAGACCTGGTGTATCCTTTAAATTTGCTTCCAAGCACTTTCCCACAGCCTATGTGGTTTCCGATCCATCTGGAAAGGCTGGTGTGGAAATCCTCATTAAACACTCCTGTCCGATCCATGTCCTTTTCTCCTACCTGAATCCCCACGGTCGTTTTGTACTCCTGAATTGTAGTCACCTGAACACCCAACTAACTCTGGTTTTCTCACAACAGTCTTTGAGAAGTTACAATCATTCTCTCATCCTTTTATGATCATAGGCTGAGACTTCAATGTGTGCATGTCCCCGACCAAGGATAGATGGGCCCTATTTCAAGACACACCACAAATTGCTATCCAGAAACTGTCTGCCTCTTTTTGTAAACTGACAAGATCATATAACCTTTTTGACACATGGAGAGTGAAACATCAACTCAGAAAAGTTATACATTTTATCCCCCCCCCCCCTCATAAGCTTTATTTTAGACTGGACCACTTCTTTGTAACGGCCCCCCTTCTTCCTTATATTGTTTTCTCTGAGATCAATCCAATCACTTGGTCGGATCATGCACCCATTGAACTTGACATTGTATTGACTGCTTCAACCCCCAAGATTTGTCATTAGCATCTTAATGAGTCCCTACTCAGGGACCCAATGATTCAAACCCAATTGCAACAAAAACAATCTGAATTTTTTCAACTGAATAAAGAATCGGTTGCAGAAACTTCCACCCTGTGGGAAGCCCATAAGGCTTTTTTAAGGGGTGAGTGTATATCTGCAGGTTCCCGTTGTCTGAACATTTGGGGTTAAAAGAATATACATATAGATAGGCCTTTATAGTATGCATATTATGTATTTTTCATATTTTTCCTATTGATATATATTATTAATACTAAAGCCATTTTAGATCTTATTTTATCTCTAAGAGGTTAAAATCAAATTCAAAATCTCTACAGCGGTGTTTCTGCCTTTCAAGAAGGCATTGTTTTTATGTATCTTTATCCCAGACCATAAATTTGAAGGTTTGACATATGTAAATAAGGGGAGATTAGTATGAACTGTTACAAGCTGTGTAGGATGGTCTTTGTATAATGAGACCAAAGGGCTTATTCACAATTCCGGTGGAATTATATATATATATATATATATCTTAATTGTTTCTTTCTAATATCTTAACAATATATGTGTATTAGGAATTCCTATATTATAACTCGTTAAGTACATATATATTACTATGCTTACACATGTGGGTTCCTAGCTGTATTAACATTGAGAGCCTGTATTTGGGAAGTAAAGGGTTTTGCTTAGAAGTACCTTTCAAAGGATTTCACTTTCCTAGGAATTCAACTAATGGTCTAAGCTAAGATGGGTAAACATTCCCAGTCTATAAAGTGGTAAGAAATGCCAGGATGTCTGACAATTGTTTGAAATATAAGACACTTTATGGTGCTCCACCAAGACTTGGGTCAAATGGGGTCATAAATTATGATCAACCATAGATAACCCTAAAATTAGAAATTATTCCTTATACACCACCACCCCTACAGGTTAAACGTGTCATTACTCAAAATGGCCACATCCTTGTTTGCTTTGGCAGCCTACCTAACATAGCATAATTTGACATTGTCAATGACTTAGTAGTGTGAGATACACACCCACTTCTGGGGTGTGTTAAAAAAGGAGTTGTAGAGAGCACGAGGGGTCAATCTCTGAGGGTTGCTGGATGGCTCTATCTCTGGAAGGAAGCTGACTCTGAAAAGATGTCTGGGGAACTCTCTCTCTGAAAGGATCTCTGAAGGAAGCTGGAAAGAGATATTGAATGCAAAGATGTAGGGGGTTGAAAGAAGTCCCTCATGGGACTTTTCTTCTCAAACAGAAAGAACTCTTAAAATACTGGTGATGTATAATTTTGTTTATTTACCTGTTGGTAATGGAATGTTTTTTTTACATACACATGACTAAAACCATTTAAATATATTTGGCAAAAATAATTTGGGAGGTATAATATTTTTAACTGCAGTATGAAATAATTATATTCCAAATATCAGGAGACAAAAACAAATTATGTTTGTCTTTAAAAAGCTAAATGCCAACAGTTGTACAATGGTTTTAGGGTGATGTTTGTAAAAATAAATTCACTCTAAATTTAAAATAAGCTTGTCTGCTTTGCCAAGCTTGTGTACAAAATATCCTTTGATCTGTACACATATAAGAAGTAAAAGAGGAGACCTGTTTGTGTTGAGATAAGATAACAGTGTCAATGTAAACAAAAGCTATTTACTAAGCCATATAGTCATGGAAGGTTATTTTACAAGTTACCAGGTTTTAAATATACCAGGACAATTAAGTAAGAACTGTGAATATAACTTCTCATATTATGAATGTAAACATTATCTAAACATTTAACCATCATGTATCTCTGATTGTAGAAGTATATCAATTATGTAACAAAAAACAAAATAATACGGCGCTAATAATTAAACCTGTGAAAAATATATATGTGAAATATATCTCAAAAAATTGAATAAACACTATGGAAATAAATGTGAAATAAATAACCAAAAAAATGTATGATCAAAAAATTAAGATGGGTGAATTGACAATATGGTAATCAATGTGACAAATCCATCCAAATGAATAAATGAAGTGAAATAAAGATAGTCCATAAAAAATCAGTGCAATTAAGTCCGATTAAGGTGAGCATCTGTGATTAATCAGGAAAAGGGTCCTCCACCAGAAAGGTCACCCAATGTGTGGGAAATGAAATCTCCTTACCAGAGAAAAAGACCGGGCTTTCAACGGTCTAATTCGGCGTAAGGATGTTTAAAGTCTTCCTTGAAAAGACTATTCCAGACACTGCTATGAATCACCAGTGTTGATAACTCCAAAAGATAGGATCCCATTCAAATCCGCTCCAGTTTAACATTGGTGTTCATAAAAATAAAGAATGGTAGGAAACCACATAGTGCATTACTGTGTAAACATTAGGTTTTTAATAGAAACAAGTGTGCACTTACAGCAAAGACTTGGTAAACTTGCATGTGGGATATGGTATGGAAGGGATGGCGTTTCCTCAATCCTCCGTTCGCTTCGTATCTCCGTCCGTCACGTGTCTCTCCCTCTAGCGTGATGACGTCACTGTGGCTAAGCTCCTCCTACGCGTTTCGTCGCAATACGGACGTCTACGGGGATAGGCTGCCTGAGAGAACGTCATCACAAAGCTCACTATATATAGCCCCATCCGCCATGATGGAAGAGGGCAAAATCAATAAGAGCTATGGGAAAGAAAAAACGGAGCGTGCACGTATTAATGTGCGACGCATAAACGAAGCTAATTGTGGAAGAGAATGTTAATATTAAGATGGATGCCATCTTGTGGACAAAGGGGAGTAAGACACGTGGACGGAATAAACACAGCAAAGGATAGTATAGGAAACACCATCACAGCTATCCATGACTTAAAGTCTCTTAATGAAAATATAACATATGAAGCCTATACAACTCATATCACCTATAAACATGCACAAATACATATATATCCTGAATCATGTATATAATTACAAAGTTTAATATTAAAAATTCCTCAATATATTTGAATTATATGTGTATATTGAAAACATTAAAAAGTCAAGAAAAAAGTCGAAAAAATTGGTAAAAATACATATTAAAAATGATTAAAAATCATTATTAAAAAAGATTTTATAAAAAAGATGGACATAAAAAATGTGGACAGGAACAAAAACTTTTTATGCGTTATTTAAAAAACAATTAATATCCCAGTCCACATTTAACCCGTGAGGCCTATATGATCGCATATTAAAAATCCAGCGAGTCTCAAGCTGGGAGATTGTGCGCACTTTATTTGTACCCCTCCAGTGTGGACGTAATTTTTCCA
Organism: Rana temporaria; assembly: GCF_905171775.1. Classification (NCBI taxonomy): domain Eukaryota; kingdom Metazoa; phylum Chordata; class Amphibia; order Anura; family Ranidae; genus Rana; species Rana temporaria. The sequence continues at coordinate 219,839,794 of NC_053493.1, read as the reverse complement.
TGGGTAGAAACAATGTACCATCAATACTTTGGGCGTGATGCTTCGCATAGTGTTTGGATAAATTATGTTTAGAAAATCCTCTACCTATGTTACCTACATGTTCGTTTAGTCTGATATTAACAGCTCGTTTGGTTCGACCGATGTATTGTTTTTTACAGGGACACTGTATTAAGTAAACCACATGGTCACTTGTACAGGTAATAAATGTCTCAATATCATATACCTTAAGGGTCTGAGTGGATTGAAAAGTAGTAAGCTTGCATCCCTGAAATGCATTAATTTTGCAAATATTGCACTTTCGACATGGATAAAAGCCCTTCATTTCTTGAAAAAAATTTACCACCTTAGGAGGATCTATGATATTTGGGGCAACTTTTAAACGTAATGATGGTGCTCCTCTGAAAATTACTATGGGTTTCTCTGGAATGATCGATCCCAATATCTGATCATTCTTTAAAACACCCCGATGTTTTCTTAAGATCTTTTTTACAGAGAAGTGTTGGTCAGAGAACCCAGTAATTAAAGCGAAGCTGAAAAAATCTTTATTGTTAGTAACAGTCTTTTTTGTGGTTAAAAGCTGATCTCTATTTAAAGTACTGATAGCCAAAATGGTTTCATCAATACTGTCTTCTTTATAGCCTTTATCTAAGAATTTCTTCTTTAGAATTTGGGCCTGTTGTTGAAAATCATATAGGGAGGTACAATTGCATCTAATTCTCTGAAATTGTCCCTTAGGGACAGCCTTAAGCCATTGTGAGTGATGGCAGCTCGTAGTAGGGATGTATGCATTGCGATCAGTTTCTTTAAAATGGGTCATGGTAGTTAATGTCTCATATTTAGCCATGATAATAAGATCCAAAAAATTAATTGTAGATGCACTAATATCATATTTTAAAAAAATTCCTTGGTCATTAATGTTTAGGCTGGATAAAAAACTATCGAGGGATGGGGTATCACCCTCCCAGATCACCAGAATGTCATCAATGTAACGTTTCCATAATTTGAGTTGACTTGGAGGGTTGACATCAATGACTTCTCTTTCCCAGAAAGACATGAACAGGTTTGCCACACTAGGGGCAAACTTGGCGCCCATTGCTACTCCGCATTTCTGTAAATAATAATCACCACCAAACCAAAAATAATTATGGCTGGTTGCAAACACTAAAAGGTTAGCAATGAAATCTCTTTGAATAACCGAAAGTGAGATATCTTGCTGTAAATGCTGTTTTTTGTTTCTTTGTTTACTATGGTATTTTAGTAATTAATACTGGCAGCTTTTCACAGATATCAATTAATTTTTTTACTGTTAATTTATTTACACGTTAGCGCAGTGTTTTTTTCTGTTTATACAGAGAAATCCCTTTCCATATTTTGTTGTATACCATAACATTGCTGCTTTCGATCCATCATGGACATTTTTGATTTTCGCTCACAGTTTAATATTAATCTTGAAGGAGTGTTTGATGATGTAGAAGAACAATCAGATGAGATTGGAGGAATTTTTGTCAGATTAAAAAACCTTCTAGTCTCAGAATTGCACACAGGATGGGACATAGCATATCTTGAACAATATGTTAGCCAAAAAATGGTCCCCCGCAGTCTGAGATGGGAAGTGAGCCCTCAAAAAGGAGAAACTGACTTAGATGGTTGGTTTTCTTATTTTAATGGTATTGGTGTAAAATTCCTACAGTTTTTAATTGATAAAAAACGGGGGAAATTAAGATCACTCAATGAAGAGGTGATCAAACTCAATGAGAAGCTCACTCCGTTTAAGGAAGAGGAAATTTATAAAACAAAATCTAACTCTTTGAAAATCTTTTTAGAAAAAGAGGACCAAGAACAAAAATTGAAGAAAAAGAAAAAGTATAACAGGGATTCTGTTGACTATTCTAATAAATTAGTGTTCAAATGGCAGGCTAAGATAGATGAAACTATGGAAGTTGTCTCGGGTTCTATGTCCCACCAGATTAATGCTACTCAAGAAGGGATTATTCCAACACAAATTCCACCCTGCTCTGGTGTAAATTCCAGTATAAGAGGAACTGGTCACATTAACGTCCCCCATACTAATGGCTACACCTCGGTGAAACCTAAAAAAGGTCATAATAGATCAAAAAAACAAAGACCTCGGGTAGAAACACTTGATGGTCAATATGGGGGTGGTGCAAACCATTATCCACCTCGCAGGAGGAGGCCTTCGTATTACGACGATGACCGTGGCCTCTATGGTCATGTGAGCCATGAGGGTGCTTATGATTCCCCACGGAGAGGTTACCAAGGGTATACTCACTCTGGTCGTGATCGTGATCATCATGATGCACGAGGGGTGTACCATAATGGTCAGAATTATGGATATACCCCTAGGAACAATCATGTTTCAGTCCAAAACAGATTTGCCCCCCTCATGCATTATGGGGGTAATGACGTGGTGGATGAATCTAGTACCTCCAGACACCCTGAAGAATATTTGGACCATTCAAGAAGGTTTAGACGTGAATATGATACACCCCAAGTGCATGAAAGGAACCAGTCACCTCGTTTTTTTCCCATGGACAACACCAGACCAAAAAGGTCTCACGAAGAAAGAGGGGTGTCAGAGGGGGGAGGAGGGTCAGGACCAAAGAAAAGAAAGAGATAAACATTTCAGGAGTCTTTAACCTTAGTTCGGCCCAACTTTCACAAGGTGAGCAGGCCCTACTCAGTCAGGGTTTAAAGTTTGCTCCCCCACGGACTCTCGATAAATTCGAGACCTTTATAGATGCCCATAAACTAATCAGAAAACTGAACATCAAGAGACATTTTCTCCTTAACCCTATGGGTGTTAGAGACCTAAATCAAGTCACATATACAAGTGCACCGTTAGGTTCTATACCATCAGCAAGTAGTGGGCCGATTGGTGATGTTGTGGTTCCAACCAGACACACCAAACTGGCAAATGCTTCTTTATATAACCCACCAGGTTTTATTTCATCTTCCTTACAGACTTTTAAGGAGCTTGTTTTAAAGGATATAGCGGACCTGAAAGTTCCCAGATCTAGAAACACATTTGAATTTCAAAGTCAACTGAAACAAATCTGTAAACGTAATGATCTAGTTGTACGTCCAGCGGATAAGGGTGGTGGAGTGGTGGTCTTGGATAAAAGTGATTATATAGCTGAAATGCATAGGCTTTTGTCTGACACCACCACTTACAGCCTTTTAGCTAATAATCCAACAGTAAAATATAAGAAAGAACTTCAGGCCTTAATAAATGAAGGTTTCTCACTGGGTGTTTTAAATAAAAAAGAAAGAGCTCACTTAATTCCATCAGCACCAAGAGTACCAGTAATATATTACCTGCCTAAGGTGCATAAAAGTACCACCAACCCACCGGGTCGTCCGATCATAAGTGGGTTAGACTCTATAACGGCACGTATTGGCAAATATATAGATGAGTTCTTACAGCCATTGGTTATCTCCACCCCATCTTATTTACGTGATACCACCCAGGTTATTAATTTACTAAAAGATTGTGAATGGAAGAATGGATTTTTATTAGCCACTGCTGATGTAAATTCATTGTACACGGTCATTTCACACCATCATGGCCTAGAGGCGGTCCGTTTTTATTTACAGCAAGATATCTCACTTTCGGTTATTCAAAGAGATTTCATTGCTAACCTTTTAGTGTTTGCAACCAGCCATAATTATTTTTGGTTTGGTGGTGATTATTATTTACAGAAATGCGGAGTAGCAATGGGCGCCAAGTTTGCCCCTAGTGTGGCAAACCTGTTCATGTCTTTCTGGGAAAGAGAAGTCATTGATGTCAACCCTCCAAGTCAACTCAAATTATGGAAACGTTACATTGATGACATTCTGGTGATCTGGGAGGGTGATACCCCATCCCTCGATAGTTTTTTATCCAGCCTAAACATTAATGACCGAGGAATCTTTTTAAAATATGATATTAGTGCATCTACAATAAATTTTTTGGATCTTATTATCATGGCTAAAGATGAGACATTAACTACCATGACCCATTTTAAAGAAACTGATCGCAATGCATACATCCCTACTACGAGCTGCCATCACTCACAATGGCTTAAGGCTGTCCCTAAGGGACAATTTCAGAGAATTAGACGCAATTGTACCTCCCTATATGATTTTCAACAACAGGCCCAAATTCTAAAGAAGAAATTCTTAGATAAAGGCTATAAAGAAGACAGTATTGATGAAACCATTTTGGCTATCAGTACTTTAAATAGAGATCAGCTTTTAACCACAAAAAAGACTGTTACTAACAATAAAGATTTTTTCAGCTTCGCTTTAATTACTGGGTTCTCTGACCAACACTTCTCTGTAAAAAAGATCTTAAGAAAACATTGGGGTGTTTTAAAGAATGATCAGATATTGGGATCGATCATTCCAGAGAAACCCATAGTAATTTTCAGAGGAGCACCATCATTACGTTTAAAAGTTGCCCCAAATATCATAGATCCTCCTAAGGTGGTAAATTTTTTTCAAGAAATGAAGGGCTTTTATCCATGTCGAAAGTGCAATATTTGCAAAATTAATGCATTTCAGGGACGCAAGCTTACTACTTTTCAATCCACTCAGACCCTTAAGGTATATGATATTGAGACATTTATTACCTGTACAAGTGACCATGTGGTTTACTTAATACAGTGTCCCTGTAAAAAACAATACATCGGTCGAACCAAACGAGCTGTTAATATCAGACTAAACGAACATGTAGGTAACATAGGTAGAGGATTTTCTAAACATAATTTATCCAAACACTATGCGAAGCATCACGCCCAAAGTATTGATGGTACATTGTTTCTACCCATGGAAAAATTACGTCCACACTGGAGGGGTACAAATAAAGTGCGCACAATCTCCCAGCTTGAGACTCGCTGGATTTTTAATATGCGATCATATAGGCCTCACGGGTTAAATGTGGACTGGGATATTAATTGTTTTTTAAATAACGCATAAAAAGTTTTTGTTCCTGTCCACATTTTTTATGTCCATCTTTTTTATAAAATCTTTTTTAATAATGATTTTTAATGATTTTTAATATGTATTTTTACCAATTTTTTCGACTTTTTTCTTGACTTTTTAATGTTTTCAATATACACATATAATTCAAATATATTGAGGAATTTTTAATATTAAACTTTGTAATTATATACATGATTCAGGATATATATGTATTTGTGCATGTTTATAGGTGATATGAGTTGTATAGGCTTCATATGTTATATTTTCATTAAGAGACTTTAAGTCATGGATAGCTGTGATGGTGTTTCCTATACTATCCTTTGCTGTGTTTATTCCGTCCACGTGTCTTACTCCCCTTTGTCCACAAGATGGCATCCATCTTAATATTAACATTCTCTTCCACAATTAGCTTCGTTTATGCGTCGCACATTAATACGTGCACGCTCCGTTTTTTCTTTCCCATAGCTCTTATTGATTTTGCCCTCTTCCATCATGGCGGATGGGGCTATATATAGTGAGCTTTGTGATGACGTTCTCTCAGGCAGCCTATCCCCGTAGACGTCCGTATTGCGACGAAACGCGTAGGAGGAGCTTAGCCACAGTGACGTCATCACGCTAGAGGGAGAGACACGTGACGGACGGAGATACGAAGCGAACGGAGGATTGAGGAAACGCCATCCCTTCCATACCATATCCCACATGCAAGTTTACCAAGTCTTTGCTGTAAGTGCACACTTGTTTCTATTAAAAACCTAATGTTTACACAGTAATGCACTATGTGGTTTCCTACCATTCTTTATTTTTATGAACACCAATGTTAAACTGGAGCGGATTTGAATGGGATCCCATCTTTTGGAGTTATCAACACTGGTGATTCATAGCAGTGTCTGGAATAGTCTTTTCAAGGAAGACTTTAAACATCCTTACGCCGAATTAGACCGTTGAAAGCCCGGTCTTTTTCTCTGGTAAGGAGATTTCATTTCCCACACATTGGGTGACCTTTCTGGTGGAGGACCCTTTTCCTGATTAATCACAGATGCTCACCTTAATCGGACTTAATTGCACTGATTTTTTATGGACTATCTTTATTTCACTTCATTTATTCATTTGGATGGATTTGTCACATTGATTACCATATTGTCAATTCACCCATCTTAATTTTTTGATCATACATTTTTTTGGTTATTTATTTCACATTTATTTCCATAGTGTTTATTCAATTTTTTGAGATATATTTCACATATATATTTTTCACAGGTTTAATTATTAGCGCCGTATTATTTTGTTTTTTGTTTCTTTGTTTACTATGGTATTTTAGTAATTAATACTGGCAGCTTTTCACAGATATCAATTAATTTTTTTACTGTTAATTTATTTACACGTTAGCGCAGTGTTTTTTTCTGTTTATACAGAGAAATCCCTTTCTATATCAATTATGTGTTTTATCACAAATTGTACCTGATTTTAATTTTGCACTATATCTTTAGTTAATAAATGTATATATTTTAAATATTCATTTGTGTTACTTGTCTTCAAAATAGCACGGATAAAGGAATTTTGGATTTCTTGTTTTGATATTGTAGGAAATTGGAATTCTCTTAAAGCACAGGTTTACATATTTCCATAAATACAATAATATTTTTATATTTCAGTATAAACATTCTGACAGCATATGAAGGCACTATGCCGCGATATGTCAATGGTTCTGACACCGCCTTAAACGAGATTCCATGAAACTGAAAGTTGACCTTCTCATTAATTTAGGGACTGCAGATAAGCACCTACTTGAATCCCCCACGTTATAATGATTGAGAGTGGTAACTTCAATTTGGAACCATATCACATCATTCAACAAGAATAAGATATCTAAATTTATGTTATGGGCCAGACAAAAGTTTTATGACAATGCCAAAAACCACATAGAATGCTTGTTAACAGATTGAAACCATGTCTCTTCCTTTTGATTCCTTACCATCTGATACAGCCAGATGGTACTTCTATGTTCTGCCCCAAAATTATGTCCCAGGTTTTTGAAGATTTCTATAAGAAATTGTATAACTGTTTAACCACGTAAGCCCCGGACCATCTACAGTTATAGCATTTACAAAATAGGAGATAGTTTTATGGCATTTTTATTAATATATTTGTTTTACTAGTAATGGCGGCGATCAGTGATTTTTATCATGACTGCGGACACATCGGACACTTTTGCCAAATCTTTGGGACCATTGACAATCTTACAGCGATCAGTGCTATAAAAATGCACTGTTACTGTGAAAATGACACTGGCAGTGAAGGGGTTAACCACTAGGTGGCGCTGTATGGGTTAAGTGTGTCCTAGGGAGTGATTCTTACTGTAGGGTGGATGGGGCTACGTGTGACAAGACAGTGATCACTGCTTACGATAACAGGAAGCTGTGATCACTGTCATTGTCACTAGTCAGAACAGGGAGATGCTTGTTTACATCAGCATCTCCCCATTCTTCCTCTCCGTAAGATGATCGCGGGTTTGCCCACGGACATCGAGTTTGCAGGACCTGCGGTCGGAGTCACGGAGCTCCCGGCAGCGTGCCCATAATGCTGGCTTCTTAAAAGGGAAGTATATATACGTCCTTCTGCATGTCCATGCCATGCTGTTGACGTATATAGTCGTGCGCTGGTCGGCAAGCAGTTAAGTTCCGACTCGACTCCCCAATTCTCTCAGAATAATGATTTTATGTCTTCTTTAGACTTATCCAAGTTGTCCAATGCACAAAACTCTACACTCAATGCCCCTGTCACTATAGAGGACATAGCAGAGGTGATTAAAGCCTTACCAGCCCAGATGGGCTTCCTTATGTTTATTATAAGACTTTCTCCAAAATTCTCAATCCCCATCTACAGTCTTTGTATTCCTCCTTGCTCAAGGGTTCCATCCCACACTCACAATTTCTACATGCATACATTACTGTCATTCCTAAACCGGGTAAGGACCTCTCACTGCCAGACAATTACCGCCCCATTGCACTATTGAACTCGGATTACAATATCTTTACTAAAACCAACTGTCCTAATTATTGACAACACTGATTCACAAAGATTAAGTGGATTTTATCCCCACGAGGCATGCAGGTGACAATACTAGATGGACTGTAGACCTGATAGACATTTTAACTAAAACTAAACAACCTGCTATTGTTCTAAGCGTGGATGCGCAAAAAGCCTTAGTTGGCCTTTCATGTTTGCAGTCCTTTCTAGATACAGATTATCTGGTTCTTTTATACAGGCCTTGCAGGTGACAGGGTCAGCATCTAAGACCACCAGACATGTAGCTACACCAAGGAACTGAGACCAAAGAAAGTATTTATCATTAAAGTGATATTTATTTACAGTGAACACACACCAATAAACATACACAGCAATCAGTTAAAGCATAAACCACTCCAGCAAACAAGAAGAATAACTAATGAACCTAACTGCTATCTATATACAATATCTACAACATGAGAGACAAAGGCAACAGGGATGCCAGGAGGGGGAAACACGACTGGGAACAAGAGCATGGAACAAGGCAGAAGGGTGCAGGATGGATCAGGACAAGGGAAGGTTATCAAGCACAATCTGGCAGCAAGGAGGCAATCAGACAGGATAGTGACGCCCTGGGGGAAGGTAGAAGCAGCCTTAAATTTCCACCTGGCAGCTGGAGCCAGGTGTGGCTGATCAGAACCTGCTGGCTTCTGGGAGACACCTGCTGGTGGACACTGGAACTGTAGCCATCTGCAAAGTGAACCCCAGTGCCACCAGCAGAGGAACTCAACCCTGACAGCAGGCTTTATACTCTACTCCTTCGTCTCAGGTTCAGCTATCTTCATATTTGTCGCAGCGGTTCCCCCTCAGCAATGGTACTAGGCAGGGGTGTCCTTTGTCACCCCTGTTGTTTATTTTGAGTTTTTGAACCTCTCGCATTAGCCATTAGGTTCCATCCAGATATATGGGGGGGGTTTCGCTGCGACAACAGGACTATAAGCTATCACTTTTCGCTGACAATATTTTGCTGACTCTCATCCACCATTACACCTCCTTACCTTCCTTACACGACTCTCTCCACATTTGGATCACTCTCAGAGTTTAAGATTAACCAGTCAAAAACGGAGGCCCTACAGTAGGGCTGTACTAGGACAGTATGTTAAATATGCTTGGATGATCCCTTGTTGGAAAATGCTTCACCTGAATATACCTGTATCCATGATGTGTTATACATATGAATGTTTGCTTTGTTCTGTACTCCGAAAGTTGAAATGCCTTTTTCTTTTGTATTACATTGTAAGATTGCAAGATGTTCACAAACTTCTATAAATAAACAATAAAAAAAAAAAAAAAGTTGCTGTAGCCTTTAGTGTTGTGATTTATTTTCTCTTCTTTTCACTGTGCGATTAGATTCACCAGGAATTTTCTCGTGAAGCCATTGTGTGGTATGTGATAAGTTTCTTGTGCATAGAGTTAAAGGCTAAGTTTGCCTTTCTTTCTAATATCCAGCTCTCCTATGTACCAATATACCATTAATGTACCTTGGTTGCAGAAAAATACAAGCTTTCTTTGATTTTGAGAACAAGGCCTTAACTTACCCCTTACTGTATTCCTTAGAAAGCTTCATTGCTTGCTGGCATGTAGATTGGGATAGAGAGTTTACCAGCTGACCTTTTACTACACACCCTTCACTCATCAACTGTGTTTGCGCATAATCCCTGGCATCTCTCCATGCATGCATTTGCCTGGCCTCCAGATGGGCTCCCCCAAAGGATTTACCCCCTTAATGACCAGGCCATTGTTTGCGATACAGAACTGTGTCGCTTTAACTGACAATTGCGCAGTCGCGCAGCGCTGTACCCAAATAACATTTATGTACTTTTTTTCCCCATAAATAGAGCTTTCTTTTGGTGGTATTTGATTACCTCAACATTTTTTGCACTATAGACAAAAAAAAAGACTGCCAATTTTGATTCTGCTACATACTTTTGGTAAAAAACCCCAATAAGCGTATATTGATGGGTTTGTGCAAAAGTTAGAGGGCCAGATTCTCCAAGACTTACATCGGCGTATCAGTAGATACGCCGTTGTAAGTCCGAATCTGCACCGTCGTATCTTTAAGCGTATTTAGGAAACCAGATACGCTTAAATTTGGCTAAGATACGAGCGGCGTAAGTCTCCTACGCCGTTGTATCATAGGGTGCATATTTACGCTAGCCACTAGGTGGCGCTTCCGTTGTTTTCCGCGTCAAATATGCAAATGAGCAAGATACGCCGATTCACGAACGTACGTACGCCCGTCGCAATTAGTTACGCCATTTACGTAAGACATACGTCGGCATAAAGATAAAGCAGGTCTCTAGGTGGCGCAGCCCAGGCAAAGTATGGACGTCGGAACAAGCGTATCTTTTTACGTCGTTTGTGTAAGTTGTACGTGAATAGGGCTGTGCGTAAGTTACGTTTACATCGTAGGCAGTGTTCGACGTATCTTAGGCATTCTATCCGATGCATGCACACTGGGATACGTCCACGGACGGCGCATGCCCCGTACGTTCAAAACTTAATTTACGTGGGGTCATGCTTTATTTACATAAAACACGCCCACCTCTTCCCAATTTGAATTAGGCACGCTTACGCCGGCACATTTACACTACCCCGCCGTAACTTAGGACGCAAGTGCTTTGTGAATACAGCACTCGCCTCTCTAAGTTGCGGCGGCGTAGCGTAAATACGATACGCTACACCCACCCACACTTACGCCACCCTACGTGAATCTAGGCCACATTGTCTACAAAATAGGGGATATATTTATGGCATTTTTATTATTATTATTATTATTATTATTATTATTATTTTTTTACTAGTAATGGCAGTGATCTGTTATTTTTAGTGGGACTGTAATATTGCGGCGGACAGATCAAACACCTAACTGACATTTTTGACACTTTTTTGTGAACCAGTGACATTATTACACTGATCAGTGCTAAACATATGCACTGACATTGTACTAATGACACTTGCAGGGAAGGAGTTAACATCAGGGGTGATCAAAGGGTTAAATGTGTTCCCTGGGTGTGTTTACTAACTGTATGGGGGATGGGCTGCCTGGGCATCATTCTCTATTCCACCCACTCAGATTAGGAGCGTCAAATTGGGATGTTCTGCCTGACCCAAGATGGCTGCCAGAGTCACATAGGGTGGCAGCATCCAAACGGATAGCTTCCCCAGTGACCCAGGAAACTATAGAGGAACATAGTTCCACTAGACTTCCTCTTCAGCTGCTCAGCCACCATGATTGAGAATCATCGGCATTGGAGACGGTAGATTTGCACCTGTCCTGACAAGTTTTATTATTTTTTTATTTTTTTACAAGCATTATTCTTTAGCCCTGACCTTAATGAAGAAAGATGACATGTACAAAATGATGATACAATGCCTTTAATAACTATACATTACAAATTGGACTGTATCTTTTATACATTATATAAAACAAGACAATAGTTTTCCTCTTAAAAACAAAAAAACAAAAACACGGGTGGCTGCTGCTTTTAAAAAAATACGAATAACAGTATTACTAAAATGCAGTAGGAATATGTGCTTGAGGAAAATGTAGTTAACAAAAAGTAAATTGAATATTTATGGTTATTGTTCTGTACAAATTTACAAATTAAGGTTAATAAAAACAATATTTCTGTGGCTTTTGTTGTGGCTTTTGTTTAATGTCAGTTGAAATCAGTACAATAGTGCATACCAACAGTTGCATTAAACCATGTTGCTCTATTTTCCTAAATGCTTAATGCTGATTTTCAAACCCGCAATAGCTGATTTTGTCCTTTGATAGAGGAAAGGTATCATTATAAGACAGTTCATGGCAAGGTGCACAGCAATGGTTATTGGAGGCACAGTCTGCAAATCGAAAAGCAATTAGCACTCTGTATTGTAATAATTGTCCACAGCATGAAATGCTTCCAATGTAAAGCCACCACTGTGCCTAATCACAGTATACTTTAAATACAGATATATTCCAAGGGTCTCTAGACACTGCAATAGACTCTACCATTATAATTTGATAACAACTAAAGGAGCATGAAAGATAGAAATATTTTGGAGACAATATTACAAATAATGTAATTTTAGTTTTCATGATGAAAAAAAAATATAATTGTATTACTTGCCTTTTAACCACTAGCTGGCTAAGTCAATTCTGATGCTGCGTACACACGACCATTTTTCGCAATGTGAAAAATGCCATTTTTATTTAATGTCATTAAAAACGATCGTGTGTGGGCTTCAGAGCATTTTTTGCGACGTTAAAAATGGCAATTAAAAATTTAGAACATGCTCTAAATTTTCACGTTGTTTTTAACATTGTCGTTTTTAACATCGTAAAAAATGGTCGTGTGTGGGCTTTAACGACGTGAAAATAACGCGCATGCTCAGAAGTTCTGGTAAAACTAGCGTTCGTAATGGAGATAGCACATTCATCACGCTGTAACAGACTGAAAAGCGTGAATCGTCACTCACCAAACTTTTACTAACACAAAATCAGCAAAAGCAGCCCCACTGGTGGCACCATCCGAATGGTACTACCCCTTTATAGTGCCGTTGTACGTGTTGTACGTCACCGCGCTTTGCTAGAGCATTTTTCTTTCATGATCATGTGTAGGCAAGGCCGGCTTAACAATAATCGGGTTGAAAAAAACATTGTTTTTTCTAGACCATTAAAAATGGTCGTGTGTACACGGCATTACACTTCTCTCATACATAGAATTATTGCTCTCTCTATAACATTTATGGTGATACCTCACATGTGTTGTGCATTCAATGTTTACATATTTGACTGACGTATGTGTTCGCCTTTGCACACAAGCATGGGGGGAGGGGGTTGCTATATATATATTTGTACACTTTCTCTTTTATTTCATTTTTTTGATCAACTTTATTGCTCCCTTATCACAAGGGATGATTGGGGGATTTCCATTCCTCCTTCATCTCTATGGTCAGCCATTAAAACTACCTATTTCAGTCCTAGGCTCTCTGGTTGAAAAGGAGAGCCTGAGAAAGAGTCTGCGGGAGGTGGGGACAACCCTCTTCAGCCACATGTAAAAGCAATCCAGAAGCCACTGGGATCACTTTTATTTTATTCAGCATCACCATCTGAGAAACAAAATACTGAGGTCATGACTGCAGCTGCAGCTATGGCCCCGGGATAACCACTCAAACCGAGGATGCACCAGTATATACCAATAAGACCGGGAAGTGGTTAAATAGCAATGCATTTCCCTAGTATATTCAATTTAATTTGTTTAATAAAAGTATACAATTTGTTTTATCTGCTTATGTTTTCAAGACTCACCATATCTAACCACAAAAAGTAAAAAAAAATATTGCATCTTACTAGTCCTTAGATGCGGTACCTGAGTATTTTTTTTCAGGCTCTTGCCTTAACCACTTAAGCCCCGGACCAATATGCAGCCTAAAGACCCAAGGTGTTTTTACAGTTCGGGACTGCGTCGCTTTAACAGACAATTGCGCGGTCGTGCGACGTGGCTCCCAAACAAAATTGGCGTCCTTTTTTCCCCACAAATAGAGCTTTCTTTTGGTGGTATTTGATCACATCTGCGGTTTTTAGTTTTTGCGCTATAAACAAAAATAGAGCGACAATTTTGAAAAAAAAGCAATATTTTTTACTTTTTGCTGTAATAAATATCCCCAAAAACATATATAAAAACATTTTTTTTCCTCAGTTTAGGCCGATACGTATTCTTCTACCTATTTTTAGTAAAAAAAATCGCAATAAGCGTTTATCGATTGGTTTGCGCAAAATTTATAGTGTTTACAAAATAGGGGATAGTTTTATTGCATTTTTATTTTTTATTTTTTTTTTACTACTAATGGCGGCGATCAGCAATTTTTTTCGTGACTGCGACATTATGGCGGACACTTCGGACAATTTTGACACATTTTTGGGACCATTGTCATTTTCACAGCAAAAAATGCATTTAAATTGCATTCTTTATTGTGAAAATGACAGTTGCAGTTTGGGAGTTAACCACAGGTGGCGCTGTAGGAGTTAGGGTGCACCTAGTATGTGTTTACAACTGTTTGGGGGTGTGGCTGTAGGAATGACGTCATCGATCGTGTCTTCCCTATAAAGGGAATGACGCGATCGATGCGCCGCCATAGTGAAGGACGGGGAAGCCGTGTTTACACACGGCTCTCCTCGTTCTTCAGCTCCGGGGAGCGATCGCGACGGAGCGGCTATAAACAAATAGCCGCGCCGTGGTCCCGGATCGCTCCCCGAGCGGACCCGACCTCCGCATGTAGCGGGGGGGGGTCCCGATCGGACCCCCCACCCGCTAATAGGCGAGGACGTACGTGTACGCCCATGTGCCTGTACGTGCCATATTGTGGACGTATATGTACATGCGGGGGTCGGGAAGTGGTTAATTTGCACCTGATAATCCTATGAATAACATATTTCATGTCCATATATGGCTACACTCATTCTCCACTGTATGGTTGCCACCCAGGCTGGACTACCCACATGTCTGCATTGCCTCATCTCATGTGGAGGGCTGATGGGTTTAGTAGTTTGTGTAAATAAGGGTGATTATTGCACTATCCCAAAAAAAGAGAAGGGGAAGCAGCTACACAAAAATGTGACAAAAATGCAAAAAAAAAGTGGAAATATAAATGTAGCGCTAAAATTGTGCAATCGTGAAATATATAAAAATCACTAGCAATCTAAACCCAACATGGAGAAATAAACAGTGAAAAACAAAAATGAGTCCACACAGTAAAACTTGTAAGGTGACAATGTCCGTCACAAATGAATAGTGGTTCTCACGGTGAGGATGTCATGGTGGCTGTATGGTGTGGGATAGAATAAATAAAACTGGTAAATATGCCCCCCCATACATCACCAATGGCTCCATTAGGAGGTTATCCATGGTTCCCTCCAGGAGAGGAGGGTGAAGCATTAGGCCCATGGGGATCAAATGGTAATACAATGGGGTCAATTCACAAAGCTTTTTTTGCCGATACCGGTCGTTATGTAAACGATTTCACACGTTATTGAATCAAGTCCAATTCACTAAACGATTTAACGCTTGTAAAAATCATCAAATAACGTTTCACTACACAGAACCGATATTTTTAGTTTTGAGTCGTTATTGAACGTATTGATCGTTGTTTTAACGACTCAAATCGTTAAATATGTACAGAAGTGCAATTCACAAAGGTTTTTTAGACAATTAACGATCGCTAAGCAATCGTTAAATAAGCACCTCCCTGAGGGTGGCGTTATGACATTTCCCAGGCGGTATATCATTTGTTGAGAGGAATTTTTTGGCGGTTTAGGCTTGTGGTAAATTTTGTTACGAGTTTTGTGCAAGATGGAACCATTTGGATGTGCTCTATTTGAACTGAAACTGATCCAGAGGCGAAGAAGGACACGTCAGAATGTCGTTCAGATAGAGAAACGTGTATTTCGTTCACGTACCTTTTTGGATCAATTTTCTGAAACCCAGGTGATAGCCAAATTCAGATTATCCTCTCCCATGATATATTCCCTGTATGATGAAATACACTTGGCCCTAGAAACACGCACGCGGAGAAGTAATGCAGTACCAGGTCTTGTGCGTTTTTTGGCAGTACTTCATTTTCTAGGAAAGGCCTCATACCAACATGTCAGTGGTGAGATTGTTGGCATCTCACAACCCAGTTTTTCCCGCTGCTTGGTCGACGTCCTGCAAGCACTGCGACAACTTGCTCCAAAATACATTCATATGGGCAAGTCACGTGAAGAGCGGGATCAAATAAAACGTGGTTTTTTTGACCTAGCAGGAATGCCCAATGTCATTGGGGCAATAGACTGCACCCATGTGCCATTATGTCCCCCATCAGAACAGGAGCACATCTACAGAAACCGTAAGGCTTACCATTCCCTCAACATCCAGGTGATCTGTGATTCGAACCTCATAATCCGTGATGTTGTCACCGGCTTTCCAGGATCCTGTCATGATGCCCATATATTGCGCCAATCGGGAATATATGATACTCTGGACAAGGACTTAGAAAATAATGGATGGCTGCTGGGTAAGTGTGCTCCACTGTTTATTTTATGGTGTGTTTTCCAGTTATAAATGCGTATTTATTTTTTTATTCCATACTAGACTGACATTAGTGCTATATCAGTAACATGACAGCTCAACAGCTTTACATTAATCAGTATTTCAAAAACATGTAATAATAAACTCAGAATTTAAATGTCCAAAATACTTTCAAGTACTTTTTAGTTAGCTATCACCTGGTTCAAGGTCCACAAATCTTTCCTTTCTCATGTGAGGTGTATTGTTGTTCCACATGTTCCGTGTGCACTGAAAAGTAGTCACTACTTCAAGCTTGCTTAAGTAATGTATTACACTATCATATTAAGACATCACATGACAGAGCTAGGAACTACTTATCAAAACACACATGACCAAGGTGTGCCAAAGAAGCCACCCACCAGAATTAAGTACAGTACCTATATGTAAATGATTGCAGCATAAGATGCAACAATTGTGTCAGTAGTTGATTTACTTGAATGTATAGTTAATATTTAAATCTGGGAGTTCAACACTATCCCTTCGGTTAACCCCCCAATATGCATAACATCAAGCAGCACTACCAAGCACAACAATCACCCCCCCCCCATTGTGCATATGTATTGTACATGAAACAGACATGTCCCTCTGGTTCTCCGTTATAGTCCCATACGAGGTCTGCACTATAGTATTGAAATATTTATGACAGGCAGACTTTTCCTCCAGCATTTTTATTTTCGCATAACATTCACATGCACTACACTACACTACACTAATAATGGCCCACAACTGTGGTATGCTGTTGTGTTGTGAGTTAAGTACCATTAATGCTCAATCAAAAGTACAAATCCAGAACCTTGCCCCCACAAATAATTTTAAAATGTGCTTTATTAGACGTATGTTATCCATATGTGACTAACAATGGAAAATTTTCTAAAATGACCACACAATTGGCCACTACATCATGTGATTTAGCATGATTTCTTCTATACTTACAAATAAATTTATATTGTTTTAAAATTTATAGGAGATGCTGGTTACCCCTGTCTACCATGGCTCTTAACACCAATCAACAGGCCATCCTCTCCTGCAGAAGCAGCTTACAATGTTGCTCATACAAAAACAAGAGTGGTGATCGAAAGATGCTTTGGTGTCCTAAAGAGCCGTTTCCGATGCATGTCCTTGTCTGGTGGATTCCTACAGTATTCCCCCAGTAAGGTAGCTGATATGTTCCTAGCATGCAGCATTCTCCATAACATTGCAAGGCATGGTGGACTACAAGAGGAACTAGACACCACAGTGGAGGATGACATGCCCACAATTCCAGTGGAAAATGATCAAAGGGGAAACACAGCAAGAAGTAAACTGATTGCAAACTATTTTTCAGGTAATAAACCACCGTAACATGGTTTTAATTTTCCAAACACCATCAGAAATGATCACAAACTTGCATTATTAAGTTGAAGAGACAGACATGCTGTAAAATGAATTATTTGGGCTGATCTTGTTTATCAATGTAAAATCTTAACCAATGATGTTTTTTTTATTATTTCAGGTTAACTCAACTCTAAAAACTTTGGAGAACTATAATAAAATTAAGACAAGAGTACAAAAATTGCAAAAAAATGAGTCTTTATTTTGTTTTTGTATTTTCACTTTGTTGTACTTCTTTTGCATTTATTTTTTACAACATTGAACAATAACAGTTTCAAACATGTAAAATAAAAGTTTCACTTAAAAGTCTTTTACAAAATCTAAATTGTGTTTGAATTCTTTATTGCAACAAATGTAAGTGTGGGTTATACACGCAAAAATTCTGTTTATCTGCTAATAAGTACCAACATTTTTTTGACATTAGTGAGAAGCAATAAAATAGAAGACAGAACTGTGTGCCAAAGACAGTTGAAATGCTGCAGTTGCCTGAAACCATGTCCTTGCCAGAAAGATGGTGAATGAAATGAGTGCTGTTAACTGCGTTGTGTGGGAGAGGGGAGAAATGAAATAAAACTAAAATAAATACCACCAATTGACGTAATGGCAGATGGCTATAGCCAACCTAAGGTAAAGAGAGTAAGTGACCTGTAAAGAAGCCGTTGATATGCAAACCATTAAATAACACAATAATTGAATCATAATATTATATTTTTGGTGTTATTTATTGTTTTGTATATCATCACCTTCATCACTGGTCACTTAACTCTACCTTTGGTTGCCTATAGTCATCTACCATTACCCCAAATGTTACATATATTTTAATTTCTCCTCTCCACCCCACACCGCAGTTACCATTACTCATTTCATTACTGAGAAACAATGCACGTTAGTTCAAATGTTAACTATTCCACGCAGGGCATTTGAAAGATGGAATAGCGGTTGTCTACAAATTGCAGAAACATTTTTAACCTCATTAGTCAGGAAATGATACTTACATTCCATACCAATAACATGTGGTTTCAAAAGTTACAGAAGTCAAATTACAGCCAACACAACATCAAAAATATATGGTTGGGCAAGATGGAGTATGCAACCATTTGGATGTTTGTTTTTTTAGTATGAATCAAACTACCGGCGAAAACCACACAGAGAAACATGGTCCTTGCTGTGACAACAACAATGGATGGCGCATTTTAGTCACAGAGTACAGATAAAAAACCAAGCACTTGAGTGAAAATATCAATAATTTACATCCACGTGGATAAAATATAAAAAAAAAAATTTAGATCCAATAGTGTGCCTTCCTGACGGAAGAAAAGCATGACAAACCTGTCACATTTTCTGCTGTGACAAAGGGTGTCTGTTTCAAATGCGTAGACGTGATGTTATGTGATGTATTCTCCTATTAAACGAATATGATTGATGATTTTATGTAGTGCTGATGAATTATATCTCTACTCTGTAACTTCAACTCTATTACTATTGATAGTTCACTTCTACTTTTCAACAATCCTACCACTTTTTTTGCCTTACAACAAAAAAATGGTTCTGTTTTTGAAAAAAAAATATACATGTTAAAACAAATATTTGACAATATTGTTGCACTTGCATTTCAACGTGTATATACAAACAATTATGAAAACCGTAATGATAACAGTAATGAATACTAGAACATGCTTGATAGATAAAAATAGATTTCACATAATTCTCAACCTTTTTTGAAATGTTTTCAGAGGCTGTAATGTCATAGCAAAAATCCCATATAACATTAATTGTATATCTATTGAAAATAAAATCAAAGCTACATAACTGTCTAAAGACGTTTCATTGGTCATCCAACCAGCTTGATCAATGATGGCCATTGAAACATCTAAAACTCAAATACAAACGTCATGTTGATTACACATATTTGGTACAGATCTGCAACGACATGGTCAAATGACATATTTAACTGGAAAAAGCATCTATATAGCAGTCAACTTTGGGCAATATATGACTTAACAATGTTGCGTGCTGAGTAAAAATTTAAAGAACAAATGTTTGCAAGCTCTTTAAATTCAAACTCAGTTGTGAATTATGTGAAATGTATTAAAAAAAAAAAATTGTACTTCTTATAACATTTAAATATCCTGAATAGTAAAATTATCAATAGCATCATTTTCGATAATACTTTCACAAACAAAACTGCTGTGGTTGCTGCTGGTTAGATTCCGAGCATTATGAGATTGCTCACCAGGAGATGGCAGATGTGCTTCTAAGAGTTCAGTTAGTTTGGCCATAAAGGAGAGCTTCTGCTGGCGATAGGTGTGTTGAGCTGCATTATGTTGCTCTAGGAGAATATTAGATTTGCATATGTTACTATTTAGGTTATCCAATCTCTGCATGAGCTGTTCTCTAAAATTTTGTTGTTCACTATGAAATCTATCACTCTGTTCTCTATCAAAATGGTACTGTTCCCTATCCATGTTTCGTGTCCTACAAATTGTTCTCCTGTCTCTAGGTCTGCTTAACTCTGGGGGTTCAGTAGCAACCACATCAGGAGTACCCAGGATGGGTGTATCTAAAGTTATATGGTTGGACACAGTTGGGTTTGGCATTACTTCAGAAGCATTTACATTACTAGCATTTTCATGACTAGATTCTTCTAGGAAAAGGGTGATTGATTCCTCAGGGTTGCTTGGTGGATCATCCTCCACCTGGAAGTAGACAGACGGCTGTGCATTCAAAGAGTGGTCACTTTCAATTTCTGCTTCTGACACTAACTGCCTTTTGTCAGCACCCTCTTCCAAATAAATTTAAAACAAAATGGTTAACCGGATAGCTACTGGCGATCAACATTTTTTATTTAAAAAAATTACTTAGAGAAAGATTTAAACCATTTTA